>NC_080575.1:38884085-40087835 GCF_029962835.1 Magnolia sinica
TAAGACCCATGGGACGTAGCCCAGTGTGGTGTATTCGAGGCCCATGGGATATGGCCCATTACGATGTGTTCGGGGCCCATGGGATATGGTCCGTTGTATGTACATGCGGCCCGTATATGGGGATCATTATGATGTAACATATGGGCTTGTGTGAGGACTAATGTGATGCATGTGAGGCTTATGTGATGAGGCCCACTTTGATATACTTAAGGCCCATTAGTGCGGCCCATTGATGCAGCCCACCTGTTGTATATGAGGCCCATGAGTGAGGCCCATCATGATGTATTTGAGGCCCATGTGATGCGGCCCATAGTGATGTGTATGTAGCCCTTGTATGAGGCTCATGATATTGTATATTAGACCCTTGTGTGAGGCTATAGGCCCACTATATGTTTGGCTCTATGTGGGCCACTCCTTGGGAGCAATGTTGGTTGGATGTCCACATTGATGGGGCAATGACGGTTAGATGTCCTCATTGTGGCCTTCCCTTAGGCCTTGTTAGGCCCATTTTCTTCGTGGGTTAACCCATATAAGTGGGTCTCATTCGCCATAAACGGATGGCTCCTTGCTATCGGATTTGATATAACCACGGCCGAGAGTCGATCTTTACATTATTGTTGATTGGTTGTCCATCTATAGACCCCTCCTTGTTTATATATGTTGGTTGTCGGTGCCAATTATCGATGTTGATCGTCAGTACTGATTATAGATGTTAATTATCGAGGCCGAGTATCGAGGCCAATTCCGAGTGTCGATTCCGATTGTTGAGGCCGATTTTGATTGTTGAGGCCGATTTCGATTGCCGAGGCCGATTGTCGAGACCTATATGATGTATATGCGACCTGTAGTTGAGGCCCATTGTGATGTATTTGAGGCCTATGGACAAGGCTCATTGTGATGTATTTGAGGCCCATGAGCAAGGCCCATTGTGATGTATTTGAGGCCCATGGGTAAGGCCCATTGTGATGTATTCATAACCTATGGGCAAGCCCATTGTGATATGTATTAGGCCCATGATGCATGACCCATTTGATGTATTCGAGACCCATGTGTAGGTCCACATGTCATGTATTTGAGGCCCATGAGCAAGGCCCACCTGTTGTGCAATATGGCCCTTGAGTAAGGCCCATTGTATTGTATATTAGGCCTTTACGTGGGGCTTTGGGCCCATTATATGTTTAACTCTATGTGGGCCATTCCTTGGGGACAATGTTAGTTTAATGTCCATATTGTCGAGGCCGATCGTTGATACTGACTATGAGTATGTGACAGTATATGTAATGACCTTGGAAATTTTGTGCTAATCTTTCCTTAGTAGTTGTTTTTGGGGTAATTAGCACTATACTCGATTACTTGTGAAATCTGCATCAATTACTTTAAATTGTATTTGCATGACTCAAAACTTGTAGATTAGTTAGCACCATGTTACTCTGAAACCTGGGATCCATCGCTAAATCCAGTTGTTCTGGAGAATTTTTGGAAGTTCTGGATCGGACTTGGATCGCGCGTCGAAAGTCCGATAGCAATGATCTTAGGCTGTTGCGGTCACTATGTTGGGCTTCACCATCACCTCGAAAATCAAGTCCATGTGATGTTCTGGGTCGATTTGATTGAGTTCGGAGTGAAGAGTGTGAGAACGGTTGGAAATTTATTAAGCTTTTATGAAATCTGAGTCGTGTCGCTTGCGCGACAATTTTAAGCTATCTGACCGTTGGATTCTGACCCAATTTCACCCTCTGATCAGGGAAGGTGGCCTAGGCTTATCCTTGTGCTTGTAGACCTGATCGAGATTCAGTGACCGTTGAATTGAGTGTGGTCCGCCACGGCTGATCTGAAGATCCGGTCGGTACGAAAACTCAGCTTGACCTAGATTCATGGTCAGTGAGCTTAAGTTCGACCTTTCGTGGTTATAGGCCCACCAGAAGTGCTTCGTTGGATCGTGAGAGGCAGGTTTTGGTTATACCCTAAGTATACCTTGGCCCTGGGGTTATTTTCATCAATATTAGGTCTATTTATAGTCCTTAAACCCTAGCTCTCTTTTCCATACGAATTTTCTCTAACCCTAGCTAAGAAAGAGAGTGGAAAAGAGAGAGAAAGTGAGAGAGAAGTTGGTGAATCATCTTGGATTCTTTCCTATTCTTCTACATCCTTGAACCTTCACTTTGAATCGTTATTCTGACGATTCTGAGTTCATCTTGGGGTAAGTTAACCTAACCCTAACCTGTGTTAGAGCTTAAAATAGTCTTGGTGTTGTTGTATCTCATTCCTATTCTTGCTTTAGGGTATTCTATCGCCGTTGACGAAGACACATTGTCTGAAATCAGTTCGGTGTTCTTTTCTGGCTTAAGGTGCGGACTTTAAGTGTATAGGTGATGGTTTTCAAGGCTTTCAATCCCAGTTAATGATTTATTCTTGTTATGGATGAGATTTCACATGCCAAATGTTATGTTTATGTTGCGTTCCTGATATGCATGTGTTATATTGAGATTTGTGTATTCTATGTGTATGTATAAGTACCGTATGTGTATAAAATATGCACTTATGTTTGCCATGATTATTTGTCATGTATGTATGCAAGATGTATGTATGACAACTCCTTGGTAAAAGGAAATGTCCAAATGCTTGTATTTCAACATACGTCATATATGTTGTATTATGTATTCTAAGTGTTTGTAGAAATGTCTGAATGATCTAAAGTGTGATGTTTCAACCTAGTATGGGCGTTGAGAAGCAATTCTCAACTCTCCCACTAGTGTGTATGATTTCCTTCATGCAAGTTACATTCCTTGTTGTTTAAGTTCAAGCATTACTTAAGCTTACATTTATGTTAAGTTGATTTCTTCAAATGCTTGAGTACCACATGATTTGAGTTGTTGTTCCTTTACTGCTCTACATTCAATACCATTATCTGTTGTAGTGTAATGTGTGTGGGACTATGCATTAGTCCAGGAAATCGGTAATCTGCCTTAAGGTTGTAGCTGAGATCGCTTTCGCCACAACGGACGTAATTAGACGAACCCGAGCCGTATTAGAGTTGGCGGCAGTGGTTTGACCACGCGGAGTGTTTGCACACTCTATGCCGTTCTACTCAACGTGCGCTCGTGCTAGTCGAGTTCGTCAAGTAACCCGATTGTCCGATGTATGTTCACTATGTATTGGGCGCTACTGCTTGAATCTAGGGTACCGAACTTACCAATGAAATCCTATTAACCATGGTACCTTGATCCGCTAAGACTCATGAGCTGGACATGGTGGTATAGGACACCGTGGTCGAGCTGTCGGCCTACGCTGGGGTGACGAGCCTCCCCGTAGTGACCAGTGAGCAACTAAACTCGTGAGCCGATTATGGTGGTATGGGACACTATATTCGTGCTGTCAGCCTACATTGATTGGTGACGAGCCCTTTGTTGTGACCTCGAGCATACTTGGATACCGCATCGAGGTGACGAGCCTTAGTGTAGTAACGAAGGTATGATAGGCGTGCATTGATTGGTGACGAGCCCTTTGCAATGACCTCAAAACATATGATCGTATGAGATATATAGGACTGACGACCCTAGAATGGATCACTGTTTGGATGGTGACATGAGGAAGGTTTCTTAGCTTCCCAATCCTGCTGTATGAAAAGGACTAATAACAACTTGGTAATCATATCCATGCACCGCATTTGCATGTGCTTTGTAGACGTAATGCACTTTGAGGTGGTGTCATGCGTAACGTAAGATGAAGATGCTGAGGGTGTACACGTGAGGGCACGCATCATTCTGCATGCATCCTTGCATTAACAAGAGTACTTAGGATTTGTTTAATTGTTCTGCTTTACATTACTATTTGATTGAACTGATAACATGTTAACTAGTGCCTTATTGTTCCACTGAGTTGATCACTCACTCCCACGTTCTGGGGCGGTGTTAAACACCCACCAGACTCTGTCTTAGGTTTTGATGTTGCAGATGCTGATGCGACTTCTGAGGTAGAGCGAGAGATGGATGATGATGAGGCTGTTTTCTCTTATATGCAGTTTTCGGACGGGTTCTAGCGAGCCTCGTTTTGATGCGCGGGATTCTGGAATTATTTTTGGGAATTAAATGATGTAACTTGATACTTGTTATTTTGATAGAAACACTTACATTACGATCTGGTATGTATATGTACTTCAGGGATTTGCACTTGTACACATATATTTCTATAAGTCCTCCGCATGCTTTCTTCACTTATCCCTGAATTATATCTGTGCTTTGGCTTAATATATTCTATGTTTTATATACTAATACAGACAACATACATCCATCATTAAATATGTTGCATAAGTGATGTTTTGGAACTCGAGAGCTGAGTTATGCTCGACCCCCGAATTTCAGGGCATTACATGTTGCAAGGGTGATCGAGGCTCAGCAGACAGACGAGTCATTACAGGATTACCTGATCATTGCATATGTTATTGAGCATGTTATTATGAGACTCCCTGATAGGCGGAGGTTATCTCACATAAGCGCACTGTATGCGTAGGATTGATGCATGACTAGATTGTATGACTCATGTATCTTGTATTATGATTACTGTATGCCCTAGTGATATTAGGGCCGTAGCCTCCACAAGCATATTGTGGATGGCCAGACGGGGCATCGAAAATTTATTTTAGCATCGGGCTACCATAGATGGCCCTGGGTAAAAATACCTAAACCCTCTTGGTACCAGATGTCACGCCCCAAACTCGGAAACTGGGCTCACAAAATTTTCGATCGCCGAATCCGGCGCTGACAGCCTCCATAGAATCTCATTCTCGGCTCCCAGCGCCCATTCGCCAGGTTCCGATCCTGGGATGCTACGAGGAGGATTTTCAACATCAGTTTGATTCATAATAAGCATAACCAAAGGCATAACCCACAAACAACAACCAAAAACTCCATCACATTTTCACTATGATCAAAAACTTTACAAGTACAATGAGCATAAAGGGAAATACAATGAAGATAAACAAAAACTCCAAAATGATCTGCCACGCGCCCAAGCCTCAGCACTGCTGCGATCCAACGTCACCTGCACGCAACGGTCGTGCATAAGCTTATAGAAAGCTTAGAGGGTGGTAAAAGTGTATGCTCAAGGTGGTAATACAGTTATGCAGTATCAGAGTAATGCGGAACATGCTGATGAATGCCAAGAATGCCATTAGCCGTACCAAGGCCATGTGGTGCAAAGAATGATGTCGGCCATACCAAGGCCATGCAATGCGAAATGCAACTCAAGCATACAAATCCTCATCTAAGTCCACATGTCAATACGGCTTAAATCTAAAATATCACCGAGGTCTCCAAGCCAGATTGCCGCCCCATCGCGCGCAATAAGGTGAGTGAAAAAGGCCTCACTATCCGCCTGCCAATATCGGGCTTAGCTCGTCAATAGCTGACCCATTCCTAGAGCTGGTCAGACTCAGCTTAGCATTGCCTCCTACTCTCGGGCGGGTAAGGCTGCACCCCCTTCCAACTGACCACGACACAGTGGAAAGCGCAACCGTCTGGTAATCGGCACTCAGCACTCATGCACCCACTCGGTCTAGACGTTGGAGCAACCTCTTGGTACCATAAGGGTTTAGGGACTTTCACCCAGAGATATCTATAACACCCCATGTAGAACGAGATTTTCGGTATCCAATCCTGCCAACCAGGATATGCCTGTAGAGGCTACGGCCCTGATGTCCCTAGGGCATACAGTAACCATATCACACAATGCGAATGCATGAATCACACTATCCAGTCATGCAGCAATCCTGCGCGTATCATGCACTCATGTAGGGCAACACCCCCTTATTCAGGAGCCCCTAAACAATCTGCTCAAAGGCATATGCTATGATCAGTCACTTCTCATACCAAGCATACATATGATTCGTATGATCATGAGTTATGGAGCTATACTATACATGTTATAAAGTAATGCACTATCCTTACAACGTAGATGGCCTAGACGGCCTACACACAACGAGTACAGCCCTATCGATGGGCCCTAGGGAGAATCGTTTAACCAACATTTAAACATGCAATGTGGACGTCAAACCAACATTGCTCCCAAGGCACGACTGTCATAAACATCATTACATAAACCATGTTGGGATCACACATTGCAATGGACCTTAGGTACATCCCATTGGGCCTTAAATACATCAAATGGGCCAAATCACATGGGCCTTATATTCATTAAGTGGGCCACATCAATGGGCCGCACCAATGGGCCTTATGTACATTGCAATGGGCTATAACCCGTGGGCCTTAGAGTGCATCAAATGGGCCTACTCACATGGGCCTTATGTGTATCGAATGGGCCTCACCAATTGGGCCCCATACGTGCATCAAATGGGCCTCAACCCATAGGTTCCAATGCATCTTAATGGGCCTTAACCCACGGGCCCCTAATACTTCAAATGGGCCTCAACCCATGGGCCTTACATATAAATCAAAGTGGGCCTCAACCATGGGCCACAAGTAAACTGAGATGGACCTTGAATACATATCAAAGTGGGCCTCGACCACGGGCCACAAGTAAACTGAGATGGGCCTTAAATACATATCAAAGTGGGCCTCGACCATGGGCCACAAGTAAACTGAGATGGGCCTTAAATACATATCAAAGTGGGCCTCGACCACGGGCCACAAGTAAACTGAGATGGGCCTCCCATCACCAGTAAATTATATATAATCTAATATATAAAATATATATATAATACATAAAATATTATATATAATATAATATTATATATATATATATATATATATACATATATATACACACACATACACACCCACACACACACGTACAAGAACACACCCACCGTCCAGGACGGTGGGGTTGAAATATAAACATCACAGTGGGCTTCACCGTCAGGCGGACGGTGGAAATAAAACACATAAATCATTGTGGGCTCCATGTGGGCCCCACCATAATGTTTACACTCCATCCAACCCATTGATAAGGTCACGTAGACCTAGATGAAGGGTGAAAACAAATTTCACCCTGATCCAAAACTTCCGTGGGCCCAAAAAGGGTTTCAAGGGTAGAGTTCAATTCACACTGTTTCCTATGATGTGGGCCACCTGAATCTTGGATCGACCTGAAATTTGGAGGGTGGCCCACTGCCCTTAGGGCCCACCATATGAATGGATTGGATGACAAATAAACATCAAGGTGGGGCCCACGGCTGGAGCCGTGGGATCCTGTCCGCCCGCCCGTCCGGGCTCTGCTACGCAGGCAGCGCCTGCTGCCTTTCTGACACAGCAGCAGCAGCTGCTGTGATGATATTTTTTATTTTTTTTCTATGGATCTTACAGGTGGGGTCCACCTCTTGAGGATCCACTCCATCCAATGGCCCTTCATGCCTCCAGACAAGTAAAACAAGCCCAATATTGGGCATATTTCAGCGTATAAACAATTAGGAAAGGTTTCAATGGTGAAAACCACCATTTGATATGGTATGGCCTGCCAGGACCTCGGGTTGACACCATTTTTCGGTTCAACGCTTAAAATGAGGTTGGGAAAGGAATGGACGGCATGGATTGAAGACATACATCAAGGTGGGACCAAAATAATTGGGCCTCCCCCATTGGCTTGGAACCAAGCCAATATTTGTTTTTCTTTCCAGCAAACATCCAGCGTCCAGACTTAGCATATACATTAGAGGTGGGCCCAGCTTAGCTGGGCCACCAAGTGGGGTATGGTGTGGGTACGATACACACAAAGTGGGCCCCACTTGTCGATGGTTTGGATGGAATGCATACCTTGTAGTGGGGTCCATTCAAGTGGGCCACACAACTTCATTATCATCACACATAAAATAAATAGAGGGAGAGAGAGGGATAGAGAGTGGGACATGAATGATGGAGGGACCCCGACACTATGGGCCCTCCCTTGCACTAAATCATACATCAAGTGGGTCCCATTACACATAGGCCCATTAAATCAAAATCCAACGGTGGAGATCCCATCTCCACTAAATTAGACGGTCTAGATGACCCTAAATATGTAAGGAAAATAAACATCATGTTGGGGTCCATGGAGAATGGCCCCATCATGGAATGATCATGATGATCCAATGGGCCATCGGCCACATCTTAGGGTCCAAAGTGAGATCCAAACCATTGATTGGTTGGCCTCACTTGGCCCATCTTAAAAACATCAAAAACTACCCTATCAAAGCACCCCACCACTTGATTTTCTTGCTCCCTTGGCTTCCTTAGCTCCTTGAGCTTCTCTTTGATGGAGGAAGATGAGAAATGGATGGCTAGGATGGGAGATATAGGGATGGAAAGGTGGGCCACACTTGTAGCTTGAAAGAGTTGGAGAGCTCATACGTATGGGTTTTTTTTTGCTTTAAGAGAGTTTGAAAATGAGAGAGAGACTTGTAAAGGGAGAGAGAGAGAGAGAGAGGGAGTGATAGGTGATGGAGTGATGGATGTGGTGGTGATGGGTGTAAGAGGCTTTTTTTTTCTTTTGTGGCTAATGGTGTAAGAGAAGTATGGGCTTGTAAGATCTTTTCGACTTTTGGGGCTTGCTTGGGAATGGGTGAAAGGTGATGTGTACTTGACATGATGGGATGGATTGATTGATTGATTGAGGTGACATCTCGTAGAGATTCTCTCAAGTTTTGCAATGCGCGGCGTTTTTCTCGCACCGAACGCTGGCCCACATCTCCCGACCAGGGTATCGCCTCGGCGCGGGAGTTGCGGCATCGGAACCGCTGCGACAACGCGGTCACTAAGGTACACGTCCTGGGTTCAGTTGACTCGGGTTGACGGTATGAGAATCAAGGTCGCGCGCAAATACCGATTAAGGGTCGAAGGTTGTCAAAATTCGACCGGGAAGACCGCGAAAGTCTAAGGAACGGTATGATCTAGGATACCGGGCTTACACCAGAGGACGCCCTAACGTCTATACCAAGTGGATACATGAGCGCCCGAGTGCCGAATACCAGGAGGTCGCGTCTCCCACTGTGTCATGGTCAATTGGGAGGGGGTGTGGCCTTACCCACCCATGGGTAGAGGGCATAGCTAGGCTGAGTTTAACCAGCTCGTAAATGGGTCCGATATCGACGTGCCAGATAGGTATTGTCAGACTATTGGCCAGGCGAATAATGAGGTTTCTTACGCTCACTTAGACTGTGCTGCTGGGAGAGGAGCAGTGCCATTTGGAGTGTACTAAACCCCGATGATGATCCTAGAGATGAATAGTACTGATATGTAGACTTATTGAGCAGGAATTGCATACTCATTCATTCATTCATTCATTATCCACTCGGACTGGTGGTGAGCAACTATTTATTAAGTGTACCTTCGCAATGGCCAGGATTTCGGTTAGGGTGCGCGACTAACCTGAGATCAGGAGTTTACCACATTGAGTCTGACTATCCAAATTTAGGTATGGGACTGGTTTGGATAGAAGTCCCTTGTGATGGACACCATAGCCTCCGATACTACGTACTATCATTCCGACTTCACACTTCAGCATGGTCATTCCATTCGCACCGCATATTGCATTACATCTGCGGCATATGACATTTTGGGTTACTGTGTTTCTGCATTTATATGGTCTAGATACGGCTGACGCTATTCGTGAACTCATCAGGAATTGTATATTGCATCGCATCCTCGGCATCTGATATTTGGCCCTTTATGACTCCTCATTTGCATAGCTGTTCTATATTGCGTATTCTGATATTGATTGACTCATGGACTTGTCAGCATTCCCGCTTACTCTGTTATCATATGATTTATGATCTTGTCAGTATTTCTGCTTATTCTGATATTGTACGATTTATGGATTACCAGTATTTCCGGTATTGTATGATTTTGGTATTGTATTGAATACTTGGCACTTACCTTATGCACACACTTACACCACCCTCTAAGCTTTTATACGCTTATGTACGATAGATGCGTGCAGGTGATGTTAAGTTGTAACAGTGTTGAGCTTGAAGCGTGCAGTGGTCTTCTGGAGCTTGATTCTTAATTTATGTATTTCTCTTTTAGCATTGTACTCAAATGATTATATTAGTGGATATATGATGATGATGTTGCCTTTGTGAATTGGGTAATCTTGTAGTTATGCTTATTACTAGTTAAATGTATAAAAAAAATTCTCCTTGTAGGATCTTAGGATCAGAATCTGGCGTATGTACGCTAGGAGCCGAGAATTGGGTACTACGGAGGCTATCGGCACCAGATTCGGCGATCGGGATTCCTGTGAATCCGATTTCTGGGTTTAGGGCGTGACAACGACTTAGGGTCGCGCGCAAACACCAGTTACAGGTCGCAGTTTACCAGAATTCAACGGGGAGGATTGCGGGAGTCTACGAAACGGTACGGAGTAGGATACGGGCCTTACATTAATTACCCACATAACAGCTAGTGGGTGTTACTCTTAATGTGGGGCCCACCCTGATGAATGTGTTTCATATCGACATTGTCCAGCCTTTTTTTGGGCTCATTTATGGAGGTTATAAAAAAACTTAAGCGGATTTAAATCTCTAGTACACATACCACATTACTAGAAAAAGTGGCATTAAATGCTTTTTGTTGAAGACAAAAGTTTTGGATGAAGTTAGCAGGGATTTTTCAGACCTTGTCCTTGTCCTTGAATCAGTAGTTGTACAGTTTTTTAGTGGAGAAGAAGTTACATCATACACAATCTTGAAAAAGTAACATCGATGGAAGTTATTATTGAATATATGGAATGTAAATCCAATCTATTTTTTTTATAGCTCTTTATTTATATGGAAAAATGCTAACTTTTTGCTGACATGATCTTTTTATGGCTCACAAAACGTGATAAATTATAACGGTGTTAGTTTGATATGAAATATTTTCTTTTGATGTGGTCAATGTAGTTGGCGGATGTTGATCATGCTTCTAACCATGTCCTTTAATTAAATTTCAAAGTTAATGGATGAAGTGCATTCCGCACATATGCGATGGTAGACCCCATAAATGGTATCCTTATATTGGTCAAGGTTGTCATGTGTTAATGGTCGAGGTTGTCCAATATTAAGGGTCAAGATTGTCATTTGTTCACTGCCTTCACTACCAAAAATGGATCAAAGGCTACAGATTAAATCCGTAGTGAAAAAATGTTTTAGTCAATATCAATAGGTACCATGGTTATAATGTGGTAAGTGCCAAGGTTATTGTGTTATAAGTGTCAAGTTCGTGGTTGTAATGTGGTAAGGGTTGAGGTCGTGGTTGTATGTCATAAGGGTTGAGGTCGTAGTTGTAATGTGATAAGGGTCAAGGTTATCATATTATAAGGGTCAAGGTTGTCATGTTATAAGGGTTGAGGATGTGGTTGTAATGTAGTAAGTGTTGAGGTTGTGATATTATAAGAGTCGAGACTGTGGTTGTATGTTATAAGGGTCGAAGTTGTGGTTGTATGTTATAAGGGTCGAGGTTGTGGTTATAATGTGTCAATGGTTGAGGTTGTATGTATTAAGGGTTGAGATAATCATTTATTCACTGCCTTCGCTATAAAAAAAATGATCAAAGGCTACGAATTAAATCCGTAACAAAAGAATATATTATATGAGTTGTGGCCGTGGTTATGGTATGGGAAAGGTCGAGGTTGTCATGTTTTAAGGGTTGAGTTCATAGTTGTATATTATAAGGGTCGATGTCGTGGCTGTAATGTGATAAGGGTTGAGGTTGTCATATTATAACGGTTGATGTCATATTAAGGGTCGAGGTTGTGATATTATAAGGGTCGAGGTCATGGTTGTAATGTTGTAAGAGTTGAGATTGTAATGTTATAAGGGTCGAGGTCATGGTTATATGTTATAAGAGTTGAGGTTGTGGTTGTAATGTGGTAAGGGTCGAGGTTGTAGTTGTAATGTGGTAAGGGTTAAGGTGTGATGTTATAAGGGTCGAGGTCACGGTTGTACATATATTATAAGAGTCGAGGTCGTGGTTGTAATGTGTTAAGGTTCGAGGTTGTCATGTATTAAGGGTTGAGATACTCATTTGTTCACTGCCTTTGCTACAACAAATGGATAAAAAAGAATATGTTCGAAGGGTTCGTAGTTGTAACGTAATAAGTTTCAAGGTTGTAATGTGGTAAGGGTCAAGGTTGTAGTCAAGTTCGTAGATGTAATGTAGTAAGGGTCGAGGTTGTCATGTTATAAGAGTTGTGGGTCCTATCATGGTTTATGTGTTGAATCCAATTCGTTCATTAGATTTACAATTTAAATTAATGTCATAGGCCAAAAAATGAGTTATATCCAAAAATTTCGTGGCTCCCAAAAGGTTTTCAATGGTAATAATCTCACTACTTTTCCATGGTGTGGTCCACATGAGCCTTTGATATACCTCGTTTTTGGGCTCATTACTTAAAATGATCTTTTAAAATGAATGGTTGGCGTGGATAAAATATATACATCACAGTGGGCCCCCACAGGACCATTCATCTCTAGATAGGTCGGGTTACCCAGCCAGCGTATGTAACGGAAAAGCTTTTTGGAGGTGGTTTCTACCACCATAAGCTATGTTGGGGGCACCATGATGTTTGTAGAAAATCCCCTCCATCCATTTATTTTGGAAGATAATTGCCAGATATGAGAAAAATAATTAGACATATTTGGAACTCAGGTGGACCACACACGACTAGAAAATAGTGAAAAGAAATTGCCTACCATTCAAACTTTTCTAGGCTTTATTGTGATGTTTATATGCAATCTAAATTGTTCATAAAGTGTCCCAAATACTCATAAATTCATTAACATGGGGATGAACTGAAAGAATAAAAATATTAGCCTAATCAAAAACTATGATGGCATGGATTGGAAGGGATTGAATGGTATTAGGGTGGATGGCATGGATTTCTGGGCAATGATGGTGTTGTCATTGGATTGTCTGCAGATCCATGGGATTGATATATCCCTGGATTGCTATATCCCGTCTGTTTGGCGCGCCCGGCCAATCCCAGGATTAAGTCTTCTCATCCCTTCCAATCCCTCTAACCAAACACGTCCCAGGCAAATTTGAAAGGGTTAGGGTGGATTGGATGGGATTTTAATGTAATGATGGTGTTGTGAGTGGATTGTCTTGAGATCCATGGGATTGGGATCGGATCACCGACTCTGTTTGGCACACCAGGCCAATCCCGGGATTTGACTTCCAATCCCTTGCAATACCATCCAATCCCTTCCAATCCGACCGGCCAAACGGGCCCTAAAATGTATTCTACAAATGGATGAACAAAGTGGATATATCAAGGTGGGCCCTTAACACCCACTAAGCTGTAACTAGGGAACACCCAATCCCCTCCCATAAACGAGAGACTAACAATCTCAGCAGGGGCTATGTGGGGTTTACTTTGATGTATGTATTTTATCCATGTCATTCATTTGTTTTAATAAATCATTTTAAGACATGAGTCCAAAATAGATGTAGATCAGATGATTAAGTAGACCATACCATTGTAAAAGTGGGGATAAAACACTTAACGTTGAAAACCTCTTGCGGGCGGCAGAAGTTTTGGATCAATATGATATTTATGTTCTGTCACCATACAGGCATGTGAGACCTCATGATGAAAATAAGTATAACAATATGCCCAGTAAGGTTTCATCCGCGGGCATCGCTATCGCCACTGCTTCGTTTAGGGTGGTCCACTAAAGTCTTCGATTTGCCTCTTTTTTACCTCATGGCCTAAAGAGACATGTCAAAATGGATGGACGACGTGGATAAAACACATCCATGAAGGTGGGCCCCACATAGTCTCTTCGAGGACAGTCGGTCTCTTCGTAGGTCCTGAGTAGTGCCCAATTCGCGCCTGCGTTCTGAGTGCGTCGCGCACATGGAAAACCGTCGACTTGCCATGATATATGATCATAGAGATCTTCGGGCCGTATCCGGATAGATTCTTCTTGTTACAATTTAACTAGACGACCTCATTTCACACTGCGTTTAATGCAGCAATACCTGCAACATCAGTGATGACTTTGACCGATTATTTTGCGGAAACCAAGATTTTCGTGCTTTTGGTATGCAGAAGAGTCAGATTGCTTCTGGCTGTTTGTTTGGATATATTCAAGAAGAATGGTAGTGTATTATAAGCTTTTCAAGTATTAATTACGCGGATCCTTATTCTTGCTCAGGTGGTAGACTCTCAGGAGTTTCAACTCTCCATCAAGAATTCGAGTACCCATACGTGGTGGTGAAGTTCCACTGGCGTGATTGTGTGCACGTGTGGAATCAGATTGCGTACTGAGTTAGTCGGTACGGTCTTATCTTACTGAGTAAACATCGTGTTAGTCCACCGTGAATGCGTTTAATTTATCCATGCTGTCCAGCCGTTATTGGGATCATTTTTGGGGTTGAGCCGAAAACAGTGGAAGTATTAATTTCCACCGTTGAAATATTCCTAAGGCCCAAAGTGGTGTTTATTTGTCATAAAACCTATTAATAAGATCATAGAGAGTATATGTTCAATTCACACTGTTTCCTGTGGTGTGCTCCTATTGGAATCTGGATATACTCCATTTTTTGGTTTAAACCGTAAAATTATCTCGTAAAATGGATGGACGGAACGGATGAAATGTATGAACGACAGTAGGGCCCCACAGGGTTTACTCAGTATGCTAAACGTACTGAGTCACTCAGTACGCAATCCGCTTCCTCATGACATTGCCGGCCGCAACCTTCAGGTACGGGAAACGACATGCACTCGGTAGGTCCTAGTACGATGTATATGTTTCATCCAGGCCGTTCACTTATTTGGCTAGATCATTTTGGTGAACCTCAAAAAAAAAAGATGAGATAGATTCAAAGCTTGAGTGGACCACACTATGGAAGAATATTTAAATGGTTAGTATTTAAACTCTAGTATTTTACGTAGTGTGGTGCACTTGATCTTTGAAACTGCCACAATATTTTAGCCCATGCCCTAAAATAATTTATACTAATGCATGGATGGAGTGGATATAACACATATATCATGGTAAGCCCACCAAGCTTTTGCTTTGATAATGAAATGAACCGGCAACTCCTCTTTACCTTCAAACGCATGGGGGTTGTTTGCTGTGGGTATTTTAACGCTGATGCGTTGTTTGCTGTGGGTATTTTAACGCTGATTTGAAAGAAGTTATGTGAAAATAAAAATATACGTAATTACATCGAGCCAAACAGCCGCTAATCTCTTTAATTGTTAACATAAGAATTGCCAAAATGGTGTGGAATGTGAGCTCTTTAGTTAATAGCATAGAAATTACCTAATGGTGTGCAGATCAAAGTACTTTAATTGCTGGCATAGAATTTGCCGGTGCGAGACAGAAGCAAGAGGGATGAATCTGTCTGGGCACATCTCCCTATGAGGGCGTTTTTGGAAAGTGAGCTTTTAGCGCGCATTTCGATGACGAGGACCGGACCTTGGGATGTGAAATGGTGTTTAGATCGAAATCGACTTTGGCGTTCAAGAGGCCTTTCGAGGGTGCGTCCCACTCGACCACCCTTAATACAGTTCTGTCAAGGAAAGATTTGGCAGCCAGCATGATGTAGAGCGGGTCATAAACAGTTCCATGGCCACGATGGTTCAAAAGGGGCCAATCACAAGTAAAGGTAATCCGGACCATCAGCACTCAAAATGGATGTATCTTGCAAAATGGAATGAGTCATCGGGGTATCATATATAATTTTAGGGTAGGACGAGCTACTTTAGCCACCCAACCCATGCCAAATTTGCAAAATACCATTAGATCAATGGTTAAAATTCCATTTTATTTTCGTTTTTATTATTTATAGTAAGTTTTAGTTTTGAGTATAACTCTTCATCCTTTGGCAAAGTTGCGCTCAACATGAAAAGTGCTTAGAATAATTAGAAGAACATGATTCAGCCAATTACCCAAAAACGATGCACACTAGTAGACATCATGACCGCCTATAAATAGTAACTATTTATAGCAAGTCACGATTTATATGAGTTTTAGTCGTAGTTTGATTCGAAAACTTCTCATGTGGCTTAATATCCCTATTTAAAGGGTTGTGAACTTGTTTTTTTTATTCATTAATTAAATTATGAATTTTATAGAATTTATTTCTATTTTGCTTGTTTCTTTCTTGTGGATTAGAGAAGTCTCTGTGAGGAGTCTAGAGAAGTTCCGTGGATTCAGAATAGTTATCTCCTTGAGGAAGATAGTGCTCGACTTCACATCCTTCCCTACGTCACAACCAATGACTAATCTCATGGGCATACACACCCGTGTGTGGCCCACAATCTAGAGGCACAAAAATGCTGCACCTCAGGAGGTAGACAGTGGCTTCATTTTTATTTTATTGTTATTTGTTTATTTATTACAATTATTATATTTTCTAGTGACTAAAGGTTTCTTTATTTATATATCTATATTTTCGCCACATTATCATAATATTTTCGCCACATCAAAAAATATTGGTGATACACTAGCGATATCGATACCTTGGCAATACAAGCGACACCTGGAATTTACATATTCAAAAATATTAGCAATATTTACAAATTGATGATAATTAGTGATACATTACCAGCACCTCGAATTTCTGATACTACTAGTGTTATTAGTATCGTTGAGCTCAAAATACAAAAAAAAAAGGGGACATTTCAATAATATCGGAAATACTTTGACAATGGTAATTAGGGAAATACAGGCGTGCTATAGTCATACTCAAGCACCCCCCGCACCCCCCAAGAGATGTATCGATTAAAATCAAATTCAAGGCCTCGCCCACCCTCTTAAACCACCCATGGTTACAACGATCAGGTGATTTGTAAACAGGTGGGGGTTAGTCCTTCCAAATGGGTTCTTGTTTCCTTGTATTAAAGATTTTTCTTTCACCAATAATTGTATCCTTTATATTTCTCGATGGAACAAAGAGAACAAATTTAAAACTAAAGTGGCTAAAAATAATACCATTATTATTTGTGTCTTTGTTACTAAGTATAATTGACAGAGGAATAAACTAAAGTAGAAAAACAAAATGAAAGATAAATATTTAAATTTCCCGTGTGGATAGACGATTGAGGCGGATGGTCAGCAAGATATGACCAGTGGTTTGATCCTCCAAGTATGGACTCGGTTGGTCGAGATTTAACGATAGAAGGTCGTTGATATTTATACTACTCCTAAGCATATTGTGGTGATGGTGTTAGACAGTGGCAATCTAATATAACCTGTTGATGCTCAAATCTGGTCAATCCTGCCCCACCTCTTGTGAGCCTTCTGGTACTTGAAGCTTAATAGGGAGAAAAGAAGACACAGGGGGCGTCGGTTATGGCCGGGGACCCTCTGATGACTAAGTCAAGCTTCTAGGCTCATAGTAGGCATAATTGAATCAGGATTTTTGTACATATCTTTTCCTCATGGTAGGGAGTGTATTTATAATCTTTGTGGGTTGTTTGCGTATCTAAGTGGATTTGCTGGATTCACTGGAGGGACCCATATCATAGTGTGAATATGTTATTAGATATTTGTAAGTGCTATGGTCTCATGCTCCTTTGATTGTCAAATTTTGTTGTGCCAAAACCTCTATCTGTGTCATGTGTTTGTATGTTGATATATATATGATCAAGACACTGCATCATAATGGTTTAAGACATGTACGGTGCTCTGCTTCAAGAAATGAAAAGTCATGTACTTTAAGCATCTTTGTTCAAAGCTACATCGATAAGAAGAGTACATTTCAAGACTCAAGTATATTTCAAGACTCAAGTACAACTCAAGATGAAGTTGAAGTTGAAGCTTTCGAAGATCTCAAGATCAAGCTACATTAAGATAGAGATCTCAAGCTTCATAAGGTTCAAAGGTCAACCTACATCTGAAAGGATGAAGTTCAATGTTCATACTTCATGTCCCAAGTATGATTGACCTTAGATTGACCTTAGGGTAGGTTATTTTGTATACATAATTCAAAATGAATCTATTTATATGAATTGGTCTGTTCTAAGACTAGTCTTGGACCTTGTTCGACTAGCACTGGTTCGACCAGTCCAAGAAATTCCACGATCAGTCCTAAGTTGTTGAAGATTTTTAAAATTTTTTGGTTACTCTACGATCAGTCCTGGAGATTGTTCGACCGGTCGTAGGGAGGTCACGACTCAACCTTCGACCAGTCCTAGAACTATGACTCAAACTCCAGCAACCAAGCCTGGTTGTCTACGACCAGTCCTGGGTCAGTTACGGCCAGTCGTAGGTGGTCCACGACCAGTCATAGAATGGTTTTCAAAGATTGCGCTTAATAATTCAAAATGTCGTTGAAGCTACGACCAGTCGAAGGGTTCCTAAGACCACTCGTAGACATGATCTTTTCATCTATAAATTGAACACAAATTTCAGAGTTTTCATATTGATTAATTTCAAGAAAATTCAAGCCTCCACTCTGAGATAAGTTTGTTCATTTTAAGCTATGTTGTGCATATTTAATATTCTTTTTGTTAGCTTTTCTTATTTGATTTTATTCCTATATTCCAATCTTATTTGAAAAGAGGAATTGTTGTATTCCTTCTTCTTGGAATCAAAATCAAATAGATTTATGCCCATTTGATTTAATTTAAAATCAATTAGAACTTAGAACCATTGTAAAGTGAGTATTGGACATTGAATGTTGATTCAAACATCTACTCCGATTGGTTCTACCGGGCTACTACAAAAAGAAGAAATCCAGGTATTTTACGTTTATGTAAAATTTCTATTCTTTTGGTTTTTGTTTGAGATTCGCCAGAAAAATTTCATTGTGTGGTTATCTGAGGAGAGCCAGAAAACTTAGAAAGTGTGGGTTTTTGGATTGTATAAGCCCAAGTTAAAAAGACACAATTGTGAAGGTTTTAGGTGAACCTATGAAACCTATTTTGTTAGTGAACGCTAATATCCCCTGTGTGAGGATATTAGGAGTGGAGTAGCATTCTGTGTGGCTGTTGTTGAACAGTTGGTGTACACACAGACGAACCACTATAATTCTTTGTCTTGTGGTTTGAATGCTTGCTTAAGTTTTATATCTTTTATCATTCAGATTTGTGGAATGTATGTGTAGATGTGAATGTTGTAAAATTTACATTTCAAGCATAGTGGGAATGTTGTAATAATTTAGATTTAAATTCCTACAATTTATTTCAATTCCTTGCTATTTATTTATTCCTCTCCGGTTTGAGTTTTTGATACAAAGGACGTTCTAGAAATAAGGTTGTCTTGCCATAAACCCTTAGTTTTTATGGTGTAAGGTAGTCCTTAGAATTGAATTCGTATCAACCTCTAAATTCTTGTTTATTGAGGTTGCTTTTATTTCAGCATTGTGAATTGATTTATTTTATTTGGTTTTCATATTCATTTATTCCGCTGTTAAAGTTTTATTTTGGCATTGTCCTATTCACCCCCCCCCCCTCTAGGACGTATAGCTAGGCCATTTCAATATTTCTCCAATTAAGCTTTAATTGGCATGATCCTCGGCTGAGATTTCGCTAAGTAGTCCCACCCATGTACAATGTGGGATTCTCTCTAGATGTTTTTATTCTAAGGTCGTGGTCAGTACTTGAGATCGAGGTTGGTATCCAAGGCCGATGTCAGCTTTTCGCCTTGAGGTCGGATCGGGGGTTGAGGCCGACCTCGAAGGTCAATAGCCGAGGTCACCGCATGAGGTTGAGCTAGACAATCGAAGTCAATGTTTGTGGTCGGGGCTTAGGGTGGTCTCCGAGGTCGAGGTCGATACATAAGGTCGGGTTAGTTCCCTGACTCTTCTTAGAGAGTTTTCTTCGATGATCACTTCTCTATGTCCCGGACATCAGGTCAATTCAATTTTACCCCTAATAGCTGCCCCCTACTTCCGAATTCAACTTTTGTTAACTCGGGAAGTTAGGAGATCTGGACTGATACGCGGGTAGGACATTTTGAATTTAAGGGAGGACCACCCACCTTCCAGGCATTTTTTGGATTCTACAGTTTAACATTTAATGCTGGAGTTGGAGGGATACTGCACTCGTTACAGTGATTGAGGGGGATATCATGACAGGACTCCGTATGAGGAGACCTATGGAGAATGGCAAGCGTCGATTACTCTTCAAGCGACTCACCAGCTGACACCTGTTGACATGAAATTAATGTAGGCCAAGAAGAAACCCCCTGGCACTGCATTGACAAGATCATGCGTCGATGTGCCTTTTCGTGTCCTAGCAATTAATGTGTACATTTAATGCTCCTACTTCGGGTGCCTTATAAATAGGGGGTCACCCTCATTCTTTCCATTCGTTAGCTTTTGTGACGCACAAGTTGTGCCAATTACTCCTTCCCTTTCTTCTCTTCTCCATGCTGAGTCCGGTCATTTGGGTAATTTTCGGTAAGTTTTTTTTATTGTTCATATTCTTCTCTGGCACTCCTTTGACCCTCTCCCTTCTTTCTCTTTCCCTTTGTCTTATCAATGTCGTCAGAGGGTTCTAGGGGAGCATCTGTATCAGAGGATTTCCATGGAGAGTCCATCCCTTGTTAGTGTGGATTCCCGGTCGGGTGCTTCCTCGAGCGAGCCATCTCCGGAGATAGCAACTTGAGATGAAGAGGTCGCGCCTCCTCAAACGAGGTCAGGCTCTACATCTGTTAAGGGTTCACCTTTGAAGTTGGGCGCTTTCGAATCCAAGCTTAAGAAAGCAGACCTAGCCTCCATCCGATTAGAGTTCCATATCCCTAACTTTGTTGTGCTACGGCTCCTTGAGATTGGGGAACTTCCAGGACATCCTCGTAAGGGGGAGGTCCTCCAATGCATTTTACGATTGCCCCTCCAACCCATTGTGCGACTTGTAATGCACTGCCCTAGGCTTTCCCTGGATCAGCTAAGCCCTAATGTATGGTGGGCCATTTTTGGTAGTTATATCATGTGGCATTAGCTTGGGTACACCGAGTTGACCGCAAACGAGCTCCTATACCCTACCCTTACCTCTCTCTTACATAAGTACCCTAAAGTCAACAAGCACCTTACCTCTCATGTCACACACCATCCCTCTCTCCCATCACTTCTCTCCCATCATCTCTCCCTCTCTCATCTCTCTCTAATTTCTCTCCCAAGCTCCATAGGAGCAACTCCAACATCCCAACCTCCATGAGAAAAGCATTATGTGGCCCACTCCTTATCACTCAATCCAACCCTTCTAAGCCGATCTTGACCGTTGAATCACACCCCTTAGAGCTCTAGAACCTATAGGCAAAAGGAGAAATGAAGGAATTCGAGGTGGGTGATTTTTGTTTGTATTTGATGATTAGAGGGCCCACATATGTGGGACCCATCTTGATGTATGTATAGGGAGGGCCCATAGTGGCGAGGTCCCTCCCCTCCATCACCGTCGATCTTTCTTTCTCTCTCTCTCTTTGATTGTTTGATGGCCCACTTAATGCATGTATCCATAGCCATCTGTGGGGCCCACCTTGATGGGTGTATCATACCCACTCCAACCACCTGTAACAGTGCAGATTCAGAGCTCTGGTGGGTTGCACCAAAGCAACAGCCAAACGTTGCTGTTGTGCAACATCACCAAGCTCTGTAGGAGCCCATCGTTGACACATGTGGTGTATCCACTCTGTCTTCCAGCGTGGCCCACTTCACACGTGTGGGTGGGACTCCACCTGATGCATGGAGCCATGCCGTCCATCCATCTTACAGCAGAGGATGGCTGCTGCATTGGCGTCACCTAATTCTGTGAGCCCTGCATGAGGTATATGTTTTATCTATACTGCCCACCTGTCACGTGGGGCCCCTCTATGATGTGTGCAGCCATCTGCACCATCCATCTAAATGGTGTTGTGTAGGCCCTTCTAAGATGTATGTATGTGCATGTGAGTGCTGATCATGAGGTATGTGTTAAATCAACATCGTCCATCTGGACTGTTGGGCAGCGATCTAGCAGCTTACAGATGCTGCAATCTGAGAGCTACCACGGATGCATGTGACGTGGTGTGTGGAACCACCTCTTACACACACCATCCACTTGTCCGGCTGGTGGGATCCCACATGATGTGTGTGTTTTATACACACCGTCCAGCGTCCAAGGTCTGGATGCTGGACCTCCTTCATATCAATAATAAATATTATATTATATTATATATATTATAATATAATATAATATATATTATTATAATATTATATTATGGTGGGCCCCACGTGGGACTCACCTTTGTAGAAGAGGGTTGGTTGGTGTACGTCACACGCCAGCTATATGGCTACTGTATAATACGTCAGCAGGTTCTGTGGGTGTGTGAAATCCACACCATCCATCTGGACGGTGGGACCCATTGATGTGTGGATCTCGTCCATGCCGTTCGTTCATCTGGATGGGACCCACCATATGTACGTGGTGAGCCCCCATGATGTATGAGTTTTTCCATGTCGTTCATCCGTCTCTACTTGTGAAGCCAACCATGATGTAGGCCTTTCTCCATGCTGTCCATTTATTTTTTAGGGTCTGGGACCCACCTCACACATGCTGCACGTGTGAGGGTGGGGGCCACCTATTGACGTGCAGACTATGATGTATGTGTTTATACACACACCGTTCATCTGGACGGTGTTGAGCAGGGCCTATAGTGATGTATCTGATTAGCCATGCCGCCCATGCATTTACAGCTATGTGGGGCCCACCCCATACGTGTTGCACTTGTGGGGGTGGGGCCCACCTTGTCATTTGTGTTATATCAAACCATCCATCTCTCTGGACGTGGGTGGCTGCCATGATGTATGTGTTTTACCCATGCTGTCGAAACACGTGGACACCTCCGTGATGTATTTATTTCATCCACACCATCCAGAACGTGCTGGACGGTGTTGGACAATATTTGGACGGTGCTGATCGTCATTGGTGGGCCGGGTACCCCAGGAAATGATAGTGTACAGTGATACACATGTTGCACCTGTAACTATTGAAATGATTTTAGATGTAGTCCAAGTTCTCACCCACATCATAGTGGGGCCCACCGTGATATATATGTTGTATATTCGCACCGTCCATTCATGTGGCCCCCACATAATGTACGTGTTGTATCTACTCCATCCATCCATTTTGACATGGGCCACACCTTGGTGTATTTATTGTATCCACATCGTCCATTCTTGGACATAGGGCCCACCTTGGCGATGTATTTGTGGCACCGTCCAGCATGGGACAGTGGGCCTACCATGATGTACTTGTTTTATTAATGTGGCCCACTTGTTGTATTTATGGCCTATGTGCCGAGGCCCATTGTTATGTATTTGTGGCCCGTTTGGTGCGGCCCGTGGATGCGGCCCACTTGATGTAATGCGGCCTATTGTGATATATTTCTGGCCCATGTGATAAGGCCCATTGAGACGTATTTTTGGCCCATGGTTGTGCCCCATGTGATGTATTCAAGGCCCATGGTGATGTATAATAGGCCCATATATTCTACCCGTCATGATGTACATTAGGCCCTTGTGTGAGACCATGGGTCCACTGTATGTTTGGCCTTATATGGGCTACTCCTTGGGAGCAATGTTGGTTAAATGGCCACATTGATGGGCAATGATGGTTTAATGTCCACGTTGTGACCTTCCTTTAGGCCTTGTTTGACCCATTCTCATCGAGGCCGATTATCGATTCCGATTCCGATCATCAAGGCCGATTATCGATCAATTTCGATTGTCATGGCCGATTGCCAATTTCGATTGTCGAGGCCAATTATCAATGGATTCTGATTGTTGTGGCCGATTACCAATTTTGATCATCGAGGTCGATTATCGATCGATTTTGATTATCATGGCTGATTGTCGATTAGCGATTGAGGCTGATTATCGTGACCGATTGCCAATTTTGATTGTTGTGGCCGATTGCCGATTCTGATCATTGAGGCTGATTATCGATCAATTTTGATTGTTATGGCTGATTGCCAATTAGCGATCGAGGTTAATTATAGTGATCAATTGTCGATTTCAATTGTCATAGCCGATTGTCGATTTTGATTATCGATCGATTCCAATTGTTGTAGCTGATTACTAATTCCGATCATTGAGGCCGATTATTGATCGATTCTGATTGTTATGGTCGATTGCTGATTTCGATTATCAAGGCCGATTATCGATTGATTCCGATTGTTGTGGCCGATTGCCGATTCCCATCATCGAGGTCGATTATTGATTGATTTTGATTGTTGTGGTCGATTGCTGATTTTGATTATTAAGGCCGATTATCGATTAATTTTGATTGTTGTTGCCGATTGCAGATTTCGATCATCGAGGCCGATTCTGATTGTTGAGGCCAATTGTCGAGGTTAATTATCAAGACAGATTTCGATTGCCGATTTTAATTATCGAGGCCGATTGTTGAGGCCCAATGTGATGTCTATGCGGCCTGTATTTGAGGCTCATTGTGATGTACATTCAGCCCGTGTTTGAGGTCTAATGTGATGTATATGCAGCTTGTATTTGAGCCCCATTGTGATGTGTATTCAGCCTGTGTTTAAGGCCCAATGTGGTGTATATGAGGCCTATTGTGATGCATTTGAGGGCCAGACGATGGAGCCCATTGTAATGTATGTTAGGCCCATGTGAAAGGCCCATCATGATGTGTATTAAGCTCTTGAGTGAGGCCCATGGTGTTGTATATTTGGCCCTTGTGTGAGGCCATGGGTCCATTATATGTTAGGCTCTACGTGGGTCATTCCTTGGGGATTATGTTGGTTAAATGTCTACATTGTCGAGGTCGATTGTCGATGCTAGTTATTGATACCGATTATGAGTATGTGATAGCATAGCATCATGATACATGCCCATACGCATCATCTGCATGTTTGTTATGAGATATGATTGACCAGTGCATATGCTATAGTGTCGGTTGCTATGAGACTCCCTGATAGGCAGAGGTTATCTCACATGAGAGCGCGACATGCGCAGGATTGATGCATGACTGGGTTGTATGACTCATCTTACATTGTGTGTTGTGATTATTGTACGCCCTAGCGACATCAGGGTCGTAGCCTCCAGAGGCATATTGTGGATGGCAGATGGGACACCGAAAATATGTTCTGACATCGGGCTGCCATAGATGCCCTGGGTGAAAATCTTTAAACCCTCTTAGTACCAGAGGACACTCCAATGTATAGACCGAGTGGATACATGAGCGCCCGAGTGCCGAATACCAAGAGGTCGTATCTCTCACTGTGTCGTGGTTAGTTGGGAGGGGGTGTGGCCTTACCCGCCCAAGGGTAGGGGGCATGGCTAGGCTGAGTTTGACCAGCTCGTCAATGGGTCCACTATCGACGTACCGAGTAGATATTGGCTGACTACTGGCTAAGCCGATAGTGAGGTCTCTTCACTTGCATGGTCGTGCATCAGTGGGCGGCAATTTGAATGTAGAGTGTACTAGACCCCGGTGATGATCCCAGAGAGAAATCGTACTAATATGTGGACTTATTAGGAAAGAGTTGCATATTCATTCATTCATTCATTTACTATCCACTTGGGCTGATGGTGCGCAATTATTTCTTACGTGTGCCTTTGCAATGGCCTGGATTTCGGTTGGGGCGCTCAACTAACCCGAGGTCCGGAGTTTACCACATTGAGTTTGACTATCCAAATTTAGGTATGGGACTAGTTTGGATAGAAGTTCCTTGTGATGGACCCCCATAGCATGTGATACTTCATACTGTCATCCCGATTTCATACTCCAGCATGGTCATTCTATTCGCATCGCATACTGCATTACATCCATGACATATGGCATTGTATTGAATACTTGACACTTACCTTGTGCACACACTTACACCACCCTCTAAGCTTTCTATAAGTTTGCGCATGATAAATGCGTACAGGTGATGTTAGGTTACAGTAGCATGGAGCTTGGAGAATGTAACTGACTTCTGGAGCTTCGATTTTGACATATGTATTTCCCTTTCAGTATTATAATCAAATGTTTATATTAGTGGATATGTGATGATGATGTTGCTTTTGTGATTTGGGTAAACTTGTGGTTATGCTTCTTACAAGATGAATGTACATTGGAAAATCCTCCTTGTAGGATTAGAGGATCAGAACCAGGCATATGGACGTTGGGAGCCGAGAATGGGGTATTATGGAAGCTGTTGGCACCAGATTCGGTGAACGGGATTCCTGTGAATCTGATTTCTGGGTTTGAGGTGTGATAGAGGCGGTATTTATAGGCTTCTGCACATGTGAACCTTCGAATATTGTGCCATGGGGCCCACTTGACATTCTCTAGGTCCAATTTCTCAAATATGACAATTATGAGTTACGCGGGTCCACACAACTATGATGAGTTGCGCGGGTCCGCGCAACTTTGCCACTTCCTCGTATAACTATTCATCTGTACTACTATTCATCTCACACTACTATTCATCCCCGCTACTATTCATCCCGCTCTACTATTCATCCCATGCTACTATTCATCGACACTATTCATCATGATAGATTTTCCAGAGAGGGATAATAGAGAGAGGGCCGAGTAATGGGCAGGGCTGCCCATCTTGGATCCTTAACGGCAACAAACTAAACTCCTGTCGGCCCATGTATTTTTTGTGCCCCAAAAGATGCTCCCTCAATCCTTCTTTGATTGATTTATGAAATGAAATGGAGGATCGATATTCCTACACAAGAATCCATTTATGTTGAAGAAGGATTCTTCATGAAAATAGAGTTGGTCGCATAATGGAGAAGTATCACCTAAACAGAGAACTGAAGAGTCGAGCCCAAAAGAATTAAACTCGGAGGAATCATGTTCGAATGAATTGTTATCAAACGAATCATGGTCGAAGGAATCGAGCTCGAATGAATTGCAACTGAAGGATGACTGGATGATCATGCTCGAATGGAAGATTGAATAATTGCGCTCGAACAGAAGATTGAATGCCCCCAGTCAGAAGCAACGAGTGAATGGTTCAATAGGGAGGATAATGTAGCAACAAAAGCACTTTGTCTTCATAGCGGTCAATTAGATAGAACACCTTTCTACGACCAAACCTACAATTGGATCCTCAGTTTTAACTCCCTCATTCGCACAATTCTCTTTTCATCGAAACTTTCCACTGTAACAACTGCGGCGACTCTATCTTTGAGTAACTTGATCAGAGAACTTGTCTTTTAATGTTGCTCCTACTCCAACAATCTCTTTGATTAACTCCTGCGACTCTTTCTTTGAACTCCGTGGCTAGGGAATTTTTCTTTAATGCTGATCTTATTGCAACAATCTCTTCGATTGTCTCCTTTATTCATAGTCTGCATAATCCAAGATTTCGAATGGTAATATTTCCTGCCAAATTAATTGGAATTAGTATCTCAAGATATCATAATTTTTCAATTTAGTCTCATGAAGTATCGATAATTGTGAAATAAATTGAAAGCTTTTAGAATAATTGTAATATTTGCAATATGACAATGATTTGGTCATTCCATCTTTGTGCTTGTCAGCGTGCTTTGCATTGCATTTGTTGCATTATTTGCTCATTATATCGTACTTTTAGAGATGTCGTTTTATCCTCTAAAAGTTCAACCACTGAGTCTTTTCTAGTTTGTACTCCTTGGCATTTCTTTATATGCTAGTTATGAGTGATTTTTCCTTGGACCTTTGTTGATTCAAAAAAATAGAGAACACTTCTTTTCATTTACTAGCTTTCTGGAGGATATAGAAGACCATGATTCAATCTCTTTTGGCGAACATTCGTTCCCTGTCTCCATCAGGTCCATTACTCTTTCATTGAAAGAAGGTAGCAAGTTTTGGTCGTCAATTCGGTTTTAATCAGACAGTACTGGAGACTTGCAATAGCATCACTAGAATAATGAGAAGTTATGGCATTTGACCATATAATTGGGCTTTGATATGGAGGCAATTTTTGAATGTCGATACTGGATCTCACTTCATAATTCCCAGTTATAACTATCTAATCCATACTTCTTTGCTGGATGTGTTGGTGGGTTCACTAATGTTATTTGGTGTGCAATTATTATCCAGTAGACTATGCCATACATATTCTTCCGCCACATGTAAGAAATTATCAGAAAGACCAAGGCATAGATTACTTTGAAGAGACAGATTATACCCCCTGTCCAAGCCAGCTTTGCATAAAGTTTTCTTTGGAAGATAATACTTGCGAAGCAAAGCATGCTGCTACTCTTGAAGGATGGATAGCACTCAGTGTTCCTTTAAGGAATTTAAAGAATACATCTGAGTTATCAAGCTGTCCAGAAGAAAATGATAATTCTTTACTGTTTTATTCTCCGCCGCCTTTGAGGATTTAGCAAGAAAATATTTCTTCATCATCAAGAAGGCAGGAGACAGAAAGACCCCACGGCTCTTGTCAGAAGGATAAATATACTTTTGTCTCAACACATTTTGATTGGACATGACTTGACATGACTAGACTTAACTTGACTGGACTGGACTTGACTAGACCGAACTTGACTAGACTTGACTGGACTTGACTTGACTGGACTAAACACTTTCACACATAGTTTAATTTCTTGAGTGGTTGGAGCGATCACAGTTTACGCTTGTAAGTAGTTGGAGCAATCACAGTTTATGCTCGTAAGTAGTTGAAGCAATCATAGTTTAGGCTCGTAGGTAGTTGAAGTAATCACAGTTTAGGCTCATAAGTAGTTAGAGCCGGGTCTTATACAAATGGTCTCTATAACTCTTATGAATTCACTGGACTTATCACGGCCGGGGAGTTCACAAACCACAAGCCATCAGAGGGGCCCAGTGAAGCTACCTGGGCAGTGAACTCGGTGGGTTTTACATGCAGGGTTGGCCACATTAACTCTTTAGAGTTCACAGGGTGCACAAGGCTACCTTCGAGTACCAAATCCAGGGCCGCCAGTCCATCAATGAGGGGTCATCTTACTTCAGAGACCTTTCCTCATGAGTTACTATTGAAATCAAGCCAGGGATCTGGGGAGTCATCTTGCTTTAGAGACTCACTTTTTCTTCGTCTGCAAGGTCAGACCCATTCACGAGAGGGCATTTTCTCACTAGCCCTCGTGACGCTATCGGAAACTGTACAGACGACATAGGTCTTATGTGATTGCTTCATCAATTGCCCACATGGGTTCATGTGATGCTCTTTACGGGCCTTTTTAAGGCCACAGGCCTCTCACTGCTGCCCGAATAATCTCATTATATCACCATCGCCAATGATGATAAGTCTTATATATAGTTGGCCTCATATGCTTAGCTCTACTACCGTAAATGATAGATCACCTTATTCCATTGCCCTAGATGATAGATCGCCATTGCTGATGATATTTATATGCAACTGGCTTTATAGGCCTTGCTAAAGGTAATAAATCGAAATTGATATATCACCCCTTGCCGATGATATGAAATAAAATTTTATAGCTAGAATAGTGTATCAACTTGGCAGTACTATTAATTTTGATAAATTTAGATAATAAAATGGCATTCGTGTCGGCAATATGGCGATAACAACGACCGCTTTTGATGATTTGATAGTAATCATTGGCGCTTTTCATTTAGTGATAATCATTGACGCTTGAACTTGATATGCTTAAAAATCTGCGTTTTATTCAGAATGGCGAAGAATACATGGCATTTGCCTTTTGAGACTCTTCCGTTATTTTGCTTGTCTTACTCCCTTTTGATTTGGAAGTATTATGCTAATAATCTTTGAAATCAAAACTGTGATCATGTTCAAGGATAACATATTTTGACGAACTGGGCATTGACCGGTGTATATACCGATGAGAATTTACTTCTCTAGCGAATATGCTTATCTTATGGCTTCATGCTTCGATTAGAGAGATATAAAGAGTCGTGTCTTTATTAGAATGCTATTTTCTTTCTGTCCAATGACTATTTTCAATCAGGATTATACACCATTACCTTCTCTCTTATTTTATATGTCTTCCTTATGAAAATTTCTTATTTTCTTCATTTCCTTTGGACATTTTGGCCATAGTAGTTTGATTTTCCCTGCAACCAATAATTGATTCATCATGGGAAGCATATCATTTTCTTCGAATGTATACTTTTCATTGTTCTTGAATTGTCTGAATCTTTTCTTTACTTTCTTCGTTGTATAACCGCTCGTATTTCCTTCATCAGAGTTTCCTTGTTTAACTTGATAATTCTTCATTTCTCTTTTCTTCCTTAACATTATCAGTCGAAGATTTTTTGAAATCTTGAAACAGTCGGCTCATATATAAATTGAACACATTTATACTGAGCTTTTCTAAATTGCAACCTTTTACGATCAGATCTTGAAAGATATGTATATTCGGACCGAAAAGACCCATTACAATATCTGGTTTTATGCATTCCATACATAGCTTGACTTGTTCTTTTTTTTTTTTCACTAGTTGTGAGCATGATGCCCCCAATATCCTCTATCGATTGATGAATTCTTTGACTAGTTCGTCTTGTCTTTGGCAGATAGAAGCTAAAACACCTGGACTGATTTCTTCACTAAATATCCCAGGAAGCCGTGAATAATAATAATAATGAATGTTTATAATGGAACTTGCTATAAGAGATGTAGTAAATGATGGTTTTCTTGTCATAACAGCTTTCCCTTTATCTTTCCATATAATTGACGGATCCCTTGTAGATTCCACATTTATAATTACTTTTTTGTCATGCTTTTCATCCTTTTATTTTATTTTTATTACTATCTCATATTGCTTTATCATTTTCTGCAATATATCTTTCAATGTGAAGTAGTCTTCCGTGGGATGCCCCAGAAAATGATGATAACAGCAATAATTCTTTTCTTTCATCATCTCAACTTCCTTTGGATATTTGGGTTGAGGTAATTTGATAGTTCCAGAGTTTATAGTTGCTCCATCATCGGCAAAACATCTTCCTTTTCAAATATATATCCTTTGTAAAACTCATATAATCGAGGTCGTTTATCATTTACACGACCGTTATAACGATCTGAGTCATCTCTTATCCTTGTTTCTCATCTGTTGTGAGAGGTGTCTCTTTTCTTTTCTTGATCAATAATATTTACCATTGATCTATTTGATCCGTTTCTTTCTATTTTATTTTGAAACGTTGGTATTTTCTTGGCCATTAACTCCAATGCATGTGCTTTTGTAACAAGATCTCGGAAGGTCTTTATGTTGGCACTTATGAGTCTGAATGCAATTCCCGTTTCCATAGAGTTTAGGCACATATTCACATGTTCCTTTTCTTCATATAACTGTCTGCGTGAAGCTAAGCTCCCAATATTTTCCATCTATCAATGAATTTCTATATTTCTCCACGGGTTATGACTCCAGCGGTGGCTCGAGACTTGTCACTTCTAGTCAATACGAGTTGATTCTTACTACATTGAAGCTTTGTAGGTGGAGCATGTAGCTTTGTATTGGAGCTTTATTGCTGATTTGCCCCCTATTGATTGGGTGAGGTTTTCTCTAAGAATCTTCACAATTAAAACTATTTTAACTTTTAGCCATAGTAATAACTTGATCGCCATAATACTTTCGAGCTTGAGCATTATCATATAATAGTTCAGCCATAGTAATGATACTGGCTCTAATGTTGACTTGATCTGATTCTCCTGTAAGATATTGACATGATGTCTACAAGTCTTTTAATAGACTAATGAATTTGTCATCTGATTCATCTTTCTCGTTGGCGAGCATAAACCAATTCAGTCAAACCGAATTCTCTAGTCTCATCTATCTTTAATGGTAACTGCTTCAACTTTCTCTGGTATTCTCTGTGGTGATGGTTGTGTATTGTCGATGCAATTTCGTGCAAATCCTTTTAGGTATGAAGTAAATAATTGCATTAGTCGGGATAAAAGCCATTGCAGTTGTGTAAGGACCAAATACCTACAATTCGAAACAGAGTATCAGTTATTTTAATTAAACAAAATTATACTTTGTTTTAGAGATGAAGGGGAGGATGTTCTCATTGAGAGTCGCCATTTTGGCATCTATTCGACGCCAAACAGTGATGAAAATTCTCTAAATATTTTATAAATTATCATTAAATAATAACAGATCCCCAGTAGAGTTGCCATTTTGTTTCGACCAGAAACGAAAAGCATTTCGTTTAGGGATTTATCATTCAATAATAACAAAGAAAATAAAAGAACATTCATCATAGATTTCATTAATCCTGAGTTTCAATTACATCCTCGTATCTCCTTTGATTCTGAAGTAAAGTACAAAGAATCTGTGCAATGAAAGAAAGGAGAAGCAGTTCAATGGCAATTTTGACAGCATTTCGGCGTATTTTGCATCCATCATAGCAACAGAGGAGTTGCGTGGATCCAAAATCCTTTCTTTAAACTAACATACAAGAAGTGTATTCTTCAGAAGATGAAGTGTAGAGAGAACCCACAAAATTACATCACACAATAAAGCTCATGTAGCATAAGGGCGCACAACTCACTCGAGTTACACGGGTTTTGAGTTACGTGGGTCTTGAGTTGTGTGGGTTTTGAGTTGCGTGGGTCCGCACAACTCATCTTCCTCTCTCTCTCTCTCGCCCTCTTTGCTCCTAACACCTCTCTAAAACTTCTCCTCCTCCAAATGAGAGGGGGAGGGGGTATTTATAGGCTTCCACATGTGTGAACCCTCGAATATTGTGCCATGGGGTCCACTTCGCATTCTCTAGTTCCAATTTCTCAAATATGACAATTATGAGTTGCGCAGGTCCACACAATTGTGATGAGTTGCGTGGGTCCGCGCAACTTTGCCACTTCCTCACGCAACTATTCATCCGCACTACTATTCATCCCACACTACTATTTATCCACGCCACTATTCATCCCGCGCTACTATTTATCCCATTGTTGAGGGTCAAATATTGCATATTGGACCCTATTTATTACTTGGTTTTATGAACATGATAATGCTTAATGTTTGATTTTAATCTTGTTTGTGTTGCAAGGTGAATTTAAGAGCTTGGATTGAAAAAGATGTTAAAAGTATGGAATTAACGCTCAAGAATCACCACAATCAAGAGTGGATCTGATGAAACCAAGAATGAATAATGTACATACCAAAGATCCAAGAAAATCAAGTCAAGAATGAAGAAAAATGGAGTTTTGAAGTGAATTTGTGTAATCCTCGACCTGTCCTGGCTCTTGCTCGACTAGTCCTACGTATGCTCGACCAGTATTAGACTCTGCTCGACCAGTCATGGCTCGACTGGTCGAAGCTGCTCGACTCGAACTTCATTGACTAAAATAGCCAATTTTCTGTCCTGCTCGACCAGTCGAGGGTGTCCCACAATCGGCCGAGGATGTCCCATGAATGGTAGAGGACGGCTGACGACCAGTCGAGTGTTTTGCAATTTTTGCGCAAACTGTGTAAATTTAAGACGGTTTCTGGATATTTTCACACGGTATGAAAGTCTAAGGCTAAAACTATAAATAGGGGTCCCCACGGCATCCCTAAGCATCTTTTAGGGTTTGAGGAGTGGAGCAAAAGGGTGGATCCTGAAAGTGCCCTGGTTTGTCAATTAGCATGAGTGTTGAGTCTGCAAGACAAAGGAGCCCCATAGGAAGATTATTCAAGCGTCTGCTTCAATAAGATGTGTGCCTGAACTCGCCAAAGGTAAACCTCAGCCTCACATCCCGTGTCCCAAAACACCAGGTATATAAAACCCTTAAAATTGGATAGAACATCCTAGGGTTTTTGGTGAGAAAACTAATTTACATAATCAGAAAAATCTTTAAGTTTTCTGCCTTTGTTGATTTATCGACACGAGGTTCGATGAAATCGAATCCTTTTATCGATGTCCTCAAAACTCACTCGATATTATTAAAATGAGGACTTCAGATGTCCAACAACCACAAAGAACTCTAGACTGAATTATCAATGAATCGATGAACTGTTCGATATCATCGAATTTTGAATTTCGAGTCCATCGAGACGTCTCGATAAAATTGACATCTGGTCAGTTGTGTCCAATATACTGCTAAGGCAAATCATGTGATTCTCGATAGATATAGAGAGCCTTGATATCCTCAAAATTCAAATGTCGATGATATCGATAGACCTTCGATGATATTGAATTGGGACATAAATCTATCTAGCAAGTTTTCAGGTTAAACCTTTCATATATCAAGGATCACTCGATAAAATCTATATTTAAATATTGATCATATTGAGGCATGGTTGATGTCATCGAAATAGGACATAAACTGTCCAACATACTTATAGGAAAATTCTTTAAAATTATCGATGAATCGACACTGTCATTGATGTCATCGATATTCAAATTCTGATGATATTGAGTGTTGCTTGATCATATCAATACCTGATAAATTTTAAAGGCATCTACTCTCTCATTTTCACATGTCGAGGAATCGAACAACATCTCGATGAAATCGGAGTTCAAAATCCGAGGACATTGAAGCATATTTGATCTCCTCGACCAGTTGGCAAAAAGGTTCAAAAGTGTTTGATAGTTTTGAGTTCGTATCATCAAGCGGCTAGTCGATGCTATCGAGAGTATACGCTTGATGATATCGAACCCGGTTCGATGATATCAAACTCTGTAAAAAATATGAATGTTTTATATCCATTGAAATTTTTTACTTATTTAATGAGAGCTTTCCTTTAGTTGCTTTGAGAGAAAATAGAGAGTGCTTTTGAGTGTTCAAACCCATATCATATACCCTAAGCATTTTCTCTCATGGGAGTTCATCCTCCAATCCACCCTCATCATTGATAATCAATAGAGTGGATTAGGGAATGAACTTCCGCATTCAAGGATCTTACAACTACCACCTTAATGGCAAATCATTAAGCTAGGATACCTTGATTACATAGATGATTGGATTCACTCTGTCTCCTTTATAGGAAAACATCTAATAGAGTAGGATTCCATCATAACCTTGACCCAACCCGTTGCCTTACATTGGTACATCATTTATGTTGTGGTTCAAGGGAGCTGAAGATTATTCATCATCGAAGGAGGAGAGCTTCATCAACGTGCTTAATAGGGCTGATCTACTTATCTGTAAATCATTAGAGTCTAGCGAACCCTTGTGATCATTCCTTTTGTAGGATTGGGTCTAAGGTGCTTCTCACCCCTTTTAAGTCCTCATAGGAGGCCTCCGATGGGAGTGTACACGGTGGGTGCTTTGTGTTGACCCTTGTTCTGTGGAGAGCATAAACTGTTAGGTCCTTATGTAGGTCCTTGACCTGTGTGGTCTAAAACCTGGGTGCTATATGTTGACTCTTGCTCATAGGTGTAAGTGTTATGGTTTCTTGCTCCTTTAGTAGTCAAATTTTATGGTACCAAAAACACAATCTGTGTCTTGTGTAGCATGTTGATTTATATGTTCAAGACAATGCATCACAATGCTTCAAGTTAAGAATGGTGATCTACTTCAAGAAATGCAAGGTCAAGTACTTTGTCCACTCCTGTAAGCTTCAAAGTCTAGAGTATTTCAAGAGCTACAAGAGCTACATCAAAAGACAAGTGCTTGTTCAAGGTTCAAGATAATGTTCAACTCAAGATGAAGTACAACTCAAGAACAACAAATCCAAGCTTTAGAAGATCTAAAGTTCAAGGTACATCATGTAGAGATCTCAAACCTTCATAATCGTCAATGGTCAACCATCATCTGAAGAAATGAAGTTTCAATGTTCATACTTCATGTCCCAGGTATGAAAGACCTTAGATTGACCTTATGGTAGTTCATTTTGTATACATAATTCAAATTGAATCACTTTATATAAATTTGGACTGTTCTAAGACTACTCCTGAACCCTGTTCGACTAGTCCTAACACCGCCTCGACCAGTCCAAGCAATTCCAAGACCAGTCCTAAGTTGTTACAAATTTTCAGAATTTTTTGGTTCAGGTACCACCAGTCCTGGACTCTGCTCGATCGGTCGTGTGAACAGTGCACGATTCGTTCATGACTAGTCCAACAGCTATGACTCAAATTACAGCAACAAAACCTGGTGCCTCACGACTAGTCGTGGGTTGGTCACGATCAGTTGTGGAGGGCTCACGACCGGTCGTGAACAGCCTACGACCAGTCATGGAACGGTTTTATCCAATCATGGTTAAAAATTCAAAACTCTATTCGACCCATGACCAATCATAGTGTCCTCAGGACTAGTCGAAGATGCGATTTTTGTAACTATAAATAGGGCACGAATTTCAAAGTTTCATAATCCAATTCAAGAAAAATTAATGCATCACTCTAAGATAAGTTTGTGTTCATTTTAAGCTACTTTGTGCATATTTAATATTCTCTTTTGTTAGCTTTTTCAATTTGATTTTGTTTTTATATTCCAATCTGATTTGAAAGAGGAATTGCTGTATTCCTTCTTCTTGGAATCAAAATCAAATAGAGCTAGGGTTTAATTTAAAATCAATCTAGAACCTATAACCATTTCAAAGTGAGTATTGGACATTGAACTTCTACATTCAAACTTCTACTCCTATTGGTTCTTCCGGGTTGCTATAAAAGGAGAAATCCAGGTATTTTACATTATTGTAAATTTCCTTATTTTGGTTTCATTTGGGATTAAGCCAGAAAAATCTCATTGTGTTGGCTATCTGAGGAGAGCCAGAAAACTCAGAGGTTGGGGTTTTTGAATTGTGTAAGCTCATTTGAAAGACACAATTGTGAAGGTTTTGGGGAACCTGAGAAACCTATTTTCATAGTGAACGCAAGCTAATATCCCCTGTGTGAGGATATTAGGAGTGGAGTAGCAAGCTGTGTGGCTATTGTTTAACAGTTAGTGTACACACAGGTGAACCACTATAATTCTTTGTGTCTTGTGATTTGAATGTTTGTGTAATTTCTATTTCTTTTATCATTCAAATTTATGGGATGTAAGTGTGGATGTGAATGTTGTAATATTTACATTACAAGCATTGTGGGGAATGTTGTAATAGTTTAGACTTTCTTTCTAGTTATTTCTTTTTATTCTTCTTCTGTTTGAGTTTTTGATACAAAGACCTTTTTAGAAATAAGGTTGTCCTACCATAAACCTTGGTTTTTGGTGTAAGGTTGTCCTTAGAACAACATTTGTATCAACCTCTCAAGACTAGAATTTTGAGGTTGCTTTTCATTTCAATACTGTGATTTATTTATAGTACTATCTTTATTTTATTCATTTAAATTTCGCTGTTAAAGTTTTAATTTGGCATAGTCCTATTCACCCCCCCCCCCCTCCTGTAGGACATATAGCTTGGCCTTTTACAAGTGGTATCAGAGCCTAATAGCTCATTTTTATTATTATATTATTGGATTTATTTCCTGAGCTAACTGATCTAAGCTATTTATAAGATGTCAAATTTTGATAGCCTTTCAGTCACTAAGCCTCCACCATTTGATGACTTCAACTATGCTTATTGGAAAGCCAGGATGAGGATTTTCCTTAAATCCATGGATGAGAGTGTGTGGCAAGCTATAGTGACTGAATGGACCCCTCACTAAAGTGACTGGTATCGATGGTTTAAAATCAATGAGAGTAACACCTTATTTATCTTGGACCACTCTTCAGAAAAATGAGAGTAGTGCCAATGCAAAAGCACTAAATGTAATCACTTGCGCACTATCACCAGATGAATTCAAAAGAATTATATCCTGTGATATTGCAAAGTAAGCTTGGGATATTTTAGAAATGACACACGAGGGTACATCAATTGTCAAGAAATCTAAAGTCCAACTCCTCACAACCAGATTTGTGGAAATACATATGGAGGAAAATGAAATGTTCATGGACTTTTATATAAGATTAAATGACATTGTAAACTCTATGTGGGGTCTTGGTGATAAAATCCCAGAAAGTAATGTGTGTACAAAACTACTTCGCTCACTTCCTGAACGGTTCCATTCTAAAGTAACCGCGATCCAGGAACTTCGTGATACGGACAATATGAGGGTAGAAGAACTAGTTGGATCTTTACAAACCTATGAGTTAAATTTTAAAGCTCCTAAAGGTAAATCTATTGCCCTTAAATCTTCTAAATGTATTTCACAAGAAAATTCTGATTTAAAAAATTCTGAAGACTATATGGCCCTTTTTAGTGAAAAAGTTTTACAAGATTTTCAAAAGTAAAAAGAGGGTTAACTTTCAAAAATCAAATGATAAGACAAGATTTAAATCTAAATCTAAAACTTGGAAATCTTTAAAAGATAATCAATGTTACAACTGCGAAGAATATGGGCATTTAGCAAACAAGTGTCCCAAAAAGGACAAACATAAAAAGAAAGGAATGATGGCTACTTGGGATGAATCTTCTAGCACTGAAGCCTCTTCTAAATCAGAAGAATCTGAAATTGAGTCCGGCAATGAAGTTAAAGCCCTTATGACTCTAGCGAAGTTCAATTTTTCAGATCACAATGATTTAACTAGTGAAGAAAATCTGAATAGTGATCATGAAAATGAAGAAGACCTTCAAGATGCTTACAATGCCCTACACAAGGAAAGTTGTAAAATTGCCGTAAAACTAAAACTTCAAAAAGAAAAGTTTTTAAAACTTAAAGAAAATTTTGATTCCCTTGTTTTAGAAAAATCCCACATCTCAGATTGTTTTGAAAAATCAAAATACAATTTAGATTTCAAAACTTCCCTGATTGAAAATCTAAAATCTGAAAATGAAAATCTTAAACTTGAATTCTCTTCTCTTTTGAGTTTAAAGGATACATGGAGGTATGCCTAAGGTGATCCTAAGTTAGAAAAACTTTTGTCTGGATCAAGAAAATGTGGCGACCAATCCAGTTTGGGCTACGATAAAAATGTTCCTCCTAAACAGAAGAATACTCCTCCTAAGTTTGTGAAAGGAGAATTTTCAAACGCGGTAGGGAATAGTTCAAATCAAAAGTTTTCTAAAAATGCTAAAACTTCTCAATCTTTCAAACCAAAAAGTAATTATATCAACTATAAAAATCAGAACCGAAACCCTTTAGCTAAGAAAATAGTTGATCTACTTAAGGAGCTCTTAAAATCTAACTCAGTGGGTCATTCTTACAACAATTACAAATACAAGAAGACCAACTATACTCCGAAACCCAAAACAGTTATGAAATGAGTTCCAAAGGTTACTTAGTTGCCCACATGACTTTCAAAGCTTCAAGTCATTCAAAGTGGTACTTAGACAGTGGATGCTCAAAGCATATGACTGGTGATAAAGGTCTATTCACGACTCCTATTCACGACTCTTAAAGTCATGACTGATGGATCAGTCACATTTGGTGATGGTAGCAACTGCAGGATTATTGGCCAAGGTACGGTTAAACTTTCTAACCTCCCTTTATTTGAGAATGTTTTATACGTTGAAGGGTTAAAACACAATCTGTTAAGCATATCTCAAATATGCGATAAAAATCATAGTGTTAAATTTTCTAACCTAGGGTGTGAAATTTTAAACAAAAATGGTTCTGTAATATTAACTGGTTGTAGAACGTCTGAAAACTGTTATATTGTTAGTGATTCTAGCTCATCTATTCAATCGTGTTACATGGTCCATACCGATAAGACTGAATTATGGCATAAATGCCTCGGACATGTATACTACCGTAATCTATATAGATTGAGCAAAAGAGAACTGATAAGAGGTCTACCTAAATTATAGAAAGTAGACAAAATATGTGGTGAATGCCAGATTGGCAAACAAACTAGGAGTGCTCACAAAAAGGTGGACTCCAATGCCACATCTAATCCTCTCGAACTTCTCCACATGGATCTTATAGGACCAACCAGGACAGAGAGTCGAGGTGGCAAAAAATACATATTAGTGATCGTGGATGATTATACTAGATTCACTTGGGTAGCCTTTTTAAAGGATAAATTAGAAAACCTTGATGAAGTGAAAAGAGTTCTCAAAGAATCCAAACGGACAAAGGTTCTCAAGTCTGTGAGATCTTTAGTGATCATGGATCAGAATTTGAGAATAGTAGTTTTGAGAAATTCTGTTGCGATCAGGGAATATCGCATGAATTCTCTGCACCTAAAACACCACAACAAAATGGAATTGTTGAAAGAAAAAATAGAGTGCTTCAAGAAATGGCTAATGTAATGTTGAATAGTATGAAGCTCCCTAAAAATCTTTGGGCTGAAGCTATAAATACTGCATGCTATATAATCAACCGGGTCTATACGAGAAAATCAAACTGTAAGACGGCTTATGAAATATGGTTCAACAAAAAGCTTACTGTCAAATACTTTCGAGTTTTTGGCAGCAAGTGCTATATTTTACGTGACCGTGAAAATTTGGGCAAGTTTGACACTAAAAGTGATGAAGGGATCTTTTTAAGATATTCCTTGAACAGTCGAGCATCTCAAGTACTGAATAAGACGACCGGTGTTATTCAAGAGTCCATTAATGTGGTCATCGATGATCGCTTGAATACACCTACATCAGGTTTAGATAATGATGAAGTTCTTTTAATTGCCAAACCAGATACTTCATCAAATCAAAGTAATTCTGAACTGAGGATTGTTAAAGATCATCAAACTACTCAAATTCTTGAAAACCCTCTCACTGGTGTGCGCACTCGTAGTCAACTAGAAGATATATGTAATTATGTGTGTTTTACATCCCAGATAGAACTGGAAAAAGTAAAAGAAGCTCTTACTGACAAAAATTGGATAGTTGCGATGCAAGAAGAGCTTAACCAATTTGTGAGAAATGATGTTTGTTATCTTGTTCGTAGACCTAAAGATACACATATTATTAAAACTAAGTGGATTTTTAAAAATAAGTCTGATGAACTTGGTAATATAATTCTAAACAAGGCTAGACTAGTTGTACAAGGGTACACTCAAATTGAAGGAATCGATTATGATGAAACATTTGCCCCAGTAGCTCGTCTTGAATCAATCAGACTATTTATATCCATTGCTTGCTTTAGAAAATTTAAAATTTATTAAATGGATGTAAAAAGTGCCTTCTTAAATGGTGATCTACATGAAGAAGTGTATGTTGAACAACCAACGGGTTTTGAAGACCCTAAGAACACTGATCATGTCTACCGCCTTAAAAAGGCTCTCTATGGATTGAAACAAGCTCCCAGGGCATGATATGAAAAGTTGACTAAGTTTTTACTAAGTCATAAATTTCAAATGGGAAGTGTTTATAAGAATCTTTTTGTTAAAAAACATAACGATGATATCTTAATGGTACAAATCTATGTTGATGATATTATTTATGGATCTTCCTGTACTAACATGACTATTGAGTTTGCAGATTTAATGAAATCTAAGTTCGAAATGAGCATGGTTGGGGAATTAAATTATTTCCTACGGTTGTAAGTAAAACAACAACCTGATGGTATTTTTATTTCTCAAACCAAATATGCTTTAAACTTGATTAAAAAGTTCAGATTTAAGAATGGGAAAAATTTTGATACTCCTATGAGTATAACTTTAAGGCTCTCAAAAGACTCTACAGGTAAAAATGTAGATCCTAAATTATATTGCAGTATGATTGGCAGCTTGCTTTATTTAACTACAAGTAGACCTGATATTGCTTTTAGTGTTGGTATTTGTGCTAGATATCAATCTAACCCTAAAGAGTCACATCTAACTACTGTTAAGCGGATTATTTGATATATTGCAAGTACTGTTAATTTGGGTCTCTGGTATCTATATGATACTAGTGTTCAGTTGGCTGGGTACACTGAGGCTAATTGGGCTGGAAATATCGATGATAGGAAATCAACCAGTGGTGGTTGTTTCTATATCAAAAATTGTTTAGTTTCTTGGTTTAGTAGGAAGTGAATTTTTGTATCGCTCTCAACTGCTGAGGCTGAATACATTGCAGCTGAAAATGCATGTACTCAGCTTGTTTGGATGAATAGAATGTTAAGCGATTATGAAATTGCACAGGAGTCAATGGTTTTATATTGTGACAATTCTAGTGTAATAAATATATCTAAAAATCCAATTTAGCATTCACATACCAAGCACATTAACATTAGGTATCATTATATTCGTGAATTAGTAGAAGAAAAAATAATATCTTTGGAATATATTTCAACCGAGAATCAACTTGTTGACATTTTTACTAAGTCGCTCGAAAAAAGCAAGTTTAATAAATTAAAATTTGATCTTAGTATGTGCATTCTAAATTGAATATTCATGCATATTTGTATCATACTGTATATATATATATATATATTAGATAATTTATTGGTTTAAATTTTAAATTTTTATGGAAAATGCATGTTTTTGATGGTACATGACCAGTCGTGGATGTGCTCGACCAGTCATGGTACAACCAGTCGAGGATGACCCACGACTAGTCATGTAGCACGTTGACCCTTTTAAAATTTGGAGAAAACTTCATCTTCCTCATTTCCTATTCCTCTCCAACGAGCCAATGCTCAACCAGTCGTACCCACCTTCCTAGATCTTCAAGGTTAGTGCGTCATTTGCGTTTTTCTTGTAGATTCTAGTCAATATTACTTCATTTTCACTCTTGGAGTAATTTATTTTGTGATTCATTGTGATTTTGGGGTTTTCTTTTCAAAAATCTATTCTAGCCAAACCCCACTCTACATCCTTTGTGATATCTTGATTCCTTGAGTTTCTTCATGCAAATGGATGTTAAAAAGAAAAAGAACACGTCCTGTGGTCCACATCTTCTAGATCTACTCCAAAAGCATGACGCCACCTTCGGTCACCCGAAGATGATCCCTCATATGTGCGAGATTTGTGTTTGTGCAATGTTATTGTTGAGCAATCTGTTGATCTTGAACACATTGCTTCTTTTGGTATCCTTCCACTTCTTCAAGCTGTAGGATGGGCTAACATCTTACATTGGGGTGGGCCTGCATACCAGTCTATTGTTCAGTTCATGTTTGCATGCATTTCTGATTTTTCGACTGAGAATTTAACGTTTAAAATTGATGCTAGAGAAGGTCCATTTGAAATTGATCGCCATATAATTTTAGGGCTAACGGACATACCTGTTAATGACGAGGGTATTCATATTCATACTCTAGTTGAGAAGCCCTTAGAATCAGAAAAATGCATGCTCACTAGAGATTATGCAATATGAATGTGCAATGGACTCATAAAGGGAATGCGCTCCCCTCAAAGTACTTGTTACCCAGATACAGGGTTCTCCACAGAATCTTTATTTCAAATCTGTATCCGCGTTTTGGTAATAAAACAGAACTGACTTCCTTTATGGTTCGGGTTTTGCATTCTGTCATCTCTGGTACTAAAATTTATCTTCCTTCATTAATATGTCATTCCATCATTCAGTTTCGTCTCCATCCAGGTCACAGTGATATTCCATTTACATATCTTATGACTGTGTTAGCTAATCACATACTAGTTGTTATGCCTGTTGGAGAGGCTCCTATCCATCATCTTATTTTTAACAATTCAAATATTAATAAGATGAAACTGGAATTGGCTCCTGGCCAAGTGGATGTTGGTGGTGGTGGAGCTGAAGGAGTGAATGAAGATGAAGCTGGTGATCTTCCTCCTGATGATATAAATATGGATGACATTTTTGATGAAATTGAATCAGACTCTGAAAATGATCCTGACTATGAACCATTTGATTTTGATGCGCGTCTTCATGCATTTGAGGAGAAGGTAGAGAACATAAATGTTGCCCATGATTTACAATTTAAATATATGCGCAAGTATCTTAGGTGCTTAAATAAGGGCCTTCATCAACTTGATCCTACCATACCTGCTCTTTCTTCAAGATCTGATTAGGTGTTTTTATCCTATGGTCTGTAATAACTCCTATACTACTTTGGTTTCTTTCAGTGTGCTAGACTTACTTTGGATTATACTGGTTTATGATATGTGCACTTTGAATTTTCTTTTATATCTTTTACCTATTTAACTCCTTTATTATTCTCTTATTAGTCTTCCTCTTCCATTTATTCCTTTCTTCCTTTGTCATATTATGACAAAAAGGGGGATTATATTAAGTTGAATTGAATACTTATGGATATGAAATACTTATGGATATGGATTGAGGGGGAGTAGAGTAGAATAAATTTATTTTTTTTGGATATATGTGTGCTACTCAGGCGGAGTAAGTAAGGAGGAGTTTGAATTTGTGCTAGTTAATAATAACGGGTTCATGATTCTTTAACCAGGCTGTAACCGGTTCTCTTATATATGACTGATGCATAATTTTTTATTGAGTATGATGTGCTTCTCTTATTTTGATTGGAGTGTGTTTTGTCACAAATTTGACAAAGGGGGAGATTGTAAGTGCTATGGTTTCCTGCTCCTTTAGTTCTCAAATTTTGTGGTACCAAAAACACAATCTGTGTCTTGTGTAGCATGTCGATTTATATGTTCAAGACACTGCATCACAATGCTTTAAGTTAAGAACGGTGATCTACTCCAAGAAATGCAAGGTCAAGTACTTTGTCTACTCCTGTAAGCTTCAAAGTCCAGAGTATTTCAAGAGCTACAAGAGCTACATCAAAAGATAAGTGCTTGTTTAAGATTCAAGATAATGTTCAAATTAAGATGAAGTACAACTCGAGAACGACAAATCCAAGCTTTAGAAAATCTCAAGTTCAAGCTACATCATGTAGAGATCTCAAAGCTTCATAATCATCAAAGGTCAACCATCATCTAAAGAAATAAAGTTTCAATGTTCATACTTCATGTCCCAGGTGTGAAAGACCTTAGATCGACCTTAGGGTAGGTCAGTTTGTATACATAATTCAAATTGAACCACTTTATATGAATTTGGACTATTTTAAGACTAGCCCAGAACCCTGTTCGACTAGTCCTAACATTGCCTTGACCAGTCCAAGCAATTCCAGGACTAGTCCTAAGTTGTTGCAAATTTTCAGAATATTTTGGTTGAGCTACCACCAGTCCTGGACTCTGCTCGACTGGTCATGTGAACAGTGCATGATTCATTCATGACCAGTCCAGTAGCTACGACTCAAATTACAACAACGAAACTTGGTGCCTCACGACCAGTCGTGGGTTGGTCACAACCAGTCATGGAGGGCTCACGATCGGTCATGAACAGCCTACGACCAGTTGTGGAATGGTTTTATCCAATTGCGCTTAAAAATTTAAAAATCTGTTCAACCTATGACTAGTCATATTGTCCTCAGGACCAGTCGAAGATGCGATTTCTTTAACTATAAATAGAGCACGAATTTCAGAGTTTCATAATCCAATTCAAAAAAAAATCAAGGCATCACTCTGAGATAAGTTTGTATTCATTTTAAGCTACTTTGTGCATATTTAATATTATCTTATGTTAGCTTTGTCAATTTGATTTTGTTTCTATATTCCAATCTGACTTGAAAGAGGAATTGCTGTATTGCTTCTTCTTGGAATCAAAATCAAAATGAGCTACCCCAATTGGTTTAATTTAAAATCAATCTAGAACCTAGAACCATTTCAAAGTAAGTATTGGACATTGAACTTCTACATTCAAACTTCTACTCCTATTGGTTCTTCCGGGCTGCTATAAAAGGAGAAATCTCGATATTTTACATTGTTGTAAATTTTCTTATTTTCGTTTCTTTTGAGATTAAGCCAAAAATATCTCACTGTGTTGGTTATTTGAGGAGAGCCAAAAAACTCAAAGGTTGGGGTTTTTGAATTGTGTAAGCCCATTTGAAAGACACAATTGTGAAGGTTTTTGGGTGAACCTGAGAAACCGATTTTCATAGTGAACGCTAATATCCCCTGTGTGAGGATATTAGGAGTGGAGTAGCAAGCTGTGTGGCTGTTGTTTAATAGTTGGTATACACACAGGCGAACCACTATAATACTTTGTGTCTTGTGATTTGATTTTTTTTGTAATTTCTATTTCTTTTATCATTTAAATTTGTGAGATGTATGTGTGGATGTGAATGTTGTAATATTTACATTACAAGCATTGTGGGGAATGTTGTAATAGTTTAGACTTTCTTTCTAGCTATTTGTTTTTATTCCTCTTCTTTTTAAGTTTTTGATACAAAGACCTTTCTAGAAATAAGGTTGTCCTACCATAAACCTTAGTTTTTGGTGTAAGGTTGTCCTTAGAACAACATTTGTATCAACCTCTTAAGACTAGAATTTTGAGGTTGCTTTTCATTTCAGTACTGTGATTTATTTATTATGCTCTCTTTTCTTTATTTATTTATATTCTACTGTTAAAGTTTTAATTTGGCATAATCATATTTACCCCCGCTCTAGGACATATACCTTGGCCTTTACAATAGGAGCATAAACTGGTAGGTTCCTTGTGTGGATCCTTAGCTTGTGCGGCCTAAAAAGTGTGTGCTTTGTGTTGACCCTTGCTCATAGGAGCATAAACTGGTAGGTTCCTTTTGTTAATTGAAGGATTAGACACCACTTGATCCTTAGAGTTAATTGAAGTGATGGCTGCAAATCAACCGGTTAATGAACTGGGAAGCCAACCTCAACCTAGGGTTGAGGAAGTCCAGGATGAAAATGAGGTGCATTAAGCACCCCTGCCTCATACTTTGTGAGATTATTTAGAACCGGCAGGGGTGAGCACGCCCTCATGCATGGTTTTTTCAGAAAATACGGGACACATAAATATCAAGCCAGCGGTGATCCAACTCCTTCCATAATTCCATGGACTTGAATATGAAAATCCATATTTGCACTTGAAAGAGTTTGATGAGATCATAACCACTTTATTTTTTCCAAATGTGTTTGAGGACACGGTCAGACTGAAACTCTTTCCCTTTTCTTTGAAAGAGAAAGCTAAGACATGGTTGCTTTCACTACGTCGCATATTTATTGGCACATGGAATGACATGATAAGCGAGGTCATAAAAATTTTTTTCCACATCATAAAACGAACACCCTTAGGAAGTCAATCATGAACTTTGCCCAAAAGGAGGATGAAACATTTTTCTAATGTTGGGAGCGGTTTAAGGATCTTGTCAGTTCATGCCCACAACACAGTTTTGAAACGTGGCATATTACACACTTTTTCTATTATAGACTAACATCCTCCATGCGCCAATTGGTTAAGACAATGTCTAATGGGGAATTTATGAATAAAAATGTCGATGATGTGTGGGATTACTTGGATAGACTTGTTGAAAACGCACAATCATGGGACACTTACCCAAAATCAAGCACCGCTTCTAAGCCCACTCAATCAAAGGAGAGGATCAGATTATACCTTTTGAAAGAGGATGTTGATATCAATGCTAAAGTGTCTAATCTCATAAGAAAATTCGAGGCCATGGAACTAAAGAGGATAAGATTAAGGAAACTGTTTGCGGTATTTATGCTTGCAATGTTCACACAACTGAAAATTATCTAACAATACCTGCCTTTCAAGAGGTGTTGAATGAGCAATCCAATGCCGTGAATAATTACCAAACACCTTTCAATGGACCTAATTGGAGAAATCATCCAAACTTTAGTTGGAGGAATGGAGCGGCGACAAGACAACCTAAGGCAAGAATAGAAATGAGCTACAACAACACAAAAAACTATTCTAAGATCTAAAACAGATTAGGGTTAGGTTAACTCACCCAAGGATGAACTCAGAATCGCCGGAATAACGATTCAAAAGTGAAGGTTTAAGGATGAAGAAGAACAGGAAAGAATCTAAGATGATTCACCAACTTCTCTCTCACTTTCTCTCTCTTTTCCTCTCTCTCTCTCTCTCTCTCTTTGCTAGGGTTAGGAAATTCGTATGGAAAAGAGAGCTAGGGTTTTAAGGTCTATATATAGGCCTAACATTGATGAGAATAAACCCAGGGCCAAGGTATACTTAGGGTATAACCAAAACAGGCCTCTCTCGATCCAACGAAGCACTTCCGGTGGGCCTATTACCACGAAAGGTCGGACTTAAGCTCACTGACCGTGGATCTAGGTCAAGCTGAGTTTTTGTACCGACCGGATCTTCAGATCAGCCGTGGCGGACCACATTTAATTCAATGGTCACCGAATCTCGATAAGGTCCACAAGCAGAAGGACATGCCTGGACCACCTTTCCTGATCAGAGGGTGAAATTGGGTCAGAATCCAACGGTTAGATTGCTTAAAATCATCGCGCAAGCGACACGACTCAGATTTCATAAAATCTTAATTAATTTCCAACCGTTCTCACACTCTTCACTCCGAACTCAATCAAATCGACCTAGAACATCACATGGACTTGATTTTTAAGGTGATGGCCAAGTCCAACATGATGACCGCAACAGCCTAAGATCATCGCTATCGGACTTTCGACGCGCGGTCCAGGTCCGATCCAGAACTTCCAAAAATTCTTAAGAGTAACTGGCTTTAGCGATGAATCCCAGATTTCAGAGTAACCTAGCGCTAATGATTCTATAGGTTTAGAGTCATGCAGATCCAATTTAAAGTGATTGATGCAAATTTCACAAGCAATCGAGTTTAGTGCTAATTACCCCAAAAAGCTTCTAAGGAAAATAGAGGTAGTACTCGGGTCTTGGCACAAAATTTTTTAGGTCATTACAGCTAAACAAGCCTGGGACATTCTTGAAATGACACACGAGGGTACATCTATTGTAAAAAAGTCTAAAGTTTAGATTTTCACCATTAGGTTTGAGGAAATTCATGTGGAAGAAAATGAGTCTTTCATGGACTTCTATACGAAAATAAATGACATAGTAAACTCTATGTGAGGTCTTGGAGATAGTATCCCAGAAAGCAAAGTCTGTACTAAAATACTGTGATCACTTCCTGAGAGATTCAATAACAAAGTGACTGCCATTCAGGAACTTAGAGAAACAAATCAAATGAAGGTTAAGGAACTTCTTGGTTCACTTCAAACATACGAGTTAAATTTCAAAGCTCCAAAAGGTAAGTCCATAGCTCTTAAATCATCCAAATATATTTCTCATGATAGTAATGTTAATTCTAATTGTGAAAACTTAGAAGATAATATGGCTTTACTTGCAAAAAAATTTTACAAGATTTTTAAAACTAAGAAAACAATTGATTTTTTAAAAACCCTCTAAGAAGAAAAATGGCAAATCCAAAAACTAGAAATATCTAAAAGATAGTCAGTGTTTCAACTACCATGAATATGGGCATTTGGTAAATAAGTGTCCAAAGAGGGACAAGCCAAAGAGAAAAGGCATGTTAGCCACTTGAGATGAATCATCCAGCTATGAAACTTCTTCTAAGTTGGATGAATCAGAACCCAAAACTTCAAATGAAGTCAAGGCTTTAATGACTTTTGCCAGAGTTACTTCCTTTGATAGTTGCGATACATCTGAGTCTCAAAGGAGTGACCCTGAGAATGATAATGAAGATGATCTTCAGGATGCCTATAATGCCCTATACAGGGAGAGTTGTAAGATTGCTGTCAAGTTAAATCTTCAAAAAAAGAAATTTCTAAAATTGAAAGAGGAGTTTAAAAATTCAGTTTTAGAAAAATCTCATATTTCTGATTGTTTTGAAAAAGCTAAATGTGATTTGAATTTCAAAACATCTAAACTTGAAAAATTAAAAACAGAAAATGAGAAACTAAAACGTGAAGTTTCTTCCCTATTGAGTTCAAAGGATACATAGAGGTATGCCCATGGAGACCCTAAACTTGAAAAGTTATTAACCACATCTAAAACATGTCAAGACAAATCGGGTCTGGGCTATGATAAACACATGCCTCTGAAAATAAGAGTATATCTCCCACTTTTGTTAAAGGAGAATCCTTTAACTCAAAAGGAAAGACTTGAAATTTAATAACCAAAACAACTCTTGAAGTGTAAAGACTTTTCAAGCACCTAAAGTCAATACTAATAATGTTAACTTTAGAAAACAATCCTATAATCCTTTAGCTAAAAAAGTTGTGGATTTACTTAAGGAGCTTCTCAAATCTAACTCTAATATGAGAGTTAATAGTAACTACAATGAAATGGGTTCCTAAGGTTACTTGTCTGGTTGCCCACACAGCCTTCAAGGCTTCGAGTCAATCAAAGTGGTACCTAGACAGTGGTTGCTCAAGACACATGACAGGTGACAGAGATTTGTTCACTAGCTACAAAGAAATGACTGATGGATCAGTCACTTTTGGTGATGATAGCAACTGTAAGATAATTGGCCAAGTTACGGTTCAACTTTTTAACCTTCCTCCTTCTGAAAATGTTTTATTTGTAGAAGGTCTTAAGCACAATCTTTTGAGTATTTCTTAAATTGGCGATAATAAGCATAGTGTTAAATTTACAAATTAAGGATTTGAGATCTCAAATGAGAAAGGTTGTGTGATATTAAATGGTCGTAGAACATCTGAGAATTACTATATCATGAGTGAAACTTGCTCGTCTAAAGTATCTTGTTACATGGTCCAAACCAATGAAATCGAATTATGGCACAAACGCCTTGGACATCTAAACTAATGGAATTTATATAGAATGAGCAAAGCCGATCTTATTAGAGGACTACCCAAATTGAAGAAAATGGATAAAATACGTGGCGTATGTCAGATTGGAAAAAAATAAGGAGTGGTCACAAGAAAGTGAACTCCTCTGCCATATCCAAATCTCTTGAACTTCTCCACATGGATCTTGTTGGACCAACCAAAACAAAGAGTAGAGGTGGTAAGAAGTATTTCTTGGTAAATGTGGATGATTTTACTAGATTTACTTAGGTAGCATTCATGAGATAAAAATTTGAAACTCTCGATGAAGTCAAAAAAATACTTAAGCGTATTAAGATTGAAAAAGAAATAAATGTTGCTAAGATCTGAAGCGATCATGGATCAGAACTCGAAAATAACAATTTTGAGAAGTTCTATAGTGATCATGGAATATTGCATGAGTTTTCAGCTCCTAAGACACCTCAATAAAATGGGGTTGTTGAAAGAAAAAATAGAGTGCTTCAAGAGATGGCCAATGTAATGTTGAATAGCATGAAGTTACCTAAAAATTTATGGGTTGAAGCTATTAACACTGCGTGCTATATAATAAATCATGTTTACATTAGAAAATCAAAACATAAAACGGCTTATGAACTATGGTTTAACAAGAAACCTATAGTTAAAATACTTTCAAAATTTTGGAAGTAAGTGCTATATTTTACGAGACTGTAAAAATTTAGGGAAGTTCGACACAAAGAGTGATGAAGGGATATTCCTAGGGTATGCTTTGAATAGTCAAGCATATCGTGTTCTTAACAAAAGAACTGGTGTCATTCAGGAATCCATAAATGTGGTTATTGATGACCACCTGAACACACCAAACTCTAGTTCAAAAGATGATGAAGTCAATATAATTGAAAAACCTGACTCCTCATCTTATCAAATCAATACTGAACTATGATCAGTCAAAGACTATCCTATTGATCAAATTCTAGGGAACCTTCTCACTGGTGTTCGTAATCGAAAGCAATTGGAAACCATATGTACGTAATTATGTGTGTTTTACTTCCCAAATTGAGCTCGCCAATGTAAAAGAGGGACTCACTGATGAAAATTAGATAGTTGCCATGCAAGACGAACTGAATCAATTTATTAGAAATGATGTGTGGTATTTGGTTCCTAAACCATCTGATAAGTATATAATTGGAACCAAGTGGATCTTCAAAAATAAATCTGATGAGTTAGGGAACATAATCAGAAACAAGGCTAGACTGGTTGTACAAGGGTACACTCAGATTAAAGGAGTTGATTATGATGAAACCTTTGCCCCAGTAACTCATCTTGAATCCATTAAATTATTTATATCCATTATGTACTTTTAAAAATTAAAATTTATCAAATGGATGTTAAAAGTGCGTTCTTAAATGGTGATCTACATGAAGAGGTTTATGTTGAACAGCCTAAGGGTTTTGAGGACCCTAAACACTCTAATCATGTGTATCACCTTAAAAATGCACTTTATGGTTTGAAACAAGCTCCTAGGGCATGGTATGAAAATTTGACTAAGTTCTCACTATAATTTTGTTATAGGGAGTGTTGATGAAACTCTTTTTGTTAAAAAGTATAATGAACACATATTAATAGTACAGATATACATGGATGATATTATCTATGGCTTTACTCACACTAACTTGTCTACATAGTTTGCAGAGCTGATGAAATTCATATTCGAAGTGAGTATGGTAGGAGAATTGTACTACTTTCTAGGATTACAAGTTACACAACTGGATGATGGTATCTTCATTTCTCAAACTGAGTACACCTTAAACCTGGTTAAGAAATTTGGATTTGAAAATAATAAGAAATTTGATACTCGTATGAGTATGACTCTAAAATTCTCGAAGGATGCAACTGGTAAAAGTATAGATCCTCGATTACATCATAGTATGATTGGTAGTTTACTATACTTAACTGCAAGTCGGCCTGATATAGCATTCAGCGTAGGTATCTGTGCTAGATATCAATCAAATCCTAAGGAATCTCATCTTATTATTGTCAAGCTCATTATTAAATATGTCACAAGTACAATTAATCTAGGTCTCTAGTATCCACGTGATACTAATGTTCAATTAGCTGGATATATGGATGTTGACTGGGCTGGGAACATAGATGACAGAAAGTCTACTAGTGGTGGATGCTTTTATGTTGGCAATTGTCTTGTTTCCTGGCACAGTAAGAAACAGAGTTCCATATCATTATCCACAGCTGAGGCTGAATATATTGTAGCCGGAAATGCTTGTACCCAACTTGTTTGGATGAAACGAATGCTCAATGATTATGGTATTGCGAAAGATACAATAATATTGTATTGCGATAATTCTAGCGCAATTAATATTTCTGAAAATCCCATCTAGCATTCCCGTACGAAACATATTGACATTCAGTATCACTATATTGGGGACTAAGTAGAAGATAAAATCATTTCATTGGAATATATTCAAATGGAAAATCAGCTTGCTGACGTATTTGCTAAACCTCCTGATAGAAATAGATTTTCAAAATTGATAATGGATATTGGTATGTGTAATTCTAATTGAATTTATCATTGTGTATTTGCATGTTTTATTTTGTATATTTTTGTGCAAATAATTGCTAAAAAATAATTAGAAAATTTAAAATAAAAATTTGTATTATTAATGCTTGCACGACCGGTCGAGTACATACTTGACCAATCGTGGCTTGATGGGTCGAGCATGTACTCGACCGGTCAAGTTGCGCGGTTGGAGGCCCTTTATGAGAGAGAAAAATTACTTTTTTTCCCAATTTTCTCTTCTTCCTCATCCGGCCCTCTTTTGACCCGTCAAACCCACTTTTGATTCATGCTTGGTAAGTGGTCCATTTTTTATTTCCTTCCATATTTGGGTTCCCATTTGCATATCTTGCTACATTTGGGTGTCAATTTTAGGTTTTATCTTGATTTTTAAGGGGTTTTAGCTCAAAATCTGATTTACTTCAAATCCTACTTTACATTGTTGTTTTTCTTACTTTGTATCTAACAATGGAAGGTCGTACTAAGAAGAAAGCTACTCGAGCTTCCTCTTCTCGGTCTACACCTCTTACGGTGAGAACCCTTCGACCACCCGAGGAAGACCTTGAATATGTGCAGGATTTTCGTACTTGAGAAATCATTGTTGAGCGTACTGTTAATTCGAATCATTTAGCTCAGTTTTAGCTTATTCCCATCATAGTGGCTATAGGTTGGGAAAACATTTTGAATTGAGGCGGACCGGCATACCGCTCCATTGTGCAAGGGATGTTTTCTTGTATAAACGATTTATCACTTGAAATTTTGACTTTCTCAATTCTTTCAAAGAAAGCACTTTTCAAGTTGATCGCCCCCTAATTTCGGGTTTGTTAGATGTAAATGTGAATGATGATGGTATTCCTATACCAACTTTATCCAATCAGTTGAATGAGTTGGAAAGGCATATGCTAACCTAAAAATTATGTAACATGGACTCGGAATGGAGTGCAGGGAATACGCTTCGGGCCAATCAAATGTTACCCAAATATAGAGTCTTACATCGAATTTTCATTGCAAATGTCTATCAGCGCTCTGGAAACAAAGCTGAACTTACTTCTTTCATGGTTCGTATTTTACATTCTATCGTGTCGGGTATTTCCATCTGTCTTTTAGCTTTGATATGTTATATTATTATCCAATACCGTCTTCATCAGGGCCATGGAGATATTCCCTTTACCTATTTGATGACCACCTTAGCCTTGCATTGTAAAGTTGTCATGTTGTCTGCTGAAGCCCTTATTTCAGTTCTTCCATTCAACAACTCAAATATAAACAAGATGAACCTGAAACTGAATCCTGGCTAAAGGGATGAGGGAGCAGAGGAAGTTGAAGAAGATGATGCTCTACCAACCGACACTACGATGGAGGATATATTTGATGAACTTGAATCCGATGATGTTGAGGCTGATCTTAATTATCAGCCTCCTCAGTATGATGAGCGTCTTAGCTCTTTGGAGGAGAAGGTGGATGCTTTGAAAATTTTTGAAGACAATTTGAATGAGAGTAAAAAATCGTCTGTGAAATATATGCGAAAGTACTTTCATCGCATTACTAGAGGACTCTGTCAGATTGATCCATTTATTCCACCTCCCTCTTCTTCTGAATCAAATTAGTGATCTTTTTCTTTATCTTTTGGGCATGTATAACTTGGATTACTACTTTATCTTTTGTTGGACTTGTATGACTTCTTGATATTCTGGATTACTAACTTTATGACTTTTATTATCGTATCTTCATATTGTTTACACTCTGCTTACTTTTATGTTTGATTTGATTCTTAGTCTACTTCTATTATCATAATCACAATTATGGTTGTTTACTGTTATTATCTTCCTTGGTCTAGTTGTGACAAAAACTGGGAGAATTTTGTAGGCTTTATGATTATGGATTGGTGTATGGTGTAGAGATGCATTTTTTTATGGATATATATATATATATATATGTTGTTAATACAGGTTTTCTACAAATCACTAAGCTCAAATGCAGGGGGAGTAGATTGAGGAGGAGTTTCTTTTTGGAAGGAGTGTTAAGTTATGAAGTGGAGTTGTGAACTTTTGCTTAATGTATAGGTTAATCTTTCAAGTTAGTTTTGTCACAAATTTGACAAAGGGGGAGATTGTAAGTGCTATATTGTATATAAAGCACCCTTTGTTGTCAATTTTCTTTGTGACAAACCACTTTGATTTGATGGACTTGTTCATGTGATGGAAAGTCATGAAGTTTGTTCAACTTCAAGTATTGCTTCAAGTCCAAGTGCAACTTCAAATTTAAGTCCAAGTGCAAATACAAGCTCAAGATCAAGTTCAAGAACTTCGAGTGTACAAGATCAAGTTCAAGAACTTCAAGTACAAAGATCAATTGAAAGCAACTAAAGTTACATGGTTCATTGTTCAACTTTCAAGTATATATGACCCTAGAAAGACCTTAGGATTAGGTCATTCATATTGCATATTTTATATGGGTTATTATGCTTATTATAGGGATTACGTTGACTAGTCTTAGCCTATGTCCAACTAGTCCAGGCTCTGGCTCGACTAGTCCAGGTTTATCTCGACCAGTCCAAGAAAAATCTCAAATTTTTAGATTTTTCTGGTAGGGTCACGACCAGTCGAGCACCCTGCTCGAGCAGTCGTGTGAACAGTGCTCTACTAGTCAAGAAGGCCACCATGTGTGGACCCACCTGGGTGCATGCTGGATCCACACTGTCCAGACCCTGGATGGTGGGTCCCATGCAACACAAATGCTATTAGTAGCATCAGCAAGTGGGGTCTCATCATCAGACCGTCCACCCTTATAGACCCCACCTCATGCTGCTGCTGTTGTACAGCGTTAGCAAGGTCTGTGGGTCATCATGAGCTATGTGGTGTATCTGGACCATTCTTCTAGGACATGACCCACTGTGATGAGGGTTTCATCCATGCCGTGCATCTATTTAGCTGCTGCTAACAGCAACAATTTGTGGGATCCACCTCTTATAGTGTGTGAGATCCACGCTGTCCACTGTTATACGGGCCACCATGATGTACATTTTGGTCTGCACTGTCCAGTAGGCCTAGACGGTGGGTCACGATGATGCATGTTTAATTCTACACCATCTAATCCATGGACGCTGGTACCACATGATACAAACCATCCATTCATCTGGATGTATCCAAACCATCCATTCATCTGGATGTGGTTGGTTGGTGCAAACCAGCTATTTAGCTGCTGTAGTCACATGTGGGGCCCACCTTATCATGATGTGTTGCATCTACACTGTCCAATCCATGGACGTTTGCCCATTCCACACATGTATTTCATCCACCTGTCCATAACTGGACACTGGATGCTGTTGATCTGCAAAACAAATATATATATAATAAAATAAAATGATAGCTATGCATATATGTATTATCATATATAATATATGATGGTGTGCCCCATGTGGGACCCACCCATCTGAAAAGCTGATTAGCTGAAGTACCTCACTCTCGTTATATAGTTTCGTGGGTCGGATCACATCCACACCGTCCCTGCACGTGGGACGGTGTGACCCACCATGATGTATCTTAGATGGTCGGTGGGGACCACAGTAATGTATTTATTTTATCTACATCATCCATCTGGACGCTACTGCATGGGGCATACCATAACGTATGAATTTTATGCCCACACCATCCATATGCCGAGCCCACCTTGATGGATGTGTTTCATCCAACCGTCCATCTGATGGGTCACACCAGCTACATAGCTGTTATAGTGAAGTCAGCGTGTGTGGGCTTGATCATGAGTTATGTGTTAGATCTAAACTATCCATCCCCTGTATGAGCTCGTCTTAAGGATTGAGACTAAAAGTAAGATAGTCGTCTATCTGGTGGACCACATTGTAAATCAGTGGGAGATTAAATGTTACCATTGAACCATGTGGGGTCACAGACATTCTAGATCAATGTGAAATTTATTTTTTCCTCTTAATCCAGGTCTCTGTGACCTTATGACCAGATTGTATGGAGAATATGGTGGGCCCTACCTTGTTATATCTATGGCCCATCCATGAGGCCTACCTTGATGTATTGGTGGCCCATCTGTTAAGGCCCGCCTTGATGCAATCGCGGCCCATTATGATGTAATTCTGGCCTATGGATGCGGCCCATTGTAATGTGCATTAGGCCATGTGATGCGGCCCATTGTAATGAGCATTAGGCCCATATGATGGGGCCCGATGTGATATATATGAGGCCCATATGGTGAAGCCCGATGTGGTGTATATGTGGCCCTTATATGAGGCCCAAGTGATGTATATTAGGCCCTTGTATAAGGCCATGGGCCCACTATATGTTTAGCTCTATATATGCCACTTCTTGGGAGCAATGTTGGTTAAATAGGCATATTGATGGGCAATGATGGTTTAACATCTACATTGTAACCTTCCCTTAGGCCTTGTTACGCCCATTCTCATCATTCTCTAGTGGGTTAACCCAAACGATTAGGCCCCATTGATATTGATTGATTTATCATCAGTCGTCCATCCATGGACCCCGTCTTTCATGGAGGCCGATTCTATTTGTCGAGGAAGATTCAAATTATCGAGGTCGATTCCATTTGGTCGAGGCTGATTCCGTTTGATGTGGCCGATTTCGATTATCGAGGCCGATTCCATTTAGTCGAGGCCAATTCTCTTCGATGGAGGCCGATTCTCTTTGATGAGGCCTAGTCCGATTGACGAGGCTGATTCTGTTGGTTGAGGCTGATTATCGAGGCTGATTCTGATTGTTGATTCAATTTTCAAGGCTGATTCTGATTAATAAGGCCGATTCTGTAAGTCAAGGCCGATTATCGAGGTCGATTCCGATTATCGATTCTGATCATCGATTCTGATTATTGAGGCCGATTCCATATGTCTGATTCCGTATGTCGAGGCCAATTCCATATGTCAAGGATGATTATTGAGGCCAATTCTGATAATCGATGCCATTTCCGTTAGTCGAGGTCAATTTCGTTAGTCAAGGTCGATTTCGATTGTCGAGGACAAGTCCGATTGACGAGGCTGATTTCGTTAGTCGAGGCCGATTGTCAAGGCTGATTTCGATTGTCAATTCAGATCGCCGATTCCAATTGTCGAGGCCGAGTCCGATTGACGAGGCCGATTCTATATGTTGAGGGCAATTATCGAGGCCAATTTCGATTATTGATTTCGAGTATCGAGGCCGATTCTAATTATCGAGCCGATTTCGAGTATCAAGGCCGATTTTGATTATCGAGGTCGATTCCGAGTATCGAGGCCAATTCTGATTATCGAGACCAATTCTGATTGTTGAGGACGATTCTGATAGTTGTGGTCGATTTCGATAGTTGTGGCTGATTCCGATTGTTGTGGCTAATTGTCCAGGCTGATTCTGAGTATCAAGGCCGATTCTCATTATCGAGACCAATTCTGATTGTCGAGGCTGATTCTGATTGTCGAGGCCGATTCCAAGTATCGAGGCCAATTCTGAGTATATAACAACATAACATCATGATACATGCCCATATGCATCATCTGCATGTTTGATTATGAGATATGGTTGGCCATTGCATATAGTAGGTTGTTCATGGGACTCCCTGATAGGCGAAGATACCCTGCATGAGCGCACGTATGAGTAGGATTGATGCATGATTGGACTGTGTGACTCATGCATCTTCCATTGTGTGTTGTGATTACTGTACGCCCTAGCGACATCAGGGTGGTATCCTCCACAGGCATATCATGGATGGCCAGATGGGACACCAAAAATCTGTTTTACATAGGGTGCTATAGATATCCCTAGGTGAAAATCCCTACACCCTCTTAGTTCCAGAGGTTGCTCCAATGTCTAGACCGAGTGGATGCATGAGCGCATGAGGGTTGTATACCATTAGGCCGCATCTCTTACTATATCGTGGTCAGTTAGAAGGGGCTGCAGCCTTATCTGCCTGAGAGGAGGGGAAAAAGCTAGGTTAAGTTTGACCAGCTCGAGGAATGGGTCTACTATTGACGAGCCGGGCCCAATATTGGCAGGTGGATAGTGAGGTCTCTTTCACTCACCTTGTTGTGCGCATTGGGGTGACAATTTGGTTTGGAGTGTAATAGACCCCAGTGATTTTCCAGAGAGGAACCGTACTGATATGTAGACTTATTGAGTAGGAGTTACGTATTCATTTATTCATTCACATCCACTCGGACTGGTGGTGCGTAATTATTTGTTACGTGTGCCTTCGTAATTATCAGGATTTTGGTTAGGGTGCGCGACTAACCTGAGATCAGGAGTTTACCACATTGAGTCTGGCTATCCAAATTTAGGTATGTGATTGGTTTGGATAGAAGTTCCTTGTGATAGACCCCATCGCTTGTAATACTACGTACTATCATCTCGACTTCACACTCTAGCACGATTATTCCATTCGCACCGCATATCGCATTACATCCGCAGCATATGGCATTTTGGGTTATTATGTTTCTGCATTTATACGGCCTAGATATGACTAACGGTATTCGTAAACTCATCAGGATTTGCATATTGCACTGCATCATCGGCATCTGATATTTGGCTTGATGTCTTCGAATTGCATAGCTGATCTACATTGCTTCATCAGTATATGATATTATTTTTATATATTTCTGCATCACATAGCCTAGATAAGGCTGATGGTATTTATGGGCCTATCAGTATGTTTTCGCATTACTCTGATATTATATGATTTATGAGCTTGTTTGTATTTATGCTTACTCTGATTTCTCTAATATTGCTTACTTAGCACTTACCTTGTGCACACACTTTCACCACCCATTAAGCTTTCTATAAGCTTATGCATGATAGATGCGTGCAGGTGGCGTTAGGTTACAGCAACATTGAGTATGGAGCATGCAGCGGTCTTTTGGTGCTTTGATTTTGACATATGTATTTCCAGCATTGTATTCAAATGTTTATATTAGTGGATATGTGATGATGATGTTGCCTTTGTGATTTGGGTAAACTTGTGGTTATTCTTCTTACGAGATAAATGTATGTTGGAAAATCCTCCTTGTAAGATCCCAGGATCAGAATCTAGCATATGCGTGATGGGAGCCGAGAATGGGGTACTATGGAGGTTGTCGACATTAGATTTGGCGATCAGGATTCTTGTGAGTCCGAGCTCTGGGTTTGGGGCGTGATAGAAGTTGGTATCAAAGCATAACTTGGGAATACCTGAGGATAACATCACATATCTGTTAATAGCCACCCTACACACTATGTTTATTGAGAACTTAGAATGGTTAGATCCCCAAGTTCGAATAACTTAGAGATTTTCTAATATAGCTCCCTACCATTGAGATTGTGAGGCTGCAAAGTATTCAAGTTTCGATCGTCTCTGATCCAGGATCCGAGGTTCAGTGGGATCATCATAGTGCTGACGAGGTGTCTTGGGAGTAAGGAGCTGGTATTCGTGGGCGTTGTCCACATCTCTTAGGTGTTTGATGATTATATCTATAGTGGTAGGATTTTGCTCCCTTAGTGAGCTCTATTTTAGTTGTGTTGTGGTTTAAATTTCAAGGATGAAATTTTTTTATTAGGAGGGGAGAGCTGTAAGGCCCGTATCCTAGCCCGTATCGCTTAGTAGGGTTCCACGGTCCTCCCGGTCTAATTCCAGTGATCCGCGATCTGTTATCGGCATTTGCGCGTAACCCTGAGACGTATCTCATATTTCAGATTTGGCTCGATTCGAGACTTGTACCCTAGCAACAGTGCCGTCGTCGCGGTTCCAATGTCGCATCTCGCGCGCTGAGGCGATACCTAGGCCAGGAGATGTGGGCTCACTTTCAGTTCGAGGAAAATGCCGCGCATTTGTAATCCCAAGATAATCTCTATAACATGTTCCATCAATCAAGTACACATCAATCACATCTCATGTCAAGTACACATCACCTCACACCCCATCCCAAACCAACCCCAAAGTCAAACTCTCTCTCTTACAACCCATACATGTCAAGTACACCCATCACCCATCACTCACTCACCCATCCCTCTCTCTTTAAATCTCATCCTCTTTCTCTCTCATTTCTCCATTTCTTTCAAGTAAGCAACCCAACGTCCAAGCTCCTCCAGTCTCCATGAGAGACCTTGGTGTAGTCGACCTTCTAACCACCCAATCCCACCATCCAAAGTCCATCTCAACCGTTAAAAACGTTCCCTTAGAGCTCTTGAGACTATAGGCGGAAGAAGGAAGAGGAGATCAAAGGTGGGTGATTTTTATGATTTTCTATCATTGATTTTGTGATTTGAGGGCCCACATGTGGTGGGACCCATCTTGATGTATATTTTGTATCAAGGAGGGGCCCATAGTGGCGGGGTCCCTCCCATTTTCTCTCTCTCTCTCTCTCTCTCTCTCTCTCTCCTTTTGATGTGTGGCCCACCTGATGATGCATGTATGTTATCCAAGCTGTCCACCAAATGGGGCCCACACCGCTGCCACGTCCATCAGGGCCCACTTGGCTGTCCGTTAAGGATAGGCCCGGATGAATGGAAACGCAAATATCTGCCAATCCAAAACTCTATGGGCCACTCACGTGTGGACCCACTTGGGTGCGTGCTGGATCCACACTGTTTAGACCGTGGACGGTGGGTCCCATGCAGCACAGATGCTGCTGGTAACATCAGTAAGTGGGGTCTCATCTTCCAGACCATCCACCCTTGTAGACCCCACCTCCTGCTACTGTTGTACAGCGTTAGCAAGGTCTGTGGGTCATCATGAGGTATGTGGTGTATTTGGATCGTCCGTCCTGGACGTGACCCATCGTGATGAGGGTTTCATCCATGTCGTGCATCTATTTAGTTGGTGCTGATGGCAGCAGTTTGTGGGATCCACCTCTTATAGTGTGTGAGATCCATGCCATCCACTGTTATACGGGCCACCATGATGTACGTTTTAGTTTGCACTGTCTAGTAGGCTTGGATGGTGGGCCACCATGATGCATGTTTAATTCTACACTGTCCAATTCATGGACGCTAGTACCACATGATACATGTGTTATATCCAAACTGTCCATTCATCTGGACGTGCTTGGCTGGTGCAAACCAGCTATTTAGCTACTATAGTCACGTGTGGGGCCCACCTTATCATGATGCGTTGCATCTATGCCGTCCAATCCATAGAAGGTGGGCCACTCCATGCATGTATTTTATCCACCCGTCCATCACTGAACGCTAGATGCTGTTGATCTGCAAAACACAAATATATATATATATATATATATATATATTTATATAATAAAATAAAATGATAGTTATGCATATATATATATATATATATATATATTATATCATATATAAAATATTATGGTGGGCCCCACGTGGGACCCACCCATCTGGGAAGTTGATTAGCTAGAGTACCTCACTCCCGCTATATAGTTTTGTGGGTCTGATTACATCCACACCATCCCTGCACGTTGGACGGTGTGACCCACCATGATGTATGTATCTTATGGATGGTGGGGACCATAGTAAAGTATTTGTTTTATCTACACCATCCGTCTAGACGTTACTGCATGAGGTGTACCATGACATATGAATTTTATGTCCACACCATCCATCTGCTGGGCCCACCTTCATGGATATGTTTCATCCAATCGTCCATCTGATGGGTCACACCAGCTACATAGCTGCTGTAGTGAAGTCAGCGTGTGTGGACCTGATCATGAGTTATGTGTTAGATCTAAACCGCCCATCCCCTGTGTGAGCTCGTTTTAAGGCTTGAGACTAAAAGTAAGACAACCATCTTTTAGGTGGACCACACTACAAATTAGTGGGGGATTAAATGTTATCATTGAACCATCTAGGGTCATAGACGTTCTGGATCAATGTGAAAATTATTTTTTCCTCTTAATCCAGGGCTCTGTGACCTTATGACCAGATTGTATAGAGAATATGGTGGGCCCTACCTTGATGTATCTATGGCCCATCCATGAGGCCTACCTTGATGTATTGGTGGCCCATCTGTTAAGGCCCACCTTGATGTAATCGTGACCCATTATGATGCAATTCCGGCCCATGGATGCGGCCCATTGTGATGGGCATTAGGCCATGTGATGCGGCCCATTGTAATGAGCATTAGGCCCATATGATGGGGCCCGATGTGATGTATATGAGGCCCATATGGTGAAGCCCGATGTGGTGTATATATGGCCCTTGTATGAGGCCCAAGTGATGTATATTAGGCCCTTATATGAGGCCATGCACCCACTATATGTTTAGCTTTATATATGCCATTGCTTGGGAGCAATGTTGGTTAAATGGCCACATTGATGGGCAATGATAGTTTAACGTCCACATTGTGACCTTTCCTTAAGCCTTGTTAGGCCCATTCTCTTCATTCTCTAGTGGGTTAACCCAAACAATTGGGCCCCATTGATATTGCTTGATTCATCATTGGTCATCCATCCATGGACCTCACCTTGCATGAAGGCCGATTCCGTTTGTCAAGGCCGATTCCGATTATTGAGGACGATTCCATTTGGTCGAGGCCGATTTCATTTGATGCGGTTGATTCCGTTTATCGAGGTAGATTCTGATTATCGAGGCCGGTTCCATTTAGTCGAGGCTGATTCCATTTTATCAAGGTCAATTCTGTTTGATGAGGCCAAGTCCGTTTGACGAGGCCAATTCCGTTGGTCGAGGCTAATTGTCGAGGCCGATTCCAATTGTCGATTCCGATTATCAAGGCCGAGTCTAATTGATTAGGCCGATTTCGTATGTCGAGGCTAATTGTCGAGGCTGATTCTGATTGTCGATTCCAATTGTCGAGGCCGAGTCTGATTGACGAGGCCGATTCCATATGTCGAGGACGATTGTCGATGCTTATTCTGGTTGTTGATTCTGATTGTCGAGGACGAGTCCGATTGATGAGGCTAATTCTGTTAGTGGAGGCCGATTGTCGAGGCCGATTCCGATTGTCGATTCCGATTGTCGAGGCCGAGTCCGATTGATGAGGCCAATTACATATGTCGAGGCCGATTCCGATTGTCAATTCTGATTGTCGAGGCCGATTCCGAGTATCGAGGCCGATTATGATTGTTGAGGCCGATTCTGAGTATCGAGGTCGATTCTGATTATCGAGGCCGATTCCGAGTATCGAGGCCGATTCCGATTGTTGAGGCCACTCCTTGGGAACAATGTTGGTTAAATGTCCACATTGATGGGTAATGATCGTTAAATGTCCACACTGTGACCTTCCCTTAGGCCAATTGTCGATTCCGATTGTCGAGGCCGATTATGAGTACGTGATAGCATAGTATCATGATACATGCCCATATGCATCATCTGCATGTTTGATTATGAGATATGGTTGGCCATTGCATATAGCAGGTTGTTCATGAGACTCCTTAATAGGCGGAGTTGCCCCACATGAGCGCAGGATTGGTGGATGATTGGACTTTATGACTCATGCATCTTGCATTGTGTGTTGTGATTACTATATGTCCTAGCGACATCAGGGTCGTAGCCTCCACAGGCATATCGTGGATGGCCAGATGGGACACTGAAAATCTGTTCTACATGGGGTGCTATAGATATCGCTAGGTGAAAGACCCTAAACCCTCTTGGTTCCAGAGGTTGCTCCAACGTCTAGACCGATTGGATGCATGAGTGCATGAGGGCCGTATACCGTTAGGCTGCGTCTCCCACTGTGTCGTGGTCGGTTGGAATGGGTTGCGGCCCTACCTGCCCGAGAGGAGGGGGGCAGAGCTAGGATGAGATTGACTAGCTCAAAAAATGGGTTCGCTATCCACGAGCTGGGCCTAATATTAGTAAGCGGATAATGAAGTCTCTTTCACTCACCTTGTTGCACGCGATGGGGCGGCAATCTAGTTTGGAGTGTAATAGACCCCAGTGATTTCCCAGAGGGGAACCATACATATATGTGGACTTATTAAGCAGGAGTTTTATACTCATTCATTCACTATCCACTCGGACTAGTGGTGCACAACTATTTGTTATGTGTACCTTCGCAATGGCCAGGATTTTGGTTGGGGTGTGCGACTAACCTGAAATCAGGAGTTTACCACATTGAATCTGACTATCCAAATTTAGGTATGAGATTGGTTTGGATAGAAGTCCCTTGTGATGGACCCCATAACCTGCAATACTACGTACTATCATCTCGACTTCACACTCCAGCATGGTTATTCCATTCGCACTGCATATTGCATTACATCCGCAACATATGACATTTTGGGTTACTATGTTTCTGCATTTATACGGCCTAGATACGACTAACGGTATTCGTAGACTCATCAGGATTTGCATATTGCATTGCATCATCGGCATCTGATATTTGCCTTGCTGTCTCTGCATTGCATAGCTGATCTACATTGCTTTATTAGTATATGATATTGTTTTTATTATAAGTTCTAGAGGGAGGGTGAATTGGACTATGCCTAATTTAAAAAATTAACAGTGGAATTTAAACAATTAAATAAATATAGCACTTAAACAATCTCACAATGCTGAACTTAAATACAACCTCAAATGTATGAGTATTGAGAGATTTATACAGATGTTGTTCTAAGGACAACCTTACACTAAAAACCAAAGGTTTATGGTAGGACAACCTGATTCTTAGAAAGGTCTATGTATCAAAAACTCAAATTGATATAGAGGAATAAAGAAATAAATAGCAAGGAAATAAATTTAAGCTATTACAAAATTTCCACACTTGCATAAAAGAAATTACAACATTCTCCACAAATGCAAAAAGGAAAATTACAAACATCCACAAAAAAAAAAAACAATCAATCCACAAGACTGAAAATTATAGTGGTTCACTTGTGTGTACACCAACTGTTTAGAAAAACATCCACACAACTACTCCACTCCTAGTATCCTCACATCGTGGATATTAGCGTTTACTATGAAAATAGGTTTTTCAAGGTTCACTTAAAACCCTCACAGTTGTCTTTCAGAGTGACGTATTGATTTAGCTTGAATATAAAATGAGCACTAAATAGCTTAATAATATCACTAACTTATCTCTCAGAGTGACATATTGATTTAGCTTGAATTGAATATCAAACTTTGAAATTCGTGGTCTATTTATAGTTGTAGAAATTGCACTCTCGACTAGTCCCGAGGTCGGCACGATTGGTCGTAGGACCAACAAATTTATGAAAATTTGAGCGTGATAGGATAAAGTCGTTCCACGATTGGTCATAGGCTCTACTCGATCGGTCGAGTGGTCTCCACGACTAGTCGAGTCCTGTCCTCGAATGGTCGTGTGAAACCATTTTTAGTTGTTAGACTTTGAGTTAAGGCTAAAGGACTAGTCGAGCACAGATCGAGCACTATTCATACAATCAGTCAAGGAGTCTCTAGGACTGGTCGAGGCTTTTACAAAAATTTCTGAAAATCAGTAACGAACTTAGGACTGGTCGAGCCAGTGCTAGGACTAGTCGAACAAAGTACAAGACTAGTCGAGAAACAATCAATGCACTTATAAAGTGATCCAATTTAAATTATGTATAGAAAATGACCTACTCTATGGTCAATCTTGGGTCATTCATACCTTATACATGATGTATGAACATTGAAACTTCTTTTCCTACAGTTGATAGATGTTTTTTGAAGTTCACGTCACTTGAGATCTTGTCATTTGTAGAACCTTGAACTCGAGACTTCTGAAGCTTGAATTTATGACATATTGAAGCTTGAGCTTGAGGATCAAAGTATAGAAAATTTTTCTTAACTTGAACGAAGCCTTAAAAAACTTAAACTTTTGAAGCTTAAAAGCTTGAATTCACACTTGATGTTGTATTTGAACATGAACAAGTAATCTTGCATTTGAAGATCGTAAAGCAAAGACCATTGTCCTTGTACATGAGATGCACTGTCTTAAATATATTGATATGCTACACAAGACACAGATTTCAAGAGGTTTTGGCACTACAAAATTTGACAATCATAGGAACTAGAAACCATAGCACTTACAATCTCCCCCTTTATCAATTTTGTGACAAAACACATTTCATAATAACATAAGCATTATATGCACAAAGAATCATACACCGGCTATAAATAGGTCAAAACAAAGCATTAATTAATTCGCATCAATGCCTCCAACAATACTCCTCCTTACTCCAACCCCTTACACAAAAAAGGCTACATGTCCACAATCCACATGCCATATATCACAAACACCATATATTAAGCATGACAAAATTCTCCCCCTTTTTGTCACAATATGACAAAGGAAGAAACCAATACTTGAAACCGGGCATAGATAAATAAGGAAGAATAAGATGAGCAATGAGGGATAATGGATTAACATAGTCAAGATATTAAATTCATAAGCAAGTAATGTTCAAGCATAATCAACCAACATCAACAGAGTTCAACCAAATTCAATCCCACAAACCAAAAGGAAGTAAGTATTATAAGAGTTATTACAAGCCATATGAGAAAACACTAATCAGATCCCAAAGAAAGAGCAGGTATGGTAGGATCAAGTTTATGAAGTCCCTTGTTCAGGCGCCTAAGCTATTTGCGCATATATTTGAACTGCAAATCATGGGACACATTCATATTCTCTAGTTTCTCCTCAAGTGAGTGCAACTGCGCATCAAAGTCAGATGACACCCACATTGACTTGGCCTGTGGCCAACATTAGATTTATTTTGTTTATATTGGAGTTGTTAAAGATTAGATGTTGAATGGGAGCCTCTCCAACAGGCATAACCACCAATAAATGGGTGGATAACACAGTCATTAGATAAGCAAAAGGGATATCACTTTGTCTAGGATGGAGACGGAATTGTATAATGCAACGATAGATTAAAGAATGAAGACATACTGAAGTACCAGAGATAATGAAATGAAGAATCCGAACCATGAAAGTAGTGAGTTCCGTTTTGTTACCAGAACGAGGATAAACATTAAAAATGAATACCCTCTGAAGAACTCTGTATCTGGGTAATAAATACTTTGAAGTAAGTACATTTCCATTAGTACTTTATTACGTATCTATATTGCATAATTCTCTAATAAGCATACATTTTTTTGATTCAGATGGTTTAGCAACTAAAGTGCTAATGGGAATACCTTCGTCATTAATAGGTATCTCCATTTGACCAGAGATCAAATGTCAGTCTATTTCAACTGGACCTTCTCTGTAGCAATAATAAATGTTAGATTTTCAGTTGAAAAATCAGAAATACATGCATACATAGCTTGTGCATTGGACCGATATGTCGGCCCACCCCAATGTAGAATGTTATCATATCCTACGGATTGGAGAAGAGGAAGGATTTCAAACGGAACTAGATGTTCAACATGAGTAGGTCGTTCAACTATAACATTAGGAAACCTAATATCACGCACATAGGAGGGATCATCTTTGGGTGACCGAAGGTGGCGCACATGATAAGTGTCAATCTAGAAGATGAAGGACCATAAGAACTTTTCTTTTTACCTCTACCTTCCATTTACAACTAGAAAATCAAGGAACCAAGTGGTTGCAAAAGAAATAGAGTGAGTTTTCTCAAGATCAGATTTTGGAGAAGAAAACCCGAAAAATCTCAATGAAACAAGAAATAAATCACACTAAAGATGGAAAAGGAGTGCTATGAACTTGAATCTATAAAGAAATTGGAAATATATCACTAACCTTGAAGAAGTAAGAGATGGGTTCGACCAGTCGACCTAGGACTCGTTGGAGAAGAAACCCAAAATGAAGAAAAAGAGATTTTTTTCCCCTAAATAAAGCACCAACCCGCGCTACACGATTGGTCGAGTACATGCTCGACCAGTCGTGCCAAGACTGGTCAAGTATGTACTCGACTAGTCGTGCACAGCCAAAAATGTGCAATTTTCATATAATTTGAAATTTTAAAAATATAAAATAACAAATATGTATACATTATGATACAGAGATGCATGAATAATCAATTCAAATTTCACATACTAAGATCAAATTTCAATTTAGAAAACCTACTTTTGTCAAGCGATTTTGTGAATATGTCTGCAAGTTGAGTCTCGGTCGGTATGTATTCCCAAGAAATTATTTTTCTTCACTAATTCATGGATGTAGTGATATCTAATATCAATGTGCTTGGTTCATGAATGTTGGATTAGATTTTTAGATATATTAATTGTACTAAAATTATCACAATATAAAACCATAGAATCCTGTAGAATTTCGTAATCGCTTAACATTCTTTTCATCCATACAAGTTAATACATGCATTACCTGTTGCAATGCATTCAACTTCAGCAGTTTAAAGTGATACGGAACTTTGTTTCTTACTTTGCCAAGAAACTAAATAGTTCCCAACATAGAAACAACAACCACTGGTTGATTTCCTATCATCAATGTTACGAGCCCAATCATTATCAGTGTAACTAGCTAATTGAACACTAGTATCATGTGGATACCAAAGACCCAGATTAGTAGAGCTTGCAACATTTCGCATAATCCGCTTAACAATAGTTAAATGTGACTCTTTAGGGCTAAATTGATATCTAGCGCAAATTCCTATGCTAAATACAATATCAGGTCTGCTTGCAATTAAATAAATCAAATTACCTATCATACTGCGATATAATTTAAGATCCACTCTCTTACCTGTAGAGTCCTTTGAGAGTTTCAAAGTAGTACTCATAAGAGTATCAGAATTTTTCTCATTATTAAATCCAAACTTTTTAACTAAGTTCAGAGCATATTTGGTTTGAGAAATAAAGAAACTATCAAATTGCTCTTTAACTTGTAACCCTAGGAAATAATTCAATTCCCTAACCATGCTCATTTCGAACTTAGATTTCATAAGATCTGCAAACTCAACAGTCATGTTAGCACAAGTAGATCCATAAATTATATCGTCAACATAAATTTACACTATTAAAATGTGATCATTATGTTTCTTAACAACTAAAGTCTTATCAACACTTCCCATTAGAAAATTATGACTTAGTAAAAACTTAGTCAACTTTTTGTACCATACCCTGGGAGCTTGTTTCAAACCGTAAAGAGCCCTTTTTAGGCGATAGACATGATCAACATTCTTAGGGTCTTCAAAACCCGTTGGTTGTTCAACATACACTTCTTCATGTAAATTGTTATTTAAGAAAGCACTCTTTATATCCATTTGGTATATTTTAAACTTTCTAAAGCATGCAATGGATATAAATAGTCTGATTGATTCAAGACGAACTACTGGGGCAAAGGTCTCATCATAATCTATGCTTTCAATTTGAGTGTACCCTTGTACAACCAGTTTAGCCTTGTTTCTAATTATATTACCAAGTTCATCAGACTTATTTTTAAAAATCCACTTAGTTCCGATAATATATTTATTTTTCGGTCTAGGAACTAAGTACCAAACATCATTTCTACCAAATTGATTAAGCTCTTCTTACATCGCAACTATCCAGTTTTCGTCAGTTAGAGCTTCTTTTACGTTAGCCGGTTCTATGTGAGATATAAAGCATACGTAATTACACAACTCTTCTAGTTATCTACGAGTGCGCACACTAGTGAGAGGGTTTCTAAGAATCTGATTAGTTGGATGATCTTTAACAGTCCTCAGTTCAGAATTATTTTGACTTGATGAAGAAACTGGTTTATTAATTAGAAGTACTTCATCATTTTCTGAACATGAGACAGGTGTATTCAAGTTATTGTCAATAAACACGACTCTTAAATAACACCTATCCTCTTATTAAGAACTCGATGCACTCGACTATTCAGAGCATACCCTAAAAATATTCATTCATCACTTTTGGTGTCAAACTTACCTAGAATTTTTTGGTCACGTAAAATGTAGCACTTGCTGCCAAAATTTCGAAAGTATTTGACAGTAGGCTTCTTATCAAACCACATTTCATAAGCCATTTTGCTATTTGATTTTCTAGTATAAACACGGTTAATTATATAACACGCAGTATTTACGGCTTTGACTCATAAATATTTAGGGAGCTTCATACTATTTCACATTACATTTGAGATTTCTTGAAGCACTCTATTTTTTCTTTCTATTATATCATTTTGTTGTAGTGTTTTGGGCGCAGAGAATTCATGTAATGTTCCCTGATCACTGGAAAACTTCTCAAAACTGTTATTCTCATATTCTGATCCATGATCGCTACGGATCTTACATACTTGAGACCCTTTTTCAGTTTGGATACATCTAAGTAACCTTTTTACTTCATTGAGAGTTTCTATTTTGTCCTTTAAGAAGACTACCCATGTATATCTGGTAAAGTCATCAACAATTACCAGAATGTACTTCTTGCTACCTCGACTCTCCATTCTAGTTGGTTCAATAAGATCCATATGGAGAAGTTCAAGCGGTTTAGATGTGGCATTGGATTCCACCGTTTAGTGAGCACTCCTAGTTTGTTTGCCAATCTGGCATCGTCACATATTTTATCTATTTTCTATATTTTGGGTAAACCTCTTTCTAACTCTCTTTTGCTCAATCTATACAAGTTGCGGTAGTGTACATGTCTGAGGTGTTTATGCCATAACTCGGTCTCATCGGTATGGACCATGTAACATGATAAATTAGATGAGCTAGAATCACTTATAATGTAATAGTTTTCAGAAGTTCTGCGACTAGTTAATATTATAGAACCATTTTTATTTAAAATTTCACACACTAGGTTAGTAAAGTTTACGCTATGATTATTATCGTATATTTGAGAGATGCTTAATAAGTTGTGTTTTAACCCTTCTACATATAAAACATTCTTAAATAAATGGAGGTTAAAATTTTGAACCGTACCTTGGCCAAAAATTCTGCAGTTTCTACCATCACCGAATGTGACTGAACCATTAGTCATGTCTTTAAGATTGGTGAACAAACTTTTGTCACCTGACATGTGTCTGGAGTAACCACTATCTAGGTACCACTTTGAATGGCTTGAAGCTTTGAAAGCGGTGTGGGCAACCAAGCAAGCAACCTTAAGAACCCATTTCATTACAGTCTTGGATTTAAGAGTATAGTTGGTCTTCTTATTTTTGTAGTTGTTATAAGACCGACCTACTGAGTTAGATTTTAACAACTCCTTTAGTAAATCAACAATTTTTTCAGCTAAAGGATTATGATTCTGATTTTTATAGTTGATATGGTTGCTTTTAGGTTTTAAAGATTGAAAAGTATTAGCATTTTTAGGATAATTTTGATTTAGGCTTTTCCCTTTTGAGTTTGAAGACTCTCCTTTCACAAACTTAGGAGTATTCTTATATTTGGGAGGAATACTTTTGTCGTAGCCTAATCCAGATCGGTCGCCACATTTTCTGGATCTGAAAAATAGTTTTACTAACATAGGATCACCTTGGGCATACTTTTATGTGTCCTTTAAACTCAAAAGTGAAGAGACTTCAAGTTTTAACTTTTCATTTTCAGATTTTAAGTTTTCAACTTGGGAGGTTTTGAAATCTAAGTCACCCTTAGTTTTCTCAAAATAGTCTGAAATGTGAGATTTTTCTAAAACAAGAGAATCAAAATTTTCATTAAGTTTTAAAAACTTCTCTTTCTAAGGTTTAAGTTTAACAACAAATTTACAACTCTCCTTGTAAAGGGCACTGTAAGCATCTTGAAGATCTTCTTCATTTTCATGATCACTATTCAGATTTTCTTCACTAGTTGAATGATCATGATCTGAAAAAGTGAACTTGGCTAGAGTCATAAGGGCTTTGACTTCATTACTCGATTAGGTTTTTGAATCTTCTAATTCAGAAGAGGCTTCAGAGCTAGAAGATTCATCCCAAGTAGCTAACATACCTTTCTTTTTAGGTTTGTCCTTTTTAGGACACTTGTTTGCTAGATGCTCATATTTATGACATTTGTAACATTGTCTATCTTTTAAAGGTTTCCAAGTTTTAGATTTTGATCTTTTTCTTTTCATTAGGTTTTTGAAAATCAACCCTCTTTTTACTTTTGAAAATCTTATAAAACTTTTTAGCTAAAATGGCCATATCATCTTCCGAATTTTCTAGATCAGAATTACTACTAATTTCTTAAGAAAAACATTTAGAAGATTTAAGAGCGATAGATTTACCTTTAGGAGCTTTAAAAGTTAACTCATATGTTTGTAATGACCCAACTAATTCTTCTACCCTCATATTATCCGTATCACGAAGTTCTTAGATCACAATCACCTTTGAATTGAACCGTTCAGGTAGTGAGCGTAGTATATTTGCACAGACTTTACTTTCTGGGATTTTATCACCGAGAGCCCACATAGAGTTGATAATGTCATTCAATTTAGTATAAAAGTTCATGAAAGTTTCACTTTCCTCCATACATATTTCCTTAAATTTGGTTGTGAGGATTTAGACTTTAGATTTCTTAATAATGTTATTCCCTCGTGTGTCATTTCTAAAATATCCCAGGCTTGCTTTGCAGTATCACATGATATAAATCTTTTGAATTCATCCGGTGATAGTGCATAAGTGATTGCCTTTAATGCTTTTGCGTTGGCACTACTCTCACTTTTCTAAAGAGTGGTCTAAGAGAAATAAGGTGTGACTTTCATAGTTTTGAATCCGTCGATACCAGTTACTTCAGTGGTAAGAGGGGTCCAATCAGTCACTGTGGCTTAACATACGCTCTCATCCATGGATTTTAAGAAAATCCTCATTCTGGCTTTCCAATAGGCATAGTTAAAGCCATCAAATGGTGAAGGCCGAGTGACTGAAAGGCTATCAAAATCTAACATCTTACAAAGATCAGATCGATTAGCTCAGGAAATCAATCTAAAAGTAATAACAATTAAAATGAGCTATAAGGCTCTGATACCGCTTGAAAAGGCCGAGCTATTAAGTCCTAGAGGGGGGGGGGGGGTTGAATAGGACTATGCCAAATTTAAAAAATTAACAGAGAAAATTAAACAATTAAATAAAGATAGCACTTAATATAGATGTTATTTTAAGGACAACCTTACACCAAAAACCAAAGGTTTATGGTAGGACAACCTGATTCTTAGAAAGGTCTATGTATCAAAAACTCAAACTAATATAGAGGAATAAAGAAATAAATAACAAGGAAAGAAATCTAAGCTATTACAACATTCCCACACTTGTATAAAAGAAATTACAACATTCTCCACAAATGCAAAAAGAGAAACTACAAACATCCCAAAAAGAAATAAACAATCAATTCACAAGACCAGAAATTATAGTGGTTCGCTTGTGTGTACACCAACTATTTAGAAAAACAGTCACACAACTACTCCACTCCTAATATCCTCACATAGTGGATATTAGCGCTCACTATGAAAGCAGATTTTTCCAGGTTCACTTAAAACCCCCACAATTGTGTCTTTCAAGTAGGCTTACACAATTTAAAAACCCCACACTCTGAGTTTTCCGGATCACCTCAGACAAACCAAAACAGAGAGATTTTTCTGGCACAATCTCAATGAAACCGAAAGATAGAAATTTACAATAATGTAAAATACTTGGATATTTTCCTTTAGATGAAGCCCGGAAAAACCAAATCGGAGTAGAAGTTCACTGTAGAAGTTCAATGTCCACACTCACTTATGAAATGGTTCTAGGTTCTAGATTGATTTTAAATTAAATCACCTTGGGATAGCTTGATTTGATTTTGATGGGAATACTTCAATTCCTTTCAAATAAAATTGGAATGCAGAATACAAAATCAAATGCAAAGAAAGCTAATTAAAGAGAATGTAAAATGAGCACTAAATAGCTTAAGAATATCACTAATTTATCTCTCAGAGTGACGTATTGATTTAGCTTGAATTGAATATCAAACTCTGAAAGTCGTTGTCTATTTATAGTTGCAGAAATTGCACTCTCGACTGGTCCTGAGGCCAGCACGATTGGTCGAAGGACCAACATATTTTTTAAATTTTAAGCATGATAGGATAAAGTCGTTCCACGACTAGTTGTAAGCTCTGCTCGACCGATCGAGTCCTGTCCACGACTGGTCGTGTGGAACCATTTTTAGTTGCTGGACTTTGAGTCAAGGCTATAGGACTGGTCAAGCATAGGTCAAGCACTGTTCATACGATCGGTCGAGCAGTCTCTAGGACTGGTCAAGGGTTTAACAAAAATTCCTGAAAATCAGTAACAAACATAGGACTGGTCGAGGAATTCTTAGACTGGTCGAGCCAATGCTAGGACTAGTTGAACAAAGTCCAAGACTAGTAGAGAAACAGTCTATGCACTTTTAAAGTGATCCAATTTAAATTATGTATACAAAATGACCTACCTTATGGTCAATCTAGGGTCATTCATACCTTATACGTGATGTATGAACGTTGAAACTTCTTTTCCTTCAGTTGATAGATGTTCTTTGATGTTCATGACACTTGAGATCTTGTCATTCATAGAAGTTTGAACTCAAGACTTCTGAAGCTTAAATTTGAGACATATTGAAGCTCGAGCTTGAGGATCAAAGTATAGAAACTTTTTTTTAACTTAAACGAAGCCTTGAAAAACTTGAACTTTTGAAGCTTGAAAGCTTGAATTCACACTTGATGTTGTACTTGAACATGAACAAGTACTCTTGCATTTGAGGATCTTGAAGCAAAGACCATTGTCCCTGTACATGAGATGCACTGTCTAGAATATATCGATGTTCTACAAAAGACACAGATTTCAAGAGGTTTTAGCACTATAAAATTTGACAATCATAGGAGCTAGAAACCATAGCACTTACAACATATCTAATCCACACTGTCCATCTTATTTTTCATATCATTTTATGCCTTAGTCCAAACAATAAAGCCAATGTGGATCTCTGGTGTACCACACCATAGAAAACAGTGGCGATAAGGACACCTACTATCGAAACCTTTTAAGTCTGACTATTTTGTCTATACATCTAAACTTGCCGAATATAGGGCTGATTGGACCACCGCAAGCTGGAGAATTTGATAGACAAAATGGATCATCCTCAAGTGGGTCACACTAACTGAAAACTCAAAAATATAAATAAAATACAAGACGTCCTCCCTGGAGGCACGTCTAGAGAGAGACTGTCACTTTTAGCTAAATTGAGCATTGGGTCCACCATAGCCCTACCATGATGTATATTTATGATCCTCACCGTTTATCCATTTTATCAACCCTTTTGATAGTATATTACCAAAAATCAGGCCCATCTACTGATTAGGTGCCCCGTATGGTTTGAAATAATGTGAATTGAACTCTCATCACTGAAATTTTTCTATGGGCCATCTTGATGATGTATTAGATATCCAACCCATCTAGCCTATGTACCGGGTCCCTTCAGGCCATTGTACCAAAGATCAGCCAATCTGACCTCAAATGGACCACACAATACAAGGTTGTGAGAACGAATGCCTAACCATTGAATCCAACCTAAGACCACCATGGTGTATCTATTTAATCCATGTGGACCATCCAGTTCCTCATATCATTTTAGGATATGGACTTAAATCAAATCAGACCTAAGTCTTAAGCGGGTCACACCACAAGGAAAAATGGAGATTGATTTATACCATTGAACCCTTCTTAGGCCATTAAAAGGCTTATTTGCCATCTATCCCCTTGCAGCCTCAACTCCTGTCCAAAAGAAGAAGAAGAAGAAGATGTGTGGCCAAAGCCACTAATGAAATACCCATCTTATGAAGAATGAGGTGTAATTGTGAATGGAAAATGTGCTCGTAATTACGAGATCATCTACTTAACCGTGTTGATATTGAATGATGGTATGTACAAGTGTATCTTATTGAAATTGTGGTAGAACTACTAGAACTGAAGTATGAAGTCTGACCAAATATCCTAGAGAGGGGGGGGGGGACTTTTCAAGAATAATTTTCTATTGAGTATAAATAATGCCTAAATTTTAATTAAAAGGATAAGACAGAGTAACTCTAAGGCTTCCAAGCCTATATAGGGTCTAATTCACTTAGGCTATCACAAGATTTAAAAATAAAGGACAAGCCTATGGTAATAGTGTATGTGTTGGTGTGTGGGATGTAATTTCTAATAAACACTTATACATTAACTAGATCATGCATCATAAAGATCAAATGATAAACATAAGCATGACTAGGTAAATGTACTCAAGGCAATCCCAAAACACATTCATGTATAGTGGTTTAGCTACTTGCCTACTCCACTCCTGGTGGACGCATTCTCTCCTAGAGTGTACTAGATTTTACTATCCCCATGGTTTTAAATTAGGTTAATTATGAACCTTTACAGCTACACAAGGTTAACTAGGATATCCACACAAGGTTCCCCAAAATGCCTACACAAGGCAACAAGTCCTCCACAAGGACACAACTTGGTATCTTACACAAGGCATCTCATGCCTACGCAAGGCAACAAATCCTACACGCAGACACATGTCCTATACAAGGACACAATGTATTCTTCCGTCGGAGGCCAACAACTAAGACTTGGTGAGTTTGACACTCAAACTCTGAATCCCAATCATATACACGGAAAGGGCTTCAGACACAGTAGACTCTAAGTATTTACAAGTAAGTGGATGAGTCTCATTCTCGCACAATGTAAATATCTTCCATGATGATAAAGCGTCTTTAGCTCCCTTTGAACTACAACCTGCTAGTGATGTCAATCAATGCTCCGAGGTTGTGAGGTTTAGGGTTTTGATCTTGTCTATTTAAATATAATGATTTAAATACATAGAGAAGGTTCCTATGACCTATGCATTTAAGAGTTCTAATAATATGATTAGTTGGAAGCTCAATGAATGTTAGAGTTCATAATTCAATCCAAGCATAGAAAAATAGTGAGTTAATGCTTGTATAAAAGATTGAATGATGAACTCTAATGTGAAAAAGAGAGTGAGTAAGAAGGTATGTAGATCTTGAAATAACAGGCTCAAACTCTCTTGGATTCTAGCTCGGCTTACGAAGAGCAACACTGGTGTATTTATAGAGTTGAAACCCCAATGGGCAGAAATTTGACATTGTTAATTCCATGAAAGGGTATTTGATGTTATCGAAATTTGAATTTCGATATCATCGAACCATCTTTAATTGCATCGACTCTCTGCTCGAGATATTCATTTGAGAGTAGGATAGATTTTGATTGTTTTTCATCGAGCATCTTTCGATGTAATTGTCATGCATCAAGGGATGACTCGATGACATCGAGATTTCTTTTGTAAAATACACAAAGTGTCAAACCTCAAACTCAGAAACCAGGCTCATAAAATTCCCAATCACCGAATTCGGAGCCAACAACCTCCGCAGTGCCCCATTCTCGGCTCCCAATGCCTATACAACAGGTTCTAATCCTAGGATCCTACAAGGAGGATTTTTCAACGAACATTTATCTCATAAGAAGCTTAACTGCAAGTTTACCCAAATCACAAAGGCAACATCATCATCACATATCCACTAATATAAGCATTTGAATATAAAGCTAAAACGGAAATACATATATCAAAAATTAAAGCTCCAGGAGTCTGCTGCACACTCCAAGCTCAACGCTGCTGTGACTTAACACCACCTGCACGCATTTATCGTACATAAGCTTACAGAAAGCTTAGAGGGTGGTGTAAGTGTGTGCGATGCACGTGCCAAGCATATAGATATCAGAGTAAGCGAAGATACAGGCAATCCATAAATCGTACAATATTTGAGTAATGTGGAAACATGCTGGTAAGTCAATAAATACCGTCAGCCTTATCCATGCTATGCGATGCAAAAACATAATAAGCCAATATCATATACTGAGGAAGCAATGTAGATCAATTATGTAATATGGAGACATAGTAAGTAAAATATCAGATACTAAGGATACAATGCAATATGCAAACCCTAACAAGTCCATGAATACCGTCAGCCGTATCTAGGCCATGCGAGGATATAATGTAATATGCAATGCAAACAAAATGACTAAGCTTGAGTGTGAAGTCAGGATAATAGTACGCAGTATCGCAGGCTATGGGGTCCATCACAAGGGACTTCTATCCAAACCAGTCTTATACCTAAATTTGGATAGTCAGACTCAATGTGGTAAACTCCTAATCTTTGGTTAGTCACGTGCCCCAACCGAAATCCTAGCCATTGCAAAGGTACACATAACAATTAGTTGCGCACCTGTAGCCCAAGCGGATAGTGAATGAATGAATGAATGCTGAGTATGTAACTCCTACTCAATAAGTCCACATATTAGTACTTATATCTCTGGGATCATCACCGGGGTTTAGTACACTTTAAACCAGATTATCGCCCCATCGCGCGCAACAAGGTAAATGAAAGAGACCTCACTATCCGCTTGCCAATATCGGGCCTAGCTTGTCGATAGCGGACCCATTCCTCGAGCTGGTCAAACTCAGCCTAGCTTTGCCCCCTCCTCTCGGGTAGGTAAGGTCGCACCACCTTCCAACCAACCACGACATAGTGGGAGACACGGCCTAACAGTATAAGCCCTCATGCGCTCACGCATCCACTCGGTCTAGACATTGGAGCAACCTCTTGAACCAAGAGGGTTTAGAGAATTTCACCTAGGGATATATATAGCACCCCATGTAGAATAGATTTTCAGTGTCCTATTTGGTCATCTACGATATGCCTATGGAGGATACGGCCCTGATGTCGCTAGGGCGTATAGTGATCATATCACAAAATGTGAGATGTATGAGTCATACCATCCAGTCATGCATCAAACCTGCGCATACTGTGCGCTCATGTGGACAACTCCTCCTATCAGGGAGTCTCATAATAATCCACCCAATGGCATGTGCTATGATTAATCATTCCTCATATCAAGCATGCATATGATGCCATGGGCATGGGTCGTGAAGTTATCTAAGCATGTTATATGATGATGGCGTACTCTCCTCATATCAAGGAAGGGCCTAGACAGCCTACTCATAACAAGAATGGGCCTCATGATGGGCCCAAGGGAAGGTCACAATGTGGATATCTAACCATCATTGCCCATCAATGTGGACATTTAACCAACACCGCTCCCAAGCAGTGGCCCACATAAACATCATTACATACATTATAGTGAAATCAAACATTACATCGGTCCGCACATTCATCACATTGGACCTCACTCGAGGGTCACATATACACCACATTGGGCCTTGCCATACGAGCCACAAATACATCACAACGGGCCTTATTAACTGGGCCACAAATACATCACATTGGGTCACATACCTGGGCCTCAAATACATCACAACGGGCCACATACCTTGGCCAGAAATACATCACATTGGGCCAGAAATACATCATATTGGGCCTCGCCAAATGGGTCACAAATACATCACAATGGGCCTTATTAACTGGGCCACATATACATAACAAGTGGGCCCTACACATGGCCTTCAAATACATCACAATGGGCCACCTCACATCGGTTGAAAATACTTCGCAATGAGCCTTACATAAGGGTCTCATACATCAAGTGGGCCGCATCACATGGGCCAAAAATACAAATAGGTGGGCCTCACACATGGGTCAAAAATACATCATGATGGGCCACACCAAAAATCATTTCACTGGTTGCAGGTGTAACATGTGTATCACTGTACACTATCACTCTATGGGGCACATGGCCACTAATGATGATCAACACTGTCCAATATTGGATATGCAAATTAGCACCGTCCAACCATTATCCATGCAATTAGCACCGTCTAGATATGTGGACGGTGTGGATGAAATAATACAACATGGTGGGGTCCCACAAAACCTGTTGACATCAACACAATAGCTAATTGATGCAGCTACTGGCCCTCCGTCCATCAAACAGATGGTTTGGATATGAAACAGATGGACAGTTGGATTGCAAAATGGGTGGATGACATTGATGAAACACATGCATCACGGTGGCCTGCCACTGTTCAACTAGTCCAGCACTGTCCAAAAGGTCTGGACGGTGTGGATGAAACAAATACATCACGGTGGCCCCTACATAGCACCGTCCATACCATCTGCATGGTGTGGCTTATAGGTACATCACATGTGGGCTCCACATGTTGGACAACATGCATGTACAACACATACATCTAAGGAGGGCCACACAAATAGGCGGTGTGGATCAAACCCACACGCTACACAAAACAGCTACATGGCTGGTGTGCGATAGACCAGCCAATCCGTTTCACAGTGGGTGGGTCCCACGTGATGGACGGCCCTGATATACGTCATGCTGGTGGACCCACCTAACTTGCTGACGTCCACCATCAGCTATACAGCTGGTGCGGTACTCCAACCAATCTGCTTTCCAAGGTGGGTCCCACGTACATCAAGGTCCACCATCATATGTTATATAATACATATTATACTATTATAACATTTATTTATTCATTTATTTAAAAGTAGCATCTAGGCCTAGGACGGCCTGGATGAACTCATACATCAGGGCATGGCCCCACACGTGGGGTGGGTCCCACCATCCCAAACAATGGATGGTGGAGATAAAATATATAAATCAAGGTGGTCCCACAAAGCTCTAGATCAAGCTGCTATTTGTGATTTCCCTTCATCCAGATCTGTCCACTGCTTGTTCGCTGGACCCCAGCGAGGTGAGCACTACAGATGGGACGACGTGGATCATACATCACAGTGGGGTCCAAAACGCATGAGAAAGAGAGAGAAAGAGAGAGAGAGAGAAGGTGAGAAGGGGAGGGACCCGCCACTATGGGCCCTCCTTATACAATGCATACATCAAGACGGGTCCCACCATGTGTGGGCCCTCAAATCATCAAAATCAGCAAATAAAATCACCCACCTCGAATTCCTTCCTTCCTCCTTCCTTCAATGCGATCTAGAGCTCCATGGGGTGTGATTCAGCGGTCGAGATGGACTTTTGATGGTGGAATTAGGTGGTAGGAAGGTGGGCCGCAACTAACTCTCTCATGGAGCTTAGAAGATTCTCATGGTTTCTTGGGAGATGGGTTTAAGAAATGAGAGAGAGAGGGTTGTATGGAGAGAGAGGGATGGGTGATGGAGTGATGGGGAGTGATGGGTGAGTGAGTGATGGGTGTACTTGATGGGTGGAGAGAGAGAGTTGACTTTAGGGGTTGTGAGGTGATGTGTACTTAACATTTGATGGGATTGATGGGACATGATTTGAAATATCTCTTCGGCTTGCAAATGCGCAGTGTTTTTCCGTGAACTGAACGCAGGCCCACATCTCCTAGCTCGAGACGCGGTGTCAGAACCGTGGTGACGGCGCGGTCGCATAGGTATAAGTTTCGAGTCAAGCCAACTCTAATATATGGGACATGACTCAGGATCATGTGCAAACACCAATAATAGATCGCGGGTCACCAAAATTCAATCGAGAGGATCGCGGAGGCCTGTGAAAGGGTACAAACTAGGATACAGGTCTTACACAAAGGTTAATGGACATTTTTGTCCCCTGATCGATTCCATCGAAGAGTCTTTCGATCCATTGAAGTTTAAATTTTGATGGTATCGAATGGTATTTGATGAACTTGAAGAAAATAGGTTTTCTTTGAAAGCTTGCTGGACAAAAATGAGTTAGTTTCGATGCTATCGAATAGACTTCGATGTAATCGAAAGTCATTTGATGTTATCGAAGCATGGGCTTTGATGATATTGAGAGCTATCGATGCAATCGATGATTCTAACATATCATTCATTTTGTTACTGGACAGAATGGGTGTTCGTTCGATACCATCGAACGATGTTCAAGTTATTGAAGATACCCTTGATTGCAGTTCGATGTACTTGACAAGGACTTATGATTTTTCCATTTTTGTTTCTTTCTTCCATTTATACTCACTGTGCATTATATTCCAACTTGACCAGAAGATGTTTAATTCATTTTTATGGTAAGTTGGGATTATATAGGGGCATATACCTGATAGGGTTTGTTGTGGGTTGATGAGGTTATGGCTTACTAGTTCAAGCTTGATAGTGGCATTCATATTTGTTGAGGCTTGGTCTTGATATCTTCATCTAAGGTCTCACTTCGACTGACAGACTCAACACTCACGTATATTGACAACCAAGGGCACTTTCACTTACTACAATTGTTAATGTGTAAGATATGCCCTTTACAACTTAGTCACATGATCATGGATTGTTATAATGGATAGTGGAACATGATGATTATATGTGATTTTTTTGGTCTAAGGGTTAAGCATACATTAAACTCTTGGCATTGTATACATACTACATGCACTTGAACGTATGCCTTAACATAATTACTTGAATTCATGCATAATCATGACATACATGATGATGAAAATACCACAGTCATGCCGTATAACATGAGTTGGATATTGACGGCGAAATGTGCATTTATGATGATGGCTTGGGTTATCCCTAAAAGGGAAGTGTTGAGGGTTAAATATTACATATTAGACCCCAGTTATTACTTGGTTTTACATACATGATAGTGCTTAAATGTTCTATTTTAATCATGTTTGTTGTCATGCCCCAAGCTCAGAAACCGGGCTCACAAAATTCCCGATCGTCGAATCCAGCATCGACAGCCTCCGTAGTACCCCATTCTCGACTTCCAACACCCATATACCAGGTTCCGATCTTGGGATCTTACAAGGAGTATTTTCAGCATGAATTTGTTCCATAATAAGCATAACCATAAGCATAACCCACGAACAATAACAAGAACATCATCACAAAATCCACTATGATCAAAACTTTGAATATAATGTGGAAGGGAAATACAAGTATGTATGTATATATATATATATATGTATATGTATGTGTATATATATATATCAAAAACTCCAGAAGCTCTGCCGCATGTTCTTGCCTCAACTCGACTGTATCCTAACGTCACTTGCACGCATCTATTGTGCATAAGCTTATAAAAAGCTTAGAGGATGGTATACGTGTGTGCGCAATGCAGGTGCCAAATATACAATACAAGTCCATAAATCATACAATATCGGAAATACTAGCAAGTTTATGAATCATACGATATTAGAGTAAGCAGAAATACTAACAAGTCCATGAGTCGTACAATATCAGAGTATGCAATGCAAATCAATTATGCAATGTGGGGACGTGGTAAACCAAATGCCATATGCAGGGAATGTAATGTAATATGCGCTGCGAAAGAGATGACCAAGCTAGAATGTGAAGTCAGGATGATAGTATGTGATATCATAGGTTGTGGGGTCCATCATAAGGGACTTCTATCTAAACCAGTCCCATACCTAAATTTGGATAGACAAACTCAATGCGGTAAACTCTTGATCTCAGGTTGGTCGTGCTCCCCAACCGAAATCCTGACCATTGTGAAGGTACACATAACAAATTAGTTGTGCACCACCAGCCCAAGTGGATAGTGACTGAATGAATGAATGAGTAAAATGCTCAGTATTTAACTCATGCTTAGTGAGTCCACATATCAGTATCGTACATCTCTAGGATCATCACCGGGATCTAGTACACTCTACACCAGCTTGTCGCCCCATCAACCGCACAACTGGGTAAGTGGAAGAGACCTCATTATCTACCTACCTATATCGGCCCAACTCATCGATAGCGGACCCATTTATGAGCTGGTCAGACTTAGCCTAACATTGCCTACTCCCTCAGGCGGGTAAGGCCACACCCTCTTCAAACCGACCATGACACAGTGAGAAACGCGACCTACTGGTATACGACCCTCATGCGATCATATATATCCACTTGGTCTAGACGTTGGAGTCATCCCCTGGCCTCAAAATTTTAGGGAAATTCACCTAGGGACATCTATCGTGCCCATATGCTAAAACCAAGTATTTTCAATGTCCCATCTAGCTATCCATGATATGCTTGTGGAGGTCACGACCCAATGCAATGTAAGGCCTACATAACCAATATCATGTGCAAGATGCAGCTTGAGCATACCAATCCACATATCAATCCAGCTCATCTCTGGAGCATCATATATCAGTATAGTTCTCTTTGGATAATCACCGGGGTCTAGTACACTATACACCAGATCGCTGCCCCACACTGGATGCACAACCATGCAAGTGGAAGAGACCTCACTACCCGCCTGACTAGCAGTCTGCCAATATCTACCCGACATGTCGGTAGTGGACCCATTTATGAGCTGGTCATACTCAGTCTAGCAATTTTCCCTACCCTTGAGTGGGTAAGGTCACACCCCTTTCCAACCGATCATGACACAGTGAGAGACACGGCCTCCTGATATTTGGCCCTCATGCACTCATACATCCACTCAGTTTAGGAATTAGAGCATCCTCCATGGTACCATAAGGGTTTAGGGACTATCACCCCGGGACATCTATAGCACCCTCGTGCTTAACAAGTATTTTCGGTATCCAATCCTGTCATCCACACTATATTTGCGAAGGCTACAGCCCTGATGTCGCTAGGGTGTATAGTAATCATAATCACACAATACAAGATGTATGAATCACGCAGTCTAATCATGCATCAATCCTACATATACCGTGCGCTCATGTGGGACAACTCCACTTATCATGGAGTCCCACAAACAACTTACCCAATGGCATATGCAATGGTCAACCACATCTCATAACAAGCATGCAGATGATGATATGGGCATGTATCATGATGTTATGCTATCACATACTCATAATCGGTATCGATAATCAGCCATATACAAGGCGGGGTCCATAGATGGACAACCACATGCTAAGGTAGGCATTATCTAACATATCCAACATGGTGGGCCTTTTTGGTCAGCTCATAAGCTCCAAAAATATAGCTGGGTCGAGTGCACAATATACTCAACATGGTGATTTACAATTCAGCCCATGAAATCCACCATAATGGATGGATACACCTTACCATAGGGAATTATAAGGCTAGATATTCAGCCCATCTGGCCCATTAAACATCCAGAAAATCTGGGCAATCTAGCCCTTATACAATCAAATGAAAGGCGAGCCTAACAATGCATCATAAAGGGCCCAATTCTACTCAACATAAAGGTGTTCATCATACAAGGAAGTGGGCTTGCTACTGGACTATTGGGCTAGCAGTAGTCCAGTCAATCTAGACGTCTAAGGGCTAGATGACTGAGATCAAAATACACCTCAAATAGGTCCCACGTCCAGGGGGATGGACGACATAGATACAATACATCAAGGTGGGCCTCACGCCCAAGGGACAACGAGGGTATACAATACATTCATCATGGGTAGGCCCCACGCAGCACCGTCCAGAGATGGACGGTGTGAATATAGAATACATTCATCAAGGTGGGCCCCACCCCCACACGTGTGGGGTGGGTCCCACGTCCCACCAAATGGATGGATGGCTTGGATATATACACCATGGTGGGCTCTCACCTATCACTGTCCAGCAATAGACGGTGAATATACAATGCATACATCTGGTGGGCCCCACCTCCACACATGCAGCACGTGTGGGATGGGTCTCACATGGACGGACGATATGGGTATAATACATACCTCATGATCAAACCCAAAACTTGCTGATGTTAAATAGAAGCTATATGCTGCATGGGACCCACCGTCCCTGCTGGACGAACGATGTTGATACAAGGCACATGCATCACATGTGGGTCCCACATGCACGTGGCCCACCTGGTTTGGATCAAACTGATATTGGTGTTTTCCTTTCATACATTCCAGCAGTTGTTGCTGTTGGACATCCCATGGTTGGACAGTCTAGATGTAATTCATCCACCAGCCACATACATCATCATCATCACCATAATAAGAAGAAGAGAGAGGGAGAGGGAGAGAAAGAGAGATAATGACCAATAAAGGAGGCACTCCACCACTATGAGTCCCTCACATGATCTACACCATACAATCATATGGGTCCCATGCATGCATCGACCCAACATATCATAACAAAAATCTGAGGTAGGGATATCATCCCCACCATTCAAATGAGGGGTCTATATGACCCTTAAAGGCATGGATTAAGAAAAAAACCATCATGGTGGGGTCCATGGAGAATGGACCCACCATGGCTCATGCATGCAAGAAGATGGGCCAAAGGCCACATCTAGGGGATCATGGAGTATCTCTACCTTGGATTGGTGGGTCCTTCAAGTCCCCATGTAAGAAAACGAAAGAGATCTCAGGAAGAGAATGAAATCTAGCTCTAGGGAGCACCCACCTTCAAATCTCGAGCTTCTTCTTCCACCAATGGAGTCTTAGTGGGCCAAGGATGATGTTTCAAGAGTTGGGATTGATTTTAGAGGGTTGGATGAGAGGTTATAGAAGCATGCAAGGGCTGGAATTTTAGAGAGCTTGGGACGTCCAAGGGGTTGCTAGCAATGGTGGAAATGAGAATGAAAGAGGGAAAGAGAGAGAGATGAAGGGGGGAGAGAGAGAGAGAGAGAGAGGAGTAGGGTAGTAGGTGTAAGAGAAGCATTACTAAGGGAGGCATGCTTGTAATGATTGCCTAGCAAGCATGAGGCTATGGAGTATGGTAGTAGGGCGGCTATAGCTAAGGTGATATCACCCATATGATTGCCTGGGGAAGCAAGCATGGACACCATGGGTCCCACAATGATGATCAATGGTTGGGATAATGCAAGGGCCGAATCTCACTATCTAGATGTCAAATTGATGCATAAGACGCGGCATTGGAACCGCGGCGACGACGTAGTTGCAACAACACAGGTCTCGGGTTGAGTTGACTCAGGTTTATAGGATGTGACTTAAGGTCATGCGCAAATGAAATCTATATGTTGGGGTTGCCGGCATTTGACGGGGTGGATCGTGGGATCCTAAGAAATGAAATGGTCACTAGGACATGGGCCTAAGAGCTAAGATGAAAAAGGTAATTAAAGTAATGATTTAAATTTTTTTAAAAAAAGATCCAGTACATGATTGGATGTTTGGAGGAAAATATTAAAGAATTCAAGTGCAAAAAATCCAAGAAAACTAAATATTGAAGAATTGAAGTGTTAAAAAACCAAGAAAACCAATTACTAAAGATGAAGAAAAGTCTAAAAAATCACACTATCAAATAATAGAATTAACAGACTGTTTGATCCCAACTGAGGTATGTTTGGTCTACAGAAAGAATGAAGTGATGTTCATTACCACCTAAGTAGGTTCGTGGTGACCTAAAGGAGACAGAGAGTGCAAACATATTTTAAAGAAATTCGGTTGCAACCGAAAAGACCTTCAACTCGATTCGGTGTAACCAAAAGTGATCTTCGATGCAAACGAAGTGTAACAAAAGTGCGAAAAATTTAAGTCTGTGCAAAGTCAATGTGAAAATTTCCTATATAAATGGGTGATTTAGGCTATTCTAGACACGAATTATGGTTTAAGAGAGAGAGAGAGCAAGGGGTGGCGGTCCTTCTATAGAGTCATTCATCTTCTTTAAAATTTTGGTTTCAATTTTTTTTTTTCATGTTTTTATTTAAGTTTAGTGTAATTATGAGGTGAAGCTTGTATTTATTTTTAATATTCTAGTTTATTTCAATTCAAGTTTGATGGTTTGAATGTTGAAGAATTCATTGATTTTAGTTTGAATAAAGCTTTAATTTTAATTTACTTTGATACATTGTCGTCTTTGGGCACTTTGGATACTTAAGAAGTCTAAGATTGTTTGATTATTGATTTTGCAAGGAATTGATCTATAAAATTCATTAATTTATTGTAAACTACAAGCACGATAGATAATTTGGATTTCCTGCGATCAATAACTTAGTGCTTTAAGTGGAAATTGAATCATTTCAAGTTTAAATCTATTTTGGTTTGTGAATTTTGAATTAAATGCTCTATTATCTTACTGAATAGAATAGGACTTTGATTCCAGTTATGTTATCTAATTGAATAAAGTGAATTAGGCATTGAGAAAGGGTACAAGTGGATCCTCGGCACTCTAGTGTTCCATCTTATTGATTTTACTTTACATTACTTAGATTTCCATTTTTGCTTCTTCTAATTCAAATTTAATAATTATCTCTAGTTTTAGTTCTAGTTCTAAAGTTTTTTGAAAACTTACCAATATAAGTCCTTATGGACTTGATCTCAGCCTCACTGAGTTCGCAACCCTGCACATGGGGCTGTTATCATTTTGGATTGATTAGGAAACCAGGGCAGGTTCGGTCACACAAGAAGCCGGATAGGATGCACGAGGGTGCAATCGTAAACGCATGGAAGGTGTGGTCACACGGGAAGATTGGTCGCATACATGAGGGTGTTGTCGCACATGCACAAAAATCGGAGTTCTCAGGAAAGCTCTAGGAAATATTGAGGTATTGTACTTCATGTAGCTTCCCGATTTTCAAGTGACATGTGGGCTACATAGCACTCAAAATATTCATGACCAAAGTCAATCATCGCAAGGCTTAACACCTTTTTCAGAAGATTTGTATTTGGCTAAAGAATTCTTTTTCTATATATTAGCTTATAACAATTGTCCACTTACGTGTTCTTAAGCTTGTTGAGAGGCTAACTTGATATGTCACGCCCCAAACTCATAAATCGGGCTCATAGAATTCCCAATCGCCGAATCCGGCACCGACAGCCTCCATAGTACCCCATTCTCAACTTCCAGTGCCCATACTCCAGATTCCGATCTTAGGATCCTATAAAGAGGATTTTCAGTGTGAATTGTTTTTATAAAGGAGCATAACCACAAGCATAACTAAGTCACAAACGATAACATCACCACATATCCACTATAATAAAAAAACTTTAAAGTACATGTTGAGGCATAAAATAAAGGCCCAATGGATGGATTAGAGAAAAGGGAGATAGAAGAAAGAATCGTGAAAAGATGAAGGAGATACAAAAAGAAGAGAAAAACTAGCCCTTTGTGCCGAACCGCGCAAAAGGGTGTTGTTGCTTAGGTCGGTGCAAATCCTCATTTTCAGTGAACTGCTTCTGTATAAAAGGGAGAATGGATGCGTTGGGACCCTTTGTGCCAGTCCACGCAAACACCATTGCGTTGCGCAGACCCGCGCAAATGGAGTTGTGTGTCGTGCAGGCAGAATCAAGTGATGATCCGGGTATGATAACATGGACGGATAGGATCTGATGAAAGGTGGGCCCACGACACAGAGATCGAGGGTTGGCACATGTGGAGACCTATAAATACCCCACTCCCCCTCTCATCTGGACATATTGAAGTTTCAAGGAAGATCAGAGCTCCGGAGTAGAAGAGAAGATTGAAGGTATCAAAGGAGAGAAGAAAGAAGAAGAGAAGGGTTTTACGCCAGACTGTGCAACACCATGCTATTGCACGGTCATCCGTGCTTAAAGAGTTGAAATGCTGCTGAAATGACTGATGAACTACAGTTTTTAGTCTTCCTTTTGCACAGGGATATAGATATGACTTGAAAGAGAGATCAGATGATGAAATCCGCATAACATTTCTCTTGATGAGATGATCAATTCACAAGCCGAAATGCTGCCAGATTTGATATTTGAACTCTTTGTTCTCTTTATCTCAAGATAATCTATCTTAGAATCAAGGGAAATCAAAGGATGTAAATGAACTCAGTATAAATAAATATGATGATTGTTTTCCATACACTCTCTCTTTTATGATTGAATAAGATATTTCCCGAATCGAATGCATTTGTTTCTTATCAAAACAAAATGGCGACTCTGCTGGGGATTTATCTTATTTAAGATTAACATTGAGAAGGTAATGAGAACTTTCATCGTAGTTTGGCGTCTTTTCGACGCCAAAATGGCAACTCTCAATAGGAACATGCTCCCCTTCATCTCTAAGATAAAACTTTTTATTATCTGGATATTAATTACAATCTTATGTTTTGATTGAAGGTAAGAAGATAACACCGCAAGTTACGAGTAATGGAAAACCTAACAAAGAAAGTGAATTTCTGCTTCACCGCGACTGGATTCATGGTGGAATATGCAATGACTGAGCTTACAGTCCACAAACCCCAATTCCTTGTAAGCAAAGATGACAAGTTGCAAGTTATGGCCGGTGCCATATCTGCATCGCCACTGGCACCAGAAAAGGATGATAGTTGGGTTGTTGTATCATCTCGAAAGACGAGAACCCAGAATGTAGCAACCGCCAGAGTGAATGCATTGTCAAGGAGAGACAGGGGACCAGTAACATGATACGGCAAGAAACAATCCTGAACTCGCTCCTCTGGCTTTGTACCCATTGAGATCTCTTCCCTCTTTGACAGCCCAAGACTTCCCAGCATTGTCTATCGTAAAAACTCGATTGATAAGGAAAGAAAAGGGTAAATCACCAATGTATGATTCAGTTTCTGCTTCATCTCAAAATACACCCCAACAAAGAACACCTTAGTTGGCTAAATTTTGTAAAAGTATAGAAAGCCTGAATGACGCTCCTCTCCCAATAAGTCCCATCATGTTTGGAGATTCTACTCCTACGACTGTCTACTCAAACAATGTTAAAGCCACTCTATGCATGGCAGGAACCGATCAAGGGTCACAACTAACAACCGAAGACTGCATTGTCGAAATGGCTGAAGCAATCTCATGGAAGAATGTAAAAGTCTTCGAGCAGCTTTAGCCACTTTAGCGCATAATGTGGCTCAGATTGTAACCCCTCCAGTGATGGCTGCCATGAATGAGTAAGAACAAAAACCAGAAGGTTCTCAGCCACCGAGAGTGGGGTCACTTGGGTCTGATCCTGTAGCAAGAGCAATAACCCAGGAGGAAATAAGATAGGTGTGAAAGTGTCCTGGTTTGTCAATTAGCGTGAGTGTTGAGTTGATGAGCCAAGTGGGCCCCATATGAAGATCGTTCAAGACATTGCCTCAACCGGATGTGTGTTTAGAGCTCATCACAGGTAAACTTATCCTCACATCCCAAATCCCAAAACACCCAGGTAAATAAAAGCCTTAAGAAAAACTTAGAACAACATAGGTGTTAAAAGTCTGAAAACCTAGTTTCAAAATGGAAAATTCTCTAAGTTTTCTACTAAGTTCGATATCATCGATTGTTGGTCAATATGATCAAACACTCATTCTCAATAATCTAACTGGTATCGATAACATCGAATTGAGTCCTCTTTATGTCCAGCAACCATATTTCAGACAAAATATTCGATAAATCGAAAGTATTTTCGATAAAATCAAATTTCAAACATCAACGGACAATCGATGATATCGAAAATCTCAGAGCTCTATCCAGCAAAGGCTTAGAAAATATTCTTGATATTGCTTGAGGAATCGAAGGACAACCGATATCATCAAAATTCAAACCTCGATCATATCGACATAGTATCAATAACATTGAAATGGGACAAGTTGTGTCCATCGAGTTTTTGAAAGAAAGATATCTAAATGTTCAAGGAATCGAACCCACATTGATGTCATCGAAATTCAAATCGCGATGATATCGATATAGACTCGATGCGATCGAATAAGGACAAAACTATTCCAGCAAACTTGAAAAGGAAAATCTTATATGAATGATCGAGGAATCGATATTCTCTCGATATGACCGTAATTCAAAAATCGATGAAATCGATATGGGATCAATATCATCGAATTGGGTCAAAAAATTCTCATCAAGCTTTCCCAAATATTCCTTGAAAAGATCAATGTATCGAACCACTATCGATGAGATCGAAATTCAAAATTTGATAACATCGACGCATGTTCGATGTCATCGATCTTCATTCAAAATGTTCCGGGTATGTGCTTTAGTTAAGTTTGCATCATCAAACCCTGATTAGATGGAATCAAAAGTATACGTTTGATGATATCGAGTCAGGCCTGATGAGATTGAACTTAGTCAGACTTTGACATATTTATTACCATTGGGACTTTTTGCCTATATATAGGAAGCTTGCTCTTGGTTGTATAGTGAGAAAAATAGAGAAAGCTTTGAGAGAGTTTTGCATACTACCTACCCTAAGCTCATTTTCTCATGGAAGTTCATCCTTCAATACACCCTCATCATTGATATTCAATAGAGTGGATTGAGGAATGAACTTCACCATTCAAGGATCATCCACCTACTATCTTAATGAAAAATCATTGAGCTGGGATACCTTGAATGCTTGAATGATTGGAATCACTCTTTCTCTAAAATAGAAAAACATTTAATAGAGTAGGTTTCCAACATAACCTTGACCCAACCCGTCACCTTAATTAGAACATTATCAAGTGTAGCGGATCAAGGAAGCTAAAGAATCTTCATCATCAAGGAGGAGATCTTTATCATCATGCTTAATGGGGCTCACCTACTTATCTGTAAGTCATTAGAGTCCAGAGACCCTGTTGATCATTCCTTGTGTAGGTTTAGGTCACAGGTGCTTCCCAACCCTTTAAAGTCCTCATAGGGGGCCTTTAACGGGAGAGTACGTGTGGGTGCTGTGTGTTGACCATTGCTCTTATGTAGGGCATAAACTCTAGTTTCCTTGTGTGAATCCTTGGCCCCTGTGGCCTAAAACGGAGGTTCCTTATGTGGATCCTTGGTCAATGTGGCCTAAAATGAAGGTTCCTTATGTGGATCATTTGCTCTTGTGTAGGACATAAAACTTAGTTGCTTCATGTTAACCTTTGCTCTTATGTAGGGCATAAACTTGTGTCTTGTATAGGCACGTCTTAGGTACCATGTGTAGGTCTTAGAGTCAACCTTGTGTAGGTTGTAATGGTTTGAGGTGAACCTGATTTGAAACTCCGTTAGTGAAATCCAGTACACTCAACGGTTGAGTGCGTCCGCCGGGAGTGGAGTAGGCACGTAGCTGAACCACTATAAATGACTGTGTTTGAGATTGTTATTTGTGTATTACTCTATTGTCTTTACTTTGAATGTTCTCATGATGCATATTAACATGATTATTTAGAACTGATAAGAATCACATCCCACACAATCACATTATTCATCCATCATAGACTAAGTTTATATATTGATTAAATATTGAATAGTCTTGTGATTGGATCCTCTAATTGGCTTGGAAGCCATTAGAGTTAAGTTGAAGCTTTCTTGATAAGTTCCATATTAGATCAAGATTAGGTTAATAGGATTTTAGATTGTTATAAAATTTTATAAAGTCCTATTCACCCCCCTCTAGGACACTTTAACCTATTCCTACTTCCATTAGAGTGGTCATTACCGCAATTTCAAGGTGGTCGCAAAAGCTGTTAGAATAGAAAAAGAGCGGGAGAAGGCTAGAAGATTTAGATATTGAACTCCATACTCGAGAGAGGTGGAGGATATTCCCTTTCCAGTCAATTTCAAACATCCTGATTTTCAAAAGTTCAATGCAGATAGATCGCCGGAGGAACATCTCATGCACTTCATCACAAGCATGGGGAACTTTTCTACAGTACCACAATATTGCCTTCGACTGTTTGGGTCTTCTTTGACTGGTAAAGCATTTAGATGGTACTCCAGCCTAGCAACAGGATCGATGTGAACCTGGGAACAGATGCAGGACGTGTTTATATCCAGTTTCTTTTCATCAGAATGTGATGTCAGTATTACAGAATTGCCTTCTGTCAGGCAAAGAGAGAACGAACCCGTAGAGAAATTCATCGACATGTGGATGACTTTAGGGGCTTCATACAGACAGTTACCAGAAGAGAAGGATCAAGTAAACATGTGTTTGAATTCCATGAAGCTGGGAATTGTTTTTGGACTCACAAGCGCTAACCTAAAAACTTTCTGAGAATTAGCGACAAAAGCACATGCTTTGGAATTAATGGCCAGGAAGATGCTAGCATTTCAAACCAGAATAGATAGAAGAGGATCGAATAGACTATTAGTAAATACTGTTGCTCAAGAAAGAAAGAAAAATACTTTCTCTAACAAGCGAGAGATAAGAAAGAGAGAAGACTCGGATCGGTATAATGATCGAGTAAATGATAAGCGAAATTGGTCGAATGATTATCATAAGGAATACAATTTTGAAAAAGAGGATGCCGTACCAATGATGGAACAACTATTGGCTATTGGAACCATTCAATTACCTCATCTAAGACGTCTAGATGAAGTCGAAATGACTAAAGACGAGATATTGTCGCTATCATCGTTATGTTGGGCATCCAACAGAAAATTGTTTTACGTTAAAGATAAGTTGCAGAGAATGATAAAACAAGGTGAAATAGTAATGAAAAAGGATAAGAATCGAGATAAGAAAGCGAATGTGAATGCCACATTTATAGGGAATCCATCAAAAATTGGGAAAGATAAAAGGAAGGCTGTTGCAACAACAGAATTGCCGGCAGCAATGGATTCGCTTAGGAATTCTCATTGTGATTCACAATTTGTGGAATTATCCTCCGAAGAAATTAGTCATCGTTTGGTCTCTATTCACCAAAGAGAGGATGAATCGGTCAGAGAATTCATTATTCAATGGAGAGTCCTGGGGGCATCATGTTTGTAATTGGCGAAAGAAGAAAAAGAACAAGTTAAATTATGCTTGGAATGTATAAAACCAAGTGTTCCATTAAGTCTTGAAGGTCTAAACATAGAAACATTTCAAGAGCTGATTGATGAGGCTTGCAGTTTAGGGAGGATTATTGCAAGGGTGGCTGACTTTTATATAAGCTAGTAGATTCCTAACCTCTGGAGAAATCCAACTGATGTGATTTAGGAAGAAGAAGAAATGAAGAATCAATAGAATGAGCAGGGAAGTTCAGATACAAGAAATATGAATAAAGACAAGACTAAGAAAATCAAGAAAGAATTTGTGCAGCCCAAGGCTTATAAAGAATATTCATTCGAAAAGGATAATATGCTCCCTATGATGAACAAATTGTTAGCAGTTGGAAAGATCATATTGCCACGGCCATAACATCCAAGAGAAATGAAGAAAATGAGTGAAGGTGATTATTGTTATTATCATCATCTTCTTGGACATTAAACGAAAAATTGTTTCACCTTGAAGAACAAGTTGCAAAAAATGATTAATAAATTCGAAATTGTCATAAGGAAAGTGTATGAAATAAAAGAGGAGATAAGAGTACACATGCCTGATTAGTTCAAGACTAGGGGCAATGTTAATCTTGGGCAAACAGTATGAGGTGATGCAGCGTCAGTATATTTGTTAAAGGTCGCAACATCATGATTTTGATTACGAAGATTCCAAAGCAATGCTTTCTAATCAAAAGGGGGCATGACAAGTAGAAGGATGAAAGGGTTGCAAAAGACAAAGTCATGTACTCCTCTTCATATGAATGAATAGGCCCGAATTTTCAAGTAAAGCTTCTCAAACGTATCAAAAGCATTGATGATCGCTGCCAAAGCATTGATGATTACTACTAGGCATTGATGATTGCTACCAAGCATTGACAATTGCCACTGATGTTGATGATTATCGTCAAATTCGCTAAGCGTCGATGATTATCATCAAAATTAGCATCTATCACCGTCATCATCAATCGCTCATATAAACTCATTTTATTGAAATTGCTATCATTACCAAGCTAATACACTATTTTAAACATAATATGAATGTTCTCAAAACATTATCAGCAGTGGCGAAATATCAATTATTGATTCACCAATTTTGACTGTGGAATAAACTATATAGCCAACCACATATAAAGTTGACGACAACGATGGTAGCTTATCATTTAAGGCAGCCTAGCCAAGCCCTCAACGACCAACTATGCATAAGACCTATCATCATCGGTGCTTTATTTATTTTATTCGGGCAGTAGTGAAAAGTTAGTGGCCCTAAAAAGCCCATATAGGCTATCACATGCATGCCCATGCGGGCAACAGATGGAGTCATTGACTAAAATTCCCCAACAGCCAGTCATACATGAGACCAATGCTGCCTATAAAGCTTCCGACAGCGTCACGGGAAAGGATGAAAATACCCTCCCATGAATGGGTCCGACTTTGCAGGCGAAGAAAAAGTGGGTTGTAGTGTGTGCTTTGTGGCTTTGACCATAGATAGGCCAACCATCCATGATTTGATTTGATTTCAGTAGTAACTCATGAGGAAGGGTTTTTATCCTACTCATTGATGGATAGTGACCTTGGATTTGGAACCCAAAGGTAGCACTTGTGCGCCCTGTGAACTCTAAAGAGTTACTATGGCCAACCTTGTGCGTAAATCCCACCGACTTCACGCCCCGGTAGCTTCGTTGGGCTCCTCTGATGGATCGCAGTTTGTGAACTCCCCAGCTGCAATAAGTCCCATGAACTCTAGAGAGTTACAGTGACCATTCATGTAAGACATGACTCCTGCATGAGTCTAAGAAACTGTTTGCTCCATTACTCATGAGCTTAAATTGTGTGAAGTGTCAAGTCCAGTCAAGTCCAGTCAGTAAAGTCAAGTCCAGTCAAGTTCAGTTCAGTCAAGACTTATCCAGTTGAGTTGTGTTTAGTCAAGTTCAGTCTAGTCCAAGTGTGGTCAGTCAAAATGCACTAACTCCATTATGCAAGAGCTTAAACTATGCATAGCATGCATAGCATTCAAAATGCTACAAGAATACATGATCATCTATCCGCTAAAAATACGCTTAAAGATACAAATGGCTTGATATGATAACAAAAATCATGAAAATTTCATTTTTAGCGCTAATGGATATATGATATACAAATGCATTTCTTTTAAAATAGGTACATATTACGATTACATTAAAATTGGTTAAGATATTTGATATCTCTATTCTAAAGCCGAGTACTTTAAAATATAGTTATTCTTCCAAAGAAGATGACTCGTCAATGATAATATGTTTATCCTTCTGAAAAGGACGACGATGTCTTTCTGTCTCCTGCCTTTTCGACACTGAGGGGTATTATCTCTTGAAGTTTATGAAGGAGGAGGGGGATAGAATCGCAAAGAGTCATCATTTTCTTTCAGGAATTTCGAGGAGTCATGAGTATTCTTCAAAGGTGTGTCAAAGGCAATCCATCCTTCAAGAGTATCGGTGGGCTATGTTTTAGAAATATTATCTACAGAAGAAATTTTTATGCAGAGTTGGCCTAAAGAGGGGGCATGATCTACTTCTTTGAAATATCCAATGCCTTGGTCTTTCTGAAAATCTTTCAAGCGAGGTGGAAGAATCCATATGGCATGATCTACTGGATAACAATATTTTAATAAGAAGTACTGATGAATCCACCACCGCATCTAGCAATAAGAAGAACTATATGGGTAATTATATCCAGGAATTATGAAGAGTGATCTGATGCGAACATTCAAGAGCTGCTTTCATATTAAAGCCTAATTATATGGTCTGATGTCATAGCTTCTCATTGCTCTGGTAACAATGTCACAAGTTTCCAGGATAGTCTGATCAAATCCAAATTGGCAGGAAAATCTATTAGGATAGTATGGTTTGCTCCAGAATACACTACCTTCTCTCCAAGGCAGGGTGCTGGATCTAATAGAAACAAGGAAAGATTGTTTGCCAAAAGAAATGAAATCATCGTCAACGACTGCCATGTCGTCATGATAACTAGATAAAGGGAATTGATAAAATTTGATAGGATCATTGCTTTCTATTTCCCTAGTGACCCCTTCATTTGATTTCTCAATCATCTCTTCAATTGATAATGTTACAGAGGTAGCTGATCAGGATGATCAGGATGTAAATACGCTCCCGCGAAGTCAATAAATGTCCAGCGAAAATACACACCGAGCTAACCCACGAAGAAATGCCATGATGCACAAACAGGAAAAGATTCGTCAGAAGGATCTTTAGAGCCAAAAATGACATCCCCAAAAGCACGATACAAGGAACACAGGATCGGAGGAGCTAACGAAAGTTTTTGGCCTTCTGCCATTGCGCCTGCGGCAACAAAGAAAGATGGCCTGATGATGTCTGTTTGATCAGGATCCGGGAATATTACCAAGCTTAGCCAGTAAGCTAAGAAAGCAGTTAGTTCGCAAGAAGAACTGTAGTCGTCCGTGTTCTTAATGTTCTTGCAAAGGTTCTTGAGCTCTCGATGATTATGGCCTATGAAGCTATCAAGGTAAAGAAATGATTATTAAAGCTGAACCATATAAGGATGAAATTACAAAAATAAAGAGCATAAGAGAGAAAATATACTGCAGTTTTCAAGAAAAATGAGCCAGCCATTCGAGAGAACTAAGGCGATTAGGGTGAGGGAAGTTAGCTAGTGCACTGAAGAGTTCGAGAGTGGTCTTTGAAATCTCAGATGTGCTTCCTCCCACAGATGCTAGATCAAGCTCTCCATTTGAAGGTACATATGCATCAAAGATGTTGCCCATAATAGGAAGACCTACTATGCAAAGTAGATCCCATAAGGTGGTGCTCATTTCGCCTGAAGGAAGATGAAATGAGTTGGTGATCGGAGACCAATAGTTGAGGAAGCCTCTGAAGATAGGAGCATCAACGTGAAAAGGCTCTGATGTAGCTATGATGACATCTAAAATGTTAATTTACTCCAAAATTGTGATATGCTTCTGAACAACAACTCTGACTCAAACACCATGGAAATTTTGAAGGGAGAGGAGGCCTGTTGCTGAGAACTTTTCCGTATTCCAAGACAATTTTCCAAATGAAAAGAACTGTTGAGTAGTCTCGAAATTATGGGTAGGGAAAGGTTGCTGAGGATCGTAGCATGGATTTAACAATCTCATTTTGTGAATCCTACCAACTTTTTGATAAGGCCCATTCTCCTCTAAGTACACTGTCAAAATTCTCAGTTTCTTCATAATCCAGTCATCTATGGAAACAAGGATATTTCATTGATTAAATGGTTCGCTGTGTAAGATGGACCAGTGATGCTACAGATTGATGGGAATAATGATGGGTTTTTGGTAAGGGGGTTGTGAAGCTCCAAAGTTTCTTCATTCATCTCTATATATTTCCAAGAGTGATGGAGAGGCTGTTAGGATCCTAAAGATGGCCAATTTCTTCTTCTTGAAGAGGAAGCTGATGAACAATAAGTTGTACGTAAAGGATTTTGAAAAGATGAGAGGTTTAAGGATAAGAGAAGGATTTCAAGTCTGAAAATTTTTAGACCTTGAAAATCTCTAAGGTTGATTGTGCACAAGTGCGCAATAAGGAGCTGTTGTGCGAGATTGCACAAAGCAGAGGGGAAGTTCAAGATTAAAGGATCCAGAAGAAGAACTTTGTGCAATGAAGGATCTAGAAGAAGAGCTTTGTGCAAAGGTGCATGAAGGCAAGTGGTTGTGAAGGGCACGTAAAAGGTTGATTCACTGAAAATAAAAGGAGGTGTATTATGCGGGTGTGCGCAAACGTAAGTGATTGCGCAGATTAGAAGAGAAAAGGTAGAGCTTCCACAGGAAGTTGAAATGGTGGAAATGAAGGATTGGCACCAGTAATTATAGGGGAAGCTAGACCCATTTATGGGACCCGACTGGCCTTTGTGCAGGTGCACACGGTGATATTTTCAAAGGATTGATCCTATTTCTTTATCTAATAGACAATGATAAACAGAAAGGATCAAAGGGGCATCTATTAAGGCATAAAATAAAGGTCTAAAGGATGGATTAGAGAAAACAGAAATAGAAGAAAGAATCGTGAAAAGAAAAAGGAGATACAAAAAGAAGAGAAAAACTAGGCCTTTGCGTTGACCTGCGCAAAAGGGTGTTGTTACGCAGGTCAATGTAAATCCTCATTTTTGGTGAACTGCTTCTGTATAAAAGAGAGAATGGCTGTGTTGGGACTCATTGTGCCAGTCCGCACAAACACCATGGTGTTGTACTGACCCGCGCAAATGGGGTTATGTGTTGCACGGGCAAAATCAAGTGATGATCTGGGTATGCTGACGTGGATAGATAGGATCTGATGAAAGGTGGGCCCACGGCACAGAGATTGAGGGTTCACATGTGTGGAGGCCTATGAATACCCCACTCCCCCTCTCATTTGGACATATTGAAGTTCCAAGGAAGATCAGAGCTCTGGAGAAGAGAAGATTGAAGGTATTAGAGGAGATGGGAGAAAAAACAAGAGAAGAGCTTTGCGCCAGTCCATTAAACACCATGCTATTGTGCGACCATCAATGGTCAAAGAGCTGAAATGCTGTTGAAATGACCAATGAAGTGCAGTTTTTGGTTTTCCTTTTGGACTGGGATATAGATATGACTTGAAAGAGAGATCAGATGATCAAATCTGCATAACATTCCTCTTGATGAGATGATCAATTCACAAGCTGAAATGCTACCGGATTTGATATCTAGATTTGATATTTGAAATCATCGTTCTCTTTATCTTAAGATAATCTATCTTCGAATCAAGGGAAATTAAAGGATTTAAATGAACTTAGTATAAATAAATATGATGATTGTTTTCCATACACTCTCTATTATGATTGAATAAGATAATTTCTCGAATCGAATGCATTTGTTTCTTGTCAAAACAATACAATACATAAAAGGGGAATACAAGACAGATATCAAGGCTTGAGAAGCTCAGTTGCACGCTCCTTCCTCAGCTCAATTGCGTCCTAGCATCACCTGCACGCAATGATCATGCATAATCTTATAAAAAGATTAGAGGGTGGTGTAAGTGTGTGCGTAAGTGCCAAGTATGCAATATCAGAGTAATGTGAAAACATGCTGGTAAATCCATGAATGCTATCAGTTGTACTAAAGCTATGCAATACAAGGCCTACATGGCCAATGTTATATGTAAGATGCAACCCAAGCATACCTATCCTCATCTGAATCCACATATCAATATAGCTCAACTCTAGAATATCACCAGGGTCTAGTACACTCTACACCAGATCGCACCCACTGGATACACAACCATGCAAGTGGAAGTAACCACACTATCCTCCTGGCCAGTAGTTGGCCAATATTTACTCGACACGTCGATATCGGACCCATTTATGAGCTGGTCAAACTCATCCTAGCTATGTCCCCTACCCTCGGGCGGACAACGCCACACCCCCTCCAACCGACCATGATACAGTGAGAGATGTGGCCTAATGGTATACGGCCCTCATGCACTCATGTATCCACTCGGTCTCGATGTTGGAGCAATCTCCTAGTACCATCCTAGTACTATAAGGGTTTAGGGACTTTCACCAAGGGACACCTTTACACCCTAGTGCTAAAACCAAAATACTTTCAGTATCCAATCCTACCATCCACGATATACCTGCGGAGGCCACACAATGCAAGATGCATGAGTCATACTATCCAGTCATACATCAAACCTGCACTACCGCGCGCTCATGTTGGGTAACTCCATCTATCAATGAGTCCCATAAACAATCCATCCAATGGCATATGCTATGATCAGTCACTCCTCATATCAAGCATACATATGATGCGTATGGGCATGTATAACGATGTTATGCTAGCAAAAACTCAGTGTGTCCTGCTAGACTAAGTACACTAGCATGATTATTAAGTATAGCAGGTGATGATCGGTCTTAACTGTTATGTCACTTATAAGAGTAGGGGCTGAACGATGCGCCCCATTAGGCATATAGAAGTCTATGTGGAATGGTCCATGTTAGACTATCATATCATACATCCTAAGGCAGGGTCCACTGAAAGGACGGTGGGTCTAACCCATGCATTAAGGTAGTTTCCACAGTGGATATACCAAATCTGATACCGCATATTCTTTCGTCTATGGCAAGGGGTGATGATGTACCAAATAACGGTTATACTAAATCTGATACCACATATTCTTCCGTCTACGGCAAGGGATGATGATGTACTAATGTCAAGGATGGACCTCACACTTATCTCAATAAGGAGATGGACGGTGTGGATGATATGTACATGTCACAGGGTCCTAGCAAATGGGGTGTAAGGGTAGGATACTTCTTTTATGGGGAGTAAAGTCAGTATACAACAAGGTGAGTTCACAGGGTGAGCTAACCGGGTGAACAATTGGGCTTTCTTAATCTCTTATCATGAATAAACCGGGCTTCCTTGTGGGGTCCGATACATACACAAAATGGGCTTGGTGGAGTTCATACATCTAGGACTATGTGTCCTTCTAAAGGATTGGGTAGCTCACTCAACTCCTAAGTCGGCCTTGGGTATGGTTACTAAACTTAGGCAAAACATGAATCTAGGTGGTTCACATCTTTATGGAAGTCTCGGTATGAACATAATGTGGGCTTTAAGGTTTAGACAATCCTACAGAGCATATTGGGAAGGTACTAGCATCAATGGGGGCCCAATGGTTTGGGTTAGCCCAATAAGAGAAAGTGGTTACCTCTACATCAATGGAGGCCCAATGATTTGGGTTAGCCCAATAAGAAAGACGGGTAATACCATAAGACCCGACCCGAGTGCATGTGTGTGCATGTGTGTGTATGAATGTGCATTTTGTTTCTCTTATTCCCATGGTCCTACCAGTCGAATCCTGGTAACTTGCGACCTTCGAATAGTATTTGCGGTCATCCTTAAGTCCGGTCATGAAGACCCAACTCGGATTGAGCCGAAACCTATGCCATGTTGTCTACTTCGTCATTGCGGTTCTGATGCCTCATCTTGTGCGTCCATCTGACGTATAGATCATAATATGTAGGCTTTTCATTTCTAGCCCTTGATCATGATCATGTGGCCCAACTAGTGCGGAGGGCACATTTTTCAAGGTGGCCACCCACTTTTATGCAAATTCCAACACACACCACCCATACACTACCTAAACCCCATCTTCTACACCACCCACTACCTACACACTACCCATCCCTACTCTTAGCCTATGAATCTATGAGCATTGTTTATATCACCATAGTTTCATGATAGATTTGCCTACCTTAGGAGAGAGAAGTCATGATGACTCTCTCTTTTCTAGCAATTTCTCTTCTCTTCCTCTCATTTCTCTACTCTTCTCTCTCCTCCTAGCAACACCTCCAAACGTCCCCACCCTCTCCTTCTATCCAGCCCCTTCTCCCTCTAATCCCCTCCCATCTAACCTTCAACAACCCATCTCACCCATTGAAACATGTTCCTTCACTATGTCAAAATCGCCAATTTACGTGGACCAAATCCGTCATAAAACCAAATAAACGACGAATTTCATTCGTCGCTGTTTACTGGGTCATTTTTTTCGATGGATAAAATCCATCATTTAATCTGCAACGGATAACGTCTGTCGTTTCATAGCGACGGATAAGATCCGTCATAAAAAATAAAATATCCATTAGTAAAATTCAAAAAATTAGTCATCACTAAAAATATTAGCGACGGATAAGGTCCGTCGCTAATATGATTAAGCGACGGACCTCAAATCCATCATTGATTTTCAATGGTCAGAAATTACCGATGGATAAGGTTCGTCGCTAATACGAGTAAGCAACGGACCTCAAGTCCGTTGTTGATTTTCCATAGTTGAAAATTAGCGACAGATAAGGTCCTTCGCTAATATGAGTGACTGATGGACCTCAAATCCGTCGTTGGTTTTCAATGCTTAGAAATTAGCGACGGATTTGGTCCGTTGCTAAAATATCTATAAATAAAACAAAATATCAATAAATTATTATTATTATTATTTTAATCTTGCACCTGATAGTCATTCAAAAAATAATTCACACTATTGTTTGATAAGAATCATATTCACAAAATTGGTAACAACTCAATTCAATGAAAGAGGAAATGACCCAAGTGGCCCACTCTAACAAAAATTGACTTTAACCCTCCTAACTAAATACTTCCCCCTCTTAAACTAGGACCCATACAAAAGAAATTACTCGGAACTTCAACTGTGGGCTATGTCTTGCCTTGAATTGATAGCCAAAGTAAATCACAATGCAGTAAATTAAAATAACCTCAAAATTCAGATCTTGAGAGGTTGATATAAACGTTGTTCTAAGGACAACCTTACACCAAAACAGAGTTTATGGTAGGACAACCTTATTTCTAGAAAGGTCTTTGTATCAAGTCTCAAATCGAAGAGGAATACGAAAATAAATATAAACTGAATTGAAATAACTTGTAATTAACAACCATACACCATAAAAATGGCAGGGCAACCTTGTTGGAACAACTTTCAAATGAAATTGAAAATCAAGCTTATAAAGGAATAGTAGAAAGTAAATTCTAAGCTATTACAACATTCTCACAAAGCTTGAAATAATTACAACATTCACCACCATACATACATCCACAAAAATTAATTAAAAGATTAAAAGAATAAATCAATCAACCCAACTGTTAAACAACAGCCACACAAAAAGCTACTCCACTCCTAATATCCTCACACAGGGATATTAGCGTTCACTAAAAATAGGTTTTCCCAGGTTCACCCAAAACCCTTACACCTCAGATAACCAATATAACAAGATTTTTCTAGAAAATCTTAAAAGAAACCAAAATAATAGAAAGGAATTTACAATATGTAAAATACGTGAATATCTTCTTCGTTGTAGCAGCCCGGTATGATTGAATGTCCAAGTTCAATGTCCAGTACTCGATTACAATAGTTCTAATTCTAATAGATTTTAAATTAAACCAAATAGGGCTTGCCTTAATTGATTTTGATTCCAAAGAAAGGGAATAATAATTCCTTTTATCAAATCGATTGGAATATAAGAAACAAAATCAATTAAAATAAAGCTAAGGAAAGAGAATATTAAATAAGCACACTTAGCTTAGATGGAGCACGAATTATCTCTCGGAAGTTCGACGAAGATTGGCTTGAATACTTTAATTAAATCGATAATTTCTTGAGATTCGTGCACTATTTATAAGTGAGAAGATCATGTCTAGGGGTCTTTCGACTAGTCGAAGCTCTATATTTGAGGCGGGATTTGCTTTGGCCGTTCTACGAAAGAAGGTTTCTTACCGTTCATACACTATTCCTACGATCACATAGTCGAAGGCTATGATTTTATCCGAATTTGTAACAAACTTACGACTAGTCGAGGAATTTCTTAGAGCGAAGCAAGTCTAGGAATAGTCGAAGAAAGCCTAGGACTAGTCAATCACATGAAAAATAAACATTCGGTTTATGTATCCGAAATGACCTACTTCTAATGTCAACCTATGGTCAAACAAACCTCAATCATGAAGTATGGACATTGAAGCATTATGAACAAGTGACCTTGAAGTATCAGTCTTGAAGTCTTGATGTAGTTGAACTCTTCATGTAACTTAATTTTCTTGTCTTGTACTTTCTTTTCAGCTTGAGTCTTGTTTTGTGAGCAGTTCTTGCATTCAAGAGTCTTGTCTTGTGAGCAATTCTTTCATTCAAGATCTTGAGTCTTGTACTTGAGAGCTTTGCTTGTTGTGAGCTTAGGTTGTTTATGAATGTTGATCCTTGAGAGAGCTTCACTTATGCAAGTTATCCTAACTAAATACTTCCCCCTCTTAAACTAGGACCCATACAAAAGAAATTACTCGGAACTTCAACTGTGGGCTATGTCTTGCCTTGAATTGGCTACTTAGTATCTGCTCTTGTTCAACCTTCTTTTGAGCCCTTCCTACATATATTATAAACAACCAGATTCAATCCAAGAAAAGAATAGTTTAGTCAACCCTTCATACATTACAAATAACCAACTCAAATCCATGAAATGTGAATAGTTTAATCAACTGAAACTAATTAACAAAATAAAAGATTAGAATTCATCTTAGCCATTAGAGGTTCAGGTAAGAGCATTTCTTAACTTCATAACATTCACTGGGAGAGCACAATACAGTTTGAAATGATCTTTAGATGTTGGAATCAATACACAATAGCGCAATGCAATTTGCTTTTAATGCACTAGTGTCTAACGACATGACCAAAGGAAAGTGTAGGAACTAGGAAATTCCTATTTCCCAATAATCTGAACTCTTTTATGAGCAGGGATAATGCATTAAGTTCAGCTAAGTTGGACTGTAGGTTATTGTCCAGCCAATGGACAACTTCTAACCTATCGTGCATGCAACATCCAACTTGTCCAAAAGATGGGCCTACCATGAGGAGCACCTTGTGCAAAAATCAGCACAATCCATGCATCAAATGAACCCTATATGTATAGATGCCCTGGCCCATAATTCAGGTTGGTCCCACATGTATGTTGGCTGTTTGGGACCACATGAAGAAACTTGATTTATATACGAAAACATCATGTGTTTGGTCAAGCACAGATTGTCTATTTGAAAGAAAAAAAAGGAGAAAATCTACCCATTTAAATAGATATCCATGGTTTAGATTCCATGTATATGAGAGATTCATGCCAAAGATCCCAGCAACCAATGAATAAATAGAGCGGAAAACAGTTCCAGAGCTAAGGAAGAGCTCTAGGTGCATTGGAATAGAAGAAAAGATAAATAGATCCCCAAACATGCATTGCAACTAAAACAAATACTGTCAGTAGTAAAATGCAAGAATTTGGAGATCAAACTAAAGAAAAGAATCCAATGCATGTGCAGTTCATTACCAATGTCCTTTTAAAATCTCACCTGAATCAGTTGATTTCAATGACTGTCAAGTTGGGGGGAAAAAGAAAACCATGATTGTCAGTTGCATTAACATCTTCAGTTTTGCTATAACCATCACCATTGGAGTTAGCCATGTATGCTGTAAAAGATACAAAACTTGAAAATACCCACAGAAGTGCTTAATGCAAGTGCAAGGGATGGTATTAGACTAAAAAAAAAAAAACCCCCAGATAACTTTGGAACGAAAAAATAAGGAAAAAAAAAATAAAATTTAATCACATAAACCAAACACTTGTAACCATCCATCACACAAATCGCATTAAAAGAAGAAGAAGAAAAAATTAAACTATCTATTCATTTCCTATCAAAACATGTCAGGTTGGTATTTGTTAAATCTGAATTCCAAAGTATGAACCTGAAGTTGGAAAACTAGTGGTGAATGGATGTTTGGTTTATCCAAAAGGTATCCAATTTGTAGTTGAAAGGCATAAAAAGTGCATCTTCCAAGTTCTTTTACTCGGTCTTCCACTCAAAACAAAATGTTTACTATTGATCCTAGTATTATCTACTACATACTAGTAACATACAACCAATATTGGGGCACCATACCATAAGCGACAAAATTTCATGTCCCCCTAAACAAGGCATCCTCCATTGATAACATATATATATATAAGTTTTTTATTTTCATTTACATTCACAAATACATTCATCATCCATCAAACTATTAACAACATTTACAAAAAATAAAATATATCCAACCAACTCTTAATAATAATTTGCAACATAACCTACTAGGAACCGTCATGCACCATAATGTCTTACGGCAGAGTGGGTTCTGAGGAGTTACAAGTTGACCCTGACGACAGCATATAAATGAAGCAATAAAGATATAAATGATTCGAGATTAATTAAAGGTTTCGAGAACTTACATCCACCTCACTCTTATTGCCAAGTAGTCCTGATGAAAATGCATCCACACTATGAGAAGGAAAAAAAATAATTGTGGCTGCACCGATACGGTCTAGTATGAACGGCTGCCTACGTACCCAATGTTTGGAAGATTGGGATCAAGCCACTACATAGTTCTTAATATTTAAGTCAGAACATTTTACGCATAAGCAAAGAAAAAAATCAAAACAAATCATAATAGAAATATGTGTACCTTCTGTCACGCATAAGAAGATGAAAAGCTGAAACAAATCACTAGATTAGTCAAGCATAACTACAAAATAATTCAAGATAAAGATTTAGTCAAATAATATCTAGAATAACATCAAACACAATCCACATGTCCTGACCAAATTACAAAAATATGTTCTTGACTTAGGAAAAGTTTTAAGTAAACTCCTTTAATATCTATGTTTTCGTCAGCACTCTAGGCCAAACGAGAACATCACCCACGATGCAATCGGTTAACGTCTTCTCAATGTCACCAAACACATTCGCACTGGGAACTTCAACAAGATCTAATATAACTTTGATGCAATCTGGAGGGATGCCTGCATTATCTCTAATCAGACGCCTACGTGCAACAACTCAACTACAAATATCTGTCAAATGACAGCGGATTTGTTCCACAGGTAAAAGTGGAGGTGGAGGTGGAGCTGACTCATTCACGATGACTTGAGGTATCGCCAGATCGAAAAAAATGACTATAAGAAATAATTTTTATTATTTTCATGAATAAAATAGTAACTATACATTATTCTTTAATTGTTAAAATACCTGAGAACGAGCAGTGCCTGGAGAGCATTGCATTGGTTGAACTATAGTATTTATTTGATTCTGAACTTCAAGCAAATGTTATCCAATGGTCAATATCATGTTCTTGCACTCGTTGATCTTGTTTTCCATTTGCTCTTTTAATACAATCATTGATGCTTTAACCTCAGCAATTTCGCCCTTTCCTTCTCTAATTTCATTAATGTAAGGGGTTGAAGAAATAATGGTAGTTTTTGCAATATGACCCAACCCCCTTACACGTCCTCTTTTATCGAGACTAGAAACCTAAATGATAATCAGCCATTATTAGTAATGCATGTATATTCGTAACAAAAAATGTTCAAAAAGCTAAGTATGTCAAAGTGAAGAGAATGAATGAAAAACCTATGCAACCGAGTCGTGATTTAAATCATTATGTATACTAGTCGGGTCATTAGCAGCTGTCTTTTATTTTTTTCATTGTGATGCTCAGCTCCTATGAAGGGAGAGACCCATCGGATCTAATATGAGTTGCTATAAACAATTCAGTTCTCGTGATTTGAGTATCTGGATTTTTTTTGTTGCTGTAATTTACAATGAGAAATCATGTTAATTATTCTATATTCTTAAATTGGATTAAAAGAAATTCAAGTTATGTTAAAAACTTACAATCAACTCTGTCATCCTAGCAGATCCCCATTGCCAGTCGTGTGAGGGAACTTCATTTCGCTTTTGGATTCCTTTCCCTTTCCACGACGAGACTTCGCCTCTTCTGTAGATTCGTAATCAACGAATTTGACCCAATCTTCTAGCTTTACACCATTAGGACAATTTTTTTCATGTCTCCATCATTATCATACATATCTAGGACAATTCCTCGTAATCGGTTCTTCCAGTCCTTCCACATATCATTAGCACGCTTAATTATGGCAATTTTACAGTTATCACTGTTGTCAACATCATATTTGGCCTACATATTTCATTAAATAGGGCAATTAGTCAACAACAATTATATTATAAATATTAGAAAGTAAAACTCATATATTTAAATGCTTACCAAAATAGTTGACCAAACAATATTCTTGATGATATCTGGCACAAGCTGCCAGTCTTTGTATGCAATTGGACAATGAGTCCTGACCACATTTCCTACAAATGAGGTGAATTGATTTTTGTTATCTCCAGTAATCTCTGCAACTGGACTGATTGAAACTTTTATCTTTGTGGTGCTTCCTAGGGCAGAATTGGAAGGCCCTACATACGACATAATTCCTAAAAAAATAAAGATTATAAGTCATTTAATATGTTGTTATACATTAAAAAGAGATGACGCTATACACATGCATATGTTTTTGCTGAATTCAGAAAAAATGAAAAGGAAAATAATCTAATATAGTAAATCTAATTAATTTTACTTCAACCTGATATGAAACTTGATCAGTTTCTTTTACGCTTCTGAATACGTGGGTAACTTGATACAATTTCTACATATGACCCTTCTTATATATCTTCAATAGTTGGGTCATACAGATCACCTGTTAAGGAAGGGCTCGAGGAACCTGCCGTCAACCTGGCCTCAAACACTAGCGGATCGTCAAATGCATATGCATCTTTCGTCAGTCACTTCAGAACATCTAATACAACATGCCAGTCATCTTTTGTCGGATCCTTGCAATAGAAGACCTGAGCCGCCTGAGATGCATGGATAAATGGCTCATCCTCTTCCTTGATATTCCTTCTAAACCTTCCTAGGTTAACAAATATCATATTTGTTTCAGGATCTACATAACATCCATTTGAAGTATCTTCGATATGCACCCAATCACAAGAGAATAATGTTATCTTGAAGGTGAAATAGTTTAATTCAAGAATTTGTCTAATGATACCATAGTAGGTGGCTTCCTATTCTACCAAGTTCTTATCCCTGACACTCACCCTCAACATAGTTAAAGCTTTCATAGAGACCCCGTTGTTTTATGTTGTCAAGTATTTTTCAGAGTCTGATGTGCAAAAAATATATCCATTTACTGAGTATGTACTATATAATGTGCAATCGTAGCTAGGACCAATAGCGATTCTCTTAAATTATGACATTCTTCATGCTCTAATTGTTCCTTTAACCAAGCATTGTAGTCTACTTATTTTTGTACCGATAGATTGCCCCTCCTGTTTTGTCCCTTACAAGTTTGGCGATGAATGTATTTATTGTACTTCGTACAATTCACATATAATATAATATATGAATTAAATTTTTACTTTGCATGGTACAATTTAAAAACATTAAAGATAGAAACATAGACTTTTGTCAACATACCCCAGCCATTGAGCATTTTCAGCGTGATGTTGTAATACCCATCTGCGTGCTTGTTGATATTACACATTAGTAAGAAGATAACTTTTCCCTTTTTTATCGATTTGGAAATTATCGGCATTATCATCACCCTCATCATAGAATATCTTTTTCACTCTCTTATCGTGGACTCTTCCAGTATATAGTGTTCAGCAATACAACCCTCTGGATAAGTTTGATTCGTCACATACTTTTTGTATCTTCTCATCATCCTATACACATTAAAATCAGATATAGATATAAATTTTTTAAAAAAAAGGGAAAAAGAAAGTTGATAAATTCTGATAATTAATGTTACCTCTCAAAAGGATACATCCACCGATATCTGACAGGTCCACAAAGTTGTGCTTCCTCTGCTAAGTGCACCACTAGGTGTGTCATAAGAACAAAAAAAGATGGGGAAAAATATTTTTTGAATACACATAATGTCACTATTTTATTTTTTATATTTTGAAGCTCTTCATGATTAATAACTTTTGAACATATGACGTTGAAGAATCTTAACATTTCACAAATAGCAGTGCGCAATGTCTTCTTCTTTCCTAAAAATGAGTGCATCAACAAAACTGGTAGCAATTGCTGTATCACAATGTGATAATCATGTGACTTGAGGGCCTTTAGCTGACAATCCTCTAAATTGACACGAAGTGTCCAGTTTGCACAATATCCTCTTGGGACTTTCAAATTGCTCAGTGTCAAACAAAACATGTTTCTTTCAGATGTGGACAACATGAAAGGAGCTTTGGGTAAGAATAACCTGTCGTTTCTTTCTTCAGGCCACATAGACTTTCTTATCTTCATAGCCTGAAGATCCTGACGGGCTTGTAAACCATTCTTAGTCTTATTTTTTTGTATCCATGATTGTTGCAATGAGGTTCTCGGTGACATTTTTCTCAACATGAATCACATCCAGATTGTGACGAATGGGCAAATGCTCCTGGTATGGCAAGTCAAAAAGGATTGATCTCTTCGTCCAGGCAGTAATGTTGTTCAGGTCATTCTTAGACTTTTTCTTAGTCTTTCCCACTTGCTTTCCAAAAACAGTTTCAATATTATTCATTTTACGTAGTACATCTGAACCTTTCATATGCTTCAGAACCTTTCTTTTTTCCTCTTTCCCATTGAATCTGGTTTTGTCAGTCCTAAAGTCATGACCTGATGGCAGAAATCTTTTATGTCCCATATATGCAAACTTCTTTCCATGTTCAAGCCAAACCGATTCTGTCTCCTCACTATAAATAAGGCATGCGTACTTTTCTCTTGTCCTACAACCAGAAAGATGTCCATATGATGGAAAATCATGTATTGCCTATAGTAACATTGCCCTCATTGTGAACATATTCTTACTGTGCGAGTCATATGTCACAGATCCTTCCCACAATTCAAGCAACTCTGCAATCAACGGTTGCAAGTAAATGTCAATGTCATGTCCTGGACCTTTTCTTCCGGGGATCAAAAGTTTTAACATGGTAAACTCCTTCCACATGCATAAATGAGGCGGGAGATTATACGTAACAATCATAATAGGCCACCAACTATATGAATTGCTCATATTCCCAAAAGGATTGAATCCATCCTTTGTAAGTCCCAAACGAATGTTACGTGGCTCCGCATCAAAATCAACATACTTTTCATCTACAATCTTCCACATAGACTAATCCACTGGATGATGCATGTAAATATCATCTTGAGCTGACTTTGAATGCCACTTCATATTCTCTGCAATCTCTGGTATAGTGTAGTCTTTTTAACCTCGGCGTTAATGGGAAGTACCTTATCACCTTACGAGGTACACGTGGGGCTGTTGACCTTACAACACTATTAAATTTCCATCTGCTTTCTCCACATTTTGGACAACACTGCTTATCAACATGGTCCTTCCAATATAAAATACAATCGTTAGGGCATGCATGTATTGTCTCATAGTTCATACCCAATGAATTGATCAACCTCTTTACATTCTAAGTACTATCGTTGGGCAAAATTTTCTTGTGCACGTTTAACAACTCTGTAAAGCTATTGTTTGACCAACGAAACCTAGCCTTCATACTCAGCAATTCCATTATCACAGACAACTTTGTATGCTCTGGTTTACATGATGGATATAGGGGTTGTTTTCAATCCTCCATTAACTTCCTATATTAAGCCTCATCGCCTAAGTCATCATAAGCTTCAATATCATCTTCATTTTTAACCTCATCCATACATGCATCTAACTCAATAGGTTGAAAACGACCGAAAGCATCATTCACCAAATCTACCATTTTGGGCAACACATCTTCATTACGATTATCAACAGTTGTACTCGCACCTGTTTCAAGACGTTGTCCCCCATGGAGAAACCACGTCGTGTACGTTTGATCTATGCCATTAAAAACCAAGTGTTTGGAAATGGTTTCTAATGTCAACTTCCCACGTATATTACAACACTTAGCACAAGGACAACTTTGCTAGTCTTCCCCATTTGAATTTTATTTCACGTACTTTAGAAATGTTGCAGCACCTTCCATGTATTCAACAGTTAACCTTCCTGCCCTCATCCAGTTCTTGCATGGTGTCATGGAAGCCATCTCTGGTAACGCATACATGATGTGTTTAAGTTAGATTACGAATGAGTATGTCTATCAATTGACTAAATCAGTCGCCCATCCAAGACCAAATAGATTATAACTCTTTCATTTTCAAATTTAAATGCCTACACCGAAATTTCGGCAGCATCTCTCCATATCTCTCCAGATATATTGATCTTGTATTTGATTCCCACGTCAAGTATCAACAGAAAGTGAGGATATTTAACAATGGAAATAAACGCAAGAAACATATCTAGAGAGAAAAAGAGAGATGATGCATAGAAAAGGCAAGTGCATTTGAATTGCTAAAATGAAAGAATTACATTCTATCCAGTATTGAACTGTCCAAACAGGGATAATTTAAGGATTTTTATGCACCAAGGAGCACACTGTATCTATGCCTGGCCACATAAAAACCCTTAAATGGGTGACTGATTGTCTTAATCTATATACAATCACATCAAAATTTGTAATCTAAATGAAAATAATTCAAAATACAACTCATTTCTAAATGTAGAATCAAAGCAAAAGAACTGGTAACCTGAGTCGTTTTCCTGCAACCAGTCTCACTAGATACCAGCACCACCTGTTCTCCATACAAAAAACAGATAAACAAAACTCAAAGCATGACATTGAATAACATTGAATCCTCCTTTCACCAGTAGAAACAAAACAAAAATGCTCAATACAAGTGTAACAGGTTTATCCTCCTTTCTTTTTATTAAGCATGGTGATGAGGATATTCTTTTCTAACAGATGGGTGTAATCTAGTTAGTCCCATACATGAACGTAGACATGACCAAAATCTGAAAATCCTAATAAATCTAACAAAAGCCAACAAAATCCATAACCCAAAATAAGATTCAAAATAAACCAAAATGGATGCCTGAACTGCAAAAACTACACAAGAAGCATCTACATGCATCTACCGACCAGTTATCACCTGTAGTTTCTCCAATAATGCATAACATCAATAAACTTTTGCTTTTGATTTTTCTATATAACATAAATTAGAAAAGATTCAAGTGACTAAAATTTTTCTATGGATGGTAACTGGCCAAGAAAAGCTAATCACATTATATATAGTAAAAATTAGAAAAGATTCAAGTGACTAAAATTTTCTTATGGATGGTAACTGTCTAAGAACAGTTTAGCCATTTGTTCCAGATGACATGGATTGACGACTCATCTGAGTTACACATGACTTGTTAGAGTAAACTTAGACCCTAGTTTGGAACCATAAATAAGCCTTCAAAATATGCCCAACTCGGCCAAGTCATGACTCAACTCGGATGTTCTAATTAATCTTTTATATGAATGAAGATAATGCAACACATCATTACAATCATTTGAAGAAACATGGATGAATCACCTCCAACCAATAACGGAGCAACTTAGAAATGGAATTCATTTAATTTACAAAGAAAATAAGAGTGATCCAAAATAAAATCCGATCAGTGTAAGCTTTCAAGTCTTTCTTTTTGTAAAACAGTAAACAAAACTTGTGAAAGAATTAAATACATCAACAACAACTCATAGTGCCCATCTTCAAATATCAAAATTAGGGAAATCAACATGTACTTTCTCATAGTGCTATCTTTAAACTGAAAACCATCTCAGCACCAAATCTCACCATATGCAATAGTTTATCGTTCTTAACAGCATATCCAAAAGGACAAGTGTAAATGGAAGTTCTTGAGTTTGTAAAACCAACTTGTATTAAAAGGTGAAAAAATACCCCAAGCAAGTATGGAGTTTAAATGTTGGGAAAAGGAAAGGTGGATCCCTTATGATTTTCCTTGTTCAAGTATCTTGCACTCCTGTTTCTTCAAGGATCCACCTATCATAGCTTTAATACAATTGGAAAATTGTAGCAACTTTAAGGAATATACAACCACTTTTTTTTTTTTTTTTTTAAAAAAGGCTGAAGACACAATTATTTAGAGTTTTGGATACATGAGATTTTGGTACAAGGCCATCTAGAGTGTTGTCTAATCATATCAATAATCTACATCCCTGAACCCTATGACCCACTTGTACAAATTGAAACCACATGGCACTCTATTCAACGAGGCATTATCTAATACCTTGGGTTGTTATTCTGAAATTTTATTATTTGAAAAAAGAGAGATTCTGCTGTCTATCCTTTTCTTTCTCGTAAGGAGGTTTTGGATTTAGAAGAAATGAATTCAATTTCTTTGAACATGGAGTTTACCACTGTTTCTGTAATGAACTATAAAATTCGATTACTAATTCTAAAGTTTTACTTAAAAAATGTGGATATCTATTTCTCCCAAAAAAATGTTAGATGTCGATTTCCAAGGTTATTAGATACAACTCATAGTGTTTAACTGCCGACCTCTTAACATTTCCATGGAAAACTGCACCTTGGAAGCAAACAACATATATCTACTATAGATATGTAGTTCTCCATTATCTAAGTATTCCACAAGGGTTTTCCATGTCCACATTTTGGATTATAATGTCCAAACAGGCCCAAGTCATTCTTTTTCTTCTCCAATCTACTTTGGACAGGAGCAATCTACATGTGAAGAAAAAAAAAAAAAACCCCCCATCTAAAAGAAGCCACAAAACCATAATACAATACCTTAATTGCAGTCCCTTCTTTTGATAGCTAGGCCCATTTTTTTGGCATTTCCTGACAGAAAGTTCTAGACTATAAAGAAAGGATGCAAATATCATTTTCCTCAGAAATACCTATAAAAACTCAAAGACCCAAAAACCCCATCTAATAAAAACCATAAAATTCAAGAGGGGAAAAAATAACCACAAAACCAAAAGCACAACATTCCACAAAAAATGCATTTTACAAATACACATGTGAAAGTGAAATGTCAGAAAATGAAAAAGCTTAGAATTCCACAAATAATCCCTAACAAAACCCACAAAACCCACCACCCAAACACATAATCCAGAGGTACCCAAACATGAGTTTTTTTTTTCCTAAACCAAGTACACATAAACCCACATCTGACAAAATAAAGTGCATGGCAACATTACAATGACAATGAGTTCAAAAAGGGGGTGTATCTATCAAAACCAAGGGGCTGAAAAATATCAATTCCCATAACATTTACACATAAACCCAACACCCAAAAAAACAAGGGGTTTCAAATCATGGGGGTTCCGAATCCAGGGGGTTTCCAATCATGGCGCTGGGAGAGAGAGATTGAGAGAGAACCACCACTATCAATCGATTGAGAAAGAGATTGAGAGAACCACTGCTATCAAGCGATTGAGAGAGAGAGAGAGAACACGAGCATTACCTGTTGTTCACGAAGAGATCGATAGGAAGAGAGGTGGGAGAGATCTCTAGGGCCGGCGCTGGGAGAGGGACAGACAGAGAGTGGATGAGAGGGAGAGACAAAAGAGGTCTCATTTTAGGGGGGACAGATTGGCTACACAGGGCTGGTGGTCGGTGATTTGTGGGCCCCACCATGGTGTACGTGTTTCATCCATTCCGTTCATCCATTTTTACAGATCATTTTATGGCTTTATACAAAAAAAGATAGGGATATAAATCTTAGGTGGGCCACACTACAAGAAAAAAATAATGAATGGAAATTCACCATTAAAATCCTCTTAAGGCCCACTGTACTGTTTATTTGAAATCCAATACGTTGATTTGGTCATAAAGACCTAGATGAAAGGAAAAAATAAATATCGGCTTAATCCAAAAGTTTTATTGCCCCAAAACATTTTTAATGGTCAAAATTCATTCAAAATTGTTTCCTGTAATGTGGTCCACTTGAGATTGAGATATAATTCATTTTTTTCTCACATCATAAAATGATGTATAAAAATAGATAGACGACATGGATGACACACATACATCATGGTGGGCCCCACAGAGCACCGACCACCAGCCAATGGCTAGTGTCAAGGGGAGTAGCCAATCTGTTCCTCATTTTAGGGGACGTGGATTTCCTGCTAAAGCATAGGCGATCACCCTATCCTTCTGTTCGTGTTTCCTCGACTGTCAAAAGCATACCCAATCAACTAAAAAGCACGCCATTTGGTATTTTGGGCGGGAATTTGTAACTATTCATTTTTCATCGCCAAATCAAAATTTGCGACGGATTTCGTCTGTCGCCTAGTTACAACGGACAAAAATCCATCGTAAATACGTCGTAAATTAGATTTTAGCGACGGATTTTGGTCCGTCGCTAAATTTTGGAAGTTCGGACTATGGATATTCTAGAAAGACGAGCTTAGCGATGGACTTTTTCCTTTAGTGATGGATTAAATCTGTCATTAAACCAAGAGATTTTGTCCGTCGCAAAAATACGTCGCAAATTGGCCATTTTGGCATAGTGCTTGGTGCGTGGAGAGTATATTGATGTAACTTTGGAGTAGGATCCTTAAGAGGTGGGCGCATGTTCTTCAAAATTTTAAATTTCTTTGCATTGTAGCTATTCTCCCTCTCTTCTTTCATATTGGAGCATGTGGGGCCCATCAAGAGATGGTGGCCCCAAGACTCCTTGGATGTGGTTTGAAACCCATCCTACATTGTATGCATGTGCATGTAAGGGACCATCCTCCATGGACCCCTTCATGCCTCATCTTTCCTTAGCTCAGGGATCTTTAGGTCATCTAGACCCTTAATCCTTGGTGGAGATTAGATCTCTACCATAGATCTCTATTAGATAAGCTTGATCATGTAATATGTGCATCCTATGGCAATGAAATCTCCTTGTATATGTGTGATGAAGGGAAGGGCCTCAATGAGGTGAAGACCCTTCTCTTGTGGCCGATTGCTTCTCCTTTTCTTACTGAGAGTGTTGTTCATGAGTGTGTGGGCAACCTTGTGGACAAACAAGATCTCAACCATCCATAGAGGGGACGTTTTCACATTCCCTCCCATTGAACGTGTGGCCCCTAAATGCACAAAAAGGGGTGCATACAAGCTTATTTCTGGGGATGGGATGGTTTGGATATTTGTGGGGCCCACTTAGGTGGACCACACCGTGATTTCCAATGGTTAAATCCCCATTTAATTTAAGCTTGCAATTTATTTTTGTGGCATTTATGTTGTTGTCCAGTCTGTCTGGACAGATTTTGGACCATTTTGGGGCCCAATTTTTGGTCTTTTGTTAGGGACTTTGATGTCATCCAATGTACGATTCTTAAATACCTATGTCCCACCTATAAGTGTATCAAATTTCAGCCCCATCTGACCCTAATTGAGGTCCCAAAGGTGAGGCCCAAGTGAGGAGGACAGTGTGGATTTTCTTGACTGTTCCAACAACATATCAGTATGGAAATCCTTGAATATAAAATAATTTTCCCATTAGTGGGCCACATCTATGGACCTCACCTTGGGGTACATATATGAGGGGACATAAAAACTATTTTTCCCCAATTTTTAAAGGCCTTTAATCCACCCCATTGGAAGCTCAGATCAGGGCCTGTCTGAAATCTGCATTGAACAGATTTTGGGGATAGTCAGTTTTCTTTAAATTAAATAAAATACTTTTCTAATTCCAAAAACTTAAATTTTTTTTATAGAGGTGGCCCAGCCATGGTAGGACCCACCTACCAATTTTTGGGGCCATCGGACCCTTGTGTACACCATGGCAAGGGCTGGATAGGCCCACCATGCTAGGACGTCCAGCCATAGTTGGCCGTCCACCCCTCTTTGTGGGCCCACCTTGATGTTGTGTGTATCCTTGGCGTCCATCTATTTGTGGTCCACCTCCCCGAGGATTTGCCCTTTTTTAAGGACCCACTTGATGTGTTGTAACGTCTCGAAAAAATCCGTACAAAGACCCGAGTACCACCTCAGCCAGAAATGCCTAAGGATCGTATCCCGTCGTAATTTAGGCAAAAATTAGTTAAGTGCTAAACTGAGTAAGCGATGGATTAATCTTGTACCACCATTTCCATAAATAAGAAAACCTAAAACCATTAATACCGCTGACTTAACACTACATAAAGACCTAGGAAAAATCCCAAGAGCCTGTCACTCTAGAGAGTACATTGAAATCCCGTATTAGACCTGGACTGCATGTCGAAAGTCCAATGACCGTGAAACTGTAGGTTTATGTCCGTCCTACAGGGTTTGATAACCATCACGGGAATTGAGCCCAAATAGTGTCCAGAAACATACAACTTGAGCCTTGAGAAAATTGTGTGAGAAATGCGAATTTCTTTAGAAAATGTATTGAAACTTAAGTGAATTGGGTCATTCGCTCACGCACGAAATTGAGGAGTTCAAACTATTAGTTTCTAACCAAACTTCACACATGAGAAGGGGAAATTTTCCTACACATATCCATATACTTGTGGCCTCGATCAAGTAAGTACGACCATTGATCTGACACGGGCCCTCCACAATCGATTGGCCCATCCAATCGCGCTGAAATCACATCCTGGCCTAGATCCATGGTCAGGGGACTTACCTTATGATGTAAGTGAATAATGGGCGTCCCTATGTGCCTTATTTATCAAAAACAGTCACCCTTTGGATATAACTTAAGTATACCAAGGCCCTAATGCCATTTGCATCACTTTTGGGCCTGTATATAGCCCTTATATCACCCCACCCCTCTCTCATACGAATTTCTCCAAACCCTAGGAGAGAGAAGAGAGAAAAGAAGAGAAAAGAGTAAGGAGAGAAGATAGATCTTGGAGATTGTTGCAGTGTTTCTCTCCCACTACTCCACGTACTGATTCACCTCCCCATTCCGCTACGGAACCAGACAACTGGCTCTACCAGTCCAACAGAGGCGATCTGATCTTTGGTGCATCTATTGTAACAAGATGGGCCATACAGAGCCCTTTTATTTTACCAAGATGAGGGACAACGGCTTTACGCCGCCTTAGAAGATCAACCCCCAGTTGCCATAAGTTATATTGGCTCCACCTCTACGATCTACACCATCGGCACAGCCATTCAACCGACCTCCCCTACCTTGATATAGGCCACCTCAATGACCTATGGCAGTGCAACCCAATCGTCCTCAACAAGCTCAAGTACATGCCCTCGTAGCCGAAGCGTCTGAATCTGCGGTTGTAGTACCGCTAGCCTTCGAAGTCACTACCCACATCCAAGGTACACCAGTCTTTCTATTGGTGGACATTGGGTCCACTATTTCAATGATAGCATTCTCCATAGTCAAGTGATTAGGCCTGAGTACTACCCCATGGTTAGGGTGAGAGTAATTGCAGTAGTAGGAACTTTTACTGATGCCACTAAGCTTTGTCAGAATTTTCCAATAGACTTAGGAAGCAGGGTGGTATGCATTGACCTGATTGTTACCATGATAAATCATTACGACGTCATCCTCGGCATGGATTGACTCACCGAAATGAAGGTAGATATTGATTGTGAAACCAAATTGGTGATAGCCCATAGGCCCGAGGGCACGACCTTCACTTTCCTAGTTCAGGTCAGTTGGCCCTAATGCATTGGTTGTTATGCTTCCCTATTGAAAATTTGTGGTAGTTCGTCACTTGGGGACATGCTAGTAGTCCAAGATTTCACGGACGTCTCCTAGATAGCCCGACCGTTGCTCAACTCACTCGAAAAGATCTTAAGTTTACTTGGAACGAGAAAGCAGAAGAAGCCTTTCAGGAATTAAAGGACATGCTGACGTCCGCACCCGTGCTTGTACTACCGGAGTAAGGGGTCAAATATACTATATAAACCGATGCCTCTCGAGTCAGTATGGGTTGTGTACTTATGCAGAAGGTGTCAGACCCGTATCTTAGCCCATACTGTTTCGTAGGCTTCCGCGGTCCTCCCGGTCGAATTCCAGCGACCTACGGCGCATAGACAGCAGTTGCGCGTGATCCTAAGTTGTGTTCCATATATCAAAGTCAGCTTGACTCGAGACTTGTACCATTGCGACTACACTGTCGTCACGGTTCCAACGCCGCGACTCGTGGACTGATCTGATACCCTGGCAGGGAGATGTGGGCCAGCATTCAATTTGAAGAAAACGCCACGCGTTTGCAATCCCAAGAGAATCTCTACGACATGTCCCATCAATCACCTCATGTCAAGTACAAAGCAACCCATACTTTCTTTCTCCACGAGTAAAGCAAACCCAAAAGCCAACCAATCCATCACCTCACCCATCACTCACATCCATCACCCATCTCCCATAACTTCTCTTTCAACCTCTCTCTCTCTCTCTCTCTCTCTCTCTCTCTCTCTCTTTCTCTTCACAAATTTCAAGCAACTAAATGAGCTCACGTCCAAGCTCTTCCATGAGAGAAAAGTGAGTTGTGTGGCCCACTTTCCATCCCAAAAATCCACTTTCCATCGGACCAAGGAGATCGAATGGTGGGTGCTTCTATAGGCTAGTTTTCTTATTTTTATGATGGGCCAAGTGAGGCCTACCGATCGATGGTATGGATCTCACTTTAGACCCTCAGAGGTGGCCGATGGCCTACCTTGATTATCAATATCATTCCATGATGGGGCCATTCTCCATGGACCCCATCATGATGTTTACTTTCTAGTTTGGAAAGGGGTCATCTAGACCCTTTATTTCGGTGGAGAAATGATCTCCACCGTTGATTTCGATTGGCGGGCCCATATGAAATGGGACCCACTTGATGTATGCTTTAAATTATGGAAGGGAGGGCCCATAGTTCTGGGGCCCCTCCATCACTCGGTCTCTCTCTCTCTTTCTTTCTCTCTCCTCCTCTCTCTTTCATATTTTGGTGTGATGATATGGCCGTGTGGCCCACTCGGATGGACCCCACCTTGATGTGTGTCTTATCTACACAATCCAACCATTTGGTGGCCCACCTATAGCATGTCTGTAAGTGCGGCCCACCTTATTTATATGTGTACCCAAACCATCCAGCGTCTAAGGACGCTGGACGTGGATAGATAGTAAAGTGTGAGCTAACACTCTGAGGTATCGTCTAGTAACAAAAATATATATATATAACAGTTTGATTTTTAAACTTTTGGGGTGTGCCACTTGTGTAGGCCTCACATTGATGTATCAATCCAATACACGTCGTCCATTCCATTCCCCATGTCATTTTAGGCGTTGAGCCAAAAAATGAAGTCAATCCAGCTATCTGGCAGGCCATAACTTAGAAAATAATGGTTTTCACTGTTAAAATATACTTTGATCTTTATAAACCGTTGATAAATACTCGATATTGGGCATGTTGGATCTGTTTTGAGCTGTAGAATCCAATGGCTGGAGTGGATTCACTTGAAGTGGGCCCCACGTATGAAAAACCTCAAAATTTTTATTTTTCAAAAAAAATAATAATAAAACAATAGTATCGTAGCTGCTGCTGCTGACAAGGAGAGGACGCGCAGGCATCCTGTGCTGTGGGCGGATGAGCCAGGGACCCACGGTCCCAGCCGTGGGACCCACCATGATGTGTGTATGTCGTCTAAACTATTCATTACGTGGGCCCCTGCTTAAAGTGGGCCTCCTCCAAAAATAAGGCATATACTTTACTCAGGTGGCCCACATCACAAGAAACAATGGTGATGAACGTCTACCATTGGAACCCTTCCTGGGTCACATAAGTTTTAGATTAATATGAAATTTATTTTTTTCCTCTGCATACAGGGACCATGTCACCTGATCAATGGTTTGGATGGCAGATAAACATTATGGTGGGCCGTAAGTGTGGACCCCACCATGAAGTAAGTGTTTTATCCACGCTGCCCCTTGTGTACGGCTGCGTCCATGCAGCATGGACCCCATGATGGTTGTGTTCTATCCACACCGTCCACACCTGGACAGTGGGACCCACCATGATGCAAGTGTTGCATCCAAAACCGTCCATCCATCTTGAGAGCTCATTTTATGCATGAGCTAAAAATGAGTCAGATCCACCTATTTGGTGGGACCGCACCATGATGCAAGTGTTGCATCCCAACCGTCGAATCCTTTGGCAAGTTTGTCTTAACAGGCTTGAGACTAAAAAGAAGACAGATCTATAGTTCAAGTGGACCCCACCTTGGTATATGTATGGGGCCCGTCTTGATTTATTTGTGGCCGTCCATTGAGGCCCACCTTGGTATATGTATGAGGCCCAATTTAGTTTATTTGTGGCCCTCCATTGAGGCCCAATTTGGTTTATTTGTGGCCCTCCATTGAGGCCCACCTTGGTATATGTATGAGGCCTAATTTGGTTTATTTGTGGCCCTCCATTGAGGCCCACCTTAGTATATGTATGAGGCCCATTTTAGTTTATTTGTGGCAGTCCATTGAGGCCCACCTTGGTATGTGGATGAGGCCCATCTTGATTTATTTGTGGCCGTCTATTAAGGCCCACCTTGATATATATATATAAGGCCCAAGTGATTAGGCCCATCTTGTCATATTTGTGGCCCATTGTTGAGGTTCACCTTGATGTGTACGAGGCCGTTGTTGAGGCCCACTAGAATGTGAATGTAAGAACCATGTTATGTGGCCCATTCGATGTATTTATGGCCTATGGTTGAGCCGCACTTTGATATATGTAAGGCCCATGAGTTGAGGCCCATTGTGATGTATTAGGGGCCCATGGGTTAAGGCCCATTGAGATGTCTTATGACCTATGAGTTGAGGCCCATTGTAATGTATTCAAGGCTCGTTGTTGAAGCCCAGCTTGATATATATAAGACCCATGTTATGAGGCCCATTTAATGTATTTGAGGCCCATAGGTCAAGGCCCAATGGGATGTATACAAGGTCTATTGCATTGTGTGATTCCACCATAGGTTATGTAATGACATTTATCACGGGCCGTGCCTTGGGAGCGATGTTAGTTTGACGTTCACATCGTAAGAATAATTTTGGTTAAATGTCCACATTATAACTCTCCCTAGGGCCTAATGATAGGCTTATACTTGTTGTGCATAGGCCATCAAGGCCCATCTTCGATGTGAGGATAGTTCATCACCATAAAAAATGCTTAGTATAACTCCATGATTCATGCCCATATGCATCATATGTAAGTTTGATATGAGGAATGTTTGATCATAGCATACGCCAATGGGCAAACTATTTACGAGACTCCTTATAAGACGGAGTGCCCACATTATCACGCTGTATGCGCAATATTGATGCATGACTGGATAATGTGACTCATGCATCTCACATATATGTGACTTGATCATTGTACGCCCTAGCGACATCAGGGCCGTGGCCTCCACAGGCACATCATGAATGGCTAAATGGGACACTAGAAATACTTGGTTCTAGCACTGTGGGCACTTAGGATGTCCTTGGGTGAAAATCCCATAACCTCCTTGGTACCAGGAGATGCTCCAATGTCTAGACCGAGTGGAATATGAGCGTCGGTGCATATACCATGAGGTCGTGTCTCCCACTATGTCGTGGTCGGTTAGAAGGGGGTATGGCCTTATTCGCCTAAGTGAGGGGGCTATAAGCTAGGCTGAGTATGACCAGCGCGTAAATGGGTCCGCTATCGACGAGCCGGGCCTGACATTGGCAGGCGGATAGTGAGGTCTCTTCCACTCACTAGGCTGTGCAGCTAGGGAGGAGGTAGTCGGAGTGGAGTTTAATAGACCGCGGTGATTTCTCCAGAGAGAAACTTTACTGATATGTGGACTTATTGAGCAGAAATTCCATATCCATTCATTTATTCATTCACTATCCACTCGGGTTGGTGGTGCGTAACTATTTGTTACGTGTACCTTCACATGGCCAGGATTTTGGTTGGGCGCGTGACTAACCTGAGATCAGGAGTTTACCACATTGAGTCGGACTATCCAAATTTAGGTATGGGACTGGTTTGGATAGAAGTCCCTTGTGGTGGACCTCGTAGCCTGTGATACTATGTACTATTATCCTGACTTCACATTCCAGTATGGTCATTTCATTCGCACTACATATTACATTGCATCTGTATGTACTTAACATTTTTGGTTACTATGTTTTTGCAGTTATATAGCTTAGATGAGGTTGATGATATTTATGGCTTGTCAGGATTTGCATATTGCATTGCATCCTCAGCATCTGTTATTGTCTTTTTATGTTTCGCATCGCATAGCCTTGGTATGGCCGATAGCATCCATACCTTGCATCACATAGCTTTGGTACAGCTGATAGCATTCATGGACTTACCACATATTTCCACATTACTCTAATGTTGTATGATTCATGATCTTGTCAGTATTTTCACTTATTCCGATGGTTTATGATTTGTGTCAATACCTTGCATCACATAGCTTTGGTACAGCTGATAGCATTCATGGACTTACCGCGTATTTTCGCATTACTCTGATGTTGTATGATTCATGATCTTGTCAGTATTTTTGCTTATTCTGATGGTGTATGATTTATTGGCTTTATTATATACTTGGCACTTACCTTACACACACTTTCACCACCCTCTAAGCTTTCTATAAGCTTATGCACAATAGATGCGTGCAGGTGGCATTAGGATGCAGCAGCATTGAGCTTGGAGCGTGCAGCGGTCTTCTGGAGTTTTGACTTTTGACATATGTATTTCCCTTTCAGTATTGTATTCAAATATTTATATTAGTGGATATATGATAATGATGTTACCTTTGTGATTTAGGTAAACTTGTGGTTATGCTTTATACAAAAAAAAAATCATACTGAAAATCCTCCTTGTAAGATCCCAGGATGGCACATGCATGCTAGGAGCTGAGAATGGGGTACTACGAAGGTTGTCAGCACCGGATTCGACGATCGGGAATTTTGTAAGCCTGGTTTCCGACTTTGGGACGTGAAAGAAGTTGGTATCAGAGCATAACTTGGGAATACCTGAAGATAACATCACATATCTGCTAATAGCTACCCTGCACTCCATGATTGTTGAGAACTTAGAATGATTAGATCCCCGAGTTCGAATAACTTAGAGATTTTCTGATATAGCTCCCTACCGTTGAGATTATGAGGCTGCATAGTTTCGATTGTTTCTGTTCCAGGATCGGAGGTTCAATGTCATAGTGTTGACGAGGCATCTTAGGAGTAAGAGCTGATATTCGTGGGCATTGTCCCCATCTCTTAGGTGTTTGATGATTATATTTATAGCGATAGGATTTTCCTCCCTTATAAACTCTATATTGGTTATGTCGTATTTTAAATTTCGAGAATAAAATTTTTATTAGGTGGGGAGAGCTGTCAGACCTGTATCCTAGCCCATACTGTTTCATAAGCTTCCGCAGTCCTCCCGGTCGAATTCCGGGGACCTACAGCACGTAGACAGCAGTTGAGCGTGATCCTGAGTCGTGTCCCATATATCAGAGTCAGCTTGACTCGAGACTTGTACCATTGCGACCGCACCGTCGCCACGGTTCCAATGCCGCCACTCGTGCACTGATCCTATACCCAGGCAGGGAGATGTGGGCCGGTGTTCAGTTCGAGAAAAATGCCGCGCGTTTGCAATCCCAAGAGAATCTCTACGACATGTCCCATCAATCAATCCCATCAATCATCTCATGTCAAGTACGAAGCAACCCATGCTTTCTTTCTCCACAAGTTAAGCAAACCCAAAAGTCAACCAATCCATCACCTCACCCATCACTCACATCCATCACCCATCTCCCATCACTTCTCTATCAACCTCTCTCTCTTTCTCTCTCTCTCTCTCTTTCTCTTCACAAATTCCAAGCAACCAAATGAGCTCATGTCCAAGCTCTTCCATGAGACAAAAGTGAGTTGTGTGGCCCACTTTCCATCCTAAAAACCCATCATCTTAGCCCTTCATTTCTCATCCTCTCCATCAAAGTGAAGTACAATGAGGTCGATGTTCCATTGGACCAAGGAGATCAAATGGTGGGTGCTTCTATAGGCTAGTTTTCATGTTTTTATGATGGGCCAAGTGAGGCATACCGATCGATGGTATGGATCTCACTTTGGACCCTAAGAGGTGGACGATGGCCCACCTTGATTATCAATATCATTCCATGATGGGGCCATTCTCCATAGACCCCATCATGATGTTTACTTTCTAGTTTGGAAAGGGGTCATCTAAACCCTCTATTTCGGTGGAGAAAGGATCTCCACCGTTGATTTGGATTGGCAGGCCCATATGAAATGGGACCCACTTGATGTATGCTTTAAATTATGGAAGGGAGGGCCCATAGTGTCGGGGCCCCTCCATCACTCGGTCTCTCTCTCTTTCTTTCTCTTTCCTCCTCTCTCTTTCATATTTTGGTGTAATGATATGGCCGTGTGGCCCACTCGGATGGACCCCACCTTGATGTGTGTCTTATATACACCATCCAACCATTTGGTGGCCCACTTATAACATGTTTGTAAGTGGGGCCCACCTTATTTATATGTGTACCCAAACCGTCCAGCGTCCAAGGACGTTGGACGTAGATAGATAGTGAAGTGTGAGCTAACGCTGTGAGGTATCGTCCAGTAACATATATATATATATATATGTATATATATAACAGTTTGATTTTTAAACTTTTTGGGTGTGCCACTTGTGTAGGCCTCACATTGATATATCAATCCAATCCACGCCGTCCATTCATTCCCCATGTCATTTTAGGCGTTGAGCCGAAAAATGAAGTCAATCCGGCTATCTGGCGGGCCATAACTTAGAAAACAGTGGTTTTCACCGTTAAAATATATTCTGATCTTTATAAACCGCCGAAAAATACTCGATATTGGGCTCGTTTATGAGTTGTAGAATCCAATGGCTAGAGTGGATTCACTTGAAGTGGGCCCTACGTATAAAAAACCTTAAAATTTTTATTTTTTTTTAAAAAAATAATAAAATAATAGCAGCGTTGCTGCTGTTGCTGACAAGGAGAGGATGCGCAGGCATCTAGCACTATGTGCGAACGGGCCAGGGACCCACGGTCCCAGCCGTGGGCCCCACCATGATGTGTGTATGTCGTCCAAACCATTCATTACATGGGCCCCTGCTTGAAGTGGGCCCCCTCCAAAAATCAACCATTACTTTACTCAGGTGGCCCACATCACAGGAAACGATGGTGATGAACGTCTACCATTGGAACCCTCCCTGGGTCACATAAGTTTTAGATTAATATGAAATTTATTTTTTCCTCTACATACCAGGACCATGTCACCTGATCAACGGTTTGGATGGCAGATAAACATTATGGTGGGCCGTAAGTGTGGACCCCACCATGAAGTGTTTTATCCACGCTGCCCCCTGTGTGCGGCTGCGTCCGTGCAGTGTGGACCCCATGATGGTTGTGTTCTATCCACACCGTCCACACCTGGACGGTGGGACCCACTATGATGCAAGTGTTGCATCTAAAACCGTCCATCCATTTTGAGAGATCATTTTATGCATGAGCTAAAAGTGAGTCAGATCCACCTATTTGGTGGGACCCGCACCATGATACAAGTGTTGCATCCCAACCGTCTAACCCTTTGGCAAGCTTGTCTTAACAGGCTTGAGACTAAAAAGAAGACAGATCTATAGTTCAAGTGGACCCCACCTTGGTATATGTATGGGGCCCGTCTTAATTTATTTGTGGCCGTCCATTGAGGCCCCCCTTGGTATATGTATGAGGCCCAATTTAGTTTATTTATGGCCCTCCATTGAGGCCCACCTTGGTATATGTATGAGGCCCAATTTGGTTTATTTGTGGCCCTTTATTGAGGCCCACCTTGGTATATGTATAAGGCCCAATTTGGTTTATTTGTGGCCCTCCATTGAGGCCCACCTTAGTATATATATGAGGCCCATTTTAGTTTATTTGTGGCCGTCCATTGAGGCTCACCTTGGTATGTGAATAAGGCCCATCTTGATTTATTTGTGGTCATCTATGAAGGCCCACCTTGGTGTATATATATATATATAAGGCCCAAGTGATTAGGCCCATCTTGTCATATTTGTGGCCCATTGTCGAGGCTCACCTTGATGTGTACGAGGCCGTTGTTGAGGCCCACTTGGATGTGAATGTGAGGCCCATGTTATGAGGCCCATTCGATGTATTTGTGGCCCATGGTTGAGGCCCAATTTGATATATGTAAGGCCCATGGGTTGAGGCCCATTGTGATGTAATAGGGGCCCATGGGTTATGGCCCATTGAGATGTATAAGGGCCCATGGGTTAAGGCCCATTGTGATGTATTATGACCTATGGGTTGAGGCCCATTGTGATGCATTCTAGGCCCGTTGTTGAGGCCCACCTTGATATATATGAGACCCATGTTATGAGGCCCATTTGATGTATTTGAGGCCCATGGGTCAAGGCCCAATGGGATGTATACAAGGTCTATTGCATTGTGTGATTCCACCATGGGTTATGTAATGACATTTATGGTGGGCCGTGCCTTGGGAGCGATGTTGGTTTGACGTCCACATCATAAGAATAATGTTAGTTAAATGTCCGCATATAACTCTCCCTAGGGCCCATTGATAGACCCGTACTTGTTGTGCGTAGGCCATCAAGGCCCATCTTTGTTGTGAGGATAGTTCATCACCATATAAAATACTTAGTATAACTCCATGATTCATGCCCATGCACATCATATGTATGCCTGATATGAGGAATTTTTTATCATAGCATGCGCCATTGGGCAGACTATTTACGAGACTCCTTATGAGATGGAGTGCCCACATTATCATGTTGTATGCGTAGGATTGATGCATGAATGGATAGTGTGACTCATGCATCTCACATATATGTGGCTTGATCATTGTACGCCCTAGCGACATCAGGGCCGTGGCCTCCACAGGCACATCGTGGATGGCTAAATGGGACACCGAAAATACTTGATTCTAGCACTGTGGGCACTTAGGATGTCCTTGGGTAAAAATCTCATAACCTCCTTGGTACCAAGAGATGCTCCAATGTCTAGACCAAGTGGAATATGAGCGTCGGTGCCTATACCATGAGGTTGTGTCTCCCACTGTGTCGTGGTCGGTTGGAAGGGGGTATGGCCTTATCCGCCTGAGTGAGGGCGCTATAATCTAGGCTGAGTATGACTAACTTGTAAATGGGTCTGCTATCAATGAGTCGAGCCTGATATTGGCAGGTGGATAGTGAGGTCTCTTCCACTCACTAGGCTGTGCAGCTAGGGAGGAGGCAGTCGGAGTGGAGTGTAATAGACCCTAATGATTTCCCCAGAGAGCAACTGTATGATATGTGGGCTTATTGAGCAGAAATTGCATATCTATTCATTTATTCATTTACTATCCACTCGGGCTGGTGGTGCATAACTATTTGTTACGTGTACCTTCACATGGCTAGGATTTTGGTTGGGCGCGCGACTAACTTGAGATCAGGAGTTTACCACATTGAGTCGAACTATCCAAATTTAGGTATGAGACTGGTTTGGATAGAAGTCCCTTGTGGTGGACCCCGTAGCCTGCGATTCTACATACTATCATCTCGACTTCACATTCCAACATGGTCATTTCATTCACACCGCATATTACATTGCATCTGCAAGTACTTAACATTTTTGGTTACCATATTTTTGCAGTTATATAGCTTAGATGAGGTTGACGGTATTCATGGCTTGTCATGATTTGTATATTGCATTGTATCTTCAGCATCTGTTATTGTCTTTTTATGTTTCGCATCACATGGCCTTGGTATGGCCGATAACATCCATGCCTTGTATCGCATAGCTTTGGTGCAGCTGATAGCATTCATGGACTTAACGCATATTTCTGTATTACTCTGATGTTATATGATTCATGATCTTGTCAGTATTTTCGCTTATTCCGATGGTGTATGATTTGTGTCCATGCCTTGCATCACATAGCTTTGGTATAGCTGATAACATTCATGGACTTACCGCATATTTTCGTATTACTCTAATTTGTATGATTCATGATCTTGTCAGTATTTTCGCTTATTCCGGTGGTGTATGATTTCTGGGCATTATTATATACTTAGCACTTACCTTACACTTTCACTACCATCTAAGCTTTCTATAAGCTTATGCACGATAGATGCGTGCAGGTGGCGTTAGGTTGCAGCAGCATTGAGCTTGGAGCATGCAGCGGTCTTCTGGAGTTTTGACTTTTGACATATGTATTTCCCTTTCAGCATTGTATTCAAATAGTTATATTAGTGGATATATGATGATGATGTTGCCTTTGTGATTTGGGTAAACTCGTGGTTATGCTCCATACAAAAAAAAAATCATACTGAAAATCCTCCCTGTAGGATCTGTGGATCGGAATCTGGCACATGCGCGCTGGGAGGTGAGAATGGGGTGCTAAGGAGGCTGTCAGCACCGGATTCGGTGATCGAAAATTTTTTGAGCCCGGTTTCTGACTTTGGGGCGTGACAGAAGGATAGGATGATCGCCTATGCATCATGAATGTCGAGGAAACACGAAGAGAATTACCCCACTCATGAATTGGAGTTGGCGGCAGTCATTTTTGCATTAAAGCTTTGGAGACATTATCTCTACGGAGAGAAGTTCGAGCTCTTTTGCTACCACAAAAGCCTCAAGTACATCTTTACTCAGAGGGACCTAAATGTAAAGCAACTCCGTTGGATGGAGACCTTGAAAGACTTCAATTTTGAGGTTTCCTACCATCCTGGCAAGGCCAACCATGTGGCCGATGCTTTGAGCCACAAGATAACTATAGAATTTGTCGCCCCACTAATGATAGAAGAGTGGAATATGGTGGAATTCGTGCGAGATTTAGAACAGAAGATGATAGTGGAGGGGCCATTTGAGAGCGTCGCCCACTTCCACGTGCAACCACTTATCGATGACTGAATTATTGCAGCTCAGAAAGAAGACAAACTGTTGGTGAAGATGAGAGTGCATGCGAGCGACATTGAAGAATCCAAATGGAGGATTGGCTTAGATGGAGGTTTGAGAAATCGTGGTTACCTATGAGACCCGAATCTCCATAACTTGAAGAGAGAAGTTTTAGAGGCCGCACATAATTCAAAGATGGTGATGCATCTGGGTAGTACGAAGATGTATTAAGACATGAAGCGTTCGTACTAGTGGGACAACATGAAGGCCCAGATAGCAGACTTCGTGTCCCATTATCTCACGTGCCAGCAGGTCAAGGCCGAGCATCGCCGACCACCTGGTTTACTTCAGCCCATGCCCATAGCCGAGTGGAAGTGGGATTTCATATCTATGGATTTTATTTCTGGGTTACCGAAGATGAGAAAGGGGCATGACTCTATTTGGGTGATTGTAGACCAATTGACGAAATCAGCCCATTTCCTCCTGATTAAAATTTCTAACTCGGCAGATGATCTAGCGTAACGCCCTGAAATTCGGGGGTCGAGCATAACTCAACTCCCGAGTTCCAAAACATCACTTATGCAACATATTTAATGATGGATGTATGTTGTCTGTATTAGTGCATAACACATGGAATAGATTAAGCCAAAGCATAGATATAATTCAGGGATAAGTGAAGAAAGCAAGCGGAAGACTTATAGAATCATATGTGTACATGTGCAAATCCCTGAAGAACATATACATACCAGGTCGTAATGTTAGTGTTGCTATCAAAATTACAAGTATTAGATTACATCATTTAATTTTCCAAAAGAAATCCCAGCATCCCGCGCATCAGAACGAGGCTCACTAGAACCCGTCTGAAAACTGCATAAAAGATAAAGAAGCTTCATCATCATCCATCTCCCGCTCTACCTCAGAGGTCGCCTCAACATCTGCAACATCAGCAGCTAAGACAGAGTCTGGTGGGTGTTTAACACCGCCCCAGAACGTGGGAGTGAGTGATCAACTCAGTGGAACAATAAAGCACAGGTTAACATGTTATCAGTTCAATCAAGCAGTAATGATAAAGCAGAACAATTAAACATGTCCTAAGTACTCTTGTTAATGCAAGGATGTATGCAGAATGATGCGTGCCCTCACGCGTACACCCTTAGTGTCTTCATCTTACGTTACACATGACATCGCCTCAAAGTGCGCCATGTCTACAAAGCACATGCAAATGTGGTGCATGAACATGATTACCAAGTTGTTATTAGTCCTTTTCATACAGCAGGGTTGGGAAGCTAAGATACCTTCCTCATATCACCATCCAAATAGTGATCTATTCTAGGGTCGTCAGTCCTAGACATCTCATACGATCATATGGTTTGAGGTCGTTGCAAAGGGCTCGTCACCAATCAATGCACGCCTATCATACCTTTGTTACTACACTAAGGCTCGTCACCTCAATGCGGTATCCAGGTATGCTAGAGGTCACTACAAAGGGCTCGTCACCAATCAATGTAGGCCGACAACGCGAATATAGTGTCCCATACCACTATAATCGGCTCACAAGTTTGGTTGCTCACTGGTCACTACGGGGAGGCTCGTCACCCCAGCGTAGGCCGACAGCTCGACCACGGTGTCCCATACTACCATGTCCGGCTCACGAGTCTTAGCGGATCAAGGTACCATGGTTAATAGGATTTCATCAGTAAGTTGGGTACCCTAGATTCAAACAGTAGCGTCCATACATGGTGAACATACATCGGACAATCGGGTTACTTGACGAACTCGACTAGCACGAGCGCACGTTGGGTTGAACGACATAGAGTGCGCAAATACTCCACGTGGCCAAACCACTGCCGACAACTCTAATACGACTCGAGTTCATCTAATTACATCCTTTGTGGCGAAAGCAATCTCAGCCACAATCTTAAGGCCGATTACCGATTTCCTGGACTATTCATAGTCCCAAACACATTCTACTATAACAAATATTGATATTGAATGTAGAACAGTAATGGAACAACAACTCAAATCATATGGTACATGAGCATTTAAAGACTATCAACTTAACATGGAATTTCACATAAGTAATACTTGAAATTAAACAACAAGGAATGTAACTTATATGAAGGAAATCATACACACTAGTGGGAGAGTTGAGAATCGCTTCTCAACACCCATACTAGGTTGAAATATCACACTTTAGATCATTCAGACATTTCTACAAACACTTAGAATACATAATACAACATACATGACGTATGTTGAAATATACGCATTTGGACAATTCCTTTTGCCAATGAGTTGTCACACATACAATTAGCATACATACATGACAAATAATCATGGCAAACACAGGTTCATATTTTATACGCATACGGTACTTTATACATACACATAGAATACACAAATTTCAATATAACACATGCATATTAGGAACGCAACATAAACATAACGTTTAGCATGTGAAATCTCATCCATAGCAAGAATAAACCATTAACTGGCATTGAAAGCCTTGAAAATCATAACCTATACACTTAAAGTCCGCACCTTAAGCCAGAAAAGAACACCGAACTGATTTCAGACGATATGTCTTCGTCAACGGCGACAAGATAACCTAAGACAAGAATAGAAATGAGATACAACAACACCAAGACTATTCTAAGCTCTAACACAGATTAGGGTTAGGTTAACTTACCCAAAGATGAATTCAGAATCGCCGGAATAACGATTCTAAAGTGAAGGTTAAAGGATGAAGAAGAACAGGAAAGAATCTAAGATGATTCACCAACTTCTCTCTCACTTCTCTCTTTTCCTTTCTCTTTCTAAGCTAGGGTTAGGAAATTCGTATGGAAAAGAGATCTAGGGTTTTAAGGTCTATAAATAGGCCTAATATTGATGAAAATAACCCCAGGGCCAAGGTATACTTAGGGTATAACCAAAACCAGCCTCTCACGATCCAACGAAGCACTTCCGGTGGGCCTATTACCACGAAAGGTCGGACTTAAGCTCACTGACCATGGATCTAGGTCAAGCTGATTTTTCGTACCGACCGGATCTTCAGATCATCTGTGGCGGACCACACTCAATTCAACGGTCACTGAATCTCGATAAGGTCCACAAGCACAAGGACATGCCTGGGCCACCTTCCCTGATCAGAGGGTGAAATTTGGTCAGAATCCAACGGTCAGATTGCTTAAAATCATTGTGCAAGCGACACGACTCAAATTTCATAAAATATTAATAAATTTTCAACCGTTCTCACACTCTTCACTCCGAACTCAATCAAATCGACCCAGAACATCATCTGGACTTGATTTTTGAGGTGATGGTCAAGCCCAACATGGTGACCGTAACAGCCTAAGATCATCGCTATCGGACTTTCGATGCGCGGTCCAGGTCCGATCCAGAACTTCCAAAAATTCCCAAGAACAACTGGATTTAGCGATGGATCCCAGATTTCAGAGTAACCTAGCGCTAACTAATCTACAGGTTTTAAGTCATGCAGATACAATTTAAAGTGATTGATGCAGATTTCAAAAGCAATCGAGTATAACGCTAATTACCCCAAAAAGCTACTAAGGAAAGATATAGCACAAAATTTTTAGGGTCATTACATCTAGCCAAGCTGTACATCAAGGAGATAGTACAACTGCATGAGGTTCCTATAGAGATTATGTCGGACCAAAACACATGATTCACGTCTATTTTTTGGACTCGAATCCAATAAGCAATGGTAGTGAAACTGAAGTTCAGTATCGCGTTCCACCCATAGACCGATGGGCAGACGGAACGGGTAAATCAGATACTCGAAGACATGTTGCGAGCGTGCATACTTGATTTCAAGGATAGTTTGGGATGATTACCTCCCCTATGTCGAGTTCGTATGTAACAAAAGCTTCTAAGCAAGCATTATCATGGCTCCTTACGAGGCCCTGTATGGATGCCCATGTCCAGCTCCACATTGTTGGGCAGAAGTTGGCGAGAAGAGTTTGGTTGGCCTAGATTTGGTACAGGTGACCTTAGAGAAGATTAATATTATCAGGCGTTGGCTTCTTGCAACCCAAAGTAAATAGAAGAGTTACGACGATACAAGATGGCGACAGCTAGAATTTGAAGTTGGGGACCATGTATTCCTTAAGGTTTCCCCAATGAAAGGAGTACTTCATTTTGGTAAGAAAAGGAAACTCATGACCAGATTCATTGGCCAATTCCAGATTTTAGACCGAGTGGGTGTGGTGGCATACCGTTTCACCTTGCCCACACCACTCGCGAGCATGCACAACGTATTCCATGTATCGATGTTGAAGAAATATGTTCCTGACCTTACCCATATTATCAAATGGGAGCAAGTATAACTGAGTGAAGATGTTACCTATGTATTGTGACAAACACGTGTTCTAGATAGGAAGGAACGAGTGTTACGCAACAAAGTGATCCTGCTTGTGAAAGTGTTATGGACACACCACATTGAGGAAGAGGCTGCTTGGGAAACGGAAGCCGAAGTCCGTAAGAATTACCCTCAGATCCTCGAGGAGTACGACAAAGTACTAATTTCGGGGATGAAATTTTTTTAAGGGGGTAGATTGTAACGTCTTGGAAAAATTCGTATAAAGACCCGAGTACCACCTCAGCAAAAAATTCCTAAGGATCGTATCCCGTCGTAATTTAGGCGAAAATTGGTTAAGTGCTAAACTGAGTAAGTGATGGATTAAGCTTGGGCCACCATTTCCACAAATGAGAAGACCTAAAACCATTAATACCATTGACTCAACACTACATAAAGACCTAGGAAAAATCCCAAGAGTTTGTCGCCCTCGGGAGTACATTGAAACCCCATATCGGACCTGGACTGCACGTCGAAAGTCCAATGACCGCGAAACCATAGGGTTATGTCCGTCCTACCGGGCTTGACAACCATCATGGGAATTGAGCCCAAATAGTGTCTAGAAATGTACAAATTGAGCCCTGAGTAAAGTGTGTGAGAAACGCAAATATCTTTAGAAAATGTATTGAAACTTAAGTGAATTGGGTCATTCGCTCACGCCTGAAATTGAGGAGTTGAAACCGTCAGTTTTTGACCAAACTTCACCCATGAGAAAGGAAAATTCTCCTGCACATATCCGTATACTTGTGGCCCCGATTGAGAAAGTATGACCGTTGATCTGACACGGGCCCTCCACGGTCAATCGGCCTATCCAATCATGCTTAAATCACATCTTGGCTTAGATCCATGGTCAGGGGACTTACCCTACGATGTAAGTGAATAATGAGCCTCCCTATGTGCCCTATTTGTCAAAAACAGTCGCCCTTTGGATATAACCTAAGTATACCAGGGCCTTGGGGCCATTTATATCAATTCAGGGCCTATATATAGCCCTTATATCACCTCACCCCTCTCTCATACGAATTTCTCAAAACCCTAAGAGAGAGAAGAGAGAAAAGAAGAGAAAAGAGTAAGGAGAGGAGAGATCTTGGGAGATTGTTGCAGTGTTTCCCTCCCACTACTTCACGTATTGATACACCTCCCCATTTCGCTACACGATCAGTTTCGGCTACGATTTAGGTAAGAAATCCTAACCATAATACTGTAGTTGAGATAAAAAATGGTTGTTTGTTAACATAGCTAACCGATTTCATTATTTAGGTACCCGACATTCTGTTTTCAGGAACGTAGAATTTGAACCGAGTCCGAATCGAGTATTTCGATGAAAGGTGCGGACTATAAACATTTAGATTATGGTTTTCAATGCTTTCAATGTCAGCTAATGATTTACATCTGACTTGATTGCTACCATATGATCTTAGTTAGGTCGTTTTCGATGTAATATCCATGTATGAACTATGTAGAATGAAATATGCATCATATGTGTTTGTTAAAATGTTTGAAAGAACATGTAAATGTGATATGTGTTTGCCATGATTAATAATCTAGGATTCATGATTGTCATATGCATGATGACCTCTCTGTGTAAGGAATTGCCATAATATACACTGTAACTAATCTAGTCTATTTGTTTGGTAATGTGTAGTCTAAGTGTTTGATAAATTGTCTGAATGAGAAATTATTGATGAATCATATTTAATAAAGGTATTGAGATAGGATTCTCAATTACCTTATTCATATGTATAGTTTCCTTCATGTAATCTTAATTTTGTTTACGCGATTTATGGATAAAATGCAATTGCTAAGTAATATGATCAATGTGTATGATGGAATGCTCAATTGAAGAATTTATTTGGATTGTTTGCTAAATGCTGAGATTATTATTACATGTGCTTAGTTACTACATTTGAGTAAGATTGGGGCTACGACGTAGCACAGGCAATCAGTAACAATCCTCGTTTGAGTGGCCGAATTAGTATCGCCACATTGGATACGTTCAATAAATCTGGGTCGCACGACGACCGTCGACAATGGTTAGGCCACAAGGAGTTCTTATGCACTTCATGTCGATTAAGTCAGCGTGCGCTTGTACCAGTCGAACTTGTCTAATGAACCGATTGACATATCGTATGTTTACCATATATAGACATCACTGCTTGAATCTAAGGTACCACTTACTAATGTAGAAGCCCCTTTTAACCATGGTACCACGATCTGCTAAGACTCATGAGCCGGGCATGGTGGTATGAGACACTGTGGTCGAGTTGTTGGCTTACGCTAAGGTAACAACCCTCCACGTAGTGACCAGTGAGCAACCTAGACTCGTGAGTCAGGCATGGTGGTATGGGACACCGTGTTCGAGCTGTTGGCCTACACTGTGGTGACGAGCCTCCCTGTAGTGACCATGAGTATAAACTTTGAATTTTCCTATCGACTACTTTTCATTAGGAGTGATGCCCTACAACTTGCCTATCGTATGTGATTAACTAGGATTGATGACCCTAGATGGATCCTTTGGTTTGGATTAATAATATAAAGGGAGGTACCTTAGCTTTCCGAACCTGCTGTATGAATAAGCTTAATTAATTACTTGGCTAACATGACCATACATTGCATTGCATTAGCTAGGATGTGCTTTTGGCGAGGAAGGTGCACTTTAAGGATTGTTGGAGTCGCTTGTGAGGGAGCTTTGTACAAGGGCATACATCATTACTTGCACTCTATTCCTGCATTAACAAGAGTGGTTAGGAAGTGATTGTTGTATTACTTTATCATTACTGCTTTATTGACTTGATAACATGTTAACCTTTGCCTTATAGTACCACTGAGTTGATCACTCACTCCCACCCTGGGACGATATTTTAAAACACCAATAGACTCTGGTTTAAATGCAGGTGATGGGAAAGCCTATGCAGCGGAGTTGGACTTCATAGATGAGGAGGAAGAATTCTCCTACATTCAGCTCCCAGGCAGGTCTATGTTGACCTCGTGCTGATTTGACGGGATTATAGGGACATGTGGATTAGTTGGACACTTTACATTTTGATATTTTATTAATTTTGAAACAATACATGTATATGTTCATCCCGGTGACATATTCATACTTTAGAGGATGTGAAACACTTACATACTTAAATATATATATATATATATGTTTCAGTCTTCCACTTGCTTAATTTAATTATATCTGGAGTATGATATTTTATTTTGGTGTAATCCAACTCATGTTTAACTCATTAATATGGACAAAATCTGAACATCAATATCCATGTTGCATAAGTGATGTGCTGGATCTCGGGAGTAGAGCTTTGCTTGACCCTCGAAATTCAGGGGCGTTACATGTGTTTTAGGCTAACCACCCAGGCTCATAGGACCGTCCACCTTGGGGCACCCAGGCCCATTGGGCTACTGTTGGACGTCCATTCCAGCAGCATGGCCCACCTGATTTATATGTATCATCCATTCCTTTTACCTGATGGGACCCACAGAGATGTGTGTGGGTCACCAGTGAACAAAATACTTAGTCTATATTTATTATTGTTGGACTCCAGCAAGCCCAAAAACAGGTTGACTAGAAATTCAGCAATTGGCCCAAACTCACTGCCCTTAACGGCATGTTTTGGGGTAGCAAGGCCCACCAGATTTAAGGATGTTTATGCACATAATCTGGCCATTTCCTGATGTGCCTTTGGGCTTAATTAGTACACATTTGAGGCCCACCCCAGTTGGGTTTTATTAGATCAATGTTCATAGCCATTTATTAGATTTTCAGGCCCATTTGTCTTAGAACTTTCTAGATAGGCCCCTTGGCTTACATTTACTACTTATTATGATTGGTTTATGGGCCATAATATGCAAGTGTTGGGCCCTTCGTTGCACACCAAAATGACCATTTTACTTGGCCAAGTTGGGAGGCCCAACTCACTTAATACAAGTATAAGGATTGCCCTTATGGTTGGATTACCGGGCTACCCATTAGGCCCCATCGCAATATGTGGGTTTATGACCTTTATGGTTGGGCCTAAACCTTATGTGAGGGCCCACCATATTGCCTATATATTGGGCTTGGTGTATAGCCCACTAGGCTATGGATTGTTTAGGCCTTAGGCCTTATTTCATATTCGAGTAGTGGTGAGCTACCTTTTGGGACCTAGTTGAGGTTAGATGTCTTCCTTGGTGGCTCTAATGTAGGCTCATGGGTTGCTATGAGTGGTTTAAGGCCCACCATAGGCCTTCATTAGGACCGCTTATTCCTTTAGGCTTATATATTATCCTCCTTAGTTTTATGGTCTACCCCAAAGTATTGGGCCCCCAGTAGAGGAATGTTCCTTAGATTAATTGTCTAAGTATCTAGACTTGATTTCCTCCTTTGGAAGGAGGCGTATGTTCTAAGTCATCATCGTCGTATGGTGCACCCTCATGACCCATATGCATCATGGAGTGTTTGGATTGCATTTGTGTGTGGTCATTAGGTTGATATGATAGAGGGATGGAGTTCCCCTCTTATGCACATTGAGTGCTTGGAGCTAGTGCATGATTGGTATGCATGACTCATGCATCTGGCATCGCATCTCATAGGTATGATCGCCCTTGCTTCACTAGGGCCTTGCCTCCACAGATAGATTGTGGATGGCCATGATTGGACATCGAAAATGTTACTTGAGCATATGGGGTGCATAGGATGCACTTGGGTGAAAATCCTAAAACTTCCATGGTACCAAGGATCTACCCCAGCGCCGTGACCAAGTAAAAACTATGAGCATACGAGGGCCTTACACCATTAGGCCGCGATCCCCATTGTCGTGCAGTCGGTTGGGTGGGGTGTGGCCTTACCCACCTGTGAGAGAGGGCAATAGTTACACTAAGTTTGACCAGCTCGCGAATGGGTCTGCTACCATCGAGCCCTGCCAGTGATTGGCTGACCACGGGCAGGTAGTGAGGTCTCTTATGCTCGTTAGACTATGCGGGTCTGAAGAGTAGGAGTCATCCTATAATGCATTTGACCCTGGTAGATTCCTTATGATGGAAGTATACTGATATGTGGATCATAAATGAGCACTGGCATCACTCCGCATTGTATTTGCATCAACTGTATAGGCGTTATATTGCATCTTCTTGGTATGGCGCTCAGTATTCATTACATTATATAGCCTTGGTATGGCTTCCTGCATTCATGGCTTAGCCTTGGTAAGGCTAGTGATATTGGCATTGATCATGTTTCCCTTCTTGTATCTCCTATTATTCTTCTACGCACCATTGTCACACATTTTCACCACCCTCTAACCTTTGTATAAGCTTATGCACGATTGATGCGTGCAGGAGATCCTAGGTTGCGTCATAGCGGCGGAGCTTGGATAGGAGTTGAGTTAAGGACCCATTGTTGCAGATCTTCTTTCATTCTTCTTTTGTCATATGATGTATTTCCTTTCAGCCTTATATTTAAAGTTCAAATTTATAGTAGATTTTGTAATGTTCCCCTTTGTTATTTCTGAGATTTACTTGTTGTGATCTTGGGTATGCTCGTATTGGAATGGATATACGGTTATGAAAATCCTCTTTGTAGGATCCCAGGATCGGAACCTGCCTCAGGAGTCAAGAATGGGGTACTACGGAGGTTGTTGCGGCCAGAACCGGCTATCAGGTTCCTTGTGAGTCCGATTGCCAAGTCTGGGGCGTGACAGGAGTTGGTATCAAAGCATAACAAGTAATTCTGGAATAACTTGGGATAACATTACATATCTGCTGCGAGCTTAGGAAAAGTAGTGTCCTGAAAGCCTTTCTTTCGTTTAAGCTTGCAATATTCTAACCCTACGCGTCGTCGTCCTTGTTTTTATGTAGATGATGACACCCAAGCGGGGCGCTCATAGCCAAGGTACTCGTGACCGTGGTGCCCCTGGCCGCAGTTCTCATTCTGCTCCGATGACCCGTTTGACCCAAGCGCACCCCGCTCCCGTCTTAGAGGATTTGATTCCTGAGGTTCTTTTCAGCCTCCTATTGCACTTGTTCCCCTAGTTGCTCCCGTTCCCCCGCCAGTTCCCCCATCTGAGCCTACTGTTTTGGTTAAAAAGGCTCCAGCTCCATCAGCTGCACTCGTGCCTCCGCCCGAGGCGAGTGTCACTCCTGTATTCCCGACAGTGCCAATCGGTGTCAAGCATTTTCAGTAGTTGATGCAGCTTGTCACTGCTACATTGCAGACTAGTCAGCATGCAACTGTTCTGGTTCCCAAGAAGACTAATTTGCCACCGCTAGCGCTATTTATAGAGAGTTCAGGCAGCATGAGCCTCCGAGATTCATAAGTGATCCAGACTCATCTACCGCTGAGGCTTAGCGCACAAAGAGCAAATTTTTGACACGATGCACTGTCCGACTGACCAGCGTGTTTCCATGGTGACTTTTCTTGTCCTAGGGGAGGCCCGTCATTGGTGGTCTTCTGTATCTAGGATGGCCGGGCTAGATTTTGTCTGGACATGGGAGGAATTTATGGTCCGCTTTGACCAGAAGTTCTTCCCTGAGCATGTGCGTGAGCAGAGAGCGATGGAGTTTGAGGCCCTTATTCAGGGTGATATGATGGTGTCCTAGTATGAGGCCTGTTTCTTGGAGTTGTCTAGATTTTCTTCTCATCTCACTGGTGATGAGAAGATAGAGCTCGCCGTTTTCAGAACGGTTTGCAACCCGCACTCCGTAGCCGTGTAGTAGGCCATTGTTTAAGGACGTTTGATGAGGTCGTACAGAGGGCCTTGGTTCATAAGGAGGACTGGGCTATGACCTAGAGATCTCATGAGCAAAGTTCCTGTGGAGACTGAAAGAGGAAAGCACTAGCCAGTAGTTCCAGGCAGCACCGTCAGCAAAGATAGAGGGGCAGATCAGAGTTTCACCAACCTACAACATAGACAGCAACTTCCTCATCATCATCAGTGCAGCCAGCCGCTTCATCTTCCAGGCCTTTTTTCGGCGTTTGCTATAGTTGTGGGAAGACTGGGCATCAGAGGCGAGATTGCCCTCTCCCCTTGCAACAGCAGAGGCCACCGCAGTTGCCTCCTCCTCGTCCTTCTCGGCAGCAGCATCAGCAGCGAGTGCAACTTCCAGCCCTTGCTCGTAGGGCTCCTCCTCAGCCGCAGAGGCAGGCAGGTAGACCTCTCAAGCAGCCATAACAGTAGCAGCAGAGACAGCAGCAGCAGCAGAGGAGATATCTACATATCTAGTCCCTAGGTTGAGTATGTATCACAGGTCAGCAGGTGCAAACTCAGGATCCGCAGTCTTCTGGCTTGCTTCCCTTGCCAGCTCAGGGCCAATTCTATCTCGAGCAGCAAGTGCAGGGCCAGGACCCGCAGTCATCGATCGGTGGAGTTGTCGAGGGTATTCTTCTTGTTTCTGCTTGCATTGCCCATGTTTTTTTTATTCTAGTGCTTCTCATTCTTTGGTGGTTGAGCAGTTTTGCCAATTGACCGGTATTCCGTCAGAGTCCGCGTCTGAGGCCTTGGCAATTTCGACTCCCTTAGGGAAGTCTGTAGTATTGAGCAATCATTGCCCTTCTTGCCCGATGTTAATGGAAAAGATGTTCCTTCCCACTAATTTATTTGTGATGCCGATAGTAGGTTTTGATGTTATCCTAAGTATGGACTGGCTTGCGGAGTATTATGACATCTTGGATTGTGCCGCGAGGACAGTTATGTTTCACATTCCCAGCTTGCCAGTCTCACAGTTCGTCGCCGAGCCCATAGGAGAACCGTTGTCGAGTTTCTTGGCTTGTGTCGTTGAGGATTCTATGGTAGGGTGTATTGAGTAGCTGCCAGTTGTTTATGAATACCCAAATGTGTTCCAAGAGATCTCGGGTTTACCATCGCATCGGCAGATTGAGTTCCAAATTGATTTGGTGCCCAGTACTGCACCTATCTCAAAGGTCCCCTACCGGATGGCATCGTTGGAGTTGAGGGAACTGCAGGAGCAGTTGGATGAGCTTCACGAGTTGAGTTTTATTCATCCCAGCAGTTCACCTTGGGGAGCCCCGATATTGTTCGTGAAGAAGAAGGATGGCTCATTGCTGATCTATGTGGATTATCGTGAGTTCAACAGATTCACTATCAAGAACCGATACCCACTTCCCCATATTGATGATCTGTTCGACCAGCTGTAGGGTGCATAGTATTTTTCCAAGATAGACTTGCACTTCGATTACCATCAGATTTGGGTCCAAGAGGAGGACATTTCGAAAACGGCTTTCCGGACACGCTATGGTCACTTCGAGTTCCTGGTCATGTCATTTGGACTGACCAATGCGCCGGTCGTATTTATGTAGCTGATGAACGAGGTCTTCCGGCCGTTCCTCGATCAGTTCGTAGTGGTGTTCATTCATGATATTCTTGTATATTCGAGGACCCGAGAGGACCATGTTGAGCACTTACAGATTGTGCTAGAGACCCTCTATACCCACTAGCTGTATGTGAAGCTGGAGAAGTGCGAGTTCTGACAGGATGAGGTGAAGTTCCTGGGTCACGTAGTGATGAGGGAGGGTGTCGTTGTGGACCCCTTGAAGGTTGATGTAGTGCATCAGTGGGGACAGCCCACGAACACGTCTGAGATCCGTAGCTTCCCTGGTCTAGCAGGATATTATCATCAGTTTATCGAGGTTTCTCCCGTATTGAAGCACTACTGACCTGGTTGACGCGGAAGGGCACCGAGTTTGTCTAGAGTGACACTTGCGAGGAGGCATTTACGGAGTTGAAGGATCGCCTCACGTCCGTTCTTGTTCTCACTCTTCCTGATGGGAGTGAGGGTTTTGTTGTATTTACCGATGCATCCAGAGTTGGCTTGGGTGTTGTACTGATGTAACACGGGAAGCCAGTGGCGTATGCCTCACGCCAGCTTAAGGTCCATGAGTTAAACTACCCCACCCATGATTTGGAGTTAACAGTGGTTGTCTTCGCACTGAAGGTGTGGAGGCATTATCTATATGGGGTTAGGTTCGAGCTCTTTTCGGATCATAAGAGCATGAAGTATCTATTTTCACAATTCGAATTGAACATGCGACAGAGGCGATGAATGGAGCTATTGAAAGATTATGACTTTGACCTTTAGTACCACCTGGGTAAGGCGAACATGGTGGTGGATGTGATCAGCCGTCAGCCACGAGGCATGGTGGCGCAGATGATGGTTCGACAATGGTTGATGCTCAAGGATGTTTCAGAGTTTGACTTTGAGTTAGGTCTGCACTCTTTCATTGTTCAACTTTCGAGCTTATCTATTCAACCCTCTTTGGTGGCTAGGGTGATCGAGGCTCAGCAGACGGACGAGTCACTTAAAGAGTACCGAGCAGAGGCTGCATCTGTGAAGCAGTCAGACTAGCAGATTGGTTCCGTTGGTGGATTATGCTTCAAAGGCCGATTGTGTGTTCCAGACGTGCCAGAGTTGTGTCGTGATCTGATGATCGAGGCACACTGATCAAGACTTACTATTCACCCGGGCTCCATGAAGATGTATAGAGATATGAGGAGGTAATATTTTTGGTTGGGGATGAAACACCAGATTGCTAGCTTCGTGGCCGAGTGTGACACATGCCAGCTTATCAAGGCTGACCACCAGAGACCCCTGGTCCCTTGCAGCTGTTGAGCGATCCAATGTGGAAATGGGAGCATGTGTCGACGGATTTCATCGCAGGTTTACCAAGGACTCAGCACGGCCACGATACCATTTGGGTTGTCGTTGAACGTCTGACGAAGTCGGTACATTTCATTCCGATGCGTGCTTCTTGGACTATGGATTGGTTTGTAAAGGTATTCATTGAGGAGATAGTGAGACTGCACGGCATTCTAGTTTCAATCGTTTCTGACGGAGACTCGAGATTTACGTCTCAGTTTTGGAGGAGTTTCCAACAAGAGATGGGGACCACTTTGCATCTCAACACCGCTTATCATCCGCAGATGGGTGGACAAACTGAAAGGGTCAACCAGATCCTTGAGGATATGCTCAGAGTTTGTGTGATTGACTTTGCGAGCAGTTGGGATGAGCATTTGCACCTCGCTAAGTTCATGTACAACAATAGCTATCAGGGGACTATCAGCATGGCTCCTTTTGAGGCACTCTATGGTAGACCATGCAGATCTCCTAGTTGTTGGACTGAGATTGGAGAGCATCATCTCCTAGGTCTCGAGCTTTGTTATTGATGTTATCAGGCAGAGGATGTACATAGCTTAGAGTTGGCAGAAGAGTTTTGATGATTGTCGGCATCGACCCCTCGAGTTTGCAGTTGGGGAGATGGTATATCTCAAGGTCTTGCCTATAAAAGGCATGGTTCGATTTAGTGTGAAGGGTAAGCTTGCCCTGAGATTTATTGGACCTTTTGAGATTACTAAGCGCGTGGGGGTTATGGCCTATAGGCTTGCCTTACCTCCTGAGTTGTCCGCGATCCACGATGTGTTCTATGTTTCTATGTTGTGGAAGTGTAGGTCGGACACAATTCCTATGATTGATTGCTAGCCCCTCGAGGTCCGCGAGGATGCTTCTTACATTAAGCAGCCGATTCGTATTATTGATCGGAAGGAGCAGGTTCTTAGGACCAATGTTATTCCCTTAGTAAAGGTGCAGTGGGGTCATCATTCGGAGGCCGAGGCATCTTGGGAACACGAGGCCGAGATTAGAGAGCGCTATCACCATTTGTTTGATGATTGATCGATATATAATTATTTGTATTGCCTTCTCTTTGATGATTGTTATATGATGGTGGTGTTTTGCCTTTCTTTTTATCTTGGGATTGGTCAATTTTGAGGATAAAATTTCTTGTTGGTGGGGAGAATTGTAAGACCCGACCCGAGTATGTGTGTGTATGAGTGTGCATTTCGTTTCTCTTGTTCCCGCGGTCATACCGTTCAAATTCCGTGACCCACGACCCTCGGATAGTGTTGTGGTCATCCTTAAGTCCGGTCATGAAGACCCGATTCGGATTGAGCCGAAACCTATGCCATCTTGTCTGCTTCGTCATTATACATCCATCCGACGCGTTGATCATAATATGTAGGCTTTTCATTTCTAGCCCTTGATCATGATCATGTGGCCCACCTAGTGTGGAGGGCATGTTTTTTAAGGTGGCCACCCACTTTTGTACAAATTCTAACACACACGACCCATACAATACCTAAACCCCATCTTTCACACCACCCACTACCCACACACTACCCATCCCTACTCTTAGCCTATGAGTCTATGAGCATTGTTTATATCACCATAGCTTCATGATGGATTTACCTACCCTAGGAGCGAGAAGTCATGATGACTCTCTCTTTTCTAGCAATTTCTCTTCTCTTCCTCTCATTTCTCTCTACTCTCTTCTCTCTCTTCTCCTAGCAACACCTCCAAAAGTCCCCACCCTCTCCTTCTATCTAGCCCCTTCTCCCTCTAATCCCCTCCCATCTAGCCTTCAACAACCCATCTCCCATATTGAAACATGTTCCTTGGATCATAGAGACTATTGTGATGTAACTTTTGAGTTGGATCCTTAAGAGGTGGGTGCATATTCCTCAAATCTTTAAACTTTTTTACATTGTAACTATTCTCCCTCTCTTCTTTCATGTTGGAGCATGTGGGGCCCATCAAGAGATGATGGTGACCCTGAGACTCCATGGATGTGGTTTGAAACCCATCCTACATTACATGCATGTGCATGCAAGGGATCATCCTCCATGATCCCTTCATGCCTCATCCTTCCTTAGCTCAGGGATTTTGGGTCATCTAGACCCATGATCCGTGGTGGAGATTGGATCTCCACCATATATCTCTATTAGATAAGCTTGATCATGTAATATGTGCATCTTGTGGCAATGAAATCTCCTTGTATGTGTGTGATGAAGGGAAGGGCCTTAATGAGGCAAAGACCCTTCTCTTGTTGCCGATTGCTTCTCCCTTTCTCACTGAGAGTGCTGATCATGAGTGTGTGGCCCACCTTGTGGAGCAATAAGATCCCAACCATCCATAGAGAGGGGACGTTTTCACAGTCCCTCCCATTGAACGTGTGGCTCCTAAATGCACAAAAAGGGGTGCATGCAAGCTTGTTTCTGGTGATGGGATGGTTTGGATATTTGTGGGGCCCACTTGGGTGGACCACACCATGATTTTCAGGGGTTAAATCCCCATTTAATTTATGGTTGCAATTTATTTTTGTGAAGTATATGTTGCTCTCCAATCTATCTGGATAGATTTTGGACCATTTTGGGGCCTGATTTTTGGTCTTTTGGTGGGGGTTTTGATTCTATCCAATGCATGATTCTTGAAGACCTATGTGCCACCTATAAGCCTATCAAATTTTAGCCCTATCTGACCCTGATTGAGGTCCCAAAGGTGAGGCCCAAGTGAGGTGGACAGTCTAGATTTTCTGGACTGTTCCAGCATTATATCAGTATGGAAATCCTTGAATATAAAATAATTTTCCCATTGGTGGGCCACATTTGTGGACCCCACCATGGGGTACATATATGAGAGGACATAAAAACTATTTTCCTCCAATTTTTAGATGCCTTTAATCCACCCCATTGGAAGCTCAGATTAGGGCCTATCTAAAATTTGCACTTAAGAGATTTTGGGAACAGTCAGTTTTCTTGAAACTAAATAAAATACTTTTCCTATTCCAAAATTTTAAAAATTTGCAGAGAAGTGGCCCACCCATGGTAGGACCCACCTATTAATTTTTGGGGCCATTAGACCCCTGTGCACACCGTGGCCAGGGCTAGACCGGCCCACCAGGCTGGGACGTCCAGCCATGATTGGTCGTCCACCCCCCTCTGTGGGCCCACCTTGATGTGTTTTGTATCATTGACGTCCATCTATTTGTGGTCCACATGGGACTTGGTCCACCTCCCTAAGGATTTGTCATTTTTTTTTAGACCCACTTGATGTGTTTTGGGCTGACTGCCCAGGCCCATAAGACCGTCCACCTTGGGGTGCCCAGGCCCATTGGGCTGCTGCTGGACGTCCAGTCCAGCAACATGGCCCACCTGATTTATGTGTATCATCCATTCCTTTTACCTGGTGGGACCCACAGAGATGTGTGTGTCACCAGTGAGCAAAATACTTAGTCTATATTTATTATTGCTGGACTGAAGCAAGCCTAGAAGTAGGTGGGCTGGAAATTCAGCAATAGGCCCAAACTGGCTGCCCTTAATGGCATGTTTTGGGGCAGCAAGGCCCACCAGATTTAAGGATGTTTATGCACATAATCTTGCAATTTCTTAATGTGCCTTTGGGCTTAATTAGTGCACATTTGAAGCCTACCCCAGTTGGGATTTATTGCATCAATGTTCATAGCTATTTGATGGATTTTCTAGGCCCATTTATCCTAGAACTTTCTAGATAGGCCCCTTGACCTTTGGGCTTATATTTACTACTTATTGTGGTGGGTTTGTCGGCCATAATATGTAAGTAGTTGGGCCCTTGGTTGCCCACCAAAATGACCGTTGTACTTGGGCCAAGTTGTGATGCCCAACTCACTTAATATAAGTATAAGGATTGCCTTTATGGTTGGATTACCGGGCTGCCCATTACACCCACCACAATATGTGGGTTTATGACCTTTATGGTTGGGCCCAAACCTTACTCGAGGGACTACCATATTGCTTATGTGTTGGGCTTGGTGTATAGTCCACTAGGCTATGGATTGTTTAGGCCTTGCGCCTTGTTTCATATTCGAATAGTGGCGGGCTAACTTATGGGACCCATTTGAGGTTAGATGTCCTCCTTGGTGGCCCTAAGGTAGGCCCATGAGTTGTTATGGGTAGTTTAAGGCCCACCATAGGCCCTCGTTAGAACTGCTTATTCCTTTAGGCTTATATATTATCCTCCTTAGCTTTATGGGCTACCCCAAAGTATTGGGCCCCCACTAGAGGATTGTTCCTTAGATTAATTATCTAAGTATCTAGACTTGATTCCCTCCTTGGGAAGGAGGAGTATGTTGTAAATCATCATTGTCGTATGGCGTACCCTCATGACCCATATGCATCATGGAATGTTTAGATTGCATTTGTGTGTGGTTATTAGGCTAATATGATAGAGGGATGAAGTTCCTCTCTTGTACACATTGAGTGCTTGGATCTAGTGCATGATTGGTATGCATAACTCATGCATCTGGCATCGCATCTCATAGGTATGATCACCCTTGCTTCACCGGGGCCTTGTGTAATGACCCGAAAATTTTTGTACCAAGACCCGAGTACTACCTCTATTCTTTCCTTAGTAGCTTTTTGGGGTAATTAGCGTTTAACTCGATTGCTTGTGAAATTTGCATCAATCACTTTAAATTTGATCTGCATGACTCAAAACCTGTAGAATAGTTAGCGCTATGTTACTATGAAATCTGGGATTCATCGCTAAATCCAGTTGTTCTTGGGAATTTTTGGAAGTTCTGGATCGGACCTGGACCGCGCGTCGAAAGTCCGATGGCGATGATCTTAGGTTGTTGTAGTCACCATGTTGGACTTGGCCATCACCTCAAAAGTCAAGTCCAGATGATGTTCTGGGTCAATTTGATTGAGTCCGGAGTGAAGAGTGTGAGAACGGTTGGAAATTTAATAAGATTTTATGAAATCTGAGTCATGTCGCTTGCGCGATGATTTTAAGCAATCTGACCTTTGGATTCTGACCCAATTTCACCCTCTGATCAGGAAAGGTGGCCCAGGTATGTCCTTGTGCTTGTGGACCTGATCGAGATTCGGTGACCGTTGTTTTGAGTGTGGTCCGCCACGGCTGATCTGAAGATCCGGTCGGTACGAAAACTCAGCTTGACCTAGATCCATGGTCAAAGAGCTTAAGTCCGACCTTTCGGGGTAATAGGCCCACCGGAAGTGCTTCGTTAGATCGAGAGAGGCTTGTTTTGGTTATACCCTAAGTATACCTTGGCCCTGGGGTTATTTTCATCAATGTTAGGCCTATTTATAGACCTTAAAACCCTAGCTCTCTTTTCCATACGAATTTCCTAACCCTAGCTTAGAAAGAGAGGGCAAAGAAAGAGAAAGTGAGAGAGAAGTTGGTGAATCATCTTAGATTCTTTCCTGTTCTTCTTCTTCCTTGAACCTTCACTTTAGAATCATTATTCCAGCGATTCTGAGTTCATCCTTGGGTAAGTTAACCTAACCCTAATCTGTGTTAGAGCTTAGAATAGTCTTTGTGTTGTTATAGCTCATTTCTATTCTTGCTTTAGGTTATCCTGTCGCCGTTGACGAAGACTTATCGTCTGAAATCGGTTCGGTGTTCTTTTCTGGATTAAGGTGCGGACTTTAATCGTATAGGTTATGGTTTTCAAGGCTTTCAATGTTAGTGAATGGTTTATTCTTGCTATGGATGAGATTTCACATGCCAAATGTTATGTTTATGTTGCGTTCCTAATATGCATGTTTTACATTAAGATTTGTGTATTCTATGTGTATGTATAAAGTACCGTATGCGTATAAAATATGAACATGTGATTGCCATGATTATTTGTCGTGTACTTATGCTAATTGTATGTGCGGCAACTCCCTGGTAAAAGGGATTGTCCAAATGTGTGTATTTCAACATACATCATGTATGTTGAACTATGTATTCTAGGTGTTTGTAGAAATGTCTGAATGATCTAAAGTGTGATATATCAACCTAGTTTGGGCGTTGAGAAGCGATTCTCAACTCTCCCACTAGTGTGTATGATTTCCTTCATGCAAGTTACATTCCTTGTTGTTTAATTTCAAGTCTTACTTATGTGAAATTCCATGTTAAGTTGATATTCTTCAAATGCTTACGTACTACATGATTTGAGTTGTTGTTCCATTACTACTATAAATTGTAGATATGAATATCTGTTGTAGTGGAATGTGTGTGGGACTATGCATTAGTCCAGGAAATCGGTAATCGGTCTTAAGTTCGTGGTTGAGGTTGCTTTCGCCACGTAGGACGTGATTAGACGAACCCGAGTCGTATTAGAGTTGTCGGCAGTGGTTTGGCACGCGGAGTGTTTGTGCACTCTATGTCGTTCAACCCAACGTGCGCTTGTGCTAGTCGAGTTTGTCAAGTAACCCGATTGTCCAATGTATGTTCACCATGTATGGACGTTACTGCTTGAATCTAGGGTACCAAACTTACCGATGAAATCCTATTAACCATGGTACCTTGATCCGCTAAGACTCATGAGTCAGACATGGTGGTATGGGACACCGTGGTCGAGTTGTCGACCTACGCTGGGGCGACGAGCCTCCCCGTAGTGACCAGTGAGGAACCAAACTCGTGAGCCGATTATGGTGGTATGGGACACTATATTCATGCTGTCGGCCTACATTGATTGGTGACGAGCCCTCTGTAGTGACCTTGAGCATGCCTGGATACCGCATTGAGGTGACGAGCCTTAGTGTAGTAACGAAGGTATGATAGGCATGCATCGATTGGTGACGAGCCCTTTATAATAACCTACAAACATATGATCGTATGAGATTGTCTAGGACTGACGACCCTAGAATGGATCACTTTTGGATGGTAATATGAGGAAGGTACCTTAGCTTCCCAATCTTGCTGTATGAAAAGGACTAATAACAACCTGATAATCATGTTCATGCACCGCATTTGCATGTGCTTTGTAGACGTGGCGCACTTTGAGGCGATGTCATGCATAACGTAAGATGAAGACGCTGAGGGTGTACGCGTGAGGGCATACATCGTTCTTCATACATCCTTGCATTAACAAGAGTACTTAGGACATGTTTAATTGTTTTGCTTTATCATTACTGCTTGATTGAACTGATAACATGTTAACCTTTGCTTTATTGTTCCACTGAGTTGCTCACTCACTCCCACGTTCTGGGGCGGTGTTAAACACCCACCAGACTCTGTCTTAGTTACTGATATTGCAGATGTTGATGCGACTTCTGAGGCAGAACGGGAGATTGATGATGATGAGGCTGCTTTCTCTTTTATGCAATTTTCAGACGGGTTCTAGTGAGCCTTGTTTTGATGCGCGGTATGCTGGAATTTCTTTTTGGGAATTAAATGATGTAATTTGATACTTGTAATTTTGATAGCAACACTTACTTTACGACCTGGTATGTGTATGTACTTCAGGGATTCACACATGTACACACATATATTTCTTTAAGTCTTCCGCTTGCTTTCTTCACTTATCCCTGAATTATATCTATACTTTGGCTTAATCTATTCCATGTTTTATGCACTAATATAGACAACATACATCCATCATCAAATATGTTGCATAAGTGATGTTTTGGAACTCGGGAGCTGAGTTATGCTCGACCCCCGAATTTTAGGGCGTTGGTATCAGAGCATGATTTGGATTAAACCTGACCTGGGTTATAGTCACACACCACACGCTGTCACCACTTTAGTGTATTTGGGTGCGAGTCTATCGTAGATTGTGTGTTTGTGTTCCGCTGCTTCTATCGGCGAAAGTTTACTGAAAATGATCGCCGAGATCGTGTCTGTGCTCTCTCCCGATCACACACAGCGACTCGAAACCTTTCCTAGACCATTTATTAATGAGTTTAGATGGCTTATCATCCTATTTCAACCCTTCAATCTTCAAAAATCTCCGTTTGTATTAGATTTTTGCCCGAATGGCCCGATAGGCGTCGAACCAAGCAAAGGGGCCGATCGGGGCATTTCCAGTGGGGCCCAGGGGGGGACCCACATCATTTTGAGCATAAGGGACCAGGAGGACCTCATCCAAATGGCGAGCCATCGCCGGTCAGTCCAGAGACCGGCGATGTCATCGCCGGTTCGGCGAGGGCTCGCCGATCAGCGGGCCGACGTGATTTTGGCCTAGTGTGGCCCACCCTTCCATGGTTTGGTGATTAAAATCTCTCCTATGCCCTACTTCCTTCACAAACCTCCCTCCCAAGCTCTCCTTTCCTTCAATTTCTTTTCCAAACTCCTCCAAATCTTCTCCAAATCTTCTTCTTCTACCATTTTCGTGTAAACCCTACCTACCCATCTTAAAACCTCACCTCCCATTGCTGTCTCCTTTTCCTTTTCTTCTCATTTGAGCTCTCACATCCTCCTTTGGGATCTCTAGCGTGTGGGAGTTTCCCCTTTTCTTCCTATTTCTCTCTTTCTCTTATTTCTCATGGCCACCTTTTCCATTTCCTCCCTTCTTTCTTTGATGGGGAAGAAGAGAGCGCCCGTGGATGAAGTCGGGCCTAGCCACCCAACTCGTGCACGGAGGCCGAGAGGTGCCGCCGCGAGCACGATCGCCACTCCTGAATTTCAGACCAAGCGAGACTTTGATCCTCGAGCTCCCATTGGTAGAACCTTGTTGGCGGAGTTGTCACATGGAGTCTATGAAGGCCGTAGGGTCCTTTTTGAGGCTCATGTTGATCCACGGCTATTTGGTGAGTTTTTGTTGTTTGAGCGCCTGGAAGGGGCTGGTTGGTGTCCCTTGTTTGAGGGCGAGTAACGCGCGAATGCAAGTACTATTCGAGTTTTTTATGCTAATATTCGTGATCCTTCGTTGGAGCCTCTGCAGTTCAAGATTCCTTGTGGTAGCGGTTGGGAGGCCACTGTCAACGTCGCTTTGATATCCCGACTCCTGAATGTGCCACTTGGTGAGGTGCATGCCAGTGAGAAGAATTTGAACAGTATGCGCGAGAGGGACCGTCGCACTCGATCCTTGTGTGGTCGTCTGGTCGAATGGCAGCCTAATAGGAGTCTTCTGGCTACCAACATGACGGACGACTTCTGCTTGCTTCACCACATGTGTACGTTCAATGTATATCCAAGGTGGAGCAATCGCAGCAAGTGTACGCGCCTGATGGTAGATTTTCTATATCAGGTGGGGCAAGAAGTGAAATTGTGTGTGCCAACGTACATCTTGCGTCAGATTATTCTCATCACTTGTTCGACTAGGAGGACCCAATCGCTTCCTTTTGGCCACCTCATTTGTAAGCTTGCTCATGAGTTTAGCTATAGGCTTGGTGCTGAGAAGCCGGTTCCTGTTCGTCATATTAATCTGACGACCCTTAAGCAGATGGAGATTGGTCCTCGTTAGCAGGCCTCAGAGAGTGAGGATGAGTCAGAGAGTGATGAGGATGAGAGTTATGCTAAAGGTGGTGCTGAGATTGAAGAAGAAACAGAGCAGGACGAGGAAGAGGTTGAGGCATAGGATACGAGTGAGAGCTCTCCTCCTGTGGCACCAGAGCAGAGCGCAGATCAAACTACCAGGGATGCCCGTATTGTTCGGCTTGAAGAAGGGCAGGCTGTTCTACACCAGGATATTATGGATCTTCGAGGCCTTGTGAAGCATAAGTTCAAGAAGGTGACTCGAACTTTGAAGTCTACCCTGTGTTGCTTGCAGGATAAGGGTGCCCCGCCTTCATCTCCTGATTCTGACGAGTAGTTGTCATTGTAGTCGTCCTTTGCTTTGTTTGTTGTTTCTTTTTGTGTGTAGCAGTTGTTGGCTTTGTAGTTGGAGGTTGTTTGTACTTGTTTGTGGTTGTTTGAAGTGTTTGATGTTGTAGTTCACATGCTTTTCCTGTCGTGATTCATGTAATGCTGCACTACTTGTATTGCGACGATTTTGTGTAATGAAATGCATGTTGTTTATCTTTGGAGTTGTGCTGTGAATGCTGTGTGGATGGATTATGTGGACGTAGAATCTTACAGGTTGCATCCTCTGTTAAATGTAGGGAATGCCTCCTAAGGGTTCGAAGTCTTCGGCCCATCCCTCCTTGGTTAAGTCGCTTGCTGGGGTTCCTCCCTTGAGCGATAGCCAGTCGGATCCACAGGCGGGCCCGTCTCATGCCGGTGTTGGGCCGACACCTATGGCTCCTCCAGTCACGCCTTCAGTTCCTGAGCCAAGCCGTGCATCTTCGTCTACTCCATCGTCTTATAGGTTTGAGCAGATGATGTTGTTGATGCAGTAGCAGCAGCAGCAGCAGTTCCTATCTTCCATGGCTGGCATCTTTGCTCAGTCAGTGGGGGCGACTCCTCCTACTTCACCTATGCCTCCATCTGGGAGTGCCAGTGCGAGCGGCACTTTTGAGCGATTCCAGCACTTACGACCTCCTACATTTGCGGGTTCTCATAGATCCGAGGAGGCCGAGTATTGGATCGATCGCATCTCTAAGATGCTGAGACCGCTGTATTGTTCAGAGGTTGAGTAGGTTGAGCTTGCCTCCTTCATGTTTGAGAAGGAGGCCAGTCTATGGTGGGACAGTGTTCTTCGCACTGTCAAGGAAGGATTTGAGTAGTCGTGGCAAGCATTTGAGGCACGCTTCCATGAGAAGTATTTCCCGGTTACGTACTAACATGAGAAGGAGAGTGAGTTCCTTCGCCTCCGTCAGGGAGGGCTGTCGGTGACGGAGTATGAGAACCGGTTCACTGAGCTAGGTCGGTATGTGCCTTTGATTTTGGGCGATCAGCCGATGAGGATGCGGTGCTTTTCTGAGGGATTGAGGCCTGAGATCCGATCGAAGATTTGTTGTGCTAGCATTTCTTCTTATGCGAAGTTGGTGAGCATGTCATTGCGAGCAGAGCAGGACGGGGCCAGGTCGTCCCGTATGCGAGCACCGATGGTTCCTAGGCCACGACCGGACTTTCAGGGTGCACCTTTTCTCGCCAAGAGGCCGCGATCAGATTCTCCTCCTTGACGTTCAGCGCCGCCCGCTCAGCAGATGAGAGCTGATCTTCGCTGTTCGTATTGTGGGAAGATGGGGCATTTGGATCGTTTTTGCTTTTCGTGTATGCGGGCCACTGGTTTTACTCCACCGCAGAGGATTAGTCGTCCGATGCCTCAGGTTATTTCTCCTCCACCTCTTCGTTCAGCGCCAGCTCATCCATCCCTTCAGACCTGCAGTACCTAGCTTCAGGCCACCTCAGCGGCCCATGGTTCCTTCGCTGAATCGTCAGTAGCAGGCTCGTATTCATGCGCTCTAAGCTGAAGCGCCTATGTCTGACTTAGTGCCGAGATCCTTCGAGGTTACAACGCACATTGAAGGTATTCCCGTTTCTATGTTGGTGGATACAGGGTCCACTACTTCTCTTATATCATATGCGGCAGTTAGGCGTTCGGGTCTGAGCACTGTTTCTATACAAGGAGTGACGCTTACTACCACTACGGGAATTTCCTCTGCTATAAACAAGCGTTGTATGGATTGTTTGGTTGATCTAGGAAGTGGATCGATCCGTGTTGATTTCTTTGTCGCACCTATTTATCATTACGATGTTATTATGGGTATGGATTAACTCACGAGGATGTGAGCTGAGATCGATTGTGAAGCAAGGTCGGTGACCATCTATGGACCTGAGGGCGAGACAGTTACTTTCCCAGTTCAGGTCAGTTACCGTATTGATTATTATACTTCTCTGTTGGAGAGTATGGTTGAATCAGCGTTAGTTAGCATGCCGGTAGTTCGGGAGTTTGAAGATGTGTTTGAGTCGATTCCTAGATTACCTCCTCAGCATGAGATTGATTTTTCTATCTATCTCATGCCTGGTGCGGCGCCCATTTCTTTACCCACCTATCTTATGCCTCCGAGTGAAATGGAGGAGTTGAGGAAGCAGATAGATGATTTGCTGAATTTAGGTTTTATTCGGCCTAGTGTGTCTCCTTGGGGAGCACCTGTCTTGTTTGTGAAGAAGAAGGATGGTTCCTTGCGATTATGTATTGATTATCGCAGGTTGAATCTGGTAACTGTGAAGAATAAGTACCCTTTACCCAGGATTGATGATCTGTTTGATCAATTGAAGGGGGCACGGTACTTTTTGAAGGTTGATCTGCAGTCAGGGTATCATCAGTTGCGCGTCAAGGATGGGGACGTGCAGAAGACTGCTTTCAGGACTAGCTTCGGTCACTATGAGTTCCTTGTGATGTCGTTTGGTCTTACGAACGCACCGGCCGTGTTCATGGATCTGATGAACAGGGTGTTTCGGCTATTCTTGTTCTGATTCGTCATTGTCTTTATCGATTACATTTTAATTTATTCTGTGAGCTGGGAAGAACACGAGGAGCACTTAAGAGCGGTTTTGGATGCTCTTAGAAAGAATTAGCTTTTTGCGCAGTTCAAGAAGTGTGATTTCTGGAAAGAGGAAGTCAAGTTCCCGAGACATGTGGTATCCGAGGAAGGGATATGACTCATTTCTTACCGATCAGAGTCACAAACTCTGCAGACGAGTTGGCTAGGCTGTATATCAAGGAGATTGTGCGTCTTTATGGAGTTCCCTTAGAGATTGTGTCTGATAGAGACGCGTTTCACATCTATCTTCTAGACTCGTATTCAGGAAGAGATGGGTGTAAAACTAAAGTTCAGCACCGCGTTTCATCCGCAAACAGATGGGCAGACGGAGAGCGTGAATCAGGTCCTGGAAGACATGTTGCGAGCCTGCGTTTTGGATTTCAAGGACAGTTGGGATGATTATCTCTAGTATGCAGAGTTCGCGTATAATAACAGTTTTTAGGCGAGTATTAGCATGGCTCCCTATGAGGCATTGTATGGTCGTCCGTGCAGAGCACCGCATTGCTGGGAAGAAGTTGGCGAACGTAGTTTGATTGGCCCAGAGTTAGTGCAGGCGACTTCAGAGAAAGTTGACATCATTCGACGTCGACTTCTGACAGCCCAGAGTAGGCAAAAGAGTTATGTTGATATGAGGCGTCGACTGCTTGAGTTTGAGGTTGGAGACCATGTTTTTCTGAAGGTCTCTCCTATAAAGGGAGTTCTACGATTCGGTAAGAAGGGGAAGCTTACGCCGAGATTTATTGGTCCATTTCAAGTTCTGGATCGAGTGGGAGCGGTAGCTTACCGCCTTGCTTTGCCCACACCTCTTGCGGGCGTGCATAACGTATTTCATGTTTCTATGCTGAAGAAGTACGTTCCTGATCCTTCGCATATTATCAGTTGGGAGCAGGTGCAGTTGAGTGAGGATGCCACTTATGTACTGCGGCCGACGCATATTCTCGACAGGAAGGAGCAGGTATTGCATAGCAAGGTTATCCCTCTTGTGAAGGTGCTATGGATGCATCATAGTGAGGAGGAGGCTACTTAAGAATCTGAGGCTGAGGTCAGGAAGAGCTACCCTCAAATCCTTGAGGAATATGAGAAGGTATGAATTTCAAGGACGAAATTTTCTTTAAGGGGGGTAGATTGTAATGACCCGAAAAATTTTATGCCAGGACCCGAGTACTACCTCTATTCTTTCCTTAGTAGCTTTTTGGAGTAATTAGCACTTAACTCGATTGCATGTGAAATTTGCATCAATCACTTTAAATTTGATTTGCATGACTCAAAACCTGTAGAATAGTTAGCACTATGTTACTCTGAAATCTGGGATTCATCGCTAAATCCAGTTGTTCTTAGGAATTTTTGGAAGTTCTGGATCGGAACTGGACCGCGCGTTGAAAGTCCAATGGCGATGATCTTAGGCTGTTGCGCTCACCATGTTGGACTTGGCCATCACCTCAAAAATCAAGTCCAGATGATGTTCTGGGTCAATTTGATTGAGTCCGGAGTGAAGAGTGCGAGAACGGTTGGAAATTTAATAAGATTTTATGAAATCTGAGTCATGTCGCATGCGCGATGATTTTAAGCAATCTGACCGTTGGATTCTGACCCAATTTCACCCTCTGATCAGGAAAGGTGGCCCAGGCATGTCCTTGTGCTTGTGGACCTGATCGAGATTCGGTGACCATTGTTTTGAGTGTGGTCCGCCACGGCTGATTTGAAGATCCGGTCGGTACAAAAACTCAGCTTGACCTAGATTCATGGTCAAAGAGCTTAAGTCCGACCTTTCGTGGTAATAAGCTCACCGGAAGTGCTTCGTTGGATCAAGAGAGGCTTGTTTTGGTTATACCCTAAGTATACCTTGGCCCTGGGGTTATTTTCATCAATTTAGGCCTATTTATAGACCTTAAAACCCTAGCTCTCTTTTCCATACGAATTTCCTAACCCTAGCTTAGAAAGAGAGAGGGAAAAGAAAGAGAAAGTGAGAGAGAAGTTGGTGAATCATCTTAGATTCTTTCCTGTTCTTCTTCTTCCTTGAACCTTCACATTAGAATCGTTATTCCGACGATTCTGAGTTCAACTTTAGGTAAGTTAACCTAACCCTAATCTGTGTTAGAGCTTAGAATAGTCTTTGTGTTGTTGTAGCTCATTTCTATTCTTGCTTTAGGTTATCCCGTCGCCGTTGACGAAGACTTATCGTCTGAAATCGGTTCGGTGTTCTTTTCTGGATTAAGGTGCGGACTTTAATCGTATAGGTTATGGTTTTCAAGGCTTTCAATGTTAGTGAATAGTTTATTCTTGCTATGGATGAGATTTCACATGCCAAATGTTATGTTTATATTGCGTTCTTGATATGAATGTGTTACATTGAGATTTGTGTATTCTATGTGTATGTATAAAGTACCGTATGCGTATAAAATATGAACATGTGATTGCCATGATTATCTGTCGTGTACTTATGCTAATTGTATGTGCGGCAACTCCTTGGTAAAAGGGATTGTCTAAATGTGTGTATTTCAACATACGTCAGGTATGTTGAACTGTGTATTCTAGGTGTTTGTAGAAATGTCTGAATGATCTAAAGTGTGATATATCAACCTAGCTTGGGCGTTGAGAAGCGATTCTCAACTCTCCCACTAGTGTGTATGATTTCCTTCATGCAAGTTACATTCCTTGTTGTTTAATTTCAAGTCTTACTTATGTGAAATTCCATGTTAAGTTGATATTCTTCAAATGCTTACGTACTACATGATTTGAGTTGTTGTTCCATTACTATTATAAATTGTAGATATGAATATCTGTTGTAGTGGAATGTGTGTGGGACTATACTTAGTCCAGGAAATCGGTAATCGGCCTTAAGTTCGTGGCTGAGGTTGCTTTCTCCACGTAAGACGTGATTGGACGAACCCGAGTCGTATTAGAGTTGTCGGTAGTGATTTGGCCACGCGGAGTGTTTGCGCACTCTATGTCGTTCAACCCAACGTGCACTCGTGCTAGTCGAGTTCGTCAAGTAACCCGATTGTCTAATGTATGTTCACCATGTATGGACGCTACTGCTTGAATCTAGGGTACCAAACTTACCGATGAAATCCTATTAACCATGGTACCTTGATCCGCTAAGACTCATGAGCCGGATATGGTGGTATGGGACACCGTGGTCGAGCTGTCGGCCTACGCTGGGGTGACGAGCCTCCCCGTAGTGACCAGTGAGGAACCAAACTCGTGAGCCGATTATGGTGGTATGGGACACTATATTCATGCTGTCGGCCTACATTGATTGGTGACGAGCCCTCTGTAGTGACCTTGAGCATGCCTGGATACCGCATTGAGGTGACGAGCCTTAGTGTAGTAACGAAGGTATGATAGGCATGCATCGATTGGTGACGAGCCCTTTGCAACGACCTACAAACATATGATCGTATGAGATTATCTAGGACTGACGACCCTAGAATGGATCACTATTTGGATGGTGATATGAGAAGGTACCTTAGCTTCCCAATCCTGCTGTATGAAAAGGACTAATAACAACCTGGTAATCATGTTCATGCACCGCATTTGCATGTGCTTTGTAGACGTGGCGCACTATGAGGTGATGTCATGTGTAACGTAAGATGAAGACGTTGAGGGTGTACGCGTGAGGGCATACATCATTCTTCATACATCCTTTCATTAACAAGAGTACTTAGGACATGTTTAATTATTCTGCTTTATCATTACTGCTTGATTGAACTGATAACATGTTAACCTTTGCTTTATTGTTCCACTGAGTTGATCACTCACTCCCACGTTCTGAGGCGGTGTTAAACACCCACCAGACTCTGTCTTAGCTGCTGATGTTGCAGATGTTGATGCAACTTCTGAGGCAGAGCGGGAGATTGATGATAATGAGGCTGCTTTCTCTTTTATGCAATTTTCAGACGAGTTTTAGCGAGCCTTGTTCTGATGCACGATATGCTGGGATTTCTTTTTGGGAATTAAATTATGTAATTTGACACTTGTAATTTTGATAACAACACTTACTTTATGACCTGGTATGTGTATGTACTTCAGGGATTCGCACATGTACACACATATATTTCTTTAAGTCTTTCGCTTGCTTTCTTCACTTATCCCTGAGTTATATCTGCACTTTGGCTTAATCTATTCCATGTTTTATACACTAATACAGACAACATACATCCATCATCAAATATGTTGCATAAGTGATGTTTTGGAACTCGGGAGCTGAGTTATGCTCGACCCACGAATTTCAGGGTGTTACACCTTGCCTATACAAATACATCGTGAATGGCCATGTTTGGACACCAGAAATGTTACCTAAGCATATGGGGTGCATAGGATGCTCTTGAGTGAAAATCTCAAAACTTCCATTGTACCAAGGATCTGCCCCAGCTCCATGACCGAGTGGAAACTATGAGCGCACGAGGGCCTTACACCATTAGGCCGCGACTCTCACTGTCGTATAGCCAGTTGGGATGGGGTGTGGCCTTACCCTCCTATGAGAGAGGGTAATAGTTAGGCTTAGTTTCACTATCTCATGAATGGGTCCACTACCATCTAGCCTTGCTGGTGATTGGCTGACCATGGGCAGGTAGTGAGGTCTCTTACGCTCGTTTGACTATGCGGGTCTGAAGAGCGGCAGTCATCCTATAGTGCATTTGACCCCGGTAAATTCCTTATAATGGAACTATATTGATACGTGGATTAGAAATGAGCATTGACATCACTTCGCAATGCATTTGCATTGGCTATATAAGCCTTATATTGCATCACCTTGGTATGGTGCCCAGTACTCTTTACTTGTATAGCCTTGGTATGTTTTCCTACATTCATGGCTTAGCCTTGGTAAGGCTCGTGATATTTGCATTGATCATGTTTCCCTCTAAGCTTTCTATAAGCTTATGCACAATTGATGCGTGCAGGAGATCCTAGGTTGGCGTCGTAGTGGCAGAGCTTGGAAAGGAGTTGAGTCGAGGACCCCGTGTTGTAGATCTACTTTCCTTCTTCTTTTGTCATCTGATGTATTTCCTTTTAGCCTTGTATCTAAAGTTCAAATTTATAGTGGATTTTTTAATGTGCCACTTTATTATTTATGAGATTTAGCTGTTGTGATCCTGGGTATGCTCGTATTAGAATGGATATACGGTTATGAAAATCCTCTTTATAGGATTCCAAGATCGGAACCTGCCTTAGGAACCAAGAATGGGGTAATAAGGAAGTTGTTCCGGCCAGAACCGGCTATCGGGTTCCTTATGAGTCCGGTTACCGAGTCTGGGGCATGACAAGTACTAACATCAATGGGGCCCAATGATTTGGGTTAGCCCAATAAGGGAAGATGGGTTGAAAATTGGGTATCATAGTGGGCCCTACAAGATATGGTTCTTAACGATGGACGTTTTACCACCACTATTGTTATGGTACGGTCTACTTGGGAGTTGGATCTGACTCTCAATGGGGCCCACGGCCTACAAATATGGGCCTATAAATATGGAATCAAAGTGGGGATACCATCCCCACCATTAGATCAAGGGTCTAGATGACCACTACATGCCGATTATCAAATAAACATCACGGTAGCGTCCATGGAGAATGCTCCATCATGGATTAAACATATGAATCATGGTGGGCCATTAGCCACACCTTGGGTCCAAAATAGGATCCATACTATCAATCGGTAGGACCCACTTGGCCTGTTATCAAAATCACAAACCCAGTCATATAAACACCCACCTATGGTCCTCTTCTTTAGCTCCTTGGAATCCTAAGCTCCTTGGCTTCTTCTTTAAAGGTGGAAGATGAAGATTGAAGTGTTGAGATGAGAGATTAGGGGTAAGAAGTGGGCCACACACTTAGTTTCCTTTTCTCTCCTTAGAATTTTTCTCTTTTGGTTGCTTGGAAATGGTAGAAATGAGATGGGATGGAGTGAAGTATGGGAGAGAGGGATGGGGTTGTGTAAGAAGGATGGGATGAGAGGGATGGTGTTGTGTAAGAAGGATGGGATGAGAGGGATGGTGGTGTGAGAGGAGTGACATGAGAGGTATGGATTGTGTTGACTTTTGGGTGAGAGATGGATGGGTGCCATGCCTTATTGGTAAGAGAGGTATGGGTTGTATTTGACTAGTACTAGATTGATTGATGTGATAGATTGGGTAGAGATTCTCTCAAGATTCAAAATGCACAGTGTTTCCTCGACATATACGTGGGCCTACAACTCTTAGTTTGGGCATCACATTGTCGAGCAGATGCGGAGACAATGCGGTTACTAGGGTACAAGTCTCGATTTGAGTTGACTCAGATCTTCAGGACGCGACTTAGGGTCACGCATAAACACCGTCTACAAGTCGCAGGTCACCAGAATTCAACGGGGAGGATCGCGGGAGTTGGTGGAACGGTACAGACTAGGACACATGCCTTATATGATAAGTGTTTAAACCAAAATAATTTTATATTATTTTGTACCTAAAAAGAGGGCTAACTTTTGTTTATATGATTTATATAGATAGTTTTATTACAATGACCATTTTTTAAAATAAAAGTAAATTTAATTTATTTTTTAAATTTAAGTGAGAGAGAGAAAGAGAGATCCACTAATCTCATCTCGTCTCTCCTCTTATCTCTCCTTATACCAACTCTCCATCATATCTCATAGTCTCCTAATAAACCCTCTCTTAAGGAGGGAGCGTGTGAGAGTGAGAGTCTTACTAAGACTAAAAGAACCACTAAAAGAAAATTGTAGAAAAAAATGAGAAGAGAGAGGCGTCTCTTTGATTTCTTTATGTAGTAGTTTAATTCAATATTGATCTATACATTAGACAGATTGGATCAATCAAGCATCCATTATGTATATTTAATTATCCATGTAGAAAGGTACACTGATGCACATGGCTTTAGGGTTAATTTGCAGAAAGTGAGGTTTTTCCATGATGGACAACAATCGATATGATCTATACAAGTCATGGGTTTTCTAAGACTTAATCACGTAATGATTTCAAGAATCAGACATATTTGACACCTCAATGAACCAAACCAATCATAAATTTTCCAAGGTTCTTCCTTAAGTTAAGAAAAATGATTTAATATCAAAAGAGTAATTCTCTTTGAAAGGTACAACTTGGCATACAGAATTATATGACCTAATCTGAAATGTGTACTTAAATCATCATTGTTCATCGGATTTGTAAGAATAAATTAATTAAAATTATAAATTCCAGACCAATTAGACCATTGGGTTGGCCGCATCGGTCTGAGGTAATGGTAGACAATGAATCATATGTTGATTTATTATGTATAACCATTAGATGGTTGATATCTAATTTGATCTAGAATGACTATCGAAATCTAGACATCAAAATGGTTGATGAAGACATACAAATTTAATGACGATCCGACCATCTACTGGACCTCATTGACCAATCGATGTGATCATTAGGAATTGTAATAATTTTATGTTTGGATGGTCAGATCAAGATGATCATCGGTTATCCCTTGAAATTGATCAAGTGACTGTGAATGGTTAACCTTGATCCATCTATCAAATGTAATTTGAATATTAAATTATCAAAGTAGATGAATCCTTAAATTTTCATGTAAATCATCACAAACTGTGTAAAAATTCAGAATTGCAGGGCTAAAATAGAATGTTTCGCAAAGTCAAGTAGTTCTGGCATATAATTTCATAATGTTACAGAATGTCACCTGAACCTTTAGAAAAATCAACTTTCAAGACAGTAGCCAAAATCTGTAGAAATTCCAAGGGCCAAATTTTAACACCACCCTAATTTTTACAATGTTTCCTAATTTATGAATTCATTTAAATAGGATATCTTGCTATTTGAATGGATTTAGATCGATCAAATGTGGGCCCACCATGTGAACTAGTGAATTTTAAAAACAATTTTCATTTATGTGATTTTAGGGAATTCTAATTCAAATCAAACCATTTTTATTTTTTTTTACAAAATCATCTCTACCACATCAAGGTGAGTGATCCTGATGTGTTTTCCCTTCATTAAGTTAAATTAGATTCATTGATAATATGTTGTATACATGTTTTAACAATGTTATTATGATCTCTTATGAATTTGATTAAATGAATAATTTTGATTATTGTAGTATTGATGATGTGGTTGTTCAATATGATAGTATAGCCAATGATCTAATTTACTGTGTTGGTGAACTTATGATCTGATTTTCTATATAATTGTAACTTGTGATCTGATTTGCTAAATAGATATAACTATAAATTGATGGTTGTGATGATATTAACAGTTAGCATGAAAACTACGATGATTCAAATCTGAGAATGAGAATGATCATATAATATATCATTCATACTTACTTAATATGCTTGTGCATCAATCATTTGGATACACGATACATGATGAATTTCTTGATTACTTCCCTGGATGTTATACCTAATAGAATAGTTATCAAAAGCTCATTATACTAGTGGAAGCCTACTCAAGGAGTAAATGCGGGCCTTGCGTATGCCTATAAAATGGTGTAAGCTTGTCAAGGGATAGATGCGAGTTGATGAGTTTCCAACTCAAGTAAGTTGACGGATTCCCACTTGAAGCATTCACGCATTGCATTATTTCTTTCTAATTTGATGTGAAGAATCATGTCAGGCTTTCTCACTAGGCCTGGCCAGTGTACCGTGTATTGATGTAAAACCATACAGATATAATTAAGAATGAGCCAATGGCTTAAGAATAAGAGTATGTGGTCGAGGCAGAAAATGACCTAAGGGACATGTGACCTTACTTGACAGAGGAAGAAGTTGCTGCCATCAACTAGTCATGATTATCGTTTTAATTCCATTTGATGTTCTTTGATTATTATTTCTTTATTTTAAACTTGTTCGATAAGATTTATTTTATTGCATAAGACCCTAAATAAGAGGGTCCTTAGCAATGTTAATAACTGATGATTGAAATTGATAATTGATTTCTTATTCATGAGATGTAACCGAGTATGAATGGAAGTTAGATATATGATAGTACTACTTGATAGGCAAATTTTGTATAAGCATATTAAATAATTTAAGTACACTTAGTGTACAAGTCACAAAATGAATCTCGGGTCCGAAGTACACGCTAAGTACCAGAAATATGGGTTGTGACATATACAGTGGGTCAATCGATCCAATTTGGGACCATTGGGCTAAAATTTAATCCCAAGGTGTTTAGGGTAGTAGGCAACCTTTTGATGAACTTCGATTTCAGATTTAATGAGTCCAGGCAGTCTAGAGACTCAAAATGATCCACAGGGTTGAATCTGACGATAGGATGGTACAATCATTCCATGTCTATAAATAAATAAACGTGTATTCTCTAGTGAGGTGATAATTTTCTTGGCACTTGGTTCAATTTAAACTATCAAAATAGCAGTATTCTTATCAATGACGATGACCCAATGTTTGCATTCAACATGAGCCTTTGAGTGGTTGAATCATGATCTATGCTGAAATTATTGGTGGAGAAACGTTCGACTTAGATTTTGCCCACACCACATGTGAAGCTTACCGATGTGCTATTTAAGGGCTCCTTTGGATGCACTTGCTAATGGATGATTTTCTGAAGGAAAAAAAAAACGTATCAAGTATACTTTTTTCAGTCAGCTTGCTATCTTTAGCCCATCACTGGTTGGAAACATCTTTTTGATGTCAAGGAACCTACAAGTCAAATCCCTCTATGTCATTGGCCATACTGATGCACTTGGCTTGCAACAAAATCGTCAGCAGACTCATTGAATTCGGTAAAAGCATGCACTTAAGCACAATCCATATTATGCTAAATGACAAGCGAGATAACAAAATATTACATTTATGATGACAATTTGTGACGGGAACCACTAGGATTGGCTTTCAAGACCACAAAACCCAACAAATATGATTAGAAATATCATGTTGGTTGTAGATATCTATTCCCTCTGAAATAATGCCAAAAAAAAAACAGAAAAAAAAAAAAAAAGAAAAGAAAAGTAGCATGTGTATGTGCGTATACTCATGTGTCGGCAAAAAAATGATAAACCCTTGCATTCCTTACAATCAATTTGATGGCGGCCGCTGTTGTTATCGCAGCTAGAAGAGAGAAAAAAATAATATTGGCCCAGTGCCATGCCTTTTCTTCCTTTCTAGCTGTTTTTGCTTTCACCTGTGGCAAAGTAAACACATCTTCAGCTTAATTGTCTACTTCCACTAATCCCAGTGGTGTTATTAGACATAAATAAGCTCCTTACCTTCATAAAAATCATGCTTGGGAATACAAATGTAAGTGGAAAGAGTGTGAATGATCCGAACAAGTTGACAAAATCTCCCATGAATGGGAACAAGGCTGTCACAAACGTGTTTGCCCCAAAGAGAAGTGCACGCAAGATGAACCGACGCTTCAGATTATCTATCGAGTGCACACTTTCATCTAGTTTTGAGTATTTGGTATCAAGAGCCTCATGTATTGGTGCACAAAACATCTGAAGTCCACAGAGAAAATTACTGATCGCAGTTAGATGTTTAGTATAAGTGTCATTAATAGAGAAATGTTGAAGCCATTAGCATGAGAAGAGATTGAAGAAACAATTTCCAATTCTATTGTTTAGTCTCTGCAAGAAAATTAGATTCAATCATTTCCATTTCTTTCTAGGCTGTTTGGAGGATGATACAGCCCTTTGATGCCATTTGCCCTACTAATGGAAATATATGACAAAGGGATATTAATGCATCTTTTAGGGCCTGTTTGGATGGTGGAAAAGAAAATTGTAATAAAGATCCTGTGATGATTTTCCAACATTTCCATGTGCACTATTGGAACAAGGATTTCCAAAATTTTTATTTTTCAAGTTCTATTTTGAATAGCAAGTAGAAATTTCAAAAAGCTCTCACAATGATCACATCGTATTTTCTTTTCTGCATGAGAATTTTATTATTTTGGCACTGATTACTGTTTAATATGTTATCACAAATTGCAGATTTTGCACTTTCTATAAACATAATTAAAGAAACCGAAAATATAAGGAAAGGCTTGAAGCATGTGTGATCACGCTATCCTTAAAGCCTTATTCGCCCCTTCTCAAATTGATTGAGAATGCTGATATGTTCTAGGCAAACTGCTTTCAAGATACAACGAGCCTAGGTGTCGTTTTGCATTCAACAAATATGAGTAATCATAGATGGAACTCTATATACACAAATTTTTTATGGTAGATAAATAAAAAGAAAAAATTCCAATTTTAGAAAGAAGATTAGAAAAATCTAGACCGCTGTGTTGGTCTATTTATTGAGGTCTTCTGGCTTTTGTATGACCTCTTCTGGTTGGGTTGAAAGTGACAATGGTTTGAGTGTTGGTTATTCTCTGTTGAACCATCCAGGCACTGTTTATATAGGCTAGGGTGGCTGCCTGTTTTGGTCCAGCAAGGTCATGACTCAATATGACCATTATTTGGCTGTTGGTGAGAAACTACCTGTTATTGCTAGTTTCGAGTGTTGTGCATGTGAGATTATTGTTGCTGCATGTTGGTCATTATGACTCACTAACTAGCCATTTTATGACCGTTACATGACCGTTTTATGATTGTTGTGCAGGTTGGATTAATGTTGCATGAGGAGTTACACCTCACTCCAATGGCTGGATTCCAGTCTTTATAAAAGCCACACCGGTCTCATTCAGATCACTTGTTCATTCCAGCCACTTGACCTATAATCCTTGCCGCAAGTGCAAAGTGTGCCAGTAGCACATCTATAGCCAGTCAACCAATCAAATAATAAGGTACTCCACACCCCACATATAAACACTATTTTTTCTTTTCTCTGTTCCGATATGGAACTATTCCCAAAATACCAAAATTGCAAGTTTTTCAAGCAAAACTTTTATTGTTAAGTATATATTTTTATTATTAAAATATAATTTTTTAATCAAAGTTTTTTCACAACATAATATCCAAGATTACCTTTGTTATCCACACAAAGTGAAACATCCTGTGATAGGAAAAGCCATCCATTCTCAGATTATTCCTTTCCTAATTATATTTTCAACTATTTATGGAAAAATGTATTCCAGAGATCCCTTAAATTTCAAAATAATTACCAATGCTACGAAAATGATGGTGAAAGGAGATAATGGAAGAACTTACATGTTGAGAGATTATGGACTGGATAAAGGCTGTTGCATTGATAAAGACCTTAACCCACATAGGCCCACTCAGCTCTTTGGGGAGATATTCCGATACAGATGAACCATATGCCCAATATCCAACTATGCTCACTCCGTAGTAAAATGCAAGACCCACTGAAAACTGTGTGTACAGAGCTTTCCTCATGTTCTTTATTGCAGGTTTCCGAAGAGTCGACTACAAGAAAATCATGTAAAACATATATTATCGGACAGATTAGACTAGAAATTTCAGATGTTTATTTAAAATGAAAATATTCCGTTTGCCAATTGACTTTCTCCAGAGGTCCGCAAAAATATGTGTAGGAATCTTAGACTCATTTCAAAATGGACTATTAATTGAAAATTCAAATTTCAAAATGCTCTTAGATTCCTATTGAACCATCTTTAAATGAAGATAGATAATGGACGCTCTGGCTCTCAGATTGAAGCACATGTCCTGTTTCTCTACTACATATGATGAGGATATGGCAAATATTTGTTCGCAATTAGTATTCTAGTTTGCTAAACTTGCCTTATTACTAATTATATAGAATCGTGTAATGTGATTTTGAGTCAAGTTAACTCGGCTGAGTTTCCAGTTGAGTCAGCATTTTAGATAAGAAAAAATAATCCATGCATAAGTACAGTAAAAATGCACATGCTAGATACGAGGTGGGAACTCCATCCTTCCTAGACAGCATCGTTAGCATATGTGAAGAGGTTTGCAACGGCACCACCTATTGCTATAGGCACTATGGGGCCATAGCCATTGGATATGGGGTTATCTTTTGTAATGACCATAAAAAATAAAAAATAAAAATAAAAACAGGATTTTTTTATTACGACCCTTGATCAGTGGGCCACCATCTAACCCAGCTCTAGATCACTAAGTTAGCTAAAGTAACCTTTGGTATATGACCAACCCATCCAACGACCTGAATAGGATGGGCCATGATGAGATGGGCCATACTACCCATACATGTATATTTCTAAATTGTGCACCACATGTCACCTGAGAGCAAGAAACTCTCTCATTGATATCCTAATTCAACTAATGAATGAGGAAGTTGGAATTGGAATAGAGAGTTTGAAATAGAAAAAGGAGCGCAAGTGGGGGTAATGTGGCTATATCAAGGAGGGAACCTTTCCCACGTTATTTCATTAAAAACACTTTGTACCTAATTTAAGAACTACTATAATAGTATAGGTTTAAACCCTTTCAAGATATTTAGAATGTATTTTCCAAAAGCCTAATCATAAGAGTATGGTTAACCATTTGATTAAACAATATATTGAAAGTGCTATGTTGATAAACCCTATGTATTGTCAAATTTTGGTGTGCTAAACCAATTCAAGTTTGTATCTTGATTTGTATGAAGCTTGTGCATTTGTTCACATTGAATCTTCGACATTTGTTCTGTCGTGCTGAATCTATCTTGCCGATATCTACGACGAACTTACTGAGATCTTCGAACTAGAAAAAGTGAAGACTTTCATATATTGAATGAAGACAGATTTTTCAAGAACATTGTGGTTCAAGATCTGGAACTAGAAAAGTCCAAGAACTCAAGACCTAGTTGAAGATTATGTTTGGTATGTCGAGTTCAAACTTTGAAGATCGCAAGAATTAAAGCTATTGAAGTAATCGATATATTAAGTGTTCATATGTTCTATCTCACAAGTAAAGTATGATTGACCTAGATTGACCTTAGATCATGATTAGATCATTTCATACTTTCGGTCGGTTATTTTGGTCATTTTATAAGTGTAAATTCTGTTCTTTCGACTAGCCCTAGCACTGACTTGACCAGTCCTAGTATTTCTTCGACCAGTATAGGATTTGTTGTGAATTTTCAGAATTTTTTTCTTAGTCTACGACTAGTCTTGGAAACTGCTCGACCAGTCGTGTGAATAGTGCTCGACCAGTTGTGCAGTACTCGACTCGTTTTCTAGTGTGTATTTTGGACTCACACGACCAGTCGAGCAGGCTACTCGACCAGTCATGGGACCCACAAGGCCAGTCATGCACCTAAAAAATCTTATCGCACTAAAACTTTTGAAAATCTGTTTGGATAAGGCTAGTTGTAGCTAACCAAAGGTCAGTCGTGTGAACCGATTTTTCACCTATAAATAATGCTCGAATTTCAGAGTTTTCTATTCAATTATTATCATTCTTAAGCAATCACTCTGAGTTTATTTTGAGTACATTCTAAGCTATTTGTGTATATTTAAGATTCTTTAAAGTAGCTCTTGTAATTTGATTTTGAATCTTTATTCCATTCTTATATTGAAAAGGGATATTCAATTTACCCTTTCTTGAGATCAAAATCAATACAAAGCCTTTGATAGTTTAATTAAAAATCATATAGACTTAGAACCGTGTATACTTGTGAAACTGAACGTTGAACATCTACGTCGTCATCAAGTTGGTTCTACCAGACTGCTTCAGAATCGTCATACAGATAAGTATTTTCTTTTCTTTAATTCAATTCCTTTTTGGTTTTTGAGATTGTTCCAGAAAATCTCATTTTTAGTTTGTTTGAGGTGATCCAGAAAACTCAGAATGTGGGTTTTTTGAATTGTGTAAGCCCACTTGAAAGACACAATTGTGAAGGTTTTAGGTTAACCTTGAAAAACCTATTTTGATTAGTGAACACTAATATCCTGAGGGAGTGGATATTAGGAGTAGAGTAGTTGTGTGGCTATTGTTTAAAAGTTGGTGCACACACTAGTGAACCACTATAATTCTTTGTGTTTGGTAGATGTGTGGTTTATTTCTTTATCTTCTGTGATTTAAGATTGTGGGATATATTTGTGGATGTGAATGTTGTAATCTTTAAATTTCAGTATTGTGTGGTGAATATTGTAATAGATTAGTTTTTATTTCTTTCATATCCTCTTGAGCTTGAGTTTTTAATACTCACCCACGTTCTAGTGAGGTTGTCCTGCCATACACCATTAGTTTTTTGGTGTCAGGTTGTCCTTAGAACCAAGTTTGTATCAACCTCTCAATACTTGATTTTTGAGGTTGTTATTTCCTTTAGTTATTTGCATTTTATTTAGCTATCTGTTGTCTTTATTCTGGTTATTTATTTATTTTTTTGGTATAGTCCTATTCACCGGCCCCCCCCTCAAGGACATATATATCAAGCCTTTTCATATATGCTGTATCCATGAATGCGAATTGCATAAACAAGATATATTATTTAGCATAAAGGCATGTACGTTACACCTGAAACTAAGACCCAATGGTTCGATCATCAAAATACTTTTATACAACGGTCTAATCACTGTAAAAGTAAAATCCAATGGTTAAAACTTTAATTCGATCATCAGACTTGGGTAGATCGGGGACTAGTCCTAATAAGGCGAATTCACGGTTACAACTAGAGATTGATCGAGATAAATCATGCAACTTAATTTATAGATGATAACCATAGAATAAACTCTCACAAACTTAACATTGTGTTGTAAAGTTAATCATAGTAAAGACACGAGCACAATTTAAGATAGCACAAGGAAGTAGAGGCATCCGAGAAATTAGAGAAGACTGTAAACAAAGCTCTAGTAAATGAAATTTAGTATGTGTGTAGTTTGATAAGTAATCAATTGATAATGATTAGTTCTTCAAGTATGATTAATTATTTAATAGCTAACTGTAAATATTACATGCAACATGTTTGTTCTTTTCTCATGCTATATTTCATGAAAATTGCTAAGTAATGATGAAATGTGAATATGTTATTGAGAATAGACTCTAGACAACTTGGGGTTGATAATGCCCTTAAACTAGTTGAGATAAGAAATCACAATGGGTATTGATTCTCTATTCTAAATGGTACCAGTTAGAACCCTTGGTTCGGTTCTCGTGATGGCTATGTAGGGAAGAGTATTGACCAACTCATGAATGTTACTCACTGTGTGGGCTAGGCGGTATTCCCTACTACAAAGTTAATAAAACCATAGTTCTACCTGTGGTGCTGGGTGGGCGTTGGTAAGACCCACGCGAATGGAATAGGCCCTGGTAGTTTACAAAGAATATAGGAATGGTTTTATTAAGAACATGAAATTGAATGGGATTTCTCTAATGTGAGATATGTCATCAAATGTGGTATATATATTCTCCTACTTATTAAATAATCCATGCTATAGTATTATTTGTTGAGCGTCAACTCATGTGAATTGTTGTGACACTAATCGTTCAGGATTTTGAGGAGAGTTTGACCTTCCGGTCTCCATAGAGGTAGGCTCTACCATTTAAGTGGGTGGTTTGGTAATTCGATAATAAGGGAATAAAGGCACTTCGTCAGATGGCACACCGATCCGAGCTGGATAACATCTAAATCAAGAAAACTAAGGTGATAAAAGAGGCCACTTGCAGGCCCACGTCTTTAGAATATACCTCTATGACACCACAATTGGATTATGGAAACTACTATGGATGTGTTAGTGCAGTGGATGATGACTACTACTCGCAGTGCAGTCACATCTAAGCCACTAGTAGAGATTTATTTGCTAGTTTATGTGATAGTTAATTTAATTTGTTTGGATGATGGAAATAAGTTCGAATTAAATTATTGCTATGTTCATTTATTAATTCAATATTAGTATTTCTTTTAGATTGTGTGCTTATGAATGTGTCTCATTAATATCAATAATTATTTTTCCCGTAGTTGCACCCTGGAATTTTGATGGATGGGGCAAGGGCACTCAGAAATCAGGGTCGGGGCGGGACATCTTTCACTAATCCAAACCATTTAGATGATGGGGCATATCATAAATGTTGACTGACTCAACACTCTTCAAGAATGGGACATCTTAAAATTCATATCTGTGGCTCACAAAAATGGTTCAGTATATGGTTAAAGGAACTGTAGCCTTTGGATTTGGGTTTATGTTTTTATAGTCAAAACCAGTCAAACAGTGAGATGTTGGCTGCTTTATGAATCATTATGATTAAAAGATCTTAAACTTTATGTAAGACCCTAACCCAAGTGTGCACACCGTTTCTTTAGGTCACACGGTCCTATCGGTCGAATCCCGATGGCCTACGACCTTCGGGTAGTGTTTGCAATCGTCCTTGAGTTTGGTCACATTGATACGACTCGGATCGACCCGAAACCTATGTCATCTTGTCGATATCGGCGTCGTGGTTCCAACGCCGCGTCCCGTGCATGAATTTGACATGTACATCATGAGTTATGGGCAACGTTCAATTTGGGCCTTTAATGTGTGGTGGTGGACCCACCCCACATATTTTCCTAGGTGCGTGTGGGTGATGATGTCACCCCTAGTACAGGGTTGGTAGAAGACCTATTAACCTACCACCCTATGACCTACCTAGCCTATCCACTTTGTTATTATCAACATAGGCTATCATAGTTTTCTCTAACCAAGGAGAGAGAGAGTCATCATGACCTCTCTACAACTCTCTCTCTCCCTCTCTCTTTCTTCTCATTTCTCTCTACCTCTCCCTCTTGAAACCCTCCAAACGTCCCACATCACCTCCATTTTAGCCCTTTCATCTCCCAAACACCTCCTAATCTGCCATTCTTTAACCAATCTCAACCTTAGATCCTTGATCCTTGGAACTTTTAGAGCATTGTGGTGTAGCTTTGGAGTTGATTTGCTAGGTGGGTGTGCTTATATGTCTAAATTTCAGATTTCCTTTCGTCTCTTCTTGTTCTTCATTCTTCTTCCATTGATGGAGCTTGTGGGACCCATCAAGTGATGATGGTGGCTCCAAGACTCTATGGATATGGTTTGTAGTCTATCCTACATTGCATGCATGTGCATGCAAGGGGCCATTTTCCATGAATCCTTTGATGCTCTTTCCTTCCTTAGATCAGGGATCCTTGGGTCATCTAGACCCTTGATCCTTGGTGGAGATTGGATCTCCACCATAGATCCCAAGTTAACAGCCTTTGATCATGTAGATTTTGTATGTACCATGTAATAGCGGATAGTGTTGCTTGTGTGATGAGGGGAAGGGCCTCAATGACGCGAAAACCCTTCCCTTATGGCCGATATTCTTCTTTTCATGCTAATAATTCTCTGATCATGAGTGTGTGGCCCACCTTGTGGACCAACAAGATCCAAACCGTTCCAAGTGGGAGGACATTTTTGGACAGTCCATCCCTTGGAAGTGTGGCCCCTAAATGCACCAAAAAGGGGTGCATGCAAGGATGTTTTGGATGGTGGGATGGCTTGGATGTTTGTGGGGCCCACTTGGGTGGACCACACCATGATTTTCTGGGGTTAAATCCCTATTTAATTAATGTTTCCTATTTATTTTTATCAGACATATGTTGCTGTCTAGAACCGTCTGGACAGATTTTTGGGCCAGCTTTGGGCTTGATTTTTAGTCATTTGGTGGGGAGATTGATACCATCCAATACATTATTCTTGAAGGTGTATATCCTGCCTATACGTCTACCAATTTTCCGCTCAAACTGACCCCTTTTGAGCCTCCTAAAGAGTTGGCCAACATGGGTGATCAACCAGATTTCTGCCATACAGTCCAGCAATACAGACTGTTGTAAACCTTAATTTAAAAATATTTTCTCTCATGGTGGGCAACCCTTCTGGGTACCACCTTGTTGTAGAGATGATGAGGGACCTTGGCCCTCAATTTCAGGAATTTTGGAGGCCCTACACCTACTCTATTGGAGGGCACAAAATCAGGACAGCAACATGTATGCTGCAGAATTTTTTTCTACCTTGCTGTCTTCTTTGTAATTGTGGAACTTATTAGACCCGGCCCATTGGGGCTTTTGTGCATGTTTGTATGGCCCACCTTATAATTTTTCAGAGGGCCACAGAGGCCATGGTGGTGGGGCTAACTAGCTAGACCAGCGAACCATACTGGACGTCCAGCAGGTGGACATCCAGCATGGCTGGCCGTCCTTAGCTAGGCCCCCCATGGTGTATGTTTTCATTCACACCATCCTCCCCTTTGGGTGTGGCCCACGTGGAGGTTGGGTCCACCCTGAGTGGACGTCACATGTGGGGCCCACCTTGGACGTGTGGAGCCCACCTTTAATGTATGTGGCCAGGCCATCCATGGCCTTGGGCTGTCCCACCCTTGGGACGCCCATGCTTGGGCTGCTGCTGGGCCTACATTCCAGTAGCAGGCTTACTTGGTATTGAGTGGTAAATGCCCTTCCTCCATCTGGTGGGGCCCCTTTTGATCATTACCAGCCCCTATGTGATTGATTCCCACCTATTTTGACTAGTTTTTGGGCTTCAGCAGGCCCAAAATATTAAGTGGACTGAAAGTCCAGCCATTAGGCATTAAGTATACAATGTATGGCTGAACTTTTATTGGAATTGGGGGCCCACCACATTGAGGGATTTGGGTACTTATTGATCACCTATTTCTTAGAATAGTTTTTGGGCTCAATTGATGCATGATTGGGCCACTCATTGATGACCACTTGTGGGAGTCAAACTTATACTAGATTTTAGGACTTTCTAGTGGACCCAGATTGGGCTGGAATGTCCCACCTTGGCCAACCATATGTTGGGTTGACCTTCCACCATTTGCTGGACTTATGGGCTGAGGAAAAAGGTGAATTTGGGCCCTTGAATACCCACTTAAATTGCTAGTTATTGAGTTGATGTAGTGGGGCCTATTTCACCCAACTTAGACTTATTTTTGAGCTATGTTTTTGTGCTCATGGGTTGCCCATTCAGTTCAACTAAATGCATGGATTTAACGGCCATTGGAACTTGGGCTTTGGGCCTTGATCCCCTTCTTTTGGCCCATGTTGTTATGTACATGGATTGGATGTGGGCCTTGGACCTTGTAGCTTATGGTTTGTGGTTGGATGCCTTGGGGCAATGGTGGTTGAATGTCCCCATTTGGACCCCTCTAGGCCCATTGTATCTAAGTGTGGTTGAATGCCCACCTTAGTCTCTTGCTAGGCCCATCTCTATATTATTTAGGCCCGTAGCGTGCATGCTTAGTCTCGTAAGCTACCTTAGGTAAATGGGCCCCCACTAGAAGTTATATATTCCTTATGCAGAATTGGTTAAGTACCTAGACCCTTCATGGTTAGGTAGAGAGTTCATCTTCACCTCATTAGCACCCCTATTCATCTTCATAGTTCACTCTCATACACATTATATGCATGCTTGGTAGAGGTATGATTGGCCAAGGTTGTGCCATTGTGTAGGACTTATTAGTATCTCCCCGAGGGATGGGGTTTACCCTCTTGAGCATGATAAATGCTTGGGATTGATGCATAGATGATTTTGTGATTCATGCATCTGGCATTGCATAGCATGTGGATATTCTCCCTTACTTCATCAGGGTCGTAGCCTCTATAGATATATCGTAGATGGTCGTGTGGACACTGAAAATGATTCTTGAGCATTTGGGGTACATAGGATGTCCCTGGGTGAAAGCCCCTAAACTTTTACGGTACCGAGGAGATGCCTCAACGCCGAGACTGAGTGGAAATCATGAGCGCTCGAGTGCCTTATACCGTTAGGCCACGACTCCCACTGTTGCGAGGTCGGTTGGGAGGGGCTGTGACCTTACCTGCCTAAGTGAGAGGGCAATAACTAGGCTAAGTTAGACCAGCTCGTGAAATGGGTCCACTACCATCGAGCCTTTCTGGTGATTGGTTGTCCACAGGCGGGTAGTGAGGTCTCCTACGCTCATTTGACTGTGCGGGTCTTGGAAAGCAGCAGTCATACAGAAGTGTACTTGACCCCGGTGGATTCCTTATAATGGAACTGTACTTGATATGTTAATTGGATATGAGGAGTGGCATTACTTTGCATTGCATTTGCATCGGTTGTATAAGCCTTCTATTGCATCACCTCGGTATGGCGTCCAGTACTCATGTATTGCATTGCATAGCCTTGGTACGGCTTACTGCATTCGGTATCAATCATGGTTCCCTCTGCATCCTCCTATTTCTTTTGAGCACCATTGTCACACACCTTACACCGCCCTCTAAGCTTTCTATAAGCTTATGCACGATTGATGCGTGCAGGAGATCCTAGGTCGACGTCGTAGCAGAGGAGCTGTGGATTGCAGCGCGAGCTGAGGACCCTAGTTGCAGACCTTTCCTTCCCTTCTTTCTATATTATGTATTTCCTTTTTAAGCCTTATACCTGTAAAGTTTAAATTCTTAGTGGATTTTGCAGTGTATTCCTTTTTTATTTTATGAGATTTACTTGCTATGATCTTGGGTATGCTCAATTGAATTGGAATTGTGATATGGAAATCCTCCTTGTAGGATCCCAGGATCGGAACCTGTGCTAGGACCCGAGAATGGGGTGCTACGGAGGCTGTTGCAGTCGGAACCGACTATCGGATTCCTTGCGAGTTCGATCACCGAGTCCAGGGCATGACACCTTACATTATTAGCAAGAAGGATGGTTAAAGTAATGCTGCATGTTTTTGAAGGAAAAGAGTCAACTGATCAAATTTTCTAAATATTCCAATCTATTTTTTTGTTGTTATCCCTGCCTACGATGAGGCCCATGTATGAACAGTTCCTATCATTGAAAAGTTCCCCAATAAATCTAATAGCTACAAAATAGTTTGAAAACCAGAAAACTTGACTAGAATCAACGTAGAGATGGCTCAAGTAGACTCAATGACATGTAGTATTAATTCTTCTAGATGTTTCTCTCTTTAATATGCCAGTTGAACCATTGCCACGTAGTCTTCCACATCCTTCTGTCTTTCTCGATACGTTTCCCATTCTGGTTCTAAACACCTCTTACCCACTCAGCCCACTTTTTGATACCTCTCGGTCGCTCAATATACTTTTAGACATGTAAGGCCTGTATCCAAGTCCGTACCGTTCCTTAGACTCTCGCGATCCTTCCCGTCGAATTCCGGCAACCTGCGACCGATGATCAACATTGCGCTCAACCCTAAGTCATATTTCGTATATCAAAGTCGGCTCGACTCGAAACTTGTATCTTTGTGACTGTACCGTCACCGCAGTTCCAACGCCACGTCTTGCATATGATCCGATACCCTGGCAGGGAGACGTGGACCCGTGTTCAGTTCGAGGAAACGTCATGCTTTTGCAATCCCAGTAGAATCTCTACGACATGTCAAATCAATCCAATTAATCACCTCACATGTCAAGTACATGTCCCATCCCCAAAAGCAACCCCAGTGTCAACTCTCTCCCTCTCTCTCTCTCTTACACATACATGTTAAGTACATGCCCATCACTCACTTCCTATCACTCCATCACTCCATCACACATCACCTCTCTTACAACCACCCTCTCTCCCTCTCTTTCTCTTCACACTTTCCAAGCAACAAAGAAGTGTGGACTTCCAAGCACTTCCAAAGGGAGAGAAAAGTGAGTGTTGTGTTGTAATGACCCGTAAAATTTTGTGCAAAGACCCGAGTACTACCTCAAATTCTTTAGAAGTTAATTGTCGATAATTAGCGTTAAACTCGATTGCTTGTGAAATTAGCATCAATCACTTTAAATTTGATCTGCAGGACTCAAAACCTGTAAAATCGTTAGCGCTATGTTACTCTGAAATCTGGGATTCAATGCTAAATCCAGTTGCTCTCGGGAGTATTTGAAATCTTTGGATCAGACCTGGACCGCGCGTCGAAAGTCCGATAGCGGTGATCTTAAACATCTATGGTCACCTTGTTGGGCTTGACTATCACCTCAAAAATCAAGTCCAGATGATGTCCTGGGTCGATTTATTTGAGTCCGGAGTAAAGAGTGTGAGAACGGTGAGAAATTAAATATGATTTATGGAATTTGAGTCGTGTCGCTTGCGTGACGATTTTAAGCAATCTGACCATTGGATTCTGACCCAAATTCACCCTCGGATCAGGGAAGATGGCCCAGGCACGTCATAGTGCTTGTAGACCTGATCGAGTTTCGGTGACCGTTGAAGTGAGATTGGTCCGCCACGGCTGATCTGTAAATTCGATCGGTACAAAAACTTAGTCTGACCTAGATCCATGGTCAATGAGCTTAAGTCCGACCGCACGTGGAAAAAGGACCACCGGAAGCGCTCCGTTGGATCGAGAGAGGCCTGATTTGGTTATAACCTAAGTATACCTTGGCCCTGGGGCTATTTTCATCAATGTTAAGCCTAAATAAAGACCTTAAAACCCTCACTCTCTATTCCATACGAATTTCCTAAACCCTAACTAACAGAGAGAGAAGAAAATAGAGAAAGTGAGAGAGAAGTTGGTGAATCATCTTGAGATTCTTTCTTGTTACTCTACATCCTTAAACTGTCACTTCTGAATCGTTATTTTGGCGATTCTCAGTTCATTCTTGGGTAAGTTAATCAAACCCTAGTTTGTTTTAGAGCTTAGAATGGTCTATGTGTTGATGTAGCTCATTTCTATTCTTGCCTTAGGTTATCTAGTCGCCGTTGACGAAGACATATCGTCTGAATCAGACCAGTGCATTTTTTCTGGTTTAAGGTGCAGACTATATTCATATAGGTTATAGTTTTCAAGGCTTTCAATGTCAGATAATGGTTTATTATTGTTGTAGGTGAAATTTCACATGCCAAATGCGATGTTTATATTGCGTTCCTGATATATATGAGCTATGTTGAGATTTGTGTATTCTATGTATATGTAGAAAGTATCGTATACGTATGAAATACGAACATGTGTTTGCCATGATTAATTGTCGTGTACTTGTGCTAGTAGTATGTGTGTCAACTCCTTGGCAAAAGGAATTGTCCAAATATGTGTTATCACCAACATATGTCATATATGTTGGAATATGTAGTCTAAGTGTTTGTAGAAATGTTTGAATGGTCTAATGTGTAATATATTATCCTATATACGTGCGTTGAGAAGAGATTCTCAACTCTCCTATTGGTGTGTATGATTTCCTACATTCAATTTACATTCTTTGTTATTTAAGTTCAAGCACTACTTATGTTGAAATCCATGTTAAGTTGATATTTTTCAAATGCTCACATACTGTATGATTTGAATTGTTGTTCCATTACTATTCTAAATTATTGATATGAATATCTGTTATAATTGAATATATTTGGGACTATGAATAGTCCAGGAAATTAGTAACAAACCTTAAGTTCGTGGCCAAGGTTGTTTTCTCCACGTAGGACGTGTTTGACGAACCTGAGTCGTATTTGGGTTGTCAGCAGTGGTTTGGCCACACGGAGTGTTTGCGCACTCTATGTCGTTCAACTCAACGTGCGCTCGTGCTAGTCGAGTTCGTCAAGTAACCTGATTGTCCCGGTGTATGTTCACCATGTATGGACACTATTGTTTGAATCTATGGTACTAAACTTACCGATGAAATCTCGTTAACCGTTGTACCTTGATCCACTAAGACTCATGAGCCGGGCTTGGTGGTATGGGACACCGTGGTCGAGCTGTCGGGCTACGCTAGGGTGACGAGCCTCCCCGTAGTGACCAGTGAGCACACTAGACTCGTGAGCTGATTATGGTGGTATGGGACACTATATTCATGCTGTCGGCCTACATTGATTGGTGACGAGCCCTTTGTAATGACCTTGAGCATACCTTGATACTGCATTAAGGCGACGAGCCTTAGAGTAGTAACTAAGGTATGATAGGCGTGCATTGATTGGTGACGAGCCCTTTGCAGTGACCTAGAACCATATGATCGTATGAGATTGTCTACGACTGATGACCCTAGAATGGATCACTGTGTGGAAGTTGATATGAGGAAGGTATCTTAGCTTCCCAATCCTGCTGTATGAAAATGACTAATAATAACTTGGTAATCATGTTCATGCACCGCATTGCATGTGCGTAGGAGTCGTTGGCACTGTGAGAGGTTGTCATGAGTACCGTAAGATGAAGACGCTGAGGGAGTGCAGGCGAGGGGATGCATCATTTCTACATACATCCTTGCATTAACAAGAGTACTTTAGAAGTGTTTGATTGTATTCCCTTATCATTACTACTTGGTTGATTTGATATCACGTTAACTTTTACTGTATAGTTCCACTGAGTTGATCACTAGCTCCCACATTCTGGGACGGTGTTTCAACACCAACCAGACTCTGTCTTGGATGCAGATGATGGCGCAACCCCTAAGGCAGAGCAGGAGTACGAGGATGATGAGGACGCATTTTCTTTTATGCAGTTCTCAGGCAGGTTCATATGAGTCGTGTCCTGATCGACGGGGATTCTGGGTTTTCTTTTAGAATAGATGAATTTCATTTTGATACTTGTATTTTGAAGATAAACACTTGTAATTGTGACCTGGCAGAGCAGACATATCACAGGGACTTACACATGTACACATATATTTCTTTAAGTCTTCCGCTTGCATTTTTCACTTATCCCTGGATTATGTTTGCATTTTAGCTTAATCTATTCTATATTTTATGCACTCATACAGACAACATACATCCATCATTACATATGTTGCATAAGTGATGTTTTGGAACTCGGGAGCTAAGTTATGCTCGACCCCCGAATTTCAGGGCGTTACAAGTTGGTATCAGAGCATGAATTGGATTAAACCGGACCTGGGTTATGGTCACACACCACACGCTGTAGCCACCTTAGTGTAGGAGGGTGCGAGATTAATTTAGAATTTGTGTGCGTTTTCCTGTTGCTTCTATCGGCGAAAGTTTATTAAAAACGGTCGCCAAGATCGTATCTTTATACACTCCTAATCAGACACAGTGACCTTAAATCTCTTCTAGACCATCCATTGACGGGTTTAGATGGTGTATCATCCCATCCCAGCTATTAAAATTGTCTGTAAACCTGAATCTGTATCAGTTTCTTCTCCTAGTGACCTGATAAGCGTCGAATCTAGCTAAGGGCCCAATCAGGGCAATTCCAGGGGGACCTAGGGGGGACCCACATCATTTTTCAGTGTAGGGGCCAGGAGGACCTCGCCCAAATGGCGAGTCATCTCCAGAATGTCCAAGCGATGACCTCGCCGGTTTGGCAAGCCCTCGCCGCCCAGCAAGCCAGGCCAAGCGGGCTGGCTAGGGCCGACGCATGTGGGGTCTTGTGTGGCCCACTTATCCAGGGTTGCTTATTTTTATCACCTCCTAAACCTTCATTCCTTCACAAACTCACCCTCCAAGCTTTCCTCTTCTTGAAATCTCTCTCAAAACTCCATAAAAACCTCTTTCCAAACCTTTTCCTCTTCCATTTTCGTGCATCCCCATCCTACCATCTCAAAACCCCATCTTCATTATTGTTTTCCCTCTCTTTCCTCTTCATTTGAGCACTCAAATCCTTCCTTTGGGTCTCAAATTTGTTGAAGCCTCACCATTCTTCCCATTTCTCTCTTTTCTCTCATTTTTCATGGCCCTATTTAAGTTTGTTACGGCCATATTTTCCATCTCCTCCATTTTCTCTTTGATGGGGAAGAAGAGAGCGCCCGTTGATAAAGTCGGGCCTAGCCGCCCAACCCGTGCACGGAGGCCGAGAGGTGCCACCGCGAGCACGGCCGCCACTCGAGAGTTTTAGACCAAGCGGGACCTCGATCCTCAAGCTCTCGTTGAAAGAACTTTGTTGGCGGAGCTATCTCATGGAGTTTATGAAGGGCGTAGGGTCCTTTTTGAAGCTCATGTAGATCCGCGGCTATTTAGTGATTTTATCTTGTTGGAGCGCTTGGAAGGGGCCGATTGGTGTCCCTTGTTTGAGGGTGAATATCGCGCCAATGTGGGTACTGTTCGAGCTTTTTATGCCCTCATTCCGGAACCGTCGCTAGAGCTTTTGTAGTTCAAGATCCCTTGTGGAAGAGATCAGGAGGCCACGATCAATGTCGCCTTGATATCCTGACTTCTAAATGTGCCGCTTGGTGAGGTGCATGCTAGTGAGAAGAATCTGAGTAGTACGCATGAGAGGGATCGCCGCACGTGGTTCCTGTGTGGTCATCTAGTCGAATGGCAGCCTAACAGAAGCCTTTTAACTACCAACATGACGGACGACTTCCGTTTGCTTCACCACATGTGCACATTCAATGTTTATCCAAGGTGGAGCAACAGCACCGAGTGTACGCGCCTGATGAAGATTTTCTGTATCAGGTGGGGCAAGGAGAGAAGCTTTGTGTGCCAACGTACATCTTGCGTCAGATTGTCCTTATTGCTCATTCGAATAGGAGAACCGAATCTCTCCCATTTAGCCGACTCATTTGTAAGCTTGCACATGAGTTTGGCTTCAGGCTTGGGGCGAAAAAGCCGGTACCTGTTCGTTACATTAATGAGACGACCCTTACTCAGATGGACATTGGGCCTCGTCGATGACAAGCCTCACTTGAAGAAAGTGATGATGAGACTGAGAGCGATGAGGAAGAGAGTTATGGCGTAGGTGGAGCAGAGATAGAGGAAGAAGGAGAAGAGCAGGACGAGGAAGAAGCGGAGGCCCAGGACACGAGTGAGAGTTCTCCTCCTGTGGCACTGGAGCAGGGTGCAGATCAGGGCGCCAGGGATGCTCGTATAGTTCGGCTTGAGGAGGGTCAGGCTGTCCTACGCCAGGATATTATGGATCTTCGAGGCCTCGTGAAGCATAAGTTCAAGAAGATATCTCCATCTCTAAAGTCTATCCTGTGTTGTCTGCAGGATAAGGGTGCCCCGCCTCCATCTCCTGATTCTGACGAGTAGTTGTGGTTGTAGTCGTCCTTTGCTCTGTTTTGTTAATTGTTTTTATGTGAAGCCGTTGTTGGCGTAGTAGTTTGGAAGTTGTTTGTTGTTTGAAGCTTTAGATGTTTTAGCTCACATGCTTTCTCTGTCACGATTCATGTAATGTTGCACTTCTTGTATTGCGACAATTTTGTTAAATGAAATGGATGTTGTTTATCTTTGAGTTGTGATGTAAATACTGTGTGGGTTGATTATGTGGATGTTGGATCTCACAGGTTACATCCTCTGTTGAATGTAGGGTATGCCTCCTAAGGGATCGAAGACTTCGGCCTGTCTCTCTTTAGGCGAATCGCTTGTCGGAGTTTCCTCCCTAAGCGATAGCTAGACGGATTTATAGTCGGGCCCGTCTCATTTTGATGCTGGGCCGGACTCTCAGCCAGCTACTGGCCCCGCTGCTGGGCCGACTCCTATGATTTCACCTATGGCTCCTCCAGTCATGCCTTCGGTTCCTGAGTCGAACCATGCATCTGCGTCGACGCCTTATGCATCTTCATCCGCTCCGCCTCCTGATAGGTTTGAGCAGATGATGCTGCTGATGCAGCAGCAGCAATAGCAGCAGTTTCTGTCTTCCATAGCTGGCATCTTTGCTCAGTCGATGGGGGCGACTACACCTGCTTCACATATGCACCCATATGGGAATGCTAGTGCTAGTGGCACATTCGAGCGATTCCAGCGCCTACGACCTCCCACATTTGTGGGTTCTCATAGACTCGAGGAGGCCGAGTACTGGATTGACCGCCGCTTCACTGTTCTAAGGCTGAGCAGGTAGAGCTTGCCTCCTTCATGTTTGAGAAGGAGGCCAGTTTATGGTGGGATAGTGTTCTCCGCACAGTTGCGGAGGGGTTTGAGTGGACGTGGCAGGCGTTTGAGGCACGCTTCCATGAGAAGGATTTTTCGGTCACTTACCGACACGAGAAGGAGAGTGAGTTCCTTCGCCTCCGTCAGGGAGGGATGTCGGTGACTGAGTATGAGAACCGGTTTACTGAGCTAGGTCGTTATACTCCTTTATTTCTAGGTGATCAGCCGATGCGGATGCGGCATTTTTATGAGGGGTTGAGGCCTGAGATCCGATCGAAAATGTGTTGTGCTAGCATATCTTCTTATGCTGAGTTGGTGAGCATGTCCCTGCGAACTGAGCTGGACGGGGACAGGTCGTCCCGTATGTGAGCACCTATGGTTCCCAGACCGCGACCTGACTTTCCGAGTGCATCATTTCTCGGTAAGAGGCGGCGGGTAGATTCTCCTTCGAGGCGTCCAGCGCCTGCTCGCTTAGCAGATGCGTTCTAACTTTTTCTATTCGTACTGTGGGAAGATGAGGCATTCGGATCGCAATTGCTTTTCGCGAATGCGGGATAGTGGATTTACTCCACCGTAGAGGATCAGCCGTCCGATGCCTCAGGTTATATCACCTCCACCCCTTCGGTCAGCGCCAGCTCACCCATCCTTCAGACCTTCTGTACCTTGTTTCAGGCCACCTCAGCGACCCATGGTTCCTCCGCCGAATCGTCCACAGCAGGCTTGAGTTCACGTGCTTTTAGCTGAAGCACCTGTGGCTGACTTGGTACCGAGATCTTTTGAGGTTACAGCTCACATCCAATGTATTCCCGTTTCTTTGTTGGTGGATACAGGGTCCACTACCTCTCTTATATCGTATGCGGCAGTTAAGCGCCTGAGTTTGGGCATTGTTTATATGAAGGGAGTGATGCTCACTACCACTACAGGGACCTCCTCTGATACTACCAAGCGTTGTATGGGTTGTTTGATTGATCTTGGGAGTAGATCGATTCTGGTTGACCTTTTTGTCGCACCTCTATGCCATTACGATGTCATTTTGGGTATGGATTTGCTCACGAAGATACGAGCAGAGATTGATTGTGAGGCTAGGTTGGTGATAGTCCATGAACCTGAGGGCGAGACATTCACTTTCCCTGTTGAGGTCAGTTACCCGTTTCGTTTTGGTTATTATACTTCTCTGTTGGAGAGTATTGCTGGTTCGGCGTTTGAAAGCAGGCCAGTAATTCGAAATTTTAAAGATGTGTTCGAGTCGATTCCTGGATTACCCCCTCAGCGCGAGATTGATTTTACTATTGATCTCATGCCTGGTGCGACACTTATTTCATTGCCCACCTATCGCATGCCTCTGAGTGAAATGAAGGAATTGAGGAAGCAGATAGATGGCTTGTTGAATTTGGGTTTCATTCGACCTAATGTGTCTCCTTGGGGAGCACCTGTTCTGTTTGTTAAGAAGAAGGATGGTTCCTTACGATTATGTATAGATTATCACAGGTTGAATTAGGTGACTGTGAAGAATAAGTATCCTTTGCCCAGGATCAATGATCTATTTGATCAGTTGAAGGGGGCATGATACTTTTCGAAGGTTGATCTGCAGTCAGGGTATCATCAGTTGTGCGTCAAGAATGAGGACATGCAGAAGACCGCTTTCAGGACTAGTTTCGGCCATTATGAGTTCCTTGTGATGTTGTTCGGTCTTACGAACGCACCGGCCGTGTTCATGGATCTGATGAACAGGGTGTTTCGGCCATTTTTGTTTCGATTCGTCATTATCTTTATCGATGACATTTTGATATACTCTGCGAGTCGGGAAGAGCACGAGGAGCACTTAAGAGCAGTTTTGGATACTCTCAGGAAAAATCAGTTGTTTGCGCAGTTCAAGAAATGTGATTTCTGGAAGGAGGAAGTCAAGTTCTTAAGACATGTGGTGTTCAAGGAAGGGATAGCTGTTGATCTCGCTAAGGTAGCTGCAATTCAGGACTGGAAGCAGCCTGGTTCGGTTACTGAGGTAAGAAGGTTTTTGGGTCTCGCAGGCTATTATCGACGTTTCATACGAGACTTCTCGAAGATAGCCAGACCGTTGTCTCAGTTGACATGAAAAGACTTAAAGTTTTCTTAGAATGAAAAAGTGAAATAGCTTTTCAGGAGCCGAAAGACAAGTTGATGTCTGCCCCTGTGCTAGTATTGCCAGAGCAAGGGGTTAAGTATACGATATATACTGACACCTCTCACGTTGGTCTAGGTTGTGTCCTTATGCAGAAGGACAAGGTGATTGCATATGCCTCGAGACAGTTGAGGAAACACGAAGAGAATTACCCTACACACGACCTGGAATTGGCAGCTGTCATTTTCGCATTAAAGCTCTGGAGACATTACCTCTATGGAGAGGAGTTCGAGCTCTTTTGTGACCACAAGAGCCTTAAGTATATTTTCACACAGGGTGACTTGAATATGAGGCAACGCCGATGGATGGAAACATTGAAAGACTTTAAGTTCGATGTCTCTTACCATCCTGGCAAGGCAAACCTTGTGGTAGACGCGTTGAGTCGTAAGAAGGCTATAGAGTTTGCGGCTCCGCTAATGATAGCAGAGTGGGACATGATGGAGTTCGTGCGAGACTTTGAGCAGAAACTTATGGTGGAAGAGCCGTATGAGGTTATCACACACATTCGTGTACAACCCCTCATTGACGAGAGGTTCATTGCAGCTCAGGTAGATGATGAGCTATTGGCGAAGATGAGAGAGCGGGTTGGTACAGATGAGGACTCCGAGTGGAGTGTTGGTTCAGATGGGGGCCTACGATTTCATGGTCGATTATGTGTCCCAAACATTCCTGACTTGAGACGGGAGGTTCTCGAGTCAGCCCATAATTCTCAGCTTGCGATGCATCCAGGTAACACGAAGATGTATCAAGATATGAGAAGATCCTATTGGTGAGACAACATGAAGGTTCACATTGCTGAGTTTGTATCTCGTTATCTCACGTGCCAACAGGTCAAAGCAGAGCATCGCCGACCTCCTAGACTGCTTCAGCCCATGCCCATAACAGAATGGAAGTGGGACTTCATCTCTATGGATTTTATTTCAGGGCTGCCGAGAACGAAGAAGGGACATGACTCTATTTAGGTGATCGTCGACTGATTGACAAAGTCGGCTCATTTCTTACCGATCAGAGTCACAAACTTTGCAAACGAGTTGGCTAGGTTGTACATCAAGGAGATTGTACGTCTGCATGGAGTTCCCTTGGAGATTGCGTCTGACAGAGACACGCGATTCACATTTATCTTCTGGACTCGTATCTAAGAAGCGATGGGTGTGAAATTGAAGTTCAGCACCGCGTTTCATCTGCAGACAGATGGGCAGACAGAACGTGTGAATCAAGTTCTGGAAGACATGTTGCGAGCTTGTGTTTTGGATTTCAAGGACAGTTGGGATGATTGTCTCCCTTATGCAGAGTTTGCATATAATAACAGTTTCCAGGCGAGTATCGGCATGGCTCCCTACGAGGCATTGTATGGTCGCCCATGCAGAACACCACATTGCTAGGGCAGAAGTTGGCGAGCGTAGTTTGATTGGCCCAAAGTTGGTGCAGGCGACTTCAGAGAAGGTTAACATTATTCGACGTCGACTTCTGACAGCCCAGAGCAGGCAGAAGAGTTACGCTGATACGAGGTGGCAACCGCTTGAGTTTAAGGCTAGAGACCATGTGTTTCTTAAGGTTTCCACTATGAAGGGAGTTCTGCGGTTCGATAAGAAGGGAAAGCTCACGCCGAGATTTTTTGGTCCATTTCAAATTCTGGATTAAGTGGGAGCGGTAGCATACCGCCTTACTTTGCCTACACCTCTTGCGGGCGTGCATAATGTATTCCATGTTTCTATGCTGAAAAAGTACGTTCTTGATCCTTCGCATATTATCAGTTGGGAGCAGGTGTAGTTGAGTGAGGATGCCGCATATGTACTGCGACCGACACGTATCCTAGACAGAAAGGAGCAAGTATTACATAGCAAGGTCATCCCTCTTGTGAAAGTATTGTGGACGCATCATAGTGAAGAAGAGGCTACTTGGGAGACTGAAGCTGAGGTCAGAAAGAGCTACCCTCAGATTCTTGAGGAGTATGAGAAGGTACGAATTTCGAGGATAAAATTTTTCTTTAAGGGGGGTAAATTGTAATGACCTAAAAAATTTCGTGCAAAGACCCGAGTACTATCTTAAATTCTTTAGAAGTTAATTGTGGGTAATTAGCGCTAAACTCGATTGCTTGTGAAATTAGCATCAATCACTTTAAATTTGATCTGCAGGACTTAAAACCTATAAAATCGTTAGCGCTATGTTACTCTGAAATCTGAGATTCAATGTTAAATCCAGTTGCTCTCGGGAGTATTTGGAATCTTTGGATCGGACCTGGGCCGCGCGTCGAAAGTCCGATAGCGGTGATCTTAGACATCTATGGTCACCTTGTTGGGCTTGACTATCACCTCAAAAATCAAGTCCAGATGATGTCCTTGGTCGATTTATTTGAGTCCGGAGTAAAGAGTGTGAGAACGGTGAGAAATTAAATATGATTTATGGAATCTGAGTCGTGTCGCTTGCGCGATGATTTTAAGCAATCTGACCGTTGGATTATGACCCAATTTCACCCTCGGATCAGGGAAGATGGCCCAAGCACGTCGTAGTGCTTGTGGACCTGATCGAGTTTTGGTGACCGTTGATTAAGATTGGTCCGCCACGGCTGATCTGTAAATCCGATCAGTACAAAAACTCAGTCTGACCTAGATCCATGGTCAATGAGCTTAAGTCCGACCACACGTGGAAAAAGGACCACCAGAAGCGCTCTATTGGATCGAGAGAGGCCTAATTTGGTTATAACCTAAGTATACCTTGGCCCTGTGGCTATTTTCATTAATGTTAGGCCTATATAAAGACCTTAAAACCCTCACTCTCTATTCCATACGAATTTTCTAAACCCTAGCTAAGAGAGAGAGAAGAAAAGAGAGAGAAAGTGAGAGAGAAGTTGGTGAATCATCTTGAGATTCTTTCTTGTTACTCTGCATCCTTAAACCGTCACTTCTGAATCGTTATTCCGGCGATTCTAAGTTCATTCTTGGGTAAGTTAATCAAACCCTAGTTTGTTTTAGAGCTTAGAATGGTCTATGTGTTGATGTAGCTCATTTCTATTCTTGCCTTAGGTTATCTAGTCGCCGTTGACGAAGACATATCATCTGAATCGGATCAGTGCGCTTTTTCTGGTTTAAGGTGCGGACTATATTCATATAGATTATGATTTTCAAGGCTTTCAATGTCAGATAATGGTTTATTATTGTTGTGAGTGAAATTTCACATGCCAAATGAGATGTTTATATTGCGTTCCTGATATATATGAGCTATGTTGAGATTCGCGTATTCTATGTATATGTAGAAAGTATCGTATACATATGAAATACGAACATGTGTTTGCCATGATTAATTGTCGTGTACTTGTGCTAGTAGTATGTGTGTCAACTCCTTGGTAAAAGGAATTGTCCAAATGTGTGTTATCACCAACATATGTCATATATGTTGGAATATGTAGTCTAAGTGTTTGTAGAAATGTTTGAATGGTCTAATGTGTAATATATTATCTTATTTATGGGCGTTGAGAAGAGATTCTCAACTCTCCTATTAGTGTGTATGATTTCCTACATTCAATTTACATTATTTGTTATTTAAGTTCAAGCACTACTTATGTTGAAATCCATGTTAAGTTGATATTCTTCAAATACTCACATATTATATGATTTGAATTGTTGTTCCAATACTGTTCTAAATTGTTGATATGAATATCTGTTATAATTGAATATGTTTAAGACTATGAACAGTCCAGGAAATCGGTAACAGACCTTGAGTTCGTGGCCGAGGTTGTTTTCGCCACGTAGGACGTGTTTGACGAACCGGAATCGTATTTGGGTTGTCGGCAGTGGTTTAGCCACACGAAGTGTTTGCGCACTCAATGTCGTTCAACTCAATGTGCGCTCGTGCTAGTCGAGTTCAACAAGTAACCCGATTGTCCCGGTTTATGTTCACCATGTATGGACGCTATTGTTTGAATCTATGGTACCAAACTTACCGATGAAATCCCGTTAACCGTTGTACCTTGATTTGCTAAGACTCATGAGCCGGGCATGGTGGTATGGGATACCGTGGGTGAGCTGTCAGCCTACGCTAGGGTGACGAACCTCCCCGTAGTGACCAGTGAGCACACTAGACCCGTGAGCCAAATATGGTGGTATGGGACACTATGTTCGCGCTGTCGGCCTACATTGATTGGTGACGAGCCCTTTGTAATGACCTCGAGCATACCTTGATACTGCATTAAGGCGATGAGCCTTAGAGTAGTAACTAAGGTATGATAGGCGTGCATTGATTGGTAACGAGCCCTTTGCAGCGACCTAGAACCATATGGTCGTATGAGATTGTCTACGACTGACGACCCTAGAATGGATCACTGTGTGGAAGTTGGTATGAGGAAGGTACCTTAGCTTCCCAATCCTGCTGTATGAAAAGGACTAATAACAACTTGGTAATCATGTTCTTGCACCACATTGCATGTGCGTAGGAGTCGTTGGCACTGCAGGAGGTTGTCATGCATACCGTAAGATGAAGACGCTGAGAGAGTGCAGGCGAGGGCATGCATCATTTCTACATACATCCTTGCATTAACAAGAGTACTTTAAACGTGTTTAATTGTATTGCCTTATCATTACTGCTTGATTGATTTGATATCATGTTAACTTTTATTGTATAGTTCCACTGAGTTGATCACTCACTCCCACATTCTGGGACGATGTTTCAACACCAACCAGACTCTGTCTTAAATGCAGATGATGACGCGACCCCCGAGGCAGAGCAGGAGTACGAGGATGATGAGGACACGTTTTCTTTTATGCAGTTCTCAGGCGAGTTCATGTGAGTCGTGTCCTGATCGACGGAGATTAGGAGTTTTCTTTTAGAATAGATGAATTTCATTTTGATACTTGTATTTTGAAGATAAACACTTGTAATTATGACTTGGCAGAGCAGACATATCACAAGGACTTACACATGTACACATATATTTCTTTAAGTCTTCCGCTTGCATTTTTCACTTATCCCTGGATTATGTTTGCAGTTTGGCTTAATTTATTCCATGTTTTATGCACTCATACAGACAACATACATCCATCATTACATATGTTGCATAAGTGATGTTTTGGAACTCAGGAGCTGAGTTATGCTCGACCCCCGAATTTCAGGGTGTTACATGTATGTGGCCCACATCATATCTCTAGATCCTTCATTTTAGTTGTTTATCTCTCATCATCCTCCATCAAAGTGAAGCACAAGGAAACTGGCTTTCCAACGAACCAAGAAGATCGAACGATGAGTGCTTCTATAGCCTAGATTTCATATTTTTATGATGGGCCAAGTGAGGCCTACTGATTGATGGTATGGATCTCACTTTGAACCTTAGATGTGGCCGATGGCCCATCTTGATCCTCACGATCATTCCATGATGGGGCCATTCTCCATGGACCCCATCATGATGTTTATTTTCCTTATATGATTAGAGGTCATCTAGACTTTCCATTTTGGTGGAGAAAGAATCTCCACCGTTGATCTTTGATTTGGTGGGCCCACGTGTAATGAGACGCACTTGATGTATGATTGAATGCAAGGGAGGGCCCATAGTGGCAGAGCCCTCCATCACACGCGTCTCTCTCTCTCTCTCTCCTTCCTTTTTTTTTTGTGGCCCATTTAATGGAGGGATGTGGTGTCCAAACCATCCATCAAATGGACCCCATGGCCATCCAAGCCATGTGGGCCCTACCCTTTAGATGATGGGAAAACACACATATCATTTTGATACAAATTAAGTGGGCCACGTCCATGTGGGACCCACTAGCCGTGGTCCGCACATGTGGGACCCACCTTGATTCATGTCGTCTGTGAAGTGTGAACAGACCATGGGATGTGCTAATAGTCTCTGGATGTTGCACGTGAAAAACAGAAATGTTAGTTTGATTTGAAATTTGGGTTGGGTTGCTTATGTAGGCCCCACTTTGATGTATGAATTCAATCCATGCCATCCATCCTATTTTTCATATCATTTTAGGCGTTGAGCTGAAAAATGAAGCCAATCCGACTTTCTGGTGGGCCATAGCATAGAGAATAGTATTCTTACCATTGAAATACACCCTGATATTTCTATGCACCAAAATATATTGAATATTGGGCTCGTTTGGTCTGTCTCAAGCAATAAAATCAAATGGTTGGGGTGGATTTTGCTGAAGCAGGCCCCACGTGTGAAAAACCTCAAATAAACCAAAATTTAAAAAATATATATATATAAAAATAGGCAGCAGCGGCTGCTGTTGCCGCTGACGCCAAGGACGCAGCAGCATCCTGCGTTGTGGCCACATGAATAGGCAGGGACCATTGGGTCCTAACCGTGGGCCCCACCATGATGTGTACCACATGTCAACACCATGCATTTTGATGGGGCCCCTTAAGGCTGTGATTCCCCCAAAAATCAGCCCTATACTCAGCTCAGGAGGCCCACACGGCAGGGAACAGTGGGACTAAGCGTCTACCATTGAGACCCTGTGTGGGTCCCAGAAGTGTTGGATCATTGTGAAATTTGTTCTTCCTTTTCATCCGGGTCCGTTTGACCTTATCAATAGATTGGATGGGAAATAAACATTATGGTGGGCCCCACGTGGGACCCACCTCTTTGAAGAGGATTGGCTGGCGGATAGCAGCCATATAGCTACTGTATTGACGTCCCCAAGTTTGTGGGTCTGTAACCCACCCTGGTGTATGATCCACTTGGTCCAACGGGTGGGACCCACATGATTTAAGTATGGTATCCTCACCGTCCAATCTAACAAAGGATGGTGGGACACCATCTGATATATGTATTTTACCCCAACCGTCCATCATCTGGACGTGGGACACCACGTGATGTACAGTTGGGCTCACCTTAGTGTGTGTGTTTTATCTCAGCCGACTATTACGTGCACTCCATGATGTAGTGTTGTATCCACCATCCATCTGTATGAACCATACATGATGTGATATATAAGGCCCATTGTTGAGGCCCCACCCTTGATGTCTGTGTTATATCCAAACCGTCCATCCAGACAGTGTGTATGCACACTGTCCATTTAATTGGTGGGCCACGTGTGTGGACCCTACCATGATGCATGTGTTGCATCCAAGCCATCCAACCATTTTGAAAGTGCATTTTAGGGCTTGAGACTAAGAATGAGTCAGATCTAAGGTTTAAGTGGACCCCACCATTGAAAATAGTGGAGATAATGACATCCACCGTTCAAACTTCTTAGGAGCCACATTAGCTTCCAATTAAACTTATATTTTGCTTTCACTTCATCTAGCTCTATGTTAACTTATGAATTGGTTGGATCTCAAACACATCACGGCGGGCCACTCCGTGATATGATCATCCATTGAGGCCCACTTTGATATACATGTGACTCATCAGGATGTATCTTTGACCCATGAGCAGGGCCCACCTGTTGCGTATTTTGAGGCCCAGGTGCAGGGCGCACATGTAATGTATTTAGAGCCCGTGGGTTGAGGCTCATTGTGATGTATTTCCAACCCATTTGGCAAAGCCCATTGTGATGTATTTGGAGCTCATGGGTGAAGGCCCATTGTGATGTATTAGGGCCCATGGGTTGAAGCCCATTGTGATGTATTTGGAGCCCATCGGTTAAGGCCCATTGGGATGTATTAGGGCCTGTGGGTTGAGGCTTATTGTGATGTATTTCTGACCCATTTGGCAAAGCTCATTGTGATGTAGTTGGGGCTCATGGGTTGAGGCCCATTGTGATGTATTAGGGCTCGTGGGTTGAGGCCCATTGTGATGTATTAGGGCCCATGGGTTGAGGCCCATTGTGATGTATTTGGGGCCCATGGGTTGAGGTCCATTGTGATGTATTAGGGCCAGTGGGTGGAGGCCCATTGTGATGCATTTTCGACCCATTTGGCAAGGCCCATTGTGATGTGTTTCCGCCTCATATGCTGTGGCCCATTGTGATATATTTTCACCCCATGTGATGAGGCCCATCTTGATGGCCCGCATGGCTAGGGCGATGTGGTGTATATGTGGCTCAATGTGAGGAATGTGCACCCGATGTAATGTGTGATTTCACTATAATGCAGGTAATGATGTTATGGCGGGCTGTGCCTTGGGAGCAATGTTGGTTTGATGTCCACATTATAAGAATAATGTTGGTTAAATGTCTGCATTATAACTCTCCCTAAGGCCCATTGATAGGCCCATACTTGTTGTGTGTAGGCCATCAAGGCCCACCTTCGTTGTGAGGATAGTTCATCACCATATAAAATGCTTAGTATAACTCCATGATTCATGCCCATACGCATCATATGTATGCCTGATATGAGGAATGTTTGATCATATCATACGCCATTAGGCAGACTATTTACGGGACTCCTTATGAGACGGAGTGCCCACATTATCGTGTCGTACGTGCAGGATTGCTGTATGACTGGATAGTGTGAATCATGTATCTCGCATATATGTGACTTGATCATTGTATGCCCTAGCGACATCAGGGTGGTGGCCTCCACAAGCACATCGTGGATGGCTAAATGGGACACTAACAATACTTGGTTGTAGTACTGTGAGCACTTAGGATGTCCTTGGGTGAAAATCTCAAAATCTCCGAGGCCAGGAGGTACCCTAACGTCTAGACCGAGTGGAACATGAGCGCCCAAGTGCCGAATACCAGTAGGCCGCGTCTCCCACTGTGTTGTGGTCGGTTGGGAGGGGGTGTGGCCTTATCCGCCCGAGTGAGGGGGATATAAGCTAGGCTGAGTATGACCAGCTTGTAAATGGGTCCACTATCGACGAGCCAAGTAGGTATTGGCAAACTGCTGGCTAGGTGGATAGTGAGATGTCTTTCACTTGCTGGGCTGTGCGGCTGGGAAGGCGACAGTCAGTGTGGATTGCAATAGACCGTAGTGATTTCCCCAGAGAGTAACCGTACTGATATGTGGACTTATTGAGTAGGAATTTCATATCCATTCCTTCATTCATTCACTATCCACTCGGGCTGGTGGTGCATAACTATTTGTTATGTGTACCATTGCGTTGGTAGGATTTCGGTTGGGCGCGCGACTAACCTGAGATCAGGAGTTTACCACATTGAGTCTGACTATCCATATTTAGGTATGGGACTGGTTTAGATAGAAGTCCCTTGTGGTGGACCCCATCACCTGCGATACTGCGTACTATCATCCCGACTTCACATTCCAGCATGGTCATTTCATTCGCACCGCATATTACATTGCATCCGCAATACTTAGCATTTTGGGTTACTATATTTTTACGCTTAAATGGCCTAAACGGACTTAGCAGGATTTACATATTGCATTGCATCATCGGCATCTGACATTTGGCTTCCACATTTGCATAGCTGATCCGCATTGCGTATTCTGTTATCGTATGATTCATGACCTACCAGTATATTTCTGCTTACTCTAATATCGTATGATTCCTGATCTTGTCAATATTTCTGCTTATTCCGATGATGTATGACTTATGGGCTTTATTGTATACTTAGCACTTACCTTACACATACTTTCACCACCCTTTAAGCTTTCTATAGGCTTATGCACGATAGATGCATGCGGGTGGCATTAGGTTGCAGCAGCATTGAGCTTGGAGCGTGCAGCCGTCTTCTAGAGTTTTGATATATGTATTTCTCTTTCAGCATTGTATTCAGTTGATTATATTAGTGGATATGTGATGATGATGTTGCCTTTGTGAATTGGGTATACTTGTGGTTATGCTCCATTACAAAAAAAAATCATACTGAAAATCCTCCTTGTAGGATCCTAGGATCAGAATCTGGCATGTGAGTGCCGGGATTCGAGAATGGGGCACTACGGATGCTGTCGACACCGGATTCGGCGATTGAGAATTTTGTGAGCCTGTTTTTCAAGTTTGGGGCATGACATGACACCTCTCGACTGCCCCTCCTAGATACCTCTCGACCATCTGGTTTACTTTTGAATGCCTCTCGGCTGCTCCTTGTGTTACAATCCTATCAATTGTGATTTCATAAAAAGCACTCTAAGTATCCTTTAAGATCTTTAACATGTTATATCTTTTCCTTGTTATAACAAGTGTTTGTTCTAACTAGGTTTCCCAATAATGGTTAGAAATATGGTACAATGTTACCTCCCACTTCACTTCATCCTTGGTAAAAGGTGAATGCGATGTTGATTCATTGTTTAGCACAATAAATGGACACGTAAAAACATCATTTTCGGCCATCATGGTCGAACTTGGCTATCTTGGTTTTAAAATATCAAATTCGATTATCTTGGTCGAACTCGACCGTCTTAATTGAAAAATGATAAATTCAACCATCTTGGTCAAATTTGTTTGTCTTGGTCGAAAAATAACAAATTTGACCACCTTGGTTAAACTCAGCTGTCTTGGTCGAAAAACGACAAACTCGGCCATCTTAATCAAATTCAGCCTTCTTGGTCGAAAAGCAACAAATTCGATTATCGTGGTCGAATTCAGCCATCTTGATCGAGAAACAATAAATTCAATCGTCCTGATCAAATTTGGCCATCTTGATCAAGAAACGATAATTCAGCCATCCTGGTCAAACTCGACCATCTTAATCAAGAGAAATCAAGTTTGGCCGTCTCGGTCGAACTCGGCTATCCTGATCAAGAAACGACAAATCTGGCCATCTTGGTTGAACTAGGCCAATTTGATCGAGAGACGACAAATTCGATCGTCTTAGTCAAACTTGACCATCTTGATCGAGAAACGGCAAATCCGACCTTCTTGGTCGAACTCGACTTTCTTGATCGAGAGATAGCAAATTCGACTATCTTAGTCGAACTTGGCCATATTGATCGAAAAATGGCAAATTCGGCTGTTACAATGGAGATTGTCAGTCAATCCATTATAAATAGGGCTTATGGTTGATCGATGTAATAATATGGCTAAGAACTTGGCCTACTACCTCTTGGACCAATTGCATGATTCGGTCACAATCTATATGTTGTGGTTCATCCACTGGTGACAGTTTTAGACCTACCTGGTTTCGTCTTCCATGATATAGTGGATTGCTAAGGAAAGATTGACCCCCAAGTATACCCTAGTTTCCTTCTAGAGGAATGACATTTCTGATCTCCCATTCTGGTTGCCTAAACTCAGCATGTGGTGAAAGATTTTGAACTTCATGTAATAGAGTAGGAGGCGTGTTCTATCGTAAAGGGGGTGCTTGTATTATCAGTTCTCACAAGGGTATCAGTGTCATATTTTTTACATAATTAGTATCAACCAGTTGCTAAGGCGCCGCATATGCTCTTTCAACAAAAGAGTCATCATCTAATTCATGTTTTCAGCATTACTGGCTATCTATCTACTTAAAATTTCAACCTAAACTCGTAACTATTCACCAGTATGTTGAGTTCCTCTTTACATATCGAGTATTTTGATTAAAAAATTATCAAGAGGCTCAACTTGAGATGAGGATGCCCTATCCGGATTTAATGGAAGGGGTACCGGATTTGGTGGCAAAGGTAAATACTCATGTGCTTGATGACCATGTCTTTGGCTCATGATCTAATGCATTGGTAAGTGTGCTTGTAATCAAAGTCTCACCAGGTATGCCAAAATTGTTCTTTTTGCATGGCCAGTGCAAAATAAATATTAATAACATCCAAGTAGTTTTTTAGTCCCTCTGGGCATGTTAAAAATGCTAGCGCTCGGTTTGTTTTCTTTCACGTGTAATGTGTGCGGGCGTGGCAGAATCGATAAACCAGATCTATCCAAACCGATCAACTTTGACCCCAAGCACCAAAATAAGTAGATACATCCAATATGAATGTATATGACCAAATTCTGAGAAGAACAGTCGCTTACTAAACCACTTGCAAAATTTTATAATGATCAAACAATAATCGTATGGTAGGGTTCTTCCTCCAAAGATGGGTTGTCTTATGCCTTGCACAAGAAAAGACTTTTCAGAATACCAATGTAATAAAAAAATGAAAAAATCACAATCAGTTACTAGGAGGGAGTGCAAGAATGTGTATCTTAAGAGAACTACATGATATTGGATAACAGACAAATCCGACATATGAACGTAGATTCAAATTACAATTATAACTAAAGACTATATGTAAGAATTACCACTACTGGATTATCACTACTCTTAGGATAAGATGAGATATAGTAAATTAATATATTTGTTTGGTATTGGATTGGATTTGTAGATTATTTGGTTGGGTTGGTTTTAGCTCTGTAGATTTTATCTCATATTTATAAAGTTTTGTTGTAACTTATTCTTCTAAATATTTCTTCCATTACTCCAAAGGTTATATAGTAGTTGAAAAGCTTTTCTTTAGATCCTTCTTTATGTTATGTTTCTTTTTCATGACTGTTCATATTCTCTCAACCAATCTCTATTTTGGTCGCTAATCGATCATCGGCTACACATCGTCCGCGTTGCTTTCATCGGTCATCTGATGATGACATGTTATCTTAATTATTTTAAATATTTTTCTCTTTAATATGGTAGTTGAATCATTGCCACATAGGTTTTTAGATCCTCCTGCCTTGCTTGATACATTTCTCTCTATCCATTTTACTTTCAGACACCTCTTGACTGCTCGTTTTAAGATTGATTTTGAATACATCTTCGCCGCACCTCGTAGATGCCTCTCAACTACCTCGTTTGCTTTTGAATATCTCTCAGCTACTTCATGTCTTATCATCATGCAAGCTGTGATTCTGTAAAATGCACTCTAAGTACCCTTGAACATCTTTAATATGTTATATCTTTCCCTTGCTACAACACGTGCCCTTTACAATGGGGTTTCCCAAAAATAGTTTTTTTGCTAACCACCCATTTCTCTTACAAATATGGTCCATTTTCTTTTTCAAGTGCATCCAATCCTTCATGTCGTATGGCCCAAAAAATGGGTAGTCCAGTCATCCGTTGTGCTACATGTGTATAATTGAATGTAATTCGTCATTTCTTTTTAATAGTTAATTTTTCGTACACATGCAGTGTACATCATTACCAGATAGGCGCATACACCATCTCACCCACCTAATGAGTGGTGTGGATATTGCAAATCTGGTAACTGGTGCGTGGTAGAGTAGATTCAAAGAGGTATGCATCCCTTTGCATGTTAAGGGTCAAATATTGCATATTATCCCCCATTTATATCTTTTTTTTATGAGCATGATAATGCTTAATGTTCTATTTTACTCATGCCTGTGTTGCAAGGTGAATTTAAGAGCTTGGATTGAAAAAGGTGCTAAAAGCATGGATTTGATGCTCAAGAATCACCAATGCAAGGGATAGATCTTAGGAGAACAAGCTTGAAGAATTCACATGCCAAAGATCCAATAAAATTGAGGAATGAAGAGAATCAAAAATTTGAAGTGAAAAAAAGGAATCCTGAAATCGTCCTGAAAAAGCATATTATGAAACTCTAGGTCATTTTGTGAAATTGCGTAGAGTGAAGTTTATTTTAACAAACTGCGTAAAGTTGAGGCGGTTTCTAGAGTTTTCAAACTGAGTGTGAAAGTTGGAGTTCCACAACTATACATAGGACTCCCTAGGATATTCCTAGGCATCTTTTAGGTTTTAAGGAGTGGAGCAAAAGGGTGGAGAAGTCGTCGCTAAGAGTTTTTCTTCTTCTTCCTTAATTGTTTTCATGTTTTTCTTAAGAGACTTTAGTCCAATCATGTCTATAGTTGGTTAAACCTCTTAGCTAGGGCTAAGAGGTGAAGCTTATAGAAAGATGGGATGTTTCTATTACTTTGATTCATGTTTATGATAACTCCATGGATTATAATTTGATATTTAAGGAATACTTTTAGTTTTTAATGGTTTATTGTGACTCAAAGTACAGTAGATCTGCAATAGCTTTGAGTATCTTCTTTTCCTGATTTGAGATTGTGAAATTAGTAAGTCCTGTTGTTCACCATCGTCCCTTGGGCACGATAAGGTGATGGAATCCTTCCTAATCTTCATAATTCTCCTGCTTTGAAATTATGGGATTGGTAAATCCTGTTATTTGCCATTGTCTTCTGCGCATGGTTTGGTAATAGAATCCCTGCCAATTATCATAGTTCTCCTTCATTGAGAATTAGGTCAATGGAAGTTTATATTTGATTTTATTGATATATTTTCCAATTGGATAGGATATGACTCTAATTCTAATTATGTTACTTGAATCAAGCAAGAGAGCTCCCTAATCACTACAAGTGGATCCTTCGCACCCTAGTTCCCACTTTTGAAGTCGTAGTTTTAATCACTTTAATCACAATTACTCTCTCAATCACTTCAGAATTAGTTTTACATCTTCTCCTAGTTTTGACTCTAGTTGCTTTCAGATTACACACGAGATTAGTCCATGTGGATTCGAACTCGGTCTTACTGAGATTATTACTGCATCGCGACCCTACACTTGGGGTTGTGAACAGTGCACTCCTTTACATGCAGCCATGTTAGTGTTAAACTTGCGTCCGTAGGAAACAGGGATTATATACATTGGATCTAGGTTCTCAAATTAAGAAATTGAGACCATGTAATGGATCAATTAGGTTCATAGATTTATTAACCCCATCCACCATAAATGGTTTATGTTTTAGACTCACATTTATTAGAAAACTATTTACATCACTCTTCTTCAATCTCAAATGTCATGAACTTAGCCAAATTTTATTCATGTATTTTACACATAAAATCTTTCAATTACAAAAATTTATTTTCTTCTCTTTTCTTTATTTTTTTCTCATGAGGAAAAATCATTGTTCATGGCTCCACATGCACAATATGAAAATGGGAAGGATAGAGGAAATTTGTTTTTAACTTATTTCATTTAATGTGAGTTGTATGTCATGGTAATCCCAGGCATAAATCCTATATTTGGAGACGTCTATCCTCTAAGGAACCCATTTAGATTGGTACTTTTGGGTCATCTTCTGTTGTAGGTCGGATGTGAGTGAGCACAATAGGTTAGGTATAAGATTCCCTCACACTACCATAATCGAGAAGAGAAAATGTGTAATGAGCATACCTACCATTGTGTGATGAGTCGATGACATTTTATTCTGACTATGAAGACCAATTAGGTTAAAATAAATTTGATTTACCCATGGTTAAGCTAATGGTCAGATGCGTCCTTAATTGTAGACCATGTGATACTCTACTCACACTCCTATCATGAACAAGTTAGCATGCACTACAACTGCAAACCCTAGGTGTTGTACAAAAAACCTAATATAATGCAAGAAATAAAAGAGAATGGAAGAATGGTTTGTACCATTCAAGAGCTTCAAAGCTTACAAAATCTTATGGATGGTTATAAATAAAGACATCTCCTCCTCGCATTAGACTTAAAAAGATTTTAGCAACTTTACATGAATGACTAGGATGGCATTATATGTGGTGATCATTTAATGGTCTAGAATTACATCTTTTCTAATACTCTCTACACTACCTTTTAAAAGATTCTATTAGAGAACTCTGTTGATCGAGTGCCATTAATCTGGTGCGGTGTGGTTGGGTTAACTAAAGGTCCAGTTGGGTCGACCAAAGCACGTTGTGATGTTCCCGGTCAACTAATGTCTATTTCTGTTAACCGATGGACTCCGTTGATATCTTGATTAACCAAAGATGCGACTGTTAGAATGCATAAGTTTTTTTTTAAAGTGCGGATTTATTTCTAAACTTGTACGTGGGTATGTAAGTGCGTCTCTAACTCAATTAGGGCAACAAGGAGAGCCTACACGATTTATAAGGTTTTACAAGGGGGAAAGTTAAGGTTTTCTATTTTCTAGGTTGTTCCATCTTTTGTAATCCATTGTTCATAGTATATTGATTATTGCTTGGTGTCGTGGTTTTTTCCCAAAATAGTTTTCCATGTAAAATCTTTTTTTTTTCATTCTCCATTGCATATTTGATTCATATATAAGGTTGCTTTCGAGCCCATTAAGGGGTTTTATCGCCCAACAAGTGGTATCTGAGTGTACGTTGGGTTATTAAATTGAATCTAGAAATATGGCATCGAGGGGATCGAATGTGAAGTTCGAGACAGAAGTTCACAAGTAAAAAAAATTAAGATATGGAGGTTCAAGATGAAAGCCATCTTATTTCAATCAGGGTTACAACATTCACTCCTTAGGAAAGTAAAATGTTTGGAATCTATGATGGAAGAGGATTGTGATGAACTTGATCAAAGGGCGATTAGCAAAATCTAATTATCCATGGTCAATGAAATCCTTGGTCAATGAAATCCTGTACAAAGTCATTGATGAGACGACTACCGCATGATTATGGGCGAAGTTGGAGAGCATCTACATGATGAAGTCACTCACCAATCATCTATATTTGAAGATACAATTTTATACTCTGAGGATGATAAAAGGGTCGAATCTCTCTAAGAACATTAACACCTTAAACAAATTGATTTGTAAATTGAGAAACATGAAAGTGAAGATCTATGAAGAAGACAAAGCCCTAATTTTATTGAAATATCTCCTTGAGTCTTTTGAGTATCAGGTTGATACTCTATGCTATGGTAGGGATAACTTGGACATTGATACCGTTATCTCTGCCTTTCAGTCAAAGCAGTTGAGAAAGAATAGAGGAGACATAGGTACTTTTAAGGATGCACCATTTGCTCGGGGAAGACAGTTTGAGCGAGAGAATAGGAAGTCGCGATCTAGATCCGACTCGAAGAGCCAAGGCAATTTGAAGTGTTGGAATTGTGGAAAATTTAGACATATGAAGAAGAACTGTCAAATCCAAAAACCCAAGAGGAGAAATCAAATGATTCACTGAAGAAAACCAATTCAACTGAATTTGATGCAGGAACGAGCGGTTACAACGTGTTGTCAGTGTCCAAGGTCGGTCACTTATATTAGGAGTGGATTTTGGACATGATGGTATCATACCATATGTGTCCCCATCGGAGTTGGTTCACCACATATAGTGAGTATATGTGGCCTAGTTCGTATTGACAATGATCATACTGGTAAGATGGTACAAATTGGTTCGGTTCGAATCAGGATGTTTGATGGGATGGATAATATTCTGACTAATGTGAGGCGCGTTCTAAATTTAAAAAAGAACTTGATCTCTCCGGGAGCTCTAGATGCACTTGGGTGCATATTCACCAGTTAAAAAGGTTTTAAAAGGGGCATTCACGGATATGAAAGCACAAATAAGTGAAAATCTTTACAATTTGATCATGAATACTATATCAAGTGGAGTTACAACATTTGTAGCGAAGTCCACATCGGCTTGTTTGTGGCATACGTGCCTAGGCCACATGAATGAGGAGGTATGAAGGTATTCCTTGATCGTTGTTTAATTCTTAGTTTTAAAAGTTTTGATTTATATATTGTAAGTGTCTCGGTTTGTCAATGACATGTGTTATTGTGTCTTGATTTAGTTGAGCCACCATTGGAAGACACAAGACTTCAAGACTTACAACATCAAGGTTTAAAGACATGTAAATTTGAGGTGTATTAGTGAAACTAATGTTAAACCCCCTTACTTCTATTTAAAAATAAAAATAAAAAATAAAATAAAAACCCTACCAGATGACTTAATCTAAATAGGAAAACCTTAAGTCATCACCTCTTAACCGAGAGTTTATTTGATAAGGTTAGTATCGGTTAAAAATTATGCAAAGTACTTGGAAAGAAAGGAAACTCAAATGCACAAATTTGATGGGTCTAAAATCTAATTGAGCATTCTTCAATCGGTCTCGATTGATCGAGGGGCCCAACTAGATTTAATCAATAATGTGTAAATAAATTCCATCAAGTTTTTACACAAAATTGAATTTGCTCAATCGATCAAAAGTTCACTTGATCGATCGATACTAGTCATTTTATGACCAATGGAGATTTTTCTTTATAAAAGTAGCACTCGGTCATTTACATAGATAATGGAATCTGGTGATTTAGAAGACTTATTGTATCCAACTCTTCCCCATTACTTATAGGCTCTATCATAAAGAGATTTATCTCATCTTCTTAGTGATTCATCACTCTAACGAGCATTCCAAGCTCTATTTCAAGAAGAACATGCAATCTTGCATTCCCTGGATATTAGAAACCAAACTCATAGGTAAATCTTTTGTCCATCATCCCCTAGAATGCCTATCTAAGTGAGTCCCCAATTGGAACAAACTAAGCCATTAGTCGTAGGAGGTTCAATTAATCCATTTCTCTCATTACCTTGGCACTTCACAGGTACATCTTCAAGGTAGCCAATCGTTTGAAGCCGAAGAAGATAACATCAAAGTTTAGGGGAGCAAAAGAGAGGTTGATTCAAGTTTGGAGAAGCATGATCAAGTATCTCAAGAAGGCACATCAATAGGATTCAATCCAACTAGTAAGATTTTATATTTGAGTCAATAGATTTTAAACCTCAAACTTGATTAGGTCCTTCTGTATGACCATCTCTGGCAGGAGTGTACATAAGTCCTTGTGTAGGACCATATAGGTTCTTGGTTAATCTACAAAAAAAACCTTGCAAGGCTTCGAGGGAGGCCATCGACATAGGTGTAAACATGTTTTACCAACACAAGTGTGTACATGAAGCTTCTTGTGTAGGACCGCCACCGACATAGGTGCATACATGTAGGTCATTGGTTAGCCTATAAAAAAAACGTGTAGTCTCCAAGGGAACCATCAACACAGGTGGAAATGTGTTCCACCAACACGGGTGAGTACATGTAGGTTTTTGTGTAGGACCGTTACCAACACGGGTGTATATGTGGTCCACCAACACAGGTGTATACATGTAAGTCCTTGTATAGGGTTGTAAAGGCTTTTGGTGAACCTATTGAAAACTATTGAGATAGTGAAATCCGGTACACTCGAGCTTGATTGTGTCCACCTGGAGTAGAGTAGGTATTTAAGTAAATCACTATACATCATTGTGTTTGTGATTATTTATATAAATGCATTATTTTTATTCTTACTTATGATTGAATTTGTTTAATTCATATGGATGCATGATTAGAGTGTACGATAGGCACATAATTTGTACCACAAACAATTGATATTTCATGTCTCACCTAAAAAGACTATTGTTCTCATATAGTTGTATGTTGTTTAGCCTATGATCTTGGACCGCCTTAATTGTACTCATCGACAAATAATTTTAAAAAGTCTTATTCACCCCCCTTCAGGACTTATCCATGATTCTAAGCTTCGCAAACTTACTCGTTTCATAGTATCGTGTTAGATAATCTATGCAATTTCATATATATGTGAGCATTACATATACAAGAAACAATCAAGGTTATCATTTAAAACTGAGAAACATGTTAGTAAAGGTCTCCTAGATTATGTGCATTTAGATGTGTGTGGGCCATCGCCCATTGTTTTTGGAGGAGGGTCGTCATAGTTTGTTACAATTATTGATGATTTCTCTAAAAAGTTTTGGGTTTATTTTATATGGCATAAATTCAATGTTTTCACCATTTTCAAGCACTGAAAGGCAATGGTTGAATAGCAGACAAGGTGGAAGTTGAAAATTCTAAGGACATATAATAATGAAGAGTTTACTTCAAGGGAGTTTAATTAATACTATAAGAATGAGGAGCCTGAAGTATCTTGAGTAATGATGGGTTATGCAAGGAGTCATGGGTTGAAGTCATCTCTACAACTTGTTATTGGTGAATTGATCCTCAGTTATACCAATTAATAATAAAATTTTAGAAGAAGTATAAAGTGGTCGGGTAGTAGATTACTCGGGGTTACAAATATTTAGTTGTGATAGTTACTCTCATGTACCATTAGTTAAGAGAGATAAGCTAGACCAAAGGGCTAAGAAGTGCATTTTGTTGGATATGGTGATGGCGTGAAAGGATACAGATTATATGATCGGGTTTTACCAAAAAAAAATCATATTTAGTCGACACATCAAATTTTATAAAAGTTCCTTGTTTCAAAAGGATGCGCATAAGAAAGCAGAAAAATCTGTTGTCGATGTCGAATCAAACAAGGGTGAAACACTTGAAGAAGCTAAGCCATGGGAAGAAGTACAGGAAGTGGTGGAGTAGCCACCTATCAGGAGAAATCCACCAAGGGATCGTAGGTTACCGTTGAGATGTAGGGATGATTCAAATGTTATATTTTTTCTCATTATAGATCAAGGGGATCCATCAACATTTTAGGAAGCTCAAGAAGACAAAGATGTAGAGAAGTGGATGGCAACAATACATGATGAGATTGAATCTCTGTACAAGAATAATATATGAGAACTGGTGGAGCTTCCTGTTGGGCGAAAAGCGATCGGGTGCAAGTGGATTTACTAGAAAAAGTAGATAGGAACAAGGTTAGATTGGTAGTAAAGGGTTATGCTTGGAAGAATGGTGTCGACTTTGGTAAGATATTTATGTAAGTGGTCAAGCAATTATCTAGCAAATTTGTATTGACATTAGTTGCCCAATAAAATCTTGAACTAAACAGTTTAATGTAAAGATTGTACCTTTACATGGGGAACTAGAAGAGTAGATCTATATGAAACAACCTAAAGGGTTGGAGTTGAAGGAAAAGGAGAATATGGTTTATAGTTAAAGATGTCATCGTACAGCCTGAAACAGTCGCCTAAGTAGTGGTATAAGAAATTTGATTCTTTCATGTTAAGGCAGCGATTTATCATAAGCAAATTTTATCATTGTATCTATTTTAAATCACTGAGTGATATGAAATCTCATTATTCTAGTGTTGTATGTTGATGATAAGCTTATCGCTAGCCATAGCATGTGTGAAATCGACATATTGAAGGAAAAGATTTGGGGGCTACAAAAAGGATTATCGGAATAGATATACAAAGGGATAGGGAAATGAACAAGCTATGGTTGCCTCAAGAGTATCTTGAGAAGGTCTTGGTCAAGTTTAGACTAGAAAGATCTAAACTATTTAGCACACCCCACACTGCTCACTTTAGGCTTTCTTTAGAGTAATGTCTTGTGTCAAATGAAGAAAAGTGGTCTATGTCTCATGTGCCCTACTCGTGCGCAGTTGGTAGTCTTATATACTCCATGATCTGTATTAGATCAAGTATTTCACATGCAGTTGGTCTTGTGAGAAGATACATATCAATCCCCGTAGAGCAACATTGGAAAGCAATGAAATGGTTACTTCGGTACATATGAGGTGCGATGGACTACGGCTTGACATTTGAAAATATTATGAGAAACTTTTAGGCTACGTGAATGCATATTATGTAGAGAATGTGGGAAATAGAATATCGATTTTAGGTTACTCGTTTGTGTTAGAGGGTAGAGCTATCAGTTGGATATCAAAGCTTTAGTCTATGGTTGCATTTTTTCACAACCAAAATTGAATATATGGCAATGATGGAAGCATTCAAGGAAGCTATTCAGTTGAAATGGATGATGAATGAGTTGAGGCTTCAGTAGGAAGTCATGCATGTGTATTTTGATAGCAAGAGTGCGATGAATTTGGCAAAGAACTTAGTGTATCACACCCAAACTAAAGACATTGATATTCATTATCATTTTATCTAAAAGATATTAGAGGAAGGAGGTGTCACACTTAAGAATATTCACACTAGTGTGAATCCCATGGATATGCTTAAGAATGTTGTTCTTATAGAGAAATTCAAGTTTTGCTCAACTTCTCTAGGCTTGGCAAAGAAGAAATGAAGACAGAGTGAGCACAAGAAGCGGTGATGATGATAATGTTACTATTGAAAATTATTAGAGATGGCGATTGTAACTTGAAAGAGTGGAGCTAAAGGATTAAAGTCACTATGGGTATTGTTGATCAAGGGCCTTTAATCGAAGGTCAACCAAAGGTCCAGTTGGGTTGACCAAAGCACACTATGATTTTCCCAGTCGACCCAGGTCTGTTTCGTTTGACCCATAAACTCTGTTGATATCTCAATTAACTGAAGGTGCAACCATTGGAATGTATAAGTTTTTTTTGGAAAGTATGGATTTTGTTTCTAATCTTATACATCTCTAAACTCAATTAGAAGAACAAGGAGAGCCTACATGATTTTTAGAGTTTTCCAGGGGGAAAAGTTAGGGTTCTTTATTTTGTAAGTTGTTCCATCTCTTGTAATATATTATTCATAGTGGATTGATCATCACATTGTGCCATGTTTTTTTCCTGTAAGGGTTTTCCACCTAAAATCTCTATGTTCTTGTGCCTAGTTAGGTTTTTCTTCTTCTTTCTCTATTGCTTATTTTGATTCATATTTAAGGTTGGTTCCACACCCATTAAGGGGTTTTAGGGCCCAACAATCTCTAGAAGATTCTAATGACCTCCACACTCTTTTACACATTTTTACCATTTTATAAACTTTTACTACTGGAAGCGTTTACAGAAATCTTACCAGTATGCACATTGTTTCTAGTGTATAAGTATTATCAAAATTGGATAAGCCCGTGACTCGGCTGATGAGAATGATCAGTCCATGACAATCTGCCCCACTTAATATGTCAATGCCCTTGTCAACCACCTATCAATGTTCCTCCATAGTTCTTATCCTATCCTCATTACCCTTAATGTTGCAAGGCTAAGATGTTCTAAACCTTGGCATTTTTATTAATGCACCATCGATAACATGTAAGGATGCCCTTTGTCTATGATACTCACCATTATAAAGTGGGGAATTGTAATCATCTTTTTCTTATATATATAAGAAATCTATGTCGTAGACGACGTTGAATCATCCAATGGAATGGTGGAGAGACTCATCCTACTAGCCCACCCACCAATGCATAGCTTCATGCCCTTGGACAACCCCTGGATAAGTTTGGCTTCCAAGTTGTCAACCTTGATCATGCTTATGTCCTTCACGAGTGTAAGACTATTGCTTTACCTTTTTTTCATAAGACGAAGTTGTAGATTGCAACTGTGTCTGTGAAAGCCTAATTGTACATGCTTTTAATGTTCATATCTATACACATTAACATTTGACCAAGTCTGTTATCATCCTTTACCACTTGCTCCTTCAATTCACTTGTGAGCCTGACTCTTTCTCCTTTCTCCCACTCGACTTAGATTGAGTCCAAGGGTTTGTATATGGGTAGTCTTTTGCTTGAAGGTCACCAAAATTAGCCTAGATTTTCTCTTAATGCTTGGATTTGTTATACATTAAGGAATTGCATTGATCCAATTTGTAACTCCTTATAGCCTTTTTATTTGTTCTCATCTAACTTTGCTATGAAAGTGTTAAGTATATATCTCATTAGGAACTATCTTAACACATAAGGCACATCACATATGAAGCATTTACAACTCCCAGAAGATTGGACATGTCCCTTTTATCATCTTCATCCTTTTAATTCCTAATTTTCTTAATAACTCTGCCGCCTGATGGTTTTTATATTCCTAATGGTATGTGGAGTCCTATTCTCTCCCCACATTTGTCATGACCATCCCTTCTTTTGGTGATTTTATTCTTAGAGAGTCAATTCATTAAATTTTATTAACCCTTCTATATATACTAGTGTCAAAGTCAAATCCTACACATCTTATCGTTACAGTTCCCACTACACAATTTGACAATTCATCCATGAAGTGAAAGAGAAAATTTTCATCGAGCATGTGAGGAATCTCTAGCATGGGCATCAAGAATTCCTTAACATACTCCTAATAATGGACTATGTGTGCTTCAATTATTTCAAGTTTCGTCCTGCCAAGTACTCGACATTAATGAAATGAAATTGATTCTTGAGCTCCCTTTTCAAATCCTTCCTAGTGTCGATCATTCAAGTGACTTTCTTGATGTCTATATGATGCATACTCTACCACAAGGTCATTACATCAGTGAGTTGCATTGTTTCATTCTACGCCTATTCCTTTTAATCCTCATTCCATTTTCTATAGGAAGTTATCCAGTTCCTTGGCATCCCTCAATCCATTGAAGGACTTAGGATCAGGTGTATTGTTGAGGGTCAAATATTGCATATTAGACCCCAGTTATTACTGAATTTACGTGCATGATACTGTTTAATGGCCTATTTTAATCGTGTTTGTGTTACAAGGTGAATTTAGGAGCCTGGATTGGAAAATGGTACTAAAAGCATGAATTTAACCCTCATAAATCACCAAGGCAAGGGACAGACCCCAGGGGATCGAGATCGAAGAATTTACACGCTAGAGATCTAAGAAAATCAAGTCGTTCATGCTAAAGAAGCCTGAAAAATGTCCAAAATGCAAAATCACAGGGTTTCCACCATCCATTTGACTCAAAACTTTATATATGGCCTGAGAACCCTAAATTAATCGTACAAGTCAAATTTCATCTATTAGATCCTTGTATAAGTGACACAACGGATAGATCATCCCTTAAAATACCAATCTAGGGCCCACATGATATCTGGATATGCTATAATTTTAGTCTTAACGCTCTAATGAGGTGGCAAAATGGATGGACGGAGAGGATTTCTCACAAACATCACTATGGAACCCACATGTACATTGCATGTACTAGGGTATACGTGTACGAGAGGTGTAACAGATAGAGAGTCCGGTCAAATAGAGGGGTGACCGACTGAAATCTCCTTCCTGCGCGAGACGTCCAGCGGACGCACCTACCCGATCCGGTTGTGAGTAGTGGGGCCCACTCATCATCTAAATTGTTGATCCGGACCGTCCTTATGCTCCAGAGGGGGAGCACGACCCTGAAAATTATGGCCTTCTTGGCCCATGCACACATACACATGTGGATCGTCGAAAAATGTAGGATGAACGGCGAGTTGATTTGATATAGTGGACCGTACCAGAACTCGACCAAAACCACTCTCTTTCGACTAAAATTTTGCCAGAAATCCAATGAATGGGGTGGATTTCGCTGAAAACATAACTGTGGGGCCCACCGGACACGTCAACGCAAGTCCATTCACACCATATGCATGTCCAGTTTTTCAGACATTGCGAGGAGTTGTGGGCCACTTTTTGTGGTCGGATAGGTGATCCAAACCATTCCAAACCTTCATAGGGGGGTCTTTACCCCAATAATGGAGTCCAAATTGATTTCTTGGACGTCTATTGGTAAAGAACTCAGTCCAAACGCAACATGTTTGCATTTTTGTGACTACCAGCTGCGAAAATAGATTTCATCGACTTCTAGCCCTTTAAACCACCCCTGGGGTATATAAAAGAAAGGGAGAAGAACGTGGGAAGGCATCTCTAGGACGTGGAGCACAAGTGAAAGCAAGAAAAGGTGAGAGAGGGTGGACGGTTGGCGCAAAAGGGAGTTTTCCTCGCCGTTTCTCCTTTAGTTTCTTCTTCCTTTTAATATTTTTCCTGAGATCTTATTGTCATCATGGTGATGATCGGTTAAACCTATTAGCTAGGGCTAAGAGGTGAAGCTTGTAGTGTGATGGGATTTTGTCTATTGCTTTTATTCATGTTACGTTGAACTATCCGTGCTTCTAGTTTGATTAATAGGAATGCTTTCAGTTTTTAATGGTTTGTTGTGACTTAAATTATAATGGGTCTGCGATAGCTTTGAGCATGTTCTATTCATTATAGAGGTTGTGAAGTTAAGAAGCCCTGTTGTTCACCATCATCTCCTGGGTATGGTTGGATGATAGAATACTTCCTAACATTTATATATCTCTCAGATTGGTTGTAGATCGGTTAAATTTTATTGTTTCCTTTGTCTCATGAGCATGGTTTTGTGATGGAATCAATTCTAATTCTCATACCTCTCATCTCTTAAAAACTAGATTAAAGGAAGTTCATATTTGGATTTTAATGATATATCTTCCAAGTGGATGAAGATGGGACTCTAATTCCAGTTGTGTTCTTGAATCAAGCATGGATCTCCCTAATCTCTACAAGTGGATCCTTGGCACCCTAGTTTCCCACGTTTGAATGTCACAAGTTTTAGATTAAGATTTCACCATTATTCCCTTAAATTTTCCTGATTTAGATTACATCTTCATCTAGTTCTAGTTCTGGTTACTTTCAGTTTACGTACAAGGTTTAGTCCATGTGGATTCGACCTCGGTCTTACCAAGATTATTACTACATCGCAACCATATACTTAAGGTGTGAACATGTATACATCCTTGGGGTTTCTCTTATGGCCATACCTCCATTGTCCATGACCCTTTTATACGTAAACCAATCAAACATTACTTTCAAACTTACTTTTATGGTAGAGTTAGTGTCTTGATGATCATGGCCTAAAATGCATCCATCTCTCAACGATTCTACCATTTTGAGATTGGTTAGGCCTAGGATATGGAGGAAGTTTCTAAACATGCAAGCTTCTCCTATTCTAAGACTAGTAGGACCAACTAGCCGTAGGCAGATTTGGCTTCCTCACTACACCATTGAATAAAGTAGTAATTATGATGTGAGCTCTCTCAAGGTAGGTTTATGTCTCCATTTCCCTCTTTTTGCCTTTTCTTCCATCTATATCTAGGTAGTGATGGCATATATTCATGCGAAATATCAATGCTTGTTGGAGGGCTAGCATAGGACACCAATGACTACTCTCTAAAAAATACCTTCAGCCCATTTGAGGAAGTCCTCAAATCTAAGATCATTAGTGGCCATGAAGTAGGCTGATCGAGGGGCTATTGATTTGTACATTCAACAATGAACAATCATTTTTCGATGTTGTTAAAGGAATGAATGGGCAGAACTTTAATGGGAGGAACATCACTATTAATGAGGGTTGATCCAGGGAAAATGAAGAAGACAAAGAGAATGATTCCATAATAGTTAATGCCATGGCAATAATGATCATTAGGAGGGTAGGGGGTAATCGTAGTGGTAGATAGGATTGTGGCTATGATGGGTTAGATGGAGATTCCCTTATGACACCACGTGTGCGACACTTGTGCTTCAAATGAAAACTAGAGGAACTAATTAGTAGTACTAGTATCATGAATGATACTAGGACTAATATTTGGCCCACTAAGATCATGAATGACAACATGCTCATATTTACATGGTAATTCATGCTTCTAAATTGTGCTAACGTGGCTAAATAAAAGTTGACAACAAAATGATAATTGGACTCAAATGCCACCTAATCGTAAGATGCTACGAGGCTTAGTTTGAGGCATAAGGTTTCTCTTATTATAGATAGGTTAGTCACTTTGAATATGTTTGTGTGATTACAATTGACATGTAATTTCTATACAATACATTCTATGTCTTAAACCGATGTCATTGAGGATGTGTTTAACTATGTCATTGAGGATGCATTGGATCTATGTCCTAGTAATTGTGAATGTTCTTACTTTGTTAAAGATTGTGTTAACTACCTTGTTTGATGTTAGCAAATTCAATGGAATATATCGTTAAAGTATTACTCATAATTGAATATTTAAACAATATCAATTAAATCTTAAGTGCATGTAAAGGAATTTGAACATACCCAATATGAAAAAGTTTTTAGCAAAACTATTCTAAACTAATGGTAATGAATGTGGACCAAGTTAGCATTAGCTTAGTCATGGGCCATATCGATCGCTGGATTTCCTGTGAATATGGATCAATTGGACCATTGATCTTAAGTTTCTAGCATGTTGTGAGACCCACATATGTTTGATAACTTTAAATTTAAAGATGGTACACTACGCATATTTATGTGGTTCCATTGATGATTGTGAAATTTATAGGGATTAATATATAAAAAAAGAAGTCTTGCTCTCTATGAAGAAAGTACGTCACACAATACCTGTATTTCTGGGAGCAAACCCGATGTATTACAAACGAGAATTGCTGCAATTGCTCCAAAGGAATTGAAAACTTTATCTTCTTTGCTTCCTTTAATCTTGTAGTCCTTTGTTGTGTTAGCTCTACCTTCATGGTTACACACATTATCATTAACAAGAGTTATTATCTAATACTTAGGAAGATTGTGATGGTTGATAATATATAATAAGGGTTCACTACATGTGTGGACAATTCACTCACTTAAAACAAATATTCCCATGTTTCCTAGAGATAGACATTTATATGTAATGTTTGGACATGTGATGGAGGTTGCCCATAAGTGTTGATGCTTTGCGTTTGCATGGTACATATTAGACAATCTTTTTCTTAGAAAGTGCATTGTAAGAGCATACATTGAACATGCAACTAGTGTAAATGCATAAGGGACACATGCGTAAGACTCCAACCTTATAATAAGTGGGCTCTTAAATGTAAATATGTTCTCTCCTAAAACTGAGCATACCTCGTGTTAAATTGTAAATGGAATAGAGTGGTTTATACATTATTTTTATATTCCTCTAGGCTATCATGGTCTTCTATGTTTATAAAGAAGAGAAAGGTGGGAGTGCTAACGATGTTACTTATACAAGGGTATATTTGTCTTAACTGAATGGTCCATGCATCCAAATGATACCAAGATGTTGCATTTTTATATAAATAAATAAAAAAAAATTAAAAGTAAAATATTTATTTTTAGAAAGTAATTTAAAAAGTAAATAAATATATTATATATGAAAACTTTCATAAAATATCCCATGTGTATTAATGGTAAGATAATAAGTTTTATCTATAGGAACTTAGGTTCAAATCTCCACAATTACAATGCAAAGTGTTGAAAGGATATCTTCAATCTATGCAGAATCCAGTGACATTGATCGTTCAATAGCCATGCTAGATCAATTGAACCTCTCTGGAATTAGAAATTTTGACTATTGAACAGTTTTCGTCCATGCTCTATCAATTGAACTTTCGGGTCGATCGATCTATAGATTCAAATAAATACTTTTTAATATTTGGGCAATTTTGACCTAGTTCAATTGCTCGAGCTTTTGTCTACTTGATCAATCAAAGGGTGCTCGATCAGTGTCAATCGATCGACACTATGATCGATGGTGAGCACAAAACTACGTAAGTATGCGATTTGTTTTCTATTTCGGTTATGATAGTATATATATCATGTATAATCAAGATTAGGAGATCATAAAGGTTTGCTAAGATATTCTTAAGGGTTATAGAGAATAAAAGCTAGGGTTTTGGGATATTTGAAGGGGGTTCTCATTATTGTAAGTGCACTATCTCTTGTAATATTATTTCATAATGGATTGCTTGTCACTTTACGCCATGATTTTTTTCACTTGAGGCCTTTTCCACTTAAAATTCATGTGTTCTCTATGTGATTGGTTTACATTTTATTATGTCATCTTTGATTGAATTTGGGTTTGCTTCCGCGCGATCCCCAACAAGTGGTATCAAAGCCAACGTTGGGGTTTCAAGTTCTAATATAAAATATGTCGACGAAAGGGTCTAACATAAGGTACGAAATGGAGAAATTCATCAATATAAATATTTTTAAAATATGAGAGGTGAAGATGAGAGGCCTTTTAGTTCAACACGGATTGCAACACGCTCTTCATGGTAAGGTGAAACGTCCTGCATCTATAAGTGATGAAGAGTGGGATGAACTTGAGGAGAGGGCTACAACCTCGATTCAATTTTGTCTTGGGGACAACATTCTCTATAATGTCCTAGATCAAAAGACCGCCATAGGATATGGACGAAACTTGATAGTTTATACATGAAGAAATTCTTAGGCAATCATCTGTATCTTAAGAAACATTTCTACAATCTTAAGATGACAAAGGAATCTAATATCAATGAACACATAAGCATGTTCACTGAATTGCTCTATAAACTGACAAATGAGAAGGTTAAGATTAGAGATGAAGATCAAGCCTTAATTCTTCTGAATTTGCTTCCACCGTCTTTTGAAAATCTCAGAGACACTCTGACTCATGGTATGTATACCATTGATGTTGAAACTATCATCTCAGCCCTTCAAGAGAAGTAGTTGAGAAGGAAAGAACGTGGCAAGAGTACCTCTACAGATGTTTTGGTTGTTAGGGGAAAAAATTCTGAACGGGAGAAGGGAAATTTTCAATCTAAATGCAAATCAAAAGGGAATGGAAAAATGAAATGTTAGAATCGTGGCATAATAGGACATATGAAAAAGGATTGTTGGAATCCTAAAGGCCTATTTAGGAGCTTGGATTTGGAACCCCTTAGATTCGGAACCCCTTGGATTTAAAATCCTCTTATTGTGTTTGGCACCCTAGTTTCAGAATCAACTTTAATCCAAAAGTAGCTATGCATGGTATATTTATAAGGGCTTGAATTTAATTACTAAATCAACTTTAATATCTCTAATTAGTGAACATATGTAATGTTTAACACAATGGTTGTAATAAGCCGGCTGAAATATATGCTTTGCTCAAAAATGATGAAATTACAAGTCTCGGATGGGCCATAAGCACAAAATCAAGTCCGAGTGACTAACCAATGATTTTTAACCATTGTTTTACATGGGAAATGTTTGGACGGTGAGAATCATCATATTAAAGTAATTATAGTGATGCAACTGATAATCTAATTGTTTTGGGACATCATTAGTGGGCCATGTGCCCAATAGAATAATAACCTGGTGACATACATGTTACACATGCAACTCTTTGAAGGATTTTAGATGTAATCCAAGCTCTCACCTAGATTTGAAACCCCCTAGACTTGAAACCCCATTTACTATATATGGTGCCAAATAATTAGGGGATTTGAAATTCCCTCAAATCCCCCTAAATTCATGGTGTTAAACGACCCCTAAAGCATATGGTGGTGATGTTTTCACTGTATCTAAATATGAGTATCCCAACAATAAGTGCGTTTTGGATACAGGAGCCTCATACCACATGCCTTTTCAGCGAGATTGGGTCACTAGTTATAATGAGTGTGATGGTGGATAAGTGTTTATGGACAATGACATTGCCTGTAAGGTTTTTGGAATCGATTCGATGCACATCATAATGTTCGATGGGGTGGAGTGTATCCTAACAGATGTGAGACACATTCCTGACCTTAAGAAGAATTTTATCTCTCCTATGACATTAGAGGCACTTGAGTACAAGTTTACTAGTTTTAATCGAGTCCTTAAAGTTTCTAAAGGTGCACTCATTGTGATAAAAATGCATCACAATAGCAATCTTTAAAAGTTGATCAGGATTACTATATCAGGTGGAGCAGCAATGTCTATAGCATAGTTCATATCGGCATGTTTGCGGCATGCATCCCTAGGCAACCCGAGCGAGCACGATATGAATGTACTTTTTAATCGTAGCTTGATTCTTGTTTTTAAAAGCATTGATTTTCATATATGTAAGCATTGTATATATGTTAAACAATCTTGGCTAACTTTTAAGACTGGAAAGCATGTACATAAAGCAGTTCTCAAGTATATGCATTTAGATGTGTGGGACTCGTCACCTATTGTTTCCGTTGAGGGTCATTGTTTTTTGTTTCATTCATAGATGACAACTCTAGGAAAGCGTGGTTTTATTTATTGAAAAATAAATCTTATCTATTTGCCACGATCAAGGTGTGGAAGGCAATGCTTGGGAAACAGATAGGGTAAAAACTGAAGGTTCTAAGGACAGACAAGGTTCTAAGGGTAAAAACTGGAGGAGCTTATAGTGGGGCGTAAATCGATCGATTATAAGTGGATTTAAAAGAAGTAGGATAGATACAAGAATAGATTGATCACAAAGGGATATGCACAGAAGGAGGGGAAGGAGGGTGTCGACTTTAACAAGATGTTTACACCCATGGTCAAGTAGTTGTTTATCAAATTTGTATTGGCATTAGTTGCCCAATACAACATGCAATTGGAACAAATGGATGTGAAGATTGCTTTAATATATGGAGAATTGGAGGATCAGATTTATATAAAATAAATAATTAGGTTCGAAGTACAAGGGGCTGAGAATAAAATTTACGAGTTGAGGAGGTCATTATATAGCTTGAAAAAATTACCTTAGCAATGGTACAAAAGGATTAATGCTTTCATGATTAGTTGGTGATTTACTAGGAGTGAGTATAATCATTGTATCTATTATAAGACACTGGATGGTGGATAGTTTGTTGTACTAGTGTTGTATGTAGATGACATCCTTATTGTCATACATAGCATGTCTGAGATCAATACATTAAAGACTCAATTGTCAGGGATATTTGAAATGAAATATCTATGGGTTGTAAAGAAGATTCTCGGTATAGATATCAATAGAGACATATAGAGGAGCATGTTACAATTATTACAGGCATAATATCTTGAGAAGGTATTGGTTAAGTTTGTATGGAAAAGGCGAAACCGGTTAGCACACCTCATGCTGCTCACTTTAGGCTTTCTTTAGAACAATATCATGGGACAAAAAAATAATTGAAGTCTCGTGTGCCCTATTTGAGCATTGTTGGAAGTTTGATGTATGTTATGCTCTCTACAAGACCTGATATTTCATATGCAATGGGTTTTGTGAGTAGAAACATGGCTAACCCCTACAAGAAACACTGATAAGTAGTGAAATGGTTACTTCGGTATATACAAAATACACCAGACTACATATTGACATTTGAAAAGTTAGAGGACAAGTTGATAAGTTATATGGATGCCGATTATGTGGGTAATATGGATAATAGAAGGTTGACTTCCGGCTACTTGTTTGTTCTTGTTGCTGGTGCGATCTATTATATATCGAAGCTTAAGTCTATGGTGGATCTTTCCACAACCATAACATAGTATATGGTGGTAACAGAGACATTTAAAGAAGTTTTTTTTGGTTAAGATGGATGATAAATTATCTTGGGCTTCGGTAGGAGGTCATGTTGGTTAATTGTGACAATGAAAGCATGATTAATTATGCTAAAAACTCAATTTACCACTCACATACTAGACATATTGATGTTCGTCATCATTTTATGCGACAAGTGCTTGAGGAAGGTAACGTTACTCTAGAAAAGATCCACACATGCATGAACCCAACAGACATGCTTACTATGTGGTTCATATGGAGAAGTTCAAGTTTTGTGCAACTACTCTGGGATTGGCAAAGAGTTAATCAAAGCAGAGTGCACAAGAAGTGATGATAAAACTATTATGAAAGACAATTAGAGATGGTGATAACAGCAGAGAAATGAAGCATGAAGATTGAAATCCGTGCTAGAGCTTCTTGCAAGGATGTCTTCAATCTATGTAGAATCAGGGGACATCGATTAATCGACAACAATGCTCGATCGATCGAACTTTAAGTGTTATGGTTTTATGCTCCTTTGGTTGTCAAATTTTGTAGTGCCAAAACATCAATCTTTGTCTTGTGCAATCTATGTCTTGTGTAGCTCATTGGTATATATGATCAAGACATGGCATCACCTCTCTAAACACGTTGCTTTAAGTCAAGAATGAAGATTTACTTCAAACCATTTCAAGAAATGCAAGTACAAGTTACAACGAAAGAAGTGATCTTGTTCAAAGACTCAAGTTAGTGTACAACTCGAAATGAAGTGTAATTCAAGTTCTAGAAGATCTCAAGTTCAATGCTACATTAAGTATAGAGATCCCAAGTTTTACAATCTTCAAAGGTCAACTACCATATGAAGTCTCAATGTTCATATCTCACTTTCTAGGTATGATTGACTTTAGATTGACCATAGGATAGGTTATTTTATATACATAATTCATATTGAATCTTTTTATATGAATTTGGTTTGTTCTAAGACTAGTCCTGACCTTGTTCGACTACTCCTAGAACTGCCTCGACTAGTCTAAGGAATTCCAAGACTAGTCTTAAGTTTGTTACAAATCTTCGGAATTTTTTGGTTGAGCTACGACCAGTCCTGGACTCTGTTTGACCGGTTGTGTGAGAAGTGCACGACTCGTCCTATAACTAGTACAGGCTCTACGACTCAAACTATAGCGAACAAACCCGGTGCCTCACGACCATTCATAGGATGGTTACGACCAGTCGTGGATGTGTCACGACCGGTCGTATAAGGCCTACGACCAGTCGTGGAACGGTTTTATCCGATCGCACTAAAAATTTTAAAAATCCGTTTCTTCTACGACTAGTCGTACTGTCCTCAGGACCAGCCGTAGACGAGTTTCTACAACTATAAATAGACAATGAATTTCAGAGTTTGATAACTCAATTCAAATAAAATCAAGGCATCACTCTGAGATAAGTTTGTGTTTATTTTAAGCTAATTTGTGCATATTTAATATTCTCTTTTGTTAGCTTTATTGATTTGATTTTGTTTCTATATTCCAATCTGAATTGAAAAGAGGAATTATGATATTCCTTCTTCTTGGAATCAAAATCAAATATAGCTAGCCCAACTGGTTTAATTTAAAATCAATCTAGAACCTAGAACCGTTTCTTAAGTGAGTATTGGACATTGAATTTCTATTCGAACTTCTACTCCGACTTGGTTCTTTCAAGCTATAACAAAAGGAGAAATCCAGGTATTTTACTTTATTGTAAATTTCATTCTTTTGGTTTTATTTAAGATTAAGCCAAAAAAATCTCAATCTATTGTTTATCTGAGGAGAGCTAGAAAACTCAAAAGTGGGGTTTTTTGAATTGTGTAAGCCCATTTGAAAGACACAATTGTGAAGGTTTTAGGTGAACCTGAGAAACCTATTTTCATAGTGAACACTGATATCCACTAAGTGAGGATATTAGGAGTGGAGTAGCAAGCTGTGTGGCTGTTGTTTAACAGTTGGTGTACACACAAGTGAACCACTATAACTCTTTATGTTTTGTGGATGTGTGATTTATTTTCTATCTTTTATCATTCAAAGTTTGTGGGATGTATGTGTGGATGTGAATGTTGTAATATTTACATTTCAAGCATTATGGGGAATGTTGTAATAGTTTAATATTTCTATTCCTTGATATTTATTTATTCCTCTTCAGTTTGAGTATTTGATGCAAAAAACTTTCTAGAAATAAGGTTGTCCTGCCATAAACCCTTGGTTTTTATGGTGTAAGGTTGTTCTTAGAACAACATTTGTATCAATCTCTCAATACCTGATTATTAAGGCTACTTTTCATTTCTGCATTGTGAATTGATTTCCTTTATTTGACTATCATATTCTTTTATTTCGTTGTTAAAGCTTAAATTTGGCATAATCTTTTTAAACCCCCCCCCCCCCCCCCCCTGGACATATAGCTTAGCCTTTTCAAGTGATATCAGAGCCTAATAGCCATTGTTACAATTGTTACAATTATTTGGATCTAAATCTAAATCTAAAACTTAGAAATGTTTGAAAGTTAGTCATTGTTACAATTGCCAAGAATATGGGCATTTAGCAAACAAGTGTCCTAAAAAGGACAAACCCAAAAAGAAGAGTATGTTGGCTACTTGGGATGAATCTTCTAGCTTTGAAGCCTCTTATGAATTGGAAGACTCTGAAACCAAGTCGGGAAATGAAGTTAAAGCCCTTATGACTCTAGCCAAGTTCACTTTTTCAGATCATGATGATTTAACTAGTGAAGAAAATCTGAATAGTGATCATGAAAATGAAGAAGATCTTTAAGATACTTACAATGCCCTATACAAGGAAAGTTGTAAAATTGCTGTAAAATTAAAACTTCAAAAAGAAAAGTATTTAAAACTTAAAGAAAAGTTTGATTCTCTTGTCTTAGAAAAATCCCATCTTTCAAATTGTTTTGAAAAATGGAAATGTGATTTAGAATTCAAAACTTCCCAAATTGAAAATCTTAAATTTGAAAATAATAAACTTAAACTTGAAGTTTCTTCTCTTTTGAGTTTAAAGGATACATGGAGATATGCCCAAGGTGATCCAAAGTTAGAAAAACTTTTATCCAAATCAAGAAAATGTGACGATCGATCCGATTTGGGATACAATAAAAATATTCGTCCTAAACAAAAGAATACTCCTCCCAAGTTTGTGAAAGGAGAGACTTCAAACTCAAAAGGGACAAGTACTAATCAATTTTTTTCTAAAAATACTAAAACTTTTCAAAAATCCAGGAGCATCTATATCAACTATAAAAATCGAAACCCTTTAGCTAAAAAAATAGTTGATCTACTTAAGGAGCTTTTAAAATCTAACCCAGTAGCTCACTCTCACAACAACTACAAACAAAAGAAGACCCACTATACTCCTAAACCCAAAACAGTTATGAAATGGGTTCCTAAGGTTACCTGCTTGGTTGCTCATATTGCTTTCAAAGCTACAAGCCATTCAAAGTGGTACCTAAACAGTGGATGCTCAAGGCATATGACTAGTGGTAAAGGTCTATTCACCGATCTTAAAAACATGGCCGATGAGTCAGTCACATTCAGTGATGGCAGCAATTGCAAGATTATTGGCCAAGGTACGGTTCAACTCTATAACTTCCCTTTGTTTAAAAAGGTCTTATACGTTGAAGGGTTAAAACACAATCTGTTAAGCATATCTCAAATATGCGATAACAATCATAGTGTAAAATTTTCTAACCAAGGTTATGAAATTCTAAATAATAAGGGTTCAGTAATACTAACTGGTCGCAGAACTTCTGAAAACTGCTATATTGTTAGTGAATCCAGCTCATCTAGTCAATCGTGTTACATGGTCCATACCGATGAGACTGAATTATGGCATAAATGTCTTGCACATGTACACTACCGTAATTTGTATAGACTGAGCAGAAGAGAACTAATAAGAGGTCTACCTAAATTATAAAAAATAGACAAAATATGTGGTGAATGCCAGATTGGCAAGCAATCAAGGAGCTCTCATAAGAAGGTGAACTCCATTGCCACATTAAAACCACTCGAGCTTCTCCATATGGATCTTATAGGACCTACCAGAATGGAGAGTCGAGGTGGTAAAAAATACATTTAGGTAATTGTGGATGATTTTACCAGATTCACATGGGTAGCTTTCTTAAGGGATAAATCAGAAACCCTTGATGAAGTAAAAAGAGTTCTCAAATGGATTCAAACAGAAAAATGTTGTCAAGTCTATAAGATTTATAGTGATCATGGATCTGAATTTGAGAATAACAGTTTTGAAAAATTTTGTAGGGACCAGGGAATATCGCATGAATTTTCTGCACCCAAAACACAACAAAAAAATGGAATTGTAGAAAGGAAAAATAGAGTGCTTCAAGAAATGGCTAATGTAATGTTAAATAGTATGAAGCTATCTAAACATCTTTTGGCTAAAGCTGTAAATACTGCCTGTTATATAATCAACCAGGTTTATACGAGAAAATCTAATAATAAAACTGCTTATGAAATGTGGTTTGATAAAAAGCCTATTGCCAAATACTTTTGAGTTTTTGGCAGCAAGTGCTATATTTTACGTGACCATGAAAAACTGAAAAAGTTTGACACTAAAAATGATAAAGGAATCTTTTTAGGATATTCTTTAAATAGTCGCGCATATCGTGTACTGAACAAAAGGACCGGTGTTATTCAAGAATCTATTAATGTGGTCATAAACGATCACTTGAATACACCTGCCCCAAGTTCAAATAATGATGAAGTTCTTTTAATTGATAAACCAAATACTTCATCAAATCAAACTGACTCTAAAATAAGGACTGTTAAAGATCATCCAACCACTCAGATTCTTGGAAACCCTCTCACTAGTGTACGCACTCATAGACAATTAGAAGATATATGTAATTACATATGTTTTACATCCCAGATTGAACCGGTAAATGTAAAAGAAGCTCTTACTGACGAAAACTGGATTGTTGCGATGCAAGAAGAGCTTAACCAATTTGTGAGAAATGATGTTTGGTATCTTGTTCCTAGACCTAAAGATAAACATATTATCGAAACTAAGTGTATTTTCAAAAATAAGTCTGATGAACTTAGTAATATAATTTGAAACAAGGCTAGACTGGTTGTATAAGGGTACACTCAAATTGAGGGTATTGATTATGATAAAACATTTGCCTTAGTAGCTCATCTTGAGTCAATCAGACTATTTATATCCATTGCTTGCTTTAGAAAATTCAAAAATTATCAAATAGATGTGAAGAGTGCCTTCTTAAATGGTAATCTGCATGGAGAAGTATATGTTGAACAACCAATGGGTTTTGAAGACCCTAAGAACACTGATCATGTCTATCACCTTAAAAAAGGCTCTCTACAACTTAAAACAAGCTCCCAGAGCATGGTACGAGAAATTGACTAAGTTTTTACTAAGTCATGATTTTCAAATGGGAAGTGTAGATAAGACTCTTTTTGTCAAGAAACTTAATGATCACATCTTAATAGTGCAGATATACGTTGATGATATTATTTATGGATCTACCTATTGTAACATGACTGTTGAGTTTATAGCCTTAATGAAATCTAAGTTTGAAATGAGCATGGTTGGGGAATTGAATTATTTCTTAGGGTTGCAAGTGAAACAACAATCTGATGGCATTTTTATTTCTCAAACCAAATATGCTCTGAATTTAATCAAAAAGTTTAGATTTGAGAACGGTAAGAATTTTGATACTCTTATGGGTACAACTCTAAGACTCTCAAAGGACTCGACAGGTAATAATGTGGATCATAAATTATATGTAGTATGATTGACAGTTTACTTTATTTAATTACTAGTAAACCTGATATTGCTTTAAGTGTTGGTATTTGCGCTAGATATCAGTCTGATCCTAAAGAGTCACATTTAACAGCTGTTAAGAGGATTGTGTGATATATCGCAGGAACTGCTAAATTGGGTCTCTGGTATCCATATGATACTAGTGTTCAACTGGCTGGGTACTCAGATGCTGAATGGGCTGGTAATATTGATGACAGGAAATCAACCAGTGGTGGTTGTTTCTATATTGGAAATTATTTGGTTTCTTGGTTTAGTAAGAAATAAAGTTCTATATCGCTCTCAACTGCTGAGGCTGAATACATTGCAGCAAGAAATGCATGTACTCAGCTCATTTGGATGAAACGTATGTTAAGTGATTATGGAATTGCAAAGGAATTAATGATATTATATTGTGATAATTCCAGTGCTATAAATATTTCAAAAAATCCAATCCAGCATTCACGTACCAAGCACATTGACATTAGGTATCATTATATTCATGAATTAGTGGAAGAAAAGCTAATGTCTTTGGAATACATTCCTATCGAGACTCAACTTGCTAACATTTTCACTAAACCGCTCGACAAAAGCAGGTTTAATAAATTAAAATTTGATCTTGGTATGTGCATTTTAAATTGATTATTCATGCATAATTGTATCATAATGTATATATATTAGATAAATTATTGATTTAAATTTCAAATTTGTATAAAAAATGCATGTTTATGCTGGTACACGACTAGTCGAGGATGTGCTCGAACAGTCGTGGTACGACTAATCAAGGATGGCCCAAGACCGGTCGTGTAGCACGTTGGTCTCTTTAATTTGGGAAAAACCATCATCTTCCTCATTTCTTCTTTTCTTTCCAACAAGTCGTGGCACGACTAGTCGAACCCTAATGTTTGATTCATTAAGGTTAGTGCATTTTTTCTATTTTTCCTAAAGATTCATGGTCTATTTTCTTCAATTTCTTCATTAGAGTGCTTAATTTCAAGATTTGTGGAGTTATTTGGGATTTTCTTCTCAAATTTCTATTTTTGAGAAAACTCATTCCTCATCTTTTGCACTCCTTTGTATATTGATTTTCTTGTTACTAATGGATGCTAGAGGGAAAAAGAAAGCTTCCCATGGTCCATCTTCTTCTAGATCTACTCCAATAGCACGGTGTCACCTTCGGTCACGTGAAGATGATCCCTCATATGTGCGGGATTTGCATTTACGCAATGTTATTGTTGAGCGATCTGTCAATCTTAAACACATTGCTCCTTTTGGTATTCTCCCACTTCTTCAAGTTGTAGGATGGGCTAATATCTTACATTAGGGTGGGCCTGCATACCAATCTACTTCTCAGTCCATGTTTGCATGTATCTTTGATTTTTCAACTGAGAATTTAACATTTAAAATTGATGCTAGAGAAGGTCCATTTGAAATAGACCGTCAATTGATTTCAGGGCTAATGGACATACCTGTTAATGATGAGTATTCTTATTCATACTCTAGCTGAGAAACCCTCAGAATCAGAAAAATGCATGCTCACTAGAGATCTAGGTAATATGAATGTGTAATGGACTCATAAAGGGAATGCGCTCCCCTCAAAGTACTTGTTACCCAGATACATGGTTCTCCACAGAATCTTGATTTCAAATCTATATCTGCGTTTTGGTAATAAAATAGAGCTTACATCCTTTATGGTTCAGGTTTTGCACGCTATCATCTCTGGTACTAAAGTTTGTCTTCCTTCTTTGACATGTCATTCCATCATTCAGTTTCGTCTCCATCCAGGTCATAGTGATATTCTGTTTGCCTATCTTATGACTGTTTTAGCTACTCACATGCTAGTTGCTATGCCTGTTGGAGAGGCTCCTATCCATCATGTTATTTTTAACAATTCGAATATTAAAAAGATGAAATTGGAATTGGCTCCTGGCCAAGTGGATGTGGGTGGTGGTGGAGCTTAAGCAAGAAATGAAGAAACTGGTGATCTTCCTCCTGATGATATAAATATTGATGATATTTTTGATGAAATTAAATCTGATTCTTCTAATGATCCTGACTATGAGCCATCTGATTTTGATGCTCGTCTTCATGCTCTAGAGGAGAAGGTAGAGAATATGAATGTGGCTCATGATTTACAGTTTAAATATATGCGCAAGTATCTTAGGCACTTAAACAAGGGCCTTCATCAACTTGATCCTACCATTCCTGCGCCTTCTTCAGGATCTGATTAAGTGCTTTACTCTTTTATCTGTAATAACTTTAAGTCTACTTGAGTTGGTTTGTGAACTTTATTTGGTTTACTGACTTTTGTTAAAACTTGTTAATGGTATGTGGACTTTAATTTACTTATATCTTGTCTAGTTAATCCCTTATTACTCTTGTTTCTTATCCTTTTCCATTTTTTCCTCTTCTTCCTTTGTCATATTATGCTAAAAAGGAGAATAAATATTTGGACTGATAGCTTATGCATGGATATATTTGGATTGATTGCTTATGGCAAGGATATGGATTGTGGGTAGCATATAGGCATATAATTTTTTTTTGGATATATGTGTGCTACTCAGGGGGAGTATGTGAGGAGATGTTTTGCCTATGTTGTGCCTAGTTCATAATGTTATGTGCTAGTTGAACATAACTGGTGCATGATTCTTTAACCAGGTTGTAACTGGTTTTCTCTTATAACTAGTGCATACATGATTCTTTGAATTTGTATTGGTGATATTATTGTTCAGTATGTTTTGTCACAAATTGGACAAAGGGGGAGATTGTAAGTGTTATGGTTTTATGCTCCTTTGGTTGTCAAATTTTGTGGTGTCAAAACATCAATCTTTGTCTTGTGCAATCTATGTCTTGTGTAGCTTATTGGTATATATGATCAAGACATTACATCACCTCTCTAAACACGTTGCTTCAAGTTAAGAACGAAGATTTACTTCAAACCATTTCAAGAAATGCAAGTACAAGCTACAATGAAAGAAGTGATCTCGTTCAAAGACTCAAGTTAGTGTACAACTCGAAATGAAGTGTAATTCAAGCTCTAAAAGATCTCAAGTTCAATGCTACATCAAGTATAAAGATCTCAAGTTTTACAATCTTCAAAGGTCAACTATCATATGAAGTCTCGATGTTCATATCTCACTTTCTAGGTGTGATTGACCTTAAATTGACCGTAGGGTAGGTCATTTTGTATAAATAATTTATATTGAATCTTTTTATATAATTTTTTTTTGTTCTAACACTAGCCCTGGACCTTGTTCGACTAGTCCTAGAACTGCATTGACCAGTCCTATGTTTGTTGCAAATCTTCAAAATTTTTTGGTTGAGCTATAATCAGTCCTAAACTCTGTTTGACCAGTCGTGTGAACAATGCATGACTCGTCCTACGACCAGTCCAAGATCTGTGACTTAAACTACAGCGAACAAACATGGTGCCTCATGACCAATCATAAGATGGTCATGACCAGTCGTGGACATGTTACGACCAGTCATGCAAGGCCTATGACCAGTCGTGGAACGGTTTTATCCGATTGTACTTAAAATTTCAAAAATCTGTTTCTTCTGCGACCAGTCATACTGTCCTCAGGACCAGTCGTAGACGAGTTTCTGCAACTATAAATAGACGACAAATTTCAGAGTTTAATAACCCAATTTAAGTAAAATCAAGGCATCACTTTGGATAAGTTTGTGTTTATTTTAAGCTAATTTGTGCATATTTAATATTCTCTTTTGTTAACTTTATTGATTTGATTTTGTTTCTATATTCCAATCTGAATTGAAAAGAGGAATTGTGATATTCCTTCTTCTTGGAATCAAAATCAAATATAGCTAGCCTAACTAGTTTAATTTAAAATCAATCTAGAACCTAGAACCATTTCTTAAGTGAGTATTGGACATTGAACTTCTATTCGAACTTCTACTCCGACTTGGTTCTTCCGAGCTATAACAAAAGGAGAAATCCATGTATTTTACTTTATTGTAAATTTCATTCTTTTGGTTTTATTTAAGATTAAGCCAGAAAAATCTCAATCTGTTGGTTATCTGAGGAGAGCCAGAAAACTTAGAAGTGGGGTTTTTTGAATTGTGTAAGCCCATTTGAAAGACACAATTGTGAAGGTTTTAGGTGAACCTGAGAAACCTATTTTCATAATGAACATTGATATCCACTGAGTGAGGATATTAGGAGTGGAGTAGCAAGTTGTGTGGTTGTTGTTTAATAGTTGGTGAACACACAGGTGAACCCTTATAACTCTTTGTGTTTTGTGGATGTGTGATTTATTTTCTATCTTTTATCATTCAAAGTTAGTGGGATGTATGTGTCGATGTGAATGTTGCAATATTTACATTTCAAGCATTGTGGGGAATGTTGTAATAGTTTAATATTTCTATTCCTTGTTATTTATTTATTCCTCTTCAGTTTGAGTTTTTAATACAAAGAACTTTCTAGAAATAAGGTTGTCCTGCCATAAACCCTTGGTTTTTATGGTGTAAGGTTGTCCTTAGAACTACATTTGTATCAATCTCTCAATACTTGATTATTGACGTTGATTTTCATTTCTGCATTGTGAATTGATTTCCTTTATTTGGCTATCATATTCTTTTATTCTGCTGTTAAAGCTTAAATTTGGCATAGTCTTATTCACCCCCCCCCCCCCCTCTGGGACATATAGCTTGGCCTTTTCACGAACCTCTCTGGAATTAGACATATTGATCGCTAGATAGTTTTGGTCCTGCTCGATCAATCAAACTTTTGGGTTGATTGATTGATAATATTCGACTAAATCCTATTTACTCTCTAGATAGTTTTGGACTACTTTGATCGTTCGAGCTTCAGTCCACTTGATTGATCAAAGGGTGCTCGATCAATATCGATTGATCGACATTGAAATCAACGGTACACACAGAATTGCATAAGTACATGATTTATTTCCTATTATGGTTGTGATTTTTTGTGTGTGTGTGTGTGTAAGGTGTAATTAAGATTAGGTAATTAAGGGTTTGCTAAGACATTCCTAAGGGTTCTAAAGAAGAAAAAGTAGGGTTTTGGGAGATTCAAAGGGAGTTCTCGTCATTGTAAGTGTATCATCTCTTGTAATATCGTCATAGTGGATTGCTTATCGCATTATGACATGGTTTTTTTCCCATAAGGATTTTTTCACGTAAAATTCGTCTGTTCTCTACGTGTTTAGTTTATGTTTTATTTCATCTTGTTTGATTGAATTTAGGCTTACTTTTGTGCAATCCCAAACGCAAAGCACCATTTGTGCATGCCGTAGGGTAATTTCCATTCATGAAAAAGTTATTATTGTGTATAAATGAGTATGTGGATGTCATAAAAAGACAAAAGCATCTCCAGGAAGGAAACAAAATATCCCTTAAAGTACCACATATCCTATATATTATATTCCAGAAATAAGAGAACTTCCTTGATTAAGCCATCTATGGCCCTGTACTTTTATCTCTTCCCTCTTGCTTTTATCCTTTTGAAAAAAAAAATTTGTGAGGCATATCAATGTCAATACTTAGAGATTTAGTCAACACTTAGAGGTGCAAACCTTCATGTTGAATGATAGATTTATGAGTTCATTATAACGTGAAGACAAATTGTTATTCCCTTCTCTTGCACGTGTTGGAATATCTAGAAGAAAAGGGCAAGAAATCTTTCTTAAGAGATTGACAATTTGAGTTAGATTTAAGCACCACAAATATAATGTTTTCATCATAAGCTTCTTAATTTCCTAAATTGTGTACTAGTTTACTATTTTAATAATTAAGACATATAACTTTTTTAGCTAAAATGAAGCAATTCATTTTATTTAAGATATGAATCAAGACATTATATGACTGGATGATTTCAATGATCTATTTTTTTCAAGATGGCAACATATGATGTTTTTCTTTTTGTCATTTCTTAAATTGTCCTATATCATAGATAATGATAATGATTCAGTAGAAGTCAAGGTGGAGTGAAAGATAAAAAAGGAGGAAAAATTAGAGTACAAAGGTCATGTCACTAAGGCCTTTAATTTTTTTTATAATTTTTATCATAAAATATACACTGCCAATTGTGGATAAAGTTCAACAAAAATTATAAAATCGGAGAGGCTAATACTATTTTTTTTAATCTATAACTATGGTAATTTTAATTTCAAGAATGATCTTCTAATTCTATCTTAAGTGAACTACAAATCTTGGTGGAGAAATTAAATATTAATAGTATAGGTGATGGTATATGCCTTCTTAACGAATTCTTAATTAGTATATATTAATTTCCAAATTATAGAGCCCTCTTCCTTAAAGGTAAACCTTTCGGGTGCATACTTTATTAGTATCTCGTCATCAATGAGTCTATCATGTGCTCGGAACTTCTCAAAGTAAGACTTCATTGCGAAGACTTGCTATCAAATTTTTATTGTAAAAAAAAATAAAGAGAGAGAAGAAACTGAAACGTGATGAGAAAAGTACATTCTTATGTTCTTCAATAACATCTTCATATAAAAGAAGAGTTCAGAAATCGAGAAAATAGAGGAGATGGTTGGAAGAACCATTGGAAAATAAATTTAATGAAAGAAAACAAGCCCAAATCCTATAACTCCAGATCCCTCATTTGAAAGAAAGATATGGAGTTTAAGAAAAGGACAAAAAGAATGACAAGTACATCTTTTGTCAGACCCGTGCCCTAGTGTCCATTCTATTCTGTAGGATCCCGCGGTCCTCCCAGTCGAATTCTAGCGACCCGTGACCCATAGATTGCATTTGCACGTGACCCTAAGTCGCACCCTGTCAACTCGAGTTGGGTTGACCTGAAACCTATGCCATTGTGACCGCGTCATTGCCGGGGTTCCAAATCTGCGTATCGTGTGCCAATCCGACGTCTAGATCATAAGATGTGGCATGCGCATTATTCCAGCCATTGATCGCGTGATTGTGGGACCCACCTAACCCATGGCACATTTCCCTAGGCCATTATGAGGATGACCTCACCCTACCCTAGCCACCCTAGCCCCTAGCCCATGATCCCTTTCTCTTCCCCATGAGAGCATGCCTCCTGCACAAGTCATAATAATCCTAGCCACACCTCTTCCCCAAACCACTCATTGCCAACCTAAGCTACTCCCTCTCTCTCTCTCTTATCTCTCTCCCTCTCTCATTCATTTCCCATTTCCTCCATTACTAGCAAGAGAGAAGCCATGGACTCCCAAAAAATTCCAGGCACTTCCTCTCCCTAATCTTCCCAATCGAACCATCAAGAGACCATCTCAACTATTGAATCTTGTCCCCTTGGAGCATTGGAAGCCATTGGTGGAAGAAGAAGTCATAGATTTGAAGGTGGGTGCATTTTAGATCTAGATTTCATCCTCTCCTTTGAATTCTTTCTTTTATTTTCAAGAGAACTTGAAGGGCCCACCAATCCATGATGGAGATCCTCCATGATCCCCTTGATGTGGCCTTTGGCCCATCTTCTTGCATGCATGACCCATGGTGGGTCCATTCTCCATGGACCCCACCATGATGATTTCTATTTTAATCCATGCCTTCTAAGGGTCATCTACACCCCTCATTTACATGGTGGAGATGGCATCCCCACCTCATATTTTATTTTGTGATGATGGGCCCATGCATGCATGGGACCCGCCTTGATGTATGTATTGATGCAAGTATTAGAGGGACCAATAGTGGCGGGGCCCCTCCATCTCACCGCTCTCTCTCTCTCTCTCTAGATGATGATGATGATGATGTGTGTGGCCCATCTGATGTGCTTAACACATCCAAATCGTCCAACAGGTGGGACACTCTTGCTATCCATTTTCTAAACATAGGCTGACCCATCTTACTGTTCTGTTTTACATAATTTAAATCTCAAGGAAAGGCCATGAATATCTGCTTATTTTAGATGTGTACGACCCATCCAAATGAACCCCACTTTGATGCATGTATTTTATTTTCTTGCTGTCCAGATTACAACATGCAATCCCATTTGAGGGCCCACTTTGCTGGTGTCCAGCAGCATTGGTTGCTGCCCATTTTTGCGCAGACCCTGTTGAAGAGGAAAACATAAATATCAGCTTGACGCTGACTTGGTTGGACCCATATGTGTTGACCCACCTTGATGTAGTTTGTATCCAGACCATCCAAGGGACGGTGGGTCCCAATAGCCATAGCTGCATTGACGTCAGCAAGTTCGGGGCCCAAATCATGAGGTGTGTGTATATCCATACCATCCGTCAATTCAGCGGACGTGTGGGGTCAACCCCACACATGTTGCACATGTGGGATGGGACCCACCTGGATGTATGTATTCTTTATCCTCACCGTCCATTGCTAAGACAGTGGGTCTCCATATTGATGTGTGTGTTTTATACACATTGTCCATCTGTTTGAGGTGTGGGCCCACCCCCCACGTGTGACACGTGTGGGCAGGTAGGACCCACCTTGATTTATGTATTTTGTATCCACACAGTCCATCTAGATGGTGTGCTGAGTGGGACGCACCATGATGTATGTTTTTTCTCCACGCCGTCCATCTGCCAGCTGAGTGGGACGCACCATGATATATGTTTTTCTCCATGCCTTCCATCTTCCAACTGAGTGGGACGCACCATGATGTATGTGTATTATTTGCACCGTCCATAAGCTAGATGGGTGGGGCCCTCCTTGTATGTGCTGTATATTCACACCGTCCTTCCACATGGCCCCCGCGTGATGTGCGTGTTTCATCAACGTCGTCTAGTCCGTGGACCCCACATAGTGAGGTATATGAGGCCTATGAATGAGGCCCAATGTGATGTAATTATGGCGCATACGTGAGGTCCAATCTGATGTGTATAAGGCCCATATGTGAGGCCTAATCCGATGTGTATGAGGCCCATGAGTGAGGCCCAATCTAATGTGTATGAGGCCCATATGTGAGGCCCAATGTGATGTATATGTAGCCCATAAGTAAGGCCCATCGTAGTGTACATTAGCCCCTTTATGTTGTGTATGAGGCCCTTGTGTGAAGACATGGGCCCACTATATGTTAAGCTTTATGTGGGCCACCCCTTAGGAGCAATGTTGGTTAAATGTCCATATTGATGGGCAATGATGGTTAAATGTCTACATTGTGACCCTCCCTTAGGCCTTGTTAGGCCCATTCTCATCATTCTCTAAGTGGGTAACCTAAATCAGTGGGCCTCATTAATGTTTGCACAGTTCATCTATTCGTATTGGGTTAACCCAAGATGTTGGGCCCCCATTGGTTGCTTATAAGACTATTTCTTTTTAATCTTTAAGTCTTTCTAGGACTTATTTGGGCCCCCTAGGGCATCTAGCAGGCCATGCAATAGTGTGGTGAAGGAAACCCGTTCTGGATCCTTATGATTATAGGTAGGCCATCTAGGCCCAACCTTGGTATGAGGAGAGTTCATCATCACTGTAGACGAATGGATCCGTGTTATCAGATTTTGTATATCCACAATCGAGGGCCGATGTTTATATTATGGTTTAGATCGACTGTCCATCTATGGACCCTTCCTTGTATATAGGCCGGTTACCGATACAGATTACGAGTATGTGATAGCATAGCATCATGATACATGCCCATACGCATCATCTACATGTTTGGTATGAGATATGATTGATCATTCTATAAGTCATTAGGTAGGTTGTTCATGAGACTCCCAGATAGGAAGAGTTATCCCACATGAGCGCACAATATGCGCAGGATTGATGCATGATTGGACTGTGTGATTCATGCATCTTACATTGTGTGGTTGTGATTGTTGTACGCCCTAGCGACATCAGGGCTATAGCCTCCACAGGCATATCGTGGATGGTAGGATTGGACACTAGAAATCTTCTTTTTACACGGGGTGCGAAGGATGTCTCTGGGTGAAAGTCCCTAAACTTGACGGTACCGGAAGATGCTCCAATGCCTAGATCAAGTGGATGCATGAGCGCATGAGGGCCGAATACTAGGAGGCTGCATCTCCCACTATGTCGTGGTCGGTTGGAAGGGAGTGTGGCCTTACCCACCCAAGGGGAGGGGATAATTGCTAGGCCAAGTATGACTAGCTTGTAAATGGGTCGACTATCGATGTGTCGGATAGATATTACCTGACTATTAGCCAGGTGGATAGTGAGGTCTCTTCCTATTGCATAATTGTGCGTCCAGTGTAGGACGACAATATGGTATATAGTGTATTAGACCCCAGTGATTATCCAGAGAGAACTGTATTGATATATGATGCTCCAGAGATGAGCTGGATTGATATTTGGATTGGTATGCTTGAGTTGCATCTTACACATGACATTGGCTATGTAGGCCTTGCATTGTATGGCCTTGGTGCGGCTGATGGCATTCATGCCTTGCATCGCATGGCCTTGGTGTGGTCGATAGCATTCATGTCTTGCATCGCATAGCCTTGGTATGGCTGATTGCATTCATGAACTTACCAATTTATTCCGCATTACTCTGATATTGCATTCTGAGTACGCTTATATTGCCCACATACTTTCACCACTCTCTAAGCTTTTTATAAGCTTATGCATGATTAATGTGTGTAGGTGATGCTGGGCCGTAGCTGAGCAGGAGCAGGAGCATGCTGCAAAGCTTCTGGAGTTGTGTTATTATTATCATTGTATTTCCCTTTACGCGTATTATATCTTAAAGTTTTTTATCATAGTGGATTTTGTGATGGAGTTCTGGTTATTGTTTGTGGGTTATGCCTTTGGTTATGCTTGTTATGAAATGAATTCATGATTAAAATCCTCCTTGTAGGATCTCAGGATTGAAACCTGGTATATGGGTGCCAGGAGCCGAGAATGGGATACTATGAGAGTTATCAGCACCAGATTCGGCGATCAGGAATTTTAGGATCCCGGTTTCTGAGTTTGGGGCGTGACATCTTTTGTAACATGTTAGGAAACTATATGAAGGAATGTTAACATAGAAAGAAGCAACAGAAAAGAAGAACATGATAAAAGAGTAGCTTAATGTAATGGGAGTAAAGCTAACACGATAAAATTTAATGGTGGATGGTGGTTGGACACTAGTGCAATCATTTATATATTGAATGATAAAAACATCTTTAAAACTTATGAGAGCAATTCCAATGGACAAGAAGTAAAGATCGGTAACAACGTTTAAGTAAAGGTTTATTACAAAAGTATTAGTAGAGCTTAGGTTTACATGAGGCAAAAGATTGACATAATGGATGTGTTGAAAATACTTAACATGTCAGAAAATTTATGGTTAGGCAATCTACTTAATAAGAAAAAATTCATAATAGTATATAAGTCCAAAAATTTGCTGATAACTAAGAATGGAATCATTATCGACAATTAATATTCATGTAATGATATGATTAAATAAAATAATAATAATATAGTAATATTTTCATTTATATTATAGATTTTGTATCTTTGTAGCATTCAGTGTTGACTCATGTTAATTATCATTTAATGAAAAGAATGATAAACTTCAGAGTTATATCAAAGCATAAAAATAAAATAGAAGGGGCATATGTCAGCTCTGTGTCCTAATGACCATTCCATTCCGTCAGATCCTGCGGTCCTCCTAGTCGAATTTCGGTGACCCATGACCTGTAGATATTGTTTGCGAGTGACCTTAAGTCACATCTTGTAAACCCGAGCTGACTCAACCCGAGATCTATGTCATTGCAACCACATCATCGCCGCGGTTCCGACGATGCCTCTCGTCCGCCAATCCGACGCTTAGATCATAAGATGTGGACTGCGTATTATAATGGTCGTGGACCGCACGTCGCGGGACCCACCTATCCCATATGGCACTATTCCCTAGGTAATCATGAGGGTGATGACATCACCCTAGCTATAGCCACCCTACCCTAGCCCATAGCCCTAGGCATGCTAGTAATGATGCCCTTTCTCTCTCATGCTTCTTACACATCTAATGATTGCCTAGCTAAGAGAGCTAGCAATCATTACCCCTTTTTTCTCTCTCTTATCTCTTTCCCACCCTTTCTTCCTTATTTTCTCATTCTCTAGCAAGAGAAAGACCTTCCAGTGTCCCACCCTTCTCCAAAAATCCAGCCCCTTTCACCAATATTCCCCACTAATCCAACCATCAAGAGGCTATCTCTACCATTAAAAGATTAGCATAGGAGCATTGGAGCACTAGGGAAGAAGAAGAAGTGGAGGTGGGTGATTTCTTAGGGTAGATTTATTTATTTTTGTGCATGGGACAAGTGGGGCCCACCAATCAATGGTGGAGATCCCATCTTGACCCCTTAGGTGTGGCCAATGGCCCACCATGCTTGCATGCATGTTTCCATGGTGGGGCCATTCTTCATGGACCCCACCATGATGTTTGATTTAATTTTGTAGTGCATAAAGGCCATCTAGGCCCTGATTCATGGAGGGAAGGAGATCTCCACCCTTGATTTATTTATGGGCCCACACATTTGGGACCCATCTTGATATATGTATTGATGCATGTATTAGGGGGGAGCATAGTGCGGGGCCCCTCCATCACACTGTTCTCTCTCTCTCTCTCTCTCTCTCTCTCTCTCTCTCTCTCTCTCTCTCTCTTCTTATTATGGTGATGATGATGATGTATGTGGCTGGTGGGCCACGTGTATGTGGACCCCACTTGATGGATGAATTGCATCTAAACAGTCCAGCCATGGGACGTCCAGCAGCAATAGCTGCTACACTGTATGAAAGGAAAACCCAAATATTAGTTTGATCCAAACCAGGTGGGCCACGTGCGCGTGGGACCCACATGTGATGCATGTGAATTATATCCACACTGTCCAGTAGTCTGGATGGTGGGAACCCACCTTAATGTATGTGTCTTACCACGATGTCCGTTTGAAGGACGTGGGACCCACCACACACGTGCTGCACGTGAGGGGGTGGGGTCCACCTTAATGTATACATGTATCTCCACACTGTCCAGCCTACTGGATGGTGGGTCCCACCACATGATGTATGTGTTTTCAGCCACATCGTCCATCTCTTTTCTAGACGTGGGACCCACCCCACACGTGCTGCGCCCCACCTTGTGGTTCATGTGATACCCACACCACCGAGGGTGTGGGGCCCATATGATGTATATCCACACCATCCGTTTACTGGACATGGGCCCGCCATGCTGTACATCTTTCATCCACGTAGTTCAGTCCACTAGACGTGGGCCCACCATGTTCTGTGTGTTTTATCCTCACCGTTCGAGGTAGTCGGCCCACTGAATTGTATGAGTTGTTTATCTATATTGTCCATTTGGTGGGGCCCTCCTGGAATGTGTAGGGCCCACCTTAATGTGTATGTTGTATATTGTTGCCCATCTATCTTGGTTGAACCATGGGCTGCCTCATGAGGCCCATTTTGTGGTGCAACCAGCCCACCTTGATGTATGTATTGTACGCACTCTGTCCATCTATTTTCTGGACCTTTGGGCTGACCTGTGAGACCCAATATGATGTATTTGTGGCCCTCGTGTGAGGCCTAATATGTTCTATACGTTCATGTGACCCTTGGGTGAGGCCCAATGTGATGCATATGAGGCCTTTGTGTGAGGGCCAATAAGATGTAAATGTGGCCCATTTGGTGAGGCCCATTGTGATGTATATGAAGCCCATGTGTGAGGCCCAATATGATGTATATGTGGCCCATTTGGTGAGGCCCAACATGATGAATATGAGGCCTTTGTGTGAGGCCCAATATGATGTATATGTGCCCCAATTGGTGAGGCCCAATGTGATGTATATGAGGCCCTTGAGTGAGGCCCATTGTGATGTATATGTGGCCCATTTGGTGAGGCCCATTGCAATGTATGAGAGGCCCATATGATGAGGCCCAATGTAATGTATGAGAGGCCCATATGGTGAGGCCCAATGTGATATATGAGAGGCCTATGTGGTGTGGCCATTATGATGTGTGAGCCCACCATGATGTATATAGTAATGTTATGATGCCCAACTATTGTCTTACTTAGTATAAGGCCTTGGGCCATGCCTTGGGAGCAATGATGGTTAAATGTTAACATTGTAAAAGCAATGGTGGTTAAATGCCCACCTTGTAATCCTCCATAGGGCTCATTATTAGGCTCTTTCCCATCTCCCCTTTTTGTGGACTAACCCAAATTAATGGGCCCCCACTAGTACATGTATGATCCATCTCACCTTTTTGGGCTATCTCAAATTATTAGGCCCCTATTAATGTTAGCCCATTTATATCTATTGGGGCCCATTGGTAGCCCAGCTGACTTTATAATAAGGTGGGTAAGGAAGGCCACTTATTGTGTGATTCACCCTTGCTATAGATGGATAAATATGTGGTATCAGATTTGGCATATCCACTATTATGGACCGATCTTCACATTATAGATCAGATCCGCTGTCCTTCTATATACCTCGCCTTGTCTATAGGCTGATTATCGATGCCGACTATGAGTATGTGATAGAATAGCATCATGACACATGCCCATGCGCATCATCTGCATGCTTGTTACGAGGAGTGACTGATCATAGCATTATGCCATTAGGCAGGTTGTTTATGGCACTCCCTGATAGGCGGAGTTGTCCCACATGAGCGCACGGTACACAAAGGATTGATGCATGACTGGATTGTGTGACTCATGTATCTTGCATTGTGTTATGATTACTGTAAGCCCTTGAGATATTAGGGCTATAGCCTCTGCACGTATAGCATGGATGGTACAATTGGATACCGAAAATACTTGTTAAAGAACAGGGGCGCCATAGATATCCCATGGTGAAAGTTCCCAAACTCTAAATGTCGAAACCGAGTGGATGTATGAGCGCACGAGTGCCAAATGCCATTAGGCTGTGTCTCCCACTGTGTCGTGGTCGGTTGGAAGGGGGTGTGGCCTTACCCGCCCGAGGGTAGGGGCAATGCTAGGCTGAGTCTGACCAGCTCATAAATGGGTCCGCTACCGATGTACCGGATAGATATTGGCAAATTACTAGTCAGGCGGGTAATGAGGCCTCTTCTACTTGCATGGTTGCGCGTCTAGTCAGGACGGCGATTTGGTGCAGAGTGTATTGGACCCTAGTGATATCCCAGAGATGAGGTTTGTTATTATATGGATTCAGATGAGGGTTGGCATTCTTGAGTTGCATCTCGCATATGACATTGGCCATGTAGGCCCTGCATTACATAGCCTTGGTGTGACCAATGGCATTCATGCCTTGCATCGCATATCGTTGGTACGGCTAATAGCATTCATGGACTTACCCACATTTTTGCATTACTCTGATATTCATACTTGCATTTCTACCTTGCGCATACACTTTCACCACTCTCTAATCTTTCTATAAGCTTATGCATGACAGTTGCGTGCAGCTGATGCTAGAATGTAGCTGAGCAAGAGCAGGAGCGTGCGGCTGAGCTTTTGAGTTCAGATATTATCTTGTATTTCCCTTTACATATTGTACCTTAAAGTTTTTTATTATAGTGGAAATGTGCTGATGTTGTTGGTTGTTGTTTGTGGGTTATGCTTATGGTTATGTTTATTATGAAACAAATTCATGCTGAAAATCCTCCTTGTAGGATACCAGGATCGGAACCTGGTATATGGGTTTCAGGAGCCGAGAATGGGTTACTATAGAGGCTGTCGGTACCAGATTCGGTGATTGAAAATTTTGTGAGCCCGGTTTTCGAGTTTAGGGTATGACAGGAGTTGGTATCAGAGCATAACTCAGGAATAACTGAGAACAATATCACATATATATTATGAGCTTAGTATGATTAGGTCCTGAGTGCGTAATCTTTTGGTTTGGTTCCCTAACGTCTGAGACTTCAAGGGTTCTCAAGGCTTATAGGCTCCCTTGTTCTTTTCTATAGATCATGCCCCCTAGACGAGGCATGCGAAGCACCCGAGGCATTCGAGGCGCCCAAGCGACCCGAGCGGCCCCCGTTCCACCGCTTGAGGATCCCATTCCACCGCTTATGGTTCTTATTCCACCTCTCGCGGTTCCCATTCCCCCTTGAGCCTCATGCTCCATACCTGAGACCCCTGCAGATCTTGCGCCTCCATCTGAGACCAACGCAGCTACTACCATGTCAGTTGGTGTCGATCAGTTGCAGTAGATGCTCCAGGATGTGATAGCCACCCTCTAGGGGCAGGGCAGGCACCCCGCTGAGACCCCATAGTAAGCAGAACAGGAGCGTGTGAGCTCCCTATTAGGAGACTTTCTTTGGCTCGATCCCCCGCGATTCCAGGGAGAGCCTGATTTGACTACTACAGAGAGGTGGAGCTCCCAAGTGGAGAAGATGTTCGAGATCATGAGATGTACGACCTAGCAGCAGGTCTCATTGGTAGTGTATATACTCAAGGGTGAGGCTGAGCATTAGTGGACCTCCATTGCCCATGCTGGAGGGCTTGATTTCGTTTGGACAAGGGAGGATTTCGTGGACCGGTTTAACCCGCAGTATTTCTCCAACTACATTCGATGGCAGTGAGCGTTAAAGTTTGAGACCCTGGTGTAGGGAGATATGTCTGTGGCTCTGTATGCAGCTCGCTTTATGGCACTTTCCAGATTTGCACCGTACTTAGTTGACGATGAGGGGTGGAAGGCCCATTGTTTCGAGAACGGCTTGTGTTACGGTCTCCGAGGTCGTGTTGTTGGGCATGAGCTCTCGACTTTTAAGGAGGTAGTACGAAGGGCCCAAATTTATGAGGCTGAGTGGGCTGACACGTAGAGCGATCGTGATCAGACGAGAGACCGAAAGAGGCAGTCTCCCTCCAGTGGCTCCCAGTAGCAGCAGCGTCGACAGCAGTAGAGGCACGCGACCCGCCAAGCACCAGTGACACCTCTAGTGCCACCCAAAGCCGTTTGTAGAGACTTATTGTGGGTACGGTGGAGTAGGACACCATAGGCAGGAGTGTCCTCGATAGTAGTAGTAGCAGCCGGGAGTACCATAGTAGCCTCTACAATATCAGCGACAGTAGCTCCGATCACCAAGGCCCCTTTAGTAGCAGCATCAGCTCCAGCCTCTAAGACCACAACAGCTGAGACAGTAGTTTCGACTACAATGGTAGTAGCAACAATAGGGACCTCAGAGAGGACAGGCACCTCCCCAGTCGGGTCAGGATAGATGTTACGCATCTCAGCAGGACCTGTAGTCTTCACGAGGTGTCGTTGAGCATATTCTTCCTGTCTCCGCATGCATCGCCCAACTTTTGTTTAATTCTGGTGCTTCACACTCCTTTATGTCCGAGGGTTTTTGTCATTCGACTGGATTGCCGATAGATTTTTCCCGTGAGGGATTGTCAGTGTCGATGCCTTTGGAGAAGACCGCTTTGATAGGTCGCTACTGTTCATCTTACCCTGTGTTAGTGGAGAGACTTTCTTGCCCACTAATTTATTTGTACTGTCGATGTCAAAGTTTGACGTCATCCTGGGTATGGATTGGCTCACCGAGTACCAAGCTATGTTGGACTACTCCGCGAGGATAGTCACATTCTGTATACCCGGCTTACCACAGTTCCAGTTCATTGCTGAGCCCAAAGGAGAGCCACTGTCTTGTTTGATGTCGTGTGCAGTATAGGAGCCCGTAGCAGTGAACGTTAATCAGTTGCTAGTGTTTTGTGATTTTCTTGATATATTCCAAGAGATTTCGAGATTGTCACCACGCCGGCATATCCAGTTTCAGATTGATCTTGTGCCTGATACTGCCCCTATCTCGAAGGCCCCGTATCAGATGACACCAATGAAGTTGTGGGAGCTACAATAGTAGTTGGACGAGTTACATGAGTTGGGTTTCATTCATCCAAGCAGTTCACTATGGGGAGCGCCGATACTATTCGTCAGAAAGAATAATGGCTCGTTGAGGCTTTGCGTAGATTACCACGAGCTCAATCGGGTCACGATCAAGAATAAGTATCCACTCCCAAGGATTGATGATCATTTGATCAGCTGCAGGGTGCATAGTTCTTTTCAAAGATTGACTTGCGGTCCAGTTACCATCAAATTCGAGTCTGAGAGGAGGACATCCCGAAGAAGGCTTTCAGGATGCGCTATGGTCACTTTGAGTTTCAGGTCATGTCCTTCGGACTGACCAATGCGCCTGCAGTCATCATGCAGTTGATGAACGAGGTCTTCCGTCCTTATCTCGATTAGTTTGTTATGGTCTATATCAATGACATTTTGATCTATTTGAAGACTCGTGAGGACCATGAGCAGCATCTGGAGATTGCCTTACAGACCCTCCGTGCCCACCAGCTGTATCCAAAGCTGGAGAAGTGTGAGTTTTGGCAGGAAGATGTGAAGTTCCTCGGTCACGTGGTGACGAGGGAGGGTGTCACAATGGACCCCTCGAAGATAGATGCAGTGCGTCAGTGGGGCCATCCCACGAACGTGTCCGAGATCCGCAGTTTTCTTAGCTTCGCGAGATATTATCGATGCTTTATTGAGGGACTCTCCCGTATCGCAGCACCGCTGACCAGGTTGACCTAGAAGGGCACAGAGTTTGTGTCGAGTGATGCCTATGAGTGAGCATTTATGGAGTTAAAGGACCACCTCACATCTGCTCCTGTCCTCACTCTTCCCTCTGGGGATGATGGAATTATGGTATTTACTGATGTTTCACATGTTGGTTTGGGTGTTGTCATGATGCAACATGGAAGCTGGTAGCTTATGTATCTCGTTAGCTCAGGGTTCATGGCTGAACTACCCCACACATGATTTGGAGCTGGCAGCAATTGTCTTCGTACTAAAGGTGTGGAGGCACTATCTCTATGGGGTCAGGTTCGAGCTCTTCTCCGACCACAAGAGCTTGAAATATCTATTCTCTCAGTCCAAGCTGAACATGAGGCAGAGACATTGGATGAAGCTCCTGAAGGACTATGACTTTTATCTTCAGTACCACCCGAGCAAGGCGAAATGGTGGTGAATGCCCCTGACCGTCAGTCACGAGGCCTGGTGACGTATATGATGATTCAGGAGTGGAAGATGCTAGAGCATATTGCAGCGTATGATTTCAAGTTTGATTTACAGTCTTCTATCATTTAATTATCGAGCTAGTCAATTCAACGCTCTCTTGTCGCAAGGGTGATTGAGGCTCAGCAGTCAGACGAGTCACTTCAGAGTTATCAAGTAGATGCGGCATATGAGAGTCAGTCAGATTGGCAGGTTGGTTTTGATGGTGGACTTCGCTTCAATGGTTGATTATGTGTCCCGAATATTTCAGAATTACATAGAGATCTTATAACCGAGGCACATCAATCGAAATTTTCTATCCACCCTGGCTCAACGAAGATGTACCGTGATATGAGGCGTAAGTATTTTTGGGCAGGGATGAAGAGCCAGATTGCCAGTTTTGTGGCCGAGTGTGACACATGCCAGCGTGTCAAGGCCGATCATTAGAGACCTCTAGGTCCATTACAGTCGTTGAGCATCCCTGATATGGAAGTGGGAGCACGTATCCACCGATTTTATTATGGGCTTGCCGAGGGCTTAGTGCGGTCATGAGACATCTGGGTTGTTGTGGATCGTCTAACTAAGTCGGCATATTTTCTCGTGATTCATGCGACTTGGCCTTTGGACCGACTTGCCAGATTGTTTTTTGATGAAATTGTGAGACTACACGGTATTTCAGTCTCTATCATTTCTGACTGAGACGTGAGGTTCACGTCATAGTTTTGAAGGAGCTTCCAGAAGGCTATGGGGTCTGCCATGCAGTTTACCACCACGTATCATCCGCAGACCGATGGGAAAACCGAGAGGGTCAACCATATTCTTGAGGACATGCTTAGAGCTTGCGTGATTGACTTCTCAGGTAGCTGGGATGAGCATTTGCGCCAGGCTAAGTTTGTATATAATAACAGCTATCAAGCGACTATTGGTATGGCTCCCTTCGAGGCCTTGTATGGCAAGCCATATAGATCTCCCATTTGTTGGGCCGAGGTTAGAGAGCACCGTCTCCTAGGCCCCGACCTTGTGCAGTAGACATCAGAGGTTATCGACATCATCAGGCAAAGGATGCGCACAGCTCAGAGCCGGCAGAAGAGTTTTGCTAATCACCAGCGTCGTCCCTTAGAGTTCACTGTTGAGGATAGAATGTATCTCAAGGTCTTGCCCATGAAGGGCATAGTTCGATTTGGAGCAAAGGGCAAGCTCGCCCCGAGATTTATTGGACCTTTTAAGGTCACTGGCAGATTGGCGCCGTGGCTTATAGGCTTGCTTTACCTTCTTAGTTATCTGACATCCACGATGTTTTTCATGTTTCAATGTTGCGGAAGTGTGGGTTAGACACCATTCCCGTGATTGATTGGCGGCCACTTGAGGTCTATGAGGATGCTTCTTACATTGAGCAGTCAGTTCACATCCTTGATCAGAAGAAGCAAGTCGTCTGGACCAAGGTCAACCCTTTAATGAATGTGCAATGGGGTCATCATAGTGCTGATGAGATGTCTTGGGAGCGCGAGGCTGAGATTAGAGAGCGTTATCCCCATCTTTTTATAGATTGATTGTGCTTGTATCATGCTTTGTATTATATTGATTGATATATATATGCGATGTCATGATTCCTCTTCCTTCTTGTCTTATTCTGTGTGATAGTAAATTTTGAGGATGAAATTTTTATTAGGAGGGGAGAGCTATCGGGCCTGTGTCCTAGTGACCATTCCATTTCGTCAGACCTATGGTTCTCCAGGTCAAATTCCGATGACCTGCGACCTGTAGATATCGTTTGCGCGCAACCTTAAGTCACATCTTGTAAACCCGAGCCAACTCAACCTGAGTCCTATGCCATTGTGACCGCAGCTCCAACGCCGCGTCTCATACGCTAATACAATGCTTAGATCATAAGATGTGGTTCGCGCATTATAATGGCGGTGGACTGCACATTACGGGACCCTCCTATCCCATATGGTACCATTCCTTAGGTAATCATAAGGGTGATGACGTCACCCTAGCTATAGCCACCCTACCCTACCCCATAGCCCTAGGCATGCTAGTAATGATTCCCTTTCTCTCCCATGCTTCTTACACATCTAACAATTGCCTCGTTAAGTGAAACGTCTCGAAAAAATCCTTAAAAAGACCCGAGTACCACCTTAGGCAGAAATCACAAGGGACCGAATCCTTTAGAAATTAGATGAAAATTAACTAAGTACTAAAAGAAGTTAATCGGCGAATTAGCTCAAATGACTTTCAATACGAACTGTAAGACCCGAAACCAGTAGAATCGCTAACTTTACATTACCTAAAAATCTATGATCAATCTCAAAACCCAGTTGCTCTCATGAGCATCTTGAAACTCCGTATCGGACCAGGACCGCACGTCGAAAGTCCGATTTCTGCAAAGCTATACGGTTATGACTGCTTTACTAGGCTTGACAACCATCTTAGAAATCAAGGCTAAATTGTATCCAGAAACGCACAACTTAAACCCAGAGCGAAGTGTGTAAGAACAGCAAATATCTTCAGAAAATATACTCAAACTTAAGTAATCTAGGCCATTCACTTGCAGGCCAAATTTAAGGTTTCTGACCGTCAGAATCTGACCCAATTACACCCTCGGATCAGGAAAATTTCCTAACACAGGTTAGTGTATTTGTGGCCCTAATCGAGTAACGATGACCATTGAACTGAAACTGGTACTCCGCAGTCGATATACAAATCCGATTGGACCGAAACTTTAACATGGCATAGATCCATTCCCAGGGAACTTTCTCCGGACTGTATGTAGAAAATAGACCTCTAGATGAGCTCCGTTGGCCCAAAACAGCCAACCTTTGGCTATACCCAAAGTATATCATGGCCCTTAGGCCATTGACATTAGTTCTGGCCTATATAAGTGCCTTAACCCACCCCTCTCATTCCATACGATTTTCCAAAACCCTAAGAGAGAGAAGAGAGAAAAGAGAAGGAGAAGTGAGAGAAAGTGAGAGATAGTTGCTGGGATTCGATCCCACCACTCCACATGCCGAATCATCCTACCTGTATCACTATACTGGTGATTTTGACTCCATTCTTGGGTAAGAAATCCTAACCCTAATCTTTTTGGGCATCTAAATAGATAGATTAGTGAAATAGCTAACCTATTTCATACTATAGGTTGCCGTTGTGCCGTAGACAAAGGCATAGTGTTCGAACTGAGTTCGATACGAGTTTACCGACGGAAGGTGCGAACTATAAACGTTTAGGTTATGGTTTTCAAGGCTTTCAATGTCAGTTAATGATTTATGACTGACTTGATTGCTATCACATATGCTTAGATGCGATGTTTTCCGCGTATTACATGTATATATGAACTATGTTGAAATTAATACATTCCATGTGTTTGTTGAAATGTCTGTATGAATACGGAATTATGATTTGTGCTTACCATGATTGTTGTTTGGGAATACACAATTGTTGTACGTGTGGCACTCCCTTGTGAAAGGATTTGCTATAATATATGTTATAACCAATTTATTACATGTATGTGATATGTGTAGTCTAAGTGTTTGGTAACGAGGGTGTTGAGATATAGTTCTCAATTACCTTATCTATAGTTACAGTTTCCTTCATGTAACCTATATCGCTACTACGTGCTTTATCGTTGAAATGCCTATGTATGATAACATGTACACTATGTGTTTATTAAAATGCTCAAATGAGATTTATATTTAGATTGGTTGTCACATGTTGTCTTTGACTATCACATATGAATGCTATTGATTTGGAGTGTGATTGGGGCTACGATGTAGTCCAGGCAATCAGTAATGGTTTACGATCGGTGGCCGAACTGTTTTAGCCACGATGAATACGTTTAATGAATTCGAGTCGTATGGTGATTATCGATAGTGGTTAGGCAATGAGGAGTGCATATGTGCTTCATGTCAATTAATTCAACGTACACTCGTACCAGTCGAGCTTGTCAAGTCACCCGATTGACCTAATGTATGTTCACCATGTATGGACGCTACTATTTAAATCTAAGGTACCACTTACCAGTGTAAAGCCTGTTTAACCTTAATACTATGATTCGCTAAGACTCATAAGCTGGGCATGGTGGTATGTGACACCGTGGTCGAGCTGTCGGCCTAGGCTGGGGTGACGAGCCTCCCTGTAGTGTCTAGTGAGCAAACTAAACTCGTGAGCTGAATACGGTGGTGTGAGACACTGTTTTCGAGCTATCGGCCTACGCTAAGGTGACGAGCCTTTCCCATAGTAACCTCGAGTATAAATATGCCTACGATCGGGTGACGAGCCCCTCGTAGTGACCTCGAGTATGATTTAAGTCTACGCTGAGGTGACGAGCCTCCCGTAATGACTTATGGCATAAACTCACGAACTTGCCTATCATATGTGATTAAGTAGGATTGATGACCCTAGATGGATCATTGTTTGGGTCAATGATATAAAGGAAGGTACCTTAGCTTCCCAAACCTACTGTATGAATAGGTCTAATTAAGAACTTGGCTAATCACGCACATGCACTGCATTACATGTGCCTTTGGCGTAGGAGTTGAGCACAGCGAAAGTGTTGCATGCACAGCCATGAGATGATGTCGCAGAGGGAGTGTAGGCGAGGGCATACATCATTAATATATACCATCCTTGCATTGACCAGAGTACTTAGGAATGTTTGTTGTATTGCTTTATCATTACTGCTTGACTGAATTGATAACATGTTAACCTTTGCCTTATAGCTCCACTGAGTTGATCACTCGCTCGCACTCTGAGACGGTGTTTTAAAACACTAACTAGACTCTGTTGTAGTTTCAAGTGATGTCGAGGCTTACGAGCCGGGGCCTGACTTCTATGACGACGAGGAGTTCTCCTATCTGCAACTCTCTGGTGGGTTTATGTAGACCTAAAGTTGTGTCACTGAGGCTACATGGATATGGATTAGATGACATTACACTTTATCATTTCATATATTTTAGAACCAAACATGTAATTATTTAACCTGGTATCATGTTCATACTCTGGGGACTTACAATCACTTATATGCTCTATATACTTATCACAGTCTTCCGCTTGTGTAATCTAATTGTCTCTGGAGCATGATATGCTGATTTGGTATAATCCCATTCATGTTTAATGCACTAATATGGACAACATTTAATTGTCATTATCTATGTCGCATAAGTGATGCGTTGAAACTTGGGAGTTGAGTGTCTGCTTGACCCCTAATTTTCAGGGCGTTACACTAAGAGAGCTAGCAATCATTACCCCCCTTTTTTCTCTCTTATCTTTCCCTCCCTTTCTTCCTCATTTTCTCATTCTCTAGCAAGACAGACAGCCCCCAATGTCCCATACTTCTCAAAAATCTAGCCCCTTTCACCAATATTCCTCACTAATCCAACCATCAAGAGGCTATCTCCACCATTAAAAGATCATCATAGGAGCATTAGAGCACTAGGGAAGAAGAAAAAGTGGAGGTGGGTGATCTCTTAGGCTAGATTTATTTATTTTTATACATGTGACAAGTGAGGCCCACCAATCAATGGTGGAGATCCCATCTTGACCCCTTAGGTGTGGCCAATGGCCCACCAAGCTTGCATGCATGTGTCATGGTGGGGCCATTCTCCATTAACCCCACCATGATGTTTGATTTAATTTTCTAGTGCGTAAAGGCCATCTAGGCCCTGATTCATGGTGGGAAGGAGATCTTGACCCATGATTTTGTTTATGGGCCCACACATTTGGGACCCATCTTGATGAATGTATTGATGCATGTATTAGGGGGGGCTCATAGTGGCGGGCCCCTCCATCACAGTTCTCTCTCTCTCTCTCTCTCCCTCTCTCTCTCTCTTCTTCTTCTTCTTCTTCTTCTTCTTCTTATTTTGGTGATGATGATGATGTATGTGGCCCACCCTGATGCACCCCACCATGAAGTATGTATTTTATATCCATGTCGGCCACCCGTGGGGCCCACCAACAGCAACAATTACTAGACTGTATGAAAGGAAAACTCAAATATTAGTTTGATCCAAACCAGGTGGGACACGTGCGCATGGGACCCACATGTGATGCATGTGTCTTATATCCACGGTCCAGTGGTCTGGACGGTGGGAACCCACCTTAATGTATGTGTTTTACCACGTTGTCCGTTTGAAGGACGTGGAACCCACCCCACACGTGAGGGGGTGGGGTCCACCTTGATGTATATATGTATCTCCACACCGTCCAGCCTATTGGATGGTGGGTCCCACCACATCATGTATGTCTTTTCAGCCACACCGTCCGTCTCTTTTTTGGATGTGGGACCCACCCCACATGTGCTACATGTGTGGGGGTGGGGCCCACCTTATGGTTCGTGTGATACCCACACCGTCCAGGCCGTGGGGCCCATATGATGTATATCCACACCGTTCGTTTGTTGGACGTGGGCCCACCATGTTGTACACGTTTCATCCACGCAGCTTAGTCCACCGGACGTGGGCCCACCATGTTGTGTGTGTTTCATCCTTGCCATTCGGGGTAGTCGGCCCACTGAATTGTATGAGTTATTTATTCATGTTGTCCATTTGGTGGGGCCCATCTGGAATGTGCAGGCCCACCTGTTACATGTGCAGGGCTCGCCTTAATGTGTATGTTGTACATTGCTACCCATTTATATTAGTTGAACCATGGGCTACCTCATAAGGCCCAATTTGTGGTGCAACAGGCCCACCTTGATGTATGTATGGTAGGCACTTTATCCAACTATTTTTTAGACCTTTGGGCTGACCTATGAGGCCCTTGTGTGAGGCCCAATATGATGTATTTGTGTCCCTTGTGTACGGCCCAATATGATGTATATGTGACCCTTAGATGAGGCCCAATATGATGTATATGTGGCCCATTTGGTGAGGCCCATTGTGATGTATATGAGGCCCTTGTGTGAGGCCCAATACGATGTGTATGTGTCTCATTTGGTGAGGCCCAATGTGATGCATATGAGGCCTTTGTGTAAGGCCCAATATGATGTATATGTGGCCCATTTGGTGAGGCCCAATGTGATATAGATGAGGCCCTTGAGTGAGGCCCATTACGATGTATGAGAGGCCCGTATGATGAGGCCCAATGTAATGTATGAGAGGCCCATATGGTGAGGCCCAATGTGATATATGAGAGGCCTATGTGGTGAGGCCATTATGATGTGTGAGCCCACCATGATGTATATAGTAATGTTATGATGCCCAATTATTGTCCTAGCTAGTATAAGGCCTTGCGCCCCCATCATGAGATAGATTCTATGGGCCATGCCTTGGGAGAAATGATGGTTAAATGTCCACATTGTAAAGTAAAAGTAATGGTGGTTAAATGCCCACCTTGTAATCCTCCCTAGGGCCCATTGTTAGGCCCATTCTCATCTCTCCTTGTTGTAGGCTAATCGAAATTGATGGGCCCCCACTAGTACAGGTATAATCTATCTCAACTTTTTAGGATATCCCAAATTATTAAGCCCCCATTAATGTTAGCCGATTTATATCTATTGGGCCCTATTGGTAGCCCAGCCGGCTTTATAATAGGGTGGGTAAGGAAGGCCACTTATTGTGTGATTCACCCTTGCTGTAGATGGATAAATATGTGGTATCAGATTTGGCATATCCACTATTGAGGACCTATCTTCACATTATACATTAGATCCGTTGTCCTTCTGTGGACCTCGCCTTGTCTATAGGCCGATTATTGATGCCAACTATGAGTATGTGATAGCATCATGATACATGCCCATGCACTTCATCTTCATGCTTGTTGCGAGGAGTGACTGATCATAGCATTATGCCATTGGGCAGGTTGTTTATGGGACTCCCTGATAGGCGAAGTTGTCCCACATGAGTGCACGGTACACGAAGGATTGATGCATGACTGGATTGTGTGACTCATGCATCTTGCATTGTGTGTTATGATTACTGTACGCCCTAGTGACATCAGGGCTATAGCCTCCGCAGGTATAGCGTGGATAGCAGGATTGGATACCGAAAATACTTGTTAAAGCACGGGGACACCATAGATGTCCCAGGGTGAAAGTCCTCAAACCCTTATGTTACCATGGAGGATGCTCCAACGTCGAGACCGAGTGGATGTATGAGCTCACAAGTGTCGAATACCATTAAGCCGCGTCTCTCACTGTGTCGTGGTCGATTGGAAAGGGGTGTGGTCTTACCTGCCCAAGGGTAGGGGGCAATGCTAGGCTGAGTCTGACCAACTCGTAAATGGGTCTACTACCGACGCGCTAGGTAGATATTCGAAGACTACTAGTCAGGCGGGTAGTGAGGTCTCTTCCACTTGCATGGTTGCGCGTCCAGTCAAGGCGACGATCTGGTGTAAAGTGTATTAGACCCTCGTGATATCCCCAAGATGAGATGTACTATTATGTGGATTCAGATGGGGGTTGGTATGCTTTAGTTACATCTCACATATGACGTTGGCCATGTAGGCCCTGCATTACATAGCCTTGGTGTGACCGATAGCATTCATGCCTTGCATCGCATAGCCTTGGTACGGTTGATAGCATTCATGCCTTGCATCACATAGCCTTGGTATGGCTGATAGCATTCATGTACTTACCAGTATTTCCACATTACTCTGATATTGCATACTTGCATTTCTACCTTGCGCACATACTTCCACTACTCTCTAAGATTTCTATAAGCTTATGCACGACCATTGTGTGCAGGTGACGCTAGGACGTAGCCGAGCAGCAGCAGGAGCATGCAACTAAGCTTTTGAGTTCCGATATTATCTTTTATTTCCCTTTACGCATTGTACCTTAAAGTTTTTTATGATAATAGAAATGTGATGATTTTGTTGGTTGTTGTTTGTGGGTTAAGCTTATTATGAAATAAATTCATGCTAAAAATCTTCCTTATAGGATCCTAGGATCGAAACCTGGTATATGGGTGTCAGGAGCCGAGAATGGGGTACAAAGGAAGCTGTCAGTGCTGGATTCGCCGATCGAGAATTTTATTAGCCCGGTTTTCGAGTTTGGGGCGTGACAGCATATGATGTTTATGTGTGCACATTTTAAAATAATCTGTAAATCATTTTTATGTGGCATTGAAAAGTTACAACCTCAGAGTTAATTCTTTCTAATATTTTTAATTTGATTAATACCTTAATTTGTGGTGAGAAAATATATTTATCACATTTATCAATGATTTCACTATATTTTCTACTTATACTTAATTAAATTTAAAGATCGAACCTTTGAAATGTGTGGACTTTATAAGGTTAAAGTAGAAAATTACTTGGAATTAAATTTTAAAGCCCTTAGAAGTGAAAAAAGAGGCGAATGCTCCTCCAATGCACATTCGTTTATGCTACAAGTGATGCTAGGGCGTATTAGCAACATTGAGCTCAGAGCATTAGCCTGATCTTTTGAGTTTTGGTTATATCCTTTATTTCGTTTCCAATACTATACTCAAAGATTTTATTAGTGGATATGTGGTGATGATGTTTTGTGACTTGAGTACACTTGTGGTTATGCTCCTTTAAAAAAATTCACCCTAAAAATCCTCCTTATAAGATCCCAGGATCGAAACCTGGTGTATGGGAGAGAGGAGTCGAGAATGGGGTACTACGGAGGATGTCGGCACCGGATTTAGTGGCCAAAAATTTTGTGAGTCTGGTTCCCGAGTTTGGGGCGTGACAGTATACCCCTTAATAAAAGGTGTGTCAGGAAATCAAATAAAGAGAACTACCAAAGTAGTGAAACTGTAATTCATAAAGACATGACTTTCATACTCGATAATAAAAATACCCAAGTTTTGAAATATAAGCTAGGTTGAAAGGGATAAACAATTCAAGTAAGTGACTAAAGCATATAGTAGAAAAATTTGTATATAATCTTCAAAAGTTATGTTTGGTTTTTTACATTCGGTAGGAGGTTGGGTACTAACTCTTAATAGATCTATTAGTAGTCTTTGTTGAGACGAAGTAGATTCATCTACGATGAATCTATCTATATGAGTAGAGAAGTGAAGTCGGCTTTACAGATATTAGGATCGTCTCTAAAATACTCATAAAATTAGGATATGCATAAGCCATAAATGATCAAACTTTCAAATCTTTAACTTAAATATAAATACATATGTGTTATGTGTTTGATAAGTTATATAAGGTCATTAGCTCAAGACTTATGGGGTCACTAAGTACCTAACAAAACTTTAATACACATGTAAATGTTTAAATTAACAGGATACATTTAGTTATGTACTTGTTTATACTGATATGTCATACGTTCCTACTGTTAATTTTATTTTTAAAATTGTGGGAGATTGTTGTATTTTTATATAAAATAAATAAATAACATTAATAAAATATTTTTTAGAAAGTAAATAAATATATAATAATTGAAAACTTTCATAAATATATTCATATATATATATATATATATATATATATTAATGGGAAGATGAAGAGATTTTTCCAAAGGAACCTAGGTTAAATCTCCATAAAGATAGTGTGAAGTATCATTCGAGTGTGGCATGGGTTACAAGGATGCTTGGGTACTTTATTAAGCACACTTTGTAGTTTGCATGTGTGCAACGTCATAAGAAGCTTAAAGATCCTAACTTTTTAGCACTTAGTTTGAATCCATTTACACCAAAGTATAATTAAGAATTAAACTAGGGTCTAACCAGAGATATAAGCACTAATGTCTAAGGTTCTAACTATAATATTGATTGAGTGTGCTTGACACATGGCATTACTGCCACATGTCATATATATGGTGCCAGTTGGGCTTATAAGGATCTAAATAGTAGCTAATGTGTTGCCATATGTCAACAATTTTTTTACTATTGGGGCAATTAATAATCCCTCTCTACAAGAAATAGAAATAATTAAAATAAAAAATGATTATTATGTATAAATAAGTATTTGAATGTCCTATAAGACAAAAGTGTCTCTTTAGGAATGACGCTACTTCAAGTTTAGACATTAACTTCTATAATTACATAAACATTTCTTGACCAGACTATCTTTAGCTTTGTATTTTTATCTTTGTCCTATCGATCTTGACATTCTGAGAATGTTTTTGTGAGGCATATTAGTGTCAACACTTGGATATTTATTTAACATTAAAAGTGTAAATCTTCGTGTTGAATTATAAACCTATGAGTTTGTGGTATTCTAAAGATAGTTTGTCATTTCATTCTTTTGTGCTTGTTAGAACATCTAAAAAAGGACAACAAATTTTTCTTGAGATATTAATTGTTCAAGTGAAGATTTGAACACACGAATTGAATGTTTTCATCTCAAGTATTTTAATTTCTCCATTGTGTACTATTTTGTTTTTTCAACATACGTAACATGATAGCGAAATCCATTATAAAAGGTAAACAATTGAAAGTTTGAGGATAAAATAAATACTTAATTGTTCAAAATTTGTATTCATCAAATGATCATACCATATAATTAATAAGCATTAATTTTTTCAATTATGACTATTGACTATTATATTTTTTACATCTATTAAGTGTTTACTAGTCAACTATTTAATAACTTAAATAATGTAAATTTTGGTTTACAAGTTAGCCAAATTGGCAAACAAGATCTACACAGTGAAGGTACTTTGTGCCATTGTAACTTTTTAGTGCCTATGCATCAGTAGCATCTCTCTCTCTCTCTCTCTCTCTCTCTCTCTCTCTCTCTCTATGTGTGTGTGTGTGTAAATACACACATGAAGTACACAATATCAAAGTTTTGGTAGTCACTAGTATCATGGGTCCCACTGCGATGTATCACAAATAAGCCAATTTTTAAAATGAGGTCAGCCCCACCTCATGGTTTTAAATGTTTTACACATGATTCAACAATATACTGAGAAGTATAACCTACTTGAATTTTAGATCCGAATGATTCTTAGGGGGTTCATTTCTTGATGGTTAGCACCAGATGAATGGTTAAGATGCCACATACACATCATACTAACCCCTTAGAAATTTGAGTGTTATGTAAACTTGACACACTACCTTCTTCCTCTTTTTCTATGTATATGTGTATATTGGTATGCATGTAGTATACTTGTAATGATCTTTGCTAAGCCTACATGTGATTAAGGCAGCTAATGAACATCATACATGTGCCAATATGGCACATAGGAATGCAAACCAATCCATCCATGAGAGGGTTATCAATAAGTTGATGCCCTCACTAGAGAATCAGTTCAGTTTTCTAGTTTCTCCATAGTTTATTAAATAAGTGCACAAATGAGAAAAATGATGAAATTTTGTTCTTTTGACTTTTTTGGTCACCCATAGGTAAGTGGAACAAATTTATTGTTTAGGGACAATACTGCACAGTGGGACCTACTTGATGGATGACTTAAATAATGTACTTATCTGCCACGCTGGCACATGTGGTGCAATGTAGATGGTGTAACTTAAACAAACATGGGGTCCTAAAATGCTTTATATCCAAACTTATAAAGTAATGTAGCTATGAGAGAGATATGTACCATCTTTTATTAGAATTCCAAGGAGAGCAGCAATGTAGGTGAATGTGAGGATGGTTGACGCCCCTAACCAACTTCTCATGGCAGACATGCTTGGAACTACAAAAGCAAAAGTAAAGTAGACAACTCCTGTGATGATGATGAATACCTGAAGCCTCAATGGGGAGGAACTAAATTCTGAATTAATCGCCTGTGTACATTCAAAATAGATTAATGATAGTTGTGGAGGAGAAATTGAGTACATAAGTGGATTTGATGTCATTTCTACAAATATTCTAGCAAGTGCATAAGTGAAAATGTACAAATTGTCATAGGTAAAAAGAACTCACACTTTCAGATATTTTCAATTTAAAGATTTGCACTTCCACATATTGAGTTAAACTTTTAAGAATTGAACATTGATATGTAAGAAAAACACTCTCAAGTGGACATTGTTATGGTGCGAATGAAATGAGTTAAGGGCTAAAATAATATGGAATAATATGTATTTTGAATGAAATCTCCTAAATGAGATGTTTTAATTTTATACAAATGAGTATTTTCGAAAGTTGTTTGTCTTCTTCATAAAATAATCACATCCTATTCACACAACCATATGTCTAATCAACATGCTATGTCAAAAGTCAAGACCTTCACATGGGCAATAATTGCACTATCTCTTTTGAACATGAATAGTTGATAATGCAATTATTTTAATTATAAAAAAAGTAACATTATATCACTACTACCTAGATTCTAATAAGCCTAACCATGCCACGTGTTTGTCATGTGCTAAATATCCAGTCACTGATTAACATAGCATTATGGATCAGATGGGTCTGGACCACTCGCCAAAACTAGTACTCAAGCTTCTCTACAAATGATATGTACATGTAATATTAAAGGCACATAAGCAGCCCACTACCCATCTTGCATGTACATATGTTCTTAATTTAACAAAGGTCCCTTGTGGCAAAAACACAACTTAAGTTACATAAGACTTTTTAAAAAAGTTATCAAATAAAAACATATTTACTTTTTGAAATAATATATTATTTTTTAGTTTAATTTTTTTAAAGAAATGATATCACAATTTCTTGCACTACTAAATTTAGAGGTTCTTGTTTTCATCGCTATAGAAATTCTTAAGAGGTTTTCCTTGTGCACAACCTAGTATTGATCCAGACCATTTACTTAGAGAACATCCCATATTATATTGGCCACCTTTTGTAAATAGGTTACATGGAAAAAAAAAATTGAACAAGTACTTTTAACTTTAATGTTATATATTTACGCTCACAACCCTGATAATTTCTACATAACAAATCTACAATGGTACCACCTGTGGTCAGACAGTATCCAATTAAGTAACTTGTGTAGGACGTGAATTATGTAGTGACCCTGCCACCATAGACATCTGTGGCGACCTAATGTGGAAGGAGTTAATTAAATCACTTGCCACTATTAGGAATCGAGCCCACATAATATGTTTAAAAGTTGTTAGGTCAAGTACATATTCAGTTGTGCCCATCTTTTACTAAAGCACGTGATCCAATAAAATCACATTGTGTCTAATCATCATAAAATTTGTCCACTTTTGCATACATCCAAATGAACGAATCAATCGAATTATATTTCCTAAAATGAAATTGAAGCACCATGTGATTGATATAGACGACACATACATATGGGAAAGAGAAAAACTACCAAATGCCTTTATAATTTAGCTTATATTATTCAAATGTGTCTATAATCTAATTAATTACTCCATTATGTCATCATATTTTTTTCTACTTATTCATATATCTCCTAATCAGAATTAATAGACTTTCTACACATAAATTGATAAAAATGCTCCTTGAAATATTTATTTATTCCTTGAGAATCTTAATAACAAATTTTCTTTTGCATCTTAGGTTGCCCTACACATCCCTTTGCTTCGTCTCCTGATTGATCCATAAGGCCACATATGTAATATTTTCTTTACTTTTTTATGGGCTCCATCACACAGTCAGTCAAGAGGTGTCTTGATTTAGGCCTAACATGCATAATCCATTGAATTCTCCACGTGATAATGACATTAATAGGACTAACCATCCCATAATGGCTAAGAGGCTCAAAAGTTGTACTCATCAAATTAACTTAAAGTTCTAATATGTGGCCCACAAACAAGATACCAAAAGCAATTAATCAATGGTGTCTACTTGCTAATCAAAATATATTAACCAATCTCATAGATGTCATTTTCAGTCTATAAGACTGTTCAGACTGCTCAAATGCCATATTGGTGGATCTTATGCCCTGGCTAGATGATCTTGTTCAGTCACATGTTATCCTTTACAAGTTATCATGGACCTACTGTACATGTGTGTCCATAATTTAACAATCTTGATCTCTTAGGTGTGGTTGAGACACAAAATTTCATGTTGAATGTAGCACCTTTTGTGGGTTAGTCAAGGACATAAGGACAGGGGTGCATGCCACGTGATGTTTATCCTTTAAGAAAAACTTTTTTTTTACAACCGATAAAGTGTGATTTTGAGTGTGATCCCTTGAGAGTGTTTATAAGGGGTGGCATACACTTGCATGGGTGTCTGACTATGGTTGGGTCCATGTGCAACTGTGCATTTACCCAAGGTAGGTCCCATACCTTTTTCTAAAGTAATCGGCATCACATATCGTATCATCCAACATTGATAAGGTCTACTAAGAAGAACAAACAAATAAACATTAAAAAAATAATCAACCCTCCTTGGTTCAAATCTGATACATCTTGATGCTCGCTCGACCTAAACAAACCTAAAGCTAGAGGAGAACAACCACCCTCAACCCTCATCATGAATTGCAACTGTGGGGTCCTACAATTATTTTCAGCAAATGATGCCTACACATGCCATGTCCATAGATAAGCATCTCCTCACATTTCTTGGAATGTTCATTCTGTACTATTAGATCTTATCCATTCCCCACTTTTACATGCTTTTATGTGCTTGCCCACACTTGCATGTATATCTGTTCACTACTTTTATGTGTTTGCCTAAACACATTTGTAAATCAATGCCCACCTTGGATACACACATTAGCACAAACTCACACACATATCTCCATAACATGCTTGAACATCCATGCCTATCCACATATCTATTCACCACATAAGAACATAGGTTTCATGCCGCGTGAAGTTTATCCTTTGAGAAAAGTTTTCGTACATTGGTGGATAGTGATTTTCAACCTGATCCCTTAATAGAGGAGGTCAGGCACACATGTGCCTATGTGTTCACCGAAGGTGGGGTCCATGTGTAATTATAAATTTGTTTAAAGTAGGCCCCACACTTCTATATGCTTTGCAGTACTCAAGTATTGGCCATTCTTAGAGAAAAAAAGTGTTGTGACCGATACCTTCTCAGCAGTATGATGAGTCGATAACACCAAGTCCAAAGAACAAACGAAGAAACATAAACATGTCACAAACATGCCATATAGTATAGCTTAGAGTCTGAAAACATGCCATAAACTTAGCCTCCATAGTTGATGTCATTATAATCATTTGCTTTACACATTTTCAAGAGATCACTCTGCTAACTAGGACGAACAAAAGGCCTGAGGTGGACTTCATCCGATCTATGCAACCAGCAAAATTGGAATATAAAAATCAAGTTATCTCAAATTCTTGATTCTTCTATATGTGAGTTTGTAATCTTTTATTACTTATAAATATTAGATTAAATTCTTTGCAGCTTCCTAATAATTTATAATGAGATCATTCTAGTATCTTTCTAACATATCGAATGTAAAGAAAATGTCAAGGATGTGTGCTTGTCTGATCGTACAACAAACTATCAATTGTGAAAGCATATGACATCATTTTCATCTATTTGGTTCTAAGTTATTTTTTAGACATTAAACTAAGCTAAACTTGTCACCTCTCGTCATCAGTGCATCTGTAGATAAACAATTCTCAATTTCGTATTTTTTTTAAACTCTCTCGATATAGGCCTTTTAAGACAACCCTACAGTCCTTATGATCTATCATGACACATGTTTATACTAATCATAAAAGCTGCTTCAACCATATCTTTCATTTCAAAGTTCTTAAAGAAAAATGATCTAGTCTTAAATAATAATCTAACGTGATTAGTAACAAGTAGGAAGTCATCCATATATAATATCAGGAATATAAACTTATTTTTGTTAACCTTCAAGTGTTTGTGTGTGTGTGCATACATACATACATACATACATACATACACACATACATACATACATATATATATATATATATATCACACATATACATATGTACACACACACAACACCTATCAACAATAGTTTCCTTAAATCTAAAGGATATAATGTTATCATTCAACTTAAGATAACATTGTTCAGAGGCTTGTTCAAGACCATATATGGATTTCTTAAGCCTTGACACTAGGGGATGGTTTAGAATGTGGGATTGAAATTGCGGTAGGACCGCTACTATTGAAGTATGGATATATGTCCAAGTGTTCTAGAGAGGGGTGAATAGGACTTTTAAAACTTTAATCCTTCTTAATTGTAAATTCTACCAATTTTAAATATGAGTTAAGTAGGATTATCAAGAGGTTATTCATATTCAACTTCTGGGATAGTAAAAATCTAAGTGCTGCATTATATCAACCATGTATTCTGCATAATGTAAACATTCAAACAATCAATACACATAGGTAAGATCAATCATCACAAACGCAGCAATATATAGTGATTCGGCTACTTGCCTACTCTAATCCCTGCTAACGCACTTCCCCCTAGAGTGTGCCGGATTTCACTATCTAATGGTTTTAAATCAGATTAACCACAAACCTTTACAACCTACGTAAGGTTAGCTAAGGACTCTACACAAGACAACCTTCGGTGCCTACACAAGGCAACTCACTATGCCTACACAAGGCAATTCATCTTACACAAGGACACTATACATATTCTCCCGTCGGAGGTCTACAAAAGGTCTTAGCGAGTTTGAGAACAAACTCTAAAACTAAATCCTACACAAGGAAGAGGCTTCAAACTCTTTGAACTCTTATACTTACTTGTGAGTGAGCCCCTTGTCACCACATGTTGAAGAAGATCTTCTTGTTAATGAAGAGTCTTTAGCACCCTTGAACCGCAATTGTCCATTTGATGCTCTATTCAATGCTATGAGGTTGTTGGATTAGGGTTTGGTCTAAACTTCTCTAATAAATGATTTATCTTTAGAGTTTTAAGAAGATTCCCATGGCTAAGAATTCAAGGGCTCTAGTACAATGATTTACCATTAAAGAGTGCTACTGGAAAGTCAATGAATGCCAAAGTTCATAATTCAATCCAAGTAAAGAAGATCACAATAAATGCCTATGCTATGGATTGAATGATGAACTCTTATGGAAAAGAGGGCTTGAGGATGAGGGTATTAACTATTACAATAACTCTCTCAAGCACTCTTTAATTCTCGCTCTTTTTACCAAATGGATATATATAAAGTTGATTCCTAATTGTAAAAAAATGGGCAGAAATCTGACATTGTCGATACTATCGAATGGTCTTCGATTCCATTAAAATTGGAAGTTCATTGGCATCGAACCTTCTCTGATTGCATTGACTACCTACACTAAGATATTCAATTGAGTGCATATCAGATTATGTTCGATCTCATCAAGAACCCTTCGATATCATCGATATACACTTCGATGTCATCGAGGGAAGTTTCGATCTCATCAGATTCTTTAAAAAATACACTTTGGTTGTTGGATAGTTTTGTCCATATTTCGATTAAATTGATCAGACCTTCGATACTATCGAAATTTGAATTTCGATGACATCGAACGGTCTTTGATGTGATCAAAAATATTGGATTTTACATGGAAAGGTTGCTGGACAAACTGGTTCTTATATCGATGCAATTGAACAGTCTTCGATGCCATCGATAACTTACTCTCGATTTTATCAAAGAAGGTTAGATTACATCGAGGAGTACTTAGAGTATTTTTGGATTTGGAGAAAATAAGCCCAAAGTCAATTCAATTGAAATAGGTTTAATGTCATCAAAACTTAAGTTTTAATGTCATCGAACTGCATTCAATGCAATCAATAATTCGCAGTATTTGTTCAGTTTGTTGCTAGACTATATGGGCTTGATTTTGATGTAATCAAACCATGTTCAATTCCATCGAAGTTGTCCTCGATTGCATATCAATGCAATCATCAAGACATTGGTTTTACCTATATGTTTCAAACTTCCTCCTATGCTCAAACTGCAAAGAAGAACCCAATCTTACTAGAAGATTTTTAAAAGAGTTTGTGGATAAGTTAGGTTCTTTTTAGGAGCATATACCTATCAGGGTTTGTTTTGGGTAGATGAGGCTTAGTTTACCTTTTAAGCACGTTCGTATGCCTTCATCTTGATGTGTCTTCAATTTAGGGATCACTTGACTGACAGACTCAACACTCATGTATATTGACAAACAAGGATACTTTTAGGGATTGGGTGGTATGGAATTTCATTTGGTCTAATGTAAATATATCCAACATTTAGAAACAATGGGAATGATTACTCTTGCTCCACTAGTAAACTCTCAGGAGTTTGAACACCCAGTCAAGGGTTCGAATATCCATAGGTGGTGAAATCCCACTATGGCATGAGTGTGTGGGGGTATGTGTGAGTGTGTGTAAAAAAATAAATTAATTAATCCAAGTATCATATCATCCAATCTAAGCAGCACGGTGAGATTTCTAGTAGATTATGAAATCCAAAACATATGTGGGCTCCGCATTGATGTATATGTTTTATACACTTCTTCCATCCATATAAGACATTTGCATGTGACAATTATAAAATTTGGTACATTAATTATAATTCTATGGTCTACCAAACTCAAGTTCCATTAGATAAGTCTTTTTCCCAAAGGAGAACTTTGATCCCTAATGTGGGATTGAGCAATCAAAATACCATAGTATTTTTTGACGTATAATAATTAAGTAATAATGGTGTCTGTTGATGTAAGAATCTGAACCGCCCTCTTTCGACCTTCAAGCACCTGCACAAGAGAAGAGTAAAGGAGACCCTGATAGAGCAGGGGACTCTTCGATGCCAAAGTCAAGCTAGGAATCTAGGTCTAGTCATATAGAAGGGTTCAGGGCGAGAGATTCTGCGTACCTTTTCATGTAGTCCATAAATTTAAGCACGATCTTAGCCATTAGATGAGATGTGCGCGACTGGTGAAAGTGGGCAGTTACCCAAGAATCACGTGGTGGACGGTTACGTAAGTGATGGGTATCAATGGTTACCCTGGAGTCGTGCATAGCCGAGGGAGATCATCCATCCATCTGAGGAGGTAGGTCAGCATGGTATGGGCCCTTTGTCTCATATTTGGTGGATCCGTATATAAATGATCCGAGGAGGCTATCAGGACTCATAAATAAGTTAAAGGCTATAGAAATTGGACATCACAAAGATTCAGGCTGAACTTTCATTTATATGTGTCGGAATCGAGTTGCACCAACTGATTGATTAGATGAAACCGACCTGAACTAAGTCGAGCTGAACCCATTGATCAACTAAGAATGGGCCGAGCACCGAGCTAATCCGAGCTAAGCTTAACGGTTTGATCGGTCAGGGATTGCTCTAAGAAGCTCAGAAGTTCTGTATTGGTCAAGTTGAACTGAAGGTTGGACCTATCTTCTCGTCGGTCCTATCTATCCTCAATGAGCTCTTCCTCAACTTCACCGAGTTGATCACCTCCTTGGGCCTGTCCTAAACCGAGCTAGACTGAACAGGGTACTTCAAAACAATCCTTGGGGAAGTGAACTCTAGTTTCTTTGGGTGAGAAGGCGCAGGAGTGTATGTTCGTCGGCTCGAGCCGACCCTGAGGACAGTCGGACCATATTTCCCCATAACAGTGTCAATTCCACTTAATGCAATTCAATACAATTTAAACCCGCGTTCCAAACAGGGCTTAAATGTTCTTTTTTATCCATTGAAATTCCTTCAAATTGTTCCATGCAAATAACTTCATTTAGATTCCCATTCAAAAAAATTTCTTTCACACCCATATGGTGAAAATCAAGGTAAAAATGAACTACTAATGCCATTACTATTCTAACTGAACCCTTTTTAGAGATAGAAGAAATTTTCTCTTTAGTCAATTCCCTTATGTTGGGTGTATCCATTTGTCATTACTTTGACCTTGAATCCTTTTATGTTTCCTTTGGAATTGTGTTTGGTCTTATAGACTTGTTTACAACCAATAATTCACAATCCTTTGGTAACTCGATGGGATCCCAACTCCATTATGGCTCATGGATTTCAACTTTTTTTTCATACATTGATCCACTTTGAAGAATCTTGACATTCCATCACTTGTGAAAACATTTTTGAACATTACTTATAATCTCAATGTCATCCTCCTATACATGCATTGCATAATCATCTAGAATGATAGGTTTTCATAGTCTTTAAGATCATCTTGGGACTTCTAGAAGTGGTGCATTTTAATTGGATAGATTAATGACAATTATGTGCAGATGTTCCAGTTGTAGGAGTTCGACTTGGCTGATATAATCATCTAGTTATGAGACTTTCACATTTTTTAATTTATGAGTTACGACGTTAAATCTTATATTTCCTCAAACACCACTTTACATGTTTCCTCACTCCTACTAATCTCCCACTTTTAAGGAATCTGACATTTTCAGTTTCCGTGATTCTCATAATGTGGGTATGACAACAAAACCTATACCTTTGGATCTATATGGATATTTAATGAAGTATCCACTAAGGTTCCAAAGTCTAATTTCTTTTCATGTGGGTTGTAAAGTTTTTCCTTGGTCGGGAATGCCCCCCCCCCCCCCTCCCAAAAGAGAAAAAAATATGCAAGTGTAATAGGCTAGGTAAATTCGTGCCTTTCAGCTATACCATTTTGCCATGGCATTCTAAATGCCATGTCATCATACGAATCTTCTGCCATTGCATTTCCAATGCCATGTCATTATAAGAATCTAACTAACAGCCCTGGATTACAACTGGTCTCATCAAATCTACTATAGAACTCACAACCCCTATCCAATGCTACAACTTCGATATTTTGATTAAGTTGATTTTATACTTTAGCATTGAATACTTTACAAACTTTAATTAAGAGTATCGAATTTCTAATTATGAGCTAAGAAAAGCATCACATATATTTATATGTATTATTTTGAGAGGTTTTGAACTCTTTATAGAACCATTATTTGATATTTGCTCTACTTTCTTTTAATTAATCCACACACACATTAAAGTTAATGAAGTCTAGAGGCCCAAGTATTTTATCTTTCACTAACCTTTTCATTCTTTCTTTGAAAATATGTCTTAAATAGTAATGATAGAGTATGGATTATTTTTCTTTAGTCATGTCTTCTATTTCATTATTCACATACATGGCATAAGGATTTGAGCAAATAGTGTTTAAATTAAGTTTATACAAACCATCGCACATATTACTAAATCTGATCCAACACACTGGCTATACCTAATCGATTAAATTTACTATTATCAAATTTAGGATAATTAAAAATCCTCTCAACATGACTTCTACAGTAAAAATGCAACTTGTAACACTATAACTTATAGTGCATAGTAAATGCATAGTTTTTTCCCATCCAATTAGTTTTAAGGAGATATAAATTAAGATTTTCAAGATAAGTTTTATAGAATTTTGAAATTTTAAGTTCCTAAAAATGAGAATTTTAAGATAAGAGTATTTATGAAATTTAAAATTTTTGGATGCTTATAAACTTATGGCTTGATATTATCTACCTAAACAAGCAACTTTTTTTTCTTTTTGTTTTTCAAAAAGAATCTTTGTATAAATATGAGCAAAACTATTACAGCACCATATGAAGTAGGTGACCCATGACCAACAAACAGGGAAGCCCAACAAGAGGACAACCGTCCACGGCCTCCCCTACCACCAAAAAAAATAAAAAATAAAATAAAATAAAATCTATGCAACTACACATGAGAGGATCCAACAGAGCCAAGCCTAGTCCTATCCAAGAATAAGAGCCCGCGCGCATGAGAATGGAGATCCTCGATATTATCGAATACTTTGGTTACTTGCTTCTGGCTACCCTCCCTCGCCATCCCATCCGCCAGACCATTTCCTTCTTAGCGAATCATCGAAAAAACTAATGAAGCAAGCCGTCCCAGCTTGTTAATTCTACTGACCCACATACGTCATTGCTAAGGAACGGGAGGATTTCTAGAAATAAGGCTCACCGCCACCGTGGAGTCCGATTCAATCACAATTTTTTGAAACCCATGCTCTAGGCATAAGTTTAGGCCATCATGAATCGCTCTCAATTCTGTCCTGTTATTAGTCCCCACCCCATAACCAGCTGAGAATGTGAAGAGCAGCTTACCATCTGCACTCCTACAGACCCCACCTCCACCTGAACGGCCTGGATTACCACACATCAATCCATCAACGTTTAATTTCACCCAGCCTTTGGCTGGTTTCCCCCATTTGATCACCTTCACTGGGCATGAGCGCCTGACATGAGGCTGGCCTCTAAATCTGACCCCAGCTAGCAGCTGCTTCACTTCGACGTGGTCCTCAAGCAAGGCGGTCACCCACCACCTGATGTGGGCTATAGAAACGGAAGTCGGCGATGGGCGATCTTCATACCTGGCCCCATTTCTACTTCTCCATGGCTCCCATAAAATTAGAAGAGGAACAACCTTCCTGATGATGGCTGACGCTGCACCAGGAGCAGCCGCACTCGTCCATTACCTATCCGGTCATCAACTGCAAGGTGGGAAAAATAAGAGATACCGCAAACAGCTGAAAAATATTACCAAATTATTTTCGCCTGTTGACCGTACAAAAACAGATGTTGCAGAGTTTTCAATTGTGGGCTGGACCTGCTACCGCCATATGGGCAAGAACACCTAGAAGCAATCTGGACACCTTTGCCTTGAGCTTGAGCATCCACAGGAATGGCTCCCTTCATTAATCTCCAACAAAAAAGAGATATCTTAGGAGGAATTTTCAGATGCTAGATCCAAGTATGTCACCAACTGCCCTGCACTGTTTCCCTTCCCAACTACCACGCCTATTTAGTCAAAAAGGCACCCGAAGAATCTAACGGCCAGAAATAGGACGAAGTTTCATCTGATATCACCAAACCCCTCTAGACTATGAAGTTAAAAGTATCTTGAGACAGATAAAGGTTAACAGAGGATGGAGAGATAGGACCCGCAGTACCTATAAAATGCTTCACCTATAAAGACTGTAGCTCCTGTGGAATAGGCATGCTCACCAAAGATTGAAGGGGCCCCAGCCCCATCCAGTTGGTAGACCAAACATTGATCTCGCCATTCCCAACTTGCCATTGAATATTATTTGCAATAACCGGAAGCTCATTTCTAATTTCTTTCCAAAAAGGGGAAGCCAACGACGATAAGGCAACCGTACTACCATCTTATAAGTCCCTCCGATGCTTGGCTCTCATATACAACACCCATGGGCTTTTCTTCTACCCAAACTTTACATTCCACGCCATTTTCCTGTGAAGAGCCAGCAACACCTCTTCCAATTACCTAATGCCTACACCACCTTCTTCAATAGGTCTTGTAAGCTTTCTCCATGCTACCCACTGCACCTTCTTTTTGCCATCTGCCCATCCCCAAAAGAAGTGCGCAAACTTGCGCTCTAATTCTTCAATCAATTGCCTCGGGACTTTCGTAGTTGTCATTGTGTGAAGAGGAATGCTACCCAAGACGTGCTTGATGAGCATTAACTGACCCACCTGTGACAGAAATCTGGTTTGCCATCTTGAAATTCTGCTACCCACCTTGTCTATCAATGCTTTAAATGAGGCCGAGGAGACTCTCCCCTTATAGAGAGGGATCCATAAGTAATGCACACCTGCTCTAGCTTTAGAAAATCCCAAGGCTCTCTCGATATTACGGATTCTGCCTATCGCCATCTTAGATGGAAATAAGAAGCTGCTTTTGTTGAAGTTTATCCTCTGCCTAGACGATTCTTGAAATGCAGCTAGAAAAGACTTCACTAAACGCAATGAATCATGGATGCCATTAACAAACAGTAAAGTATCATCAGCAAATAAAAGATGGGAAACTATAGGACAGCCACTCTGTAACTTAAATGGCCTACACCAACCTCTCTCCACCAATTGCTTAAAATTTCTAGAGAAGACCTCCGCCACTAGGATGAACAGCCCTGGGGATATTGGATCTCCCTGACGGAGACCTCTAGATGATTTGAAAAACCCCGTGGGTTCCCCATTAAAAAGAACTGAAAACTAGCTATTACCCTAGCACGCTTCCATCAAACCAATCCATCTTTCGCTAAATCCAAAGCGCTTCATCACCTTCTTAAGAATATCCCGATCGACTCTGTCATAGGCTTTTTCAATATCAAGCTTGAAAATGAGGTTTCCACCTCGAGCTTTCCTATCCAAGTTACACATCGCCTCAAGCACCATCGCAATATGTTCTGTAATTGACCTACCTTGCACAAAAGCCCCTTGCTCCATGGGAATAAGTGTAGGGACAATCTTACTCAAGCGGGTAGCCAGGATCTTGGAGAAGATTTTGTAAATAACATTGCAGAGGCTTATCGGCTGATAGCTGGCAAACTCTGTGGCTACCGACTTTTTTAGAATAAGACTAATCAAAGACGCCATAAAAGCTCTAGGCATCTGACCCCTTCCAGAAAAAACACACTGCCTTGTGGATGTCCTCCCCAATCGTCTGCCAGCAATCAGCGTAGAATGACACTGGAAAACCATCTGGGCCGGGAGCACTATCCATAGGCATAGATTTGATCACCTCAAAAGTCTCCATACTAGTTGGAACAGCCAAAAGAGTAGCAATCTCCCTATGAGTAAGCACTGACGGAATAGCTGAAAGCAGATCATCTGAACGAGTAATATGATCCTCCAAAAATAGCCTAGAAAAGAATTACACCGCTTCAACCTTCATTTGTGCCGCATCAGATATTGATACACCATTACTGTCCTTTATCTCAGTAATAGTCGCTCCCCTAATGCGCTCCCGAGCTGATGCATGAAAGTGATGGGTGTTCCTGTCACCTTCCTTTAGCCACGAACTCCTAGCTTTTTGCTTCCAATATACCTCTTCCATAAGCTCTAACTGAGCCAATCTTCTCCTAATTGACAAACTTTTAAGCATTAACGCCTCAGCCCCATCATTCTACATTTTGTTCTCCACCTGAATTAATTCAGCCTCAGCCTCTTTAATCTGATTGAAAACATTCCCAAACACTTCCTTGTTCCATACCTTTAATAGTTGCTTGGACTTTTTCAACTTAAGTTGGATATTTATCATGGGGTTATACGAGAAATCTCCCTCCTATGCTTTCTTAACCACCTGCTGGAAAGAGTCATGCAACGACCACATACACTGGTACCTGAATGGTTTAATTGCCAGTTGATTGAGTGTTGGGAAAGAGAGCAGGAGAGGTGAGTGATCCAAATTTACTCAGGCTAAATGATTTACTCTAAAGGATTGAAAAGTTGCGGCCCACCTGTCATTAACCAAAATTCTGTCCAATCTAGCCCAAGTCTGATATTGATCTACTCTATTATTACTCCACATGAAGAAATTTCTGATGAATCCCACATCCAAAAGCCCTGAATTCTGAATAGCCACTGAAAATTTGAACATACTAATTCTGCCTGCCACACTTACACCTCTTCTTTTTCTAGCTTCAACTATAGCATTGAAGTCTCCGCCCATAACCCAAGGCCCTGACACACCTCTACTTAAGTTCACTAAATCCTGTCATAAAGCACTCCTGAGGATATGGGAACATTTGGCGTAAACTATGGTTAGAAGGGCTGGCACCCTGCAATTCTGCAACAAGACGTTTAAAGAGAGCATTTGATTGGACAAAGAGTGTATGGTAACTGAGAGATGATTTTGAAAAAAGATCCAAATCTTACCCCCAGAACCACCATTAGAGACTGAGGAATGATATCCCGACTTAAGAGCAATAGCTATTCTTCTTTCCTCTCTCGCCATCGGCTCCAAAATTGCAACAAGCATAGGGGTATGTTTACGAATTATCTTTTTTAAAGTCCTCATTGTTGGTTTGTTGCCTACCCCCCGAGCATTCCAAATGATCACGCTATCCATCCGTAACACACCCTAAATTAATTGACCTTCTCTTGAGCCGTCGTAGCCAACAAAACCATTCTCCTTCTTCCATCAGCCCGGCCATCTTCTTGCTTGAGACAAATCTCCTTCTGCCTTTCACTTGTAATCTTGCTTGATAATTCTGCCCTGCAGATTTCTTTTTAGCAGTCTTTGGCTTTCCCTCTTGTCGCCGATAGTTCTACTCAACCGTGTCTTTTATCCCCTCCAGGCTATCAATCCTGCCTGCCATTAACTGCTTTTTCCTTTGTTCAGAATCATCTGCCTAAACCTTAGTCCCAAAATACGACAATAGGTCTACTTAAATGTAACCTAATTGCTCTACTGCTATGCCCTGGTTTTAAAGAGCCTGTTGCTGATTCCAACTGCTACCCCGATCATATTTAGGTCCTAACATATGACCCTAATATCTACAAGAATCTGATGCTGCCTTGTTTACTCGAATGGGCGAGCAGCCGATTGATCTCACCCTTCTAGAGTTTGATAAGAGTCTGTCTCCCATGAGGTGCCCCCACCTCCATTCTTTCGAGCATTGGACTGCTTTTGGGGAAGATAATTCGCTAGTGCTGCTGTTTAAAAGGGTTTGCCTATCATGTAGTTGTTGCCTTCTCTGCTGACCTTCTACTATCCGCATGCTCTCTGCACCATCCTTCAGCCCCGCGAGTAACATTGGCTCCTTTGTGCAACACACTGCAACAAACAGTCTGCTATCAGTGCTGGCTGACGACTGGGCATTGAGTCTCTGTTCTGCACAATTCACCCTGCCCCTGAGATCATCTTTCATGGCATCAAGACCAATCGGATAACACACTTGAAGCGGAACTGGTAAGCTCGGATCTTCCCTATCCTGGAATGGATCCAAGGATGGGTCATCTTCCCTTTTAGGAGAAATCTTGGAATTACACTCCCACCCCGAAAGCGTCCTACTGCCAGAGCATTGCATAGCCTCTCCGTAGCAGGGTGGAAGAGATGACAGGAGGGACTTCTCTAAACTTTGACTCCTAGCCTGACCAACCTCGCCCCCCTCCCGGGTAAGGGGATGAGACCTTGAGAGAATGATCTGCATATCCTCGCTGGGGTTGGAATACTGAACTGCCTAGGCACACTTCTCTGTAACATTTTCACAAACAGGTTGTGGGCAGAACTTCTGGCCACCCCTAGCTCTGTAGAAAGCCTTCTTAACCCAGGCTCTCGTCAATTCTATGCCTCTAGCAGACTCTGCCTTGTAATCTAAACAACCCCCCTCACACATCTGACTCTCTAGAACTCCATAGATAGGAAATTCCTGGCCCTTCACCTTTAGGATCCTCACTTTTAGCAAGTCAGGGTTCCTGCAATGCTTTACTCGAACTCTCGCAAATGCCTGAATTAAATACTCCTAATGCCGCGATGCTATCTATCTCGACAACCTCCCTGAAAGATTTAGCTAATCCCTTAATAGCCGTGGGATACCAGGCATTAGATGGGATACCCATCAGACGGATCCACACCCCTTGCAGAAGAGAAGTTTCCCGTGTCGACCAGACTGAAACCTCTGAAATGCACATATGGCTCTGTAAATCCCGATCTGCTTCGAAACTCTCCAATTCCTGCCTCAATTGGAATTTGATAAGGAACTTCTTTAGACCTAGACGGGTGAAATCCACCAGAGATGCCGCCAAAGATGATTTTCAAAGTTCATCTACAAGATGCAGAATGGAAACTTCTCTATAGCATAATGCTATTAGAGCTAAGGCGAGAACTTGTTCCAGCTGATCAACATGCTGAGGATCTATTTCAATGATGATAGGCTTGGCGCACTCATCCAATGGACGAATCTCTGAAGGAATAGTAGTCTTACCGAAAGGGTGGAAAGCCCTTGTAGCCGCCACATACGACTTTTGGGTATCAGCTCTTTGATACGGAGCAGGGGCAGCTCGCTGATTCCGACTAGGGCTAGGCCTCCTACCCCAGCTCCCTTTTTCCCTAGAGCTCTTGGCCCAGGCAAGTGATACAATCCGACCGTCTATTCTCCTCCCGTGGAGGCAGTTGGCTGCATTGTAAGCCTCTTGCTCATAGCAGAAAGTCACAAACGCATACCCTTTGGATCTCCTACGAACATGATCCCGAGGAAGATGCACTCCCACCAACTTCCCAAACCTGCTGAAAATCCGGATTAGATCGTCTTTTGAAGTGTCAAAGGTCAGATTCGCAGCAAAGATGGTAAATGGGGGTTGACTAATGCAATTTCTCCTATACGAAACTTGCTCCTAGTGACTCTCCCTTACCCCTTCCTCCATAGCCCCTTGAATCGGAGATCGAAAAGTTGAGGCCGCCCACCCCAGGAACAGAAACAACACTCCTTAGCAAGGATACATTGAGACCCCCGCAATATGAGAAAAAAGGGGTGTCAGTAGCATCGCCGCAGGGCAGAGAACGCCGAAGTTCTAGCCGACGAAAATTTGAAATTCAAAAAAACCCGCCTCTTCCGCAGACCTCCTTTGCTTTGTCCTTCCCCGTTTCCCTCTCATAAACAAGCAACTTAAATTTTACTTATTTTATCCTCTTTTTATTTTATTTTATTTTATTTTTTGTGAATAATTAGTATGCTCCTCCCACATTTCACATCATTTCCTTTGGTTTTTGTCTCTTACCTCTTAATGCTCTCTCAAATTCTCTCCTCTTAACACTTCCTCTCTCTCCACGTGCACTGCACGTAACACTTATTCCTTGTTATATGTAACAATTTCTCTTTATTTGTTCGGTACTACCAGACAAGTACTTGTGCAAGTAATCGTGTACATATATGGATCCGTGCATGTAAGGTCCTTTTAGCTCATGCAATATGTGTGAAAACTTAAGGTGCATGTTACGTTTATGCTCACGTGATGCTAAAAATGATCATATATGCACAACACATCCGTAAGTGGGTTTGCATGTATGCATGACAAGCATACCTTCAGAGCTCTGCCTCCAAGAAGGATGAATCCCATGTTCCCAAGAACTAGAGTCAAGAATTGTAAAACCCACGTGATATAGTACATTTTCTTTCCTGCCAAGCAAGGATGCAAATTATCAAAATAGTTAATGGATTAGCATTCAAGGCAGATGGATGGTTGTGATTTCATTCATGGACGCGCGCAAGACAAATCCTACGGTCACCATAGCGCCAACACAAATGGAATAGACCAAAGGCGTGACTAGTCGACTAGCTGTTTAAATATGGAATGGTCAAATCCAAATTCGAGTTTGAAATAAGCATAGTGCCTGTATGAGATCACGACCATCGTTTGGAAGCATAGATTTGAAATCCCATGCGATGGAGTGGATTTTAGTCTGTACTAAATCAAGTACATGTGAAATTATAGCTTTGAGGTGGAACTCTAAAAGAACATTTTTTTGGGGGGAGATTTTGAAATCCTCCAGAATCCAAATCCCTTCCCTCTACTTGACACAACTCAATATCTAATAATTAAAATAGGTATATTTAAAATATTTAAAAGTTTTTAAAACTAAAATAAATGTGAAAATAATACTAAGCTCGTATGAGTACCCATTGTGGTGAAAAAACCACGGTGGTGTGAGTGCATGTGTGTGTGGGGGTGTGAGTGCGTGTGTCAAATATATATATATATATATATGACTTGTCTATTCCAGACTAGGTCGCATTGACCAGTGTGCTTCCTGGTAAATTACTTGGATTCTCCTAGTTGAGCCAACTAAGCCAAATTCCAAGTTGAGTCAACGAGTTTTAAAACTATGGAATTTATGTTACCAATGATGGATGGTTTGGAGGTGGGCCCCACATGATCGATGTGGACACCTATTTTCTTGGACATTGGTCACATGACTTGGATAATTACATGAATTTGACTCTTGAGGGGCATGCACAATCAAGAATTGAACACGAGCACAGAATGAATGGTGCCTACCATTGAACAAATACTTCTCATATACGAAACATAGATTGATGGGGTGATCAAAATAGTTTTATAGAGTGATTCTTGTGAGTTATGTGCAATGAAATGGAGGGCCTACATGATGGATAGGAGTATAGCTCATACAATATAATCAATTTAGATCATCCATTTTCTTTATCAATTGATAAGAAGTATAAGTTAATCTGGTCACAGTCATTTCTGTGAGATACAAATAATAAAAGCAATGTGCTACATGATGGATGGTCTAAACCAATAAGAACTTTTTAAATATAATCATTCTGGAACGCCTACTTTCCAGGCCACAGCTTAGATTTTTTGATTATCTGAGTGATTTTCATATTAACAAGAAATCAGAGGTGGGACCCACATAATGGGCGGTTGATGACAAAACCTTTTGTAGATTAATCAATCTCGATCATCCATATTCCTAACGTGAGATTTTTTTAATTTTTTTAATTTTTTAGGATTATTGGATCAATTGATTCTTAAGAGGTAGTAATATCAAAGTTGAACCCCACGTTATCGATGGTCCAAATAAATAATCAAAACATAATCAATATAATCAAAGTAAATCAATCATTTTCTCAGCCATTATGTAGATTGCTATGATTATTTGATCAAAGTGATGTTTTTGTTTTAGGAGAAGTAAAAATAGGGCCCAAATGATGGATGGTCTAGTTTGAAGTCAGACCTCCAAATATGATCATTGTCCATTTTCTTAGCTAACAACCTGCTGGTTTACATCGTATAATCAAAGTGATTTATAATATTTATACCCAAACAGAGTAGGGACACACAAGATGGATGGAGTAGGTAGATGATTGGACCCTTTCAATATGATCAATCATGTCTGTCCATCTTATGGGCATTGATTACATGGGAGATATTATGATCAAGGTGGTATTCAATATGCATGGATAATAAAAGGAGAAGCTGACATGATAGATGACAAATAATGATATCATCAATCAGGATAGCATATTTTCTTTGCCATTGATGAGAGAAATGGAATTCACGATCAAAGTCATTCTTGATATTCACGATGAGAGGGCGGGTCTAAATGACAAATAATCCAGATCAGAGAATAGACTTACAATTTTCCAAGTAAGGGTCATTCAATTTTCAGTCATTAATTAGATTATTTGAATTGCTAGATCACAGTGATTCTTTTACAGTTTACTCTACATATTTCGGGACCTTTTTTAGTATTACAAATGTAGGCCTTCATGCTTGGATGCACTGGGTGTACTCTGTATTCTGGAAGATCTCTGTGATCCAATCATGATGAAAAGGAACAAAACATAACTATGTGATCTACTATTGAAGGTGCTTGTGGAAGGTAATGACGACATAGTTAAATTCATCTTACTTCTCATCTATCATCCATATGCACGACTTGTATGGAAAATCCACATTTTCCAATTTGAGATCAAAATTGGGGACTGAGAGGTAAATTATATATATATATATATGACATCTCATGACTTGCCTCTCCACACCTCCATGAATAAACAGATCATGACTTACTTCACATACACATAGAGTATACTACCTATAACTCCCCAAATGTAGAGAGAACACTGCACTTGAGGCCTATAAAACCATTTGTGCCACCATAACCTTGTGGGCCTAACTAGATGCTTATCACAAACTGTCCACATTAACCCACAGTTTGCACATATGTGCCATGTGTGTCCCATGTTGTTGAAAGAAACATCCATGGCTAAGATCTACCCAATTATCTTTGATTGATTTGAATATTAATTAGGATATTAAGAAATTTGAAACAATTATGAAGTGGGAACCAATTACACATCAAACTGTATGACTAAGTAATTATTTTTATTTTTTTATGTCTTAAATCTTGTCATCGATGGTCTGTTCAATGTCACCTTCGATGGAATCGAACCGTGCTCGATCCTATCGAGATTTTTCAGATTTTCTCCAATTGATCACTGGACTATTAGGGTGTCTTTTCGATGCCATCGGAGGGTGTTCGATGACATCGAAGGAAATATTCGATGCCATCGAACATAGCACGATGCAATCGAGAATTTTCAAAAAATTATGTTTTGTCTCTGGACAGTTGATGTGTTTATTCGATGCCATCGACGTGGCTTCGATCCCATCAAAGAATTAGTTTCAATGACATTGAAGACTGTTCAATGTCATCGATAGATTCCGCGTAGATTTTTCGTAGAGTTGCGATTTTGTGCAATTTGTTTCCGATTTTGGTTGGGATCCTTTCATAGGCTAAATATATGGGTTTAAACGGGATTGGGAGGTATTGCTAGGGTTTCTGATTTGTCCAAAGGATTCTAAGGGTATAGCAAGGGGTTTGATTCAAGGTTGTTCGAATTAGGTAAGCTCTCTTCCTTTGTAATTTATGCTTCCATAGTGATCATCTGTCACTTTGTACCATGGTTTTTTTTTTTTTTTTTTCCGAAACGATTTTTCCACGTTAAAATCATTGCGTGCTCTTTGTGTTTGTTTAGTGTGTTTGGATTATTTTCTTTTGATTATTGCCATGAATCCCTTAATTAACCTATATAAATGGGAGTTCATGGCTCCAAGGTTGCAATAAAAAAAATTAAGAAAGGCATAGAATTAGTAAATCTAAAGTCATCAATTAACATTTTATTATCATGCAGAGTCTATTTTTTCACACATATATAGGTTTGTGTTGCATCGACATCAATCTTCAATAAGAAATTTAAATTTAAATTTTATAAAAAAAAAAAAAAAAACATGATTTGTAGGGCCTTATCACTTTTGTTGGAGCACAGTTAGTTCTTATACCAAATGTAAGTCATATCCCACAAGATTTGTGTGATCAAATCATGTTAAAAAGGGAAACTAACTAGACCTTTGCGATCTGCCATTGATAATGCTTGCCAAACAATGGAGCTACTTTAGTATTCCTTCGCGTGTGTCACCCAGATGCATTACTCATATGGAAAGCCATATGTGCCAGATTATGATTAGAGTAGGAACTAAGAGCTAAATTTTAAAGAAAATGTGGTAGTTGTTGGTGTCAGATGCCTTCAATCTGATGATTCATTGTTCGATGTCATCGAAGCCGGTCGATGCCATCTAGTTTTTTCAAGATTTTCAGCCCCGGTCGCTGGACTGTTTTTGTCATTTTTTGATGACATGAAAGCTAGTTTAATGTCATCGAAGGCTTACGTAGATTCATTTGCAGAAATGCAGATTCTGCGATTTTTGTTTCCTATTTCGGTTCTACTTGATTCTAAAGCTATATAAAGGGTTGTATACGGAACTATGAGGTATTCCAAGGGAATTCCAAGGCATTCAAGGGTTTTTAGAAGCGATTCTAGGGTTGCAAAGGGTGTAGCAAGGGTGAGATTCGAGGTTGTTCGAATCGGGTAAGTCCTCTCTCTTTGTAATTTATGCTTTTCATAGTGGATTTCTATTGCTTTGTGCCATGATTTTTTATCCCGAAAGGGTTTTCCACGTTATATCTTTGTGTTCTCTTGTGTTTGCTTAGTGCTCTTGGATTGTTATCCTGCATTCATCTCTGTGTGATTCCATAAAACAAATCCCAATAAGTGGTATCAAAGCAATCGTTGGGGCACAGATCTGAATCTGCAGGATTAGCATCAATGGGAACGCCAAGTTTAATATTAAGAAGTACTTAGGAAAAAATAATTTTGAGTTATGGATGATTAAGAAGATTAATCTATTAACCAAGCAAGGCGAAGTTAAGGCTCTTGAGGAGCTAAAATCGACTATGAATGATGAAGAATAGGAGACTCTTGATAGTAATGTTTTAGCTTCCATCCATTTGTGTCTCACGGATGAGGTTCTTTACAATGTTATGAGAGAGAAAACTATAGTTAAGTTATGGCGAAGTTAAAAGATGCATATGCGAAAAAATCCTTTGAAAATCACTTTCACTTGAATCTACAGTAGTATAATTTCAGGATGGCAGAGGGTAGAGATCTGGAGGCCCACATTAGCAACTTTAATAATTGGTGTGCAATGTGCTAGATATGGAGGAAGTGATTAAAGATGAGGAATAAACATATATGTTGTTGAATTCTCTTCCGACATCGTATAAGTCATTTAAAGACATGATGTGCACCGCAAATAAAATCCTGAGTGTCGATGCCGTTATCTCAGCTCTTTAAGGGAAGGCCATGAGAAAGTTTAACGGTGACATGAGGACATCTTCCGATGCACTGAGTACGAGGGGCAAAAATTCTGAGCAAAGTACAAGATCTTCAAGCTCTAGATCTAAATCCAAGGGCAAGGGCAAAAGAAAGTTAAAGCGCTGGAACTGTAAGATGGAAGGACACATGAAGAAGATTATGCAAATTTTAAATCTAAGAGAGAAGAATCTGAGGCTTCGTACAGGGAGGCCAACGATGCCACGTCAGATGAATCGAGTGGTTGTGATGGTGATGTCTTGTCTGTGTCTACGATCAGACGCCCATACGATGATCGTAAGAGCGAGTGGATTCTAGACATAGGGGCATCCTTTCACATGACTCCTCATCAGAATTGGTTTACCAGATACAGAGAATACGATGGTGGACATGTGTTTATGGGTAATAACAGTGCCTACAATGTTGTGGCTATTGGTACGGTACGCATCAAGATGTTTGATGGGACAGAGCATACCCTAACTGAGGTGAGGCACATTCCCGACATGAAGAAGAGCCTGATCTCTCTCAGTATACTTGAGGCAAATTAATGCAAGTTCACCGGACTTGATGGTGCCCTTAAAGTATCTAAAAGGACACGGGTAATCATGAAAGTGCAACAACTCGACAATCTTTATAGGTTGATCGGGAGCACTTCAACGGGTGAACTGTAGCGGCTGTAGTGGATTCCACCTCTGCACATGTGTAGCATGCTGGGCATGGCCACATGAGCGGGCAAGGGATGAAGGGCGAGACACACGGACAAAGATACAGAGTAGGTGGAGTGTTGAGGGTCAAATATTGTATATTATCCCCCAGTTATTTCTTGGTTTTACAAACATAATATGGCTTAATGGTATATTTTACATGTATTTGTGTTGCTAGGTGAATTTAAGAGCTTAGATTGAAAAGAATACTAAAAATATAGATTTAGTGTTCAAGAATTGTCAAAGTAAAGAATGGATCTTTGGAGACCAAGATTGAAGATTTCGAGACTTCAAGATCTAAGAAAACCAAGCGGAGAAGGAAATAAGTCGAAAGAATAAACACAAAAATCACAAAGACTGCGCCATCAAGAACTGTTTGATGAGATCGAAGATATATTCGATGACATCGAACACTAGTCGACAACATCAAATTTATGAGGGAAAATCGAGTTGGTTGCTGGACATATTGGGTGCTTTTCTCGATCAATCGAAGACATGTTCGATGACTCGAAGGAAGGTGCTCGATGCCATCAAATTTATTGAAGAATTATGGAGCAATTCGCTAGACTGTTTTGGACACTTTATCGATGACTCAAAGACTTATTCGATGGATCGAAGTTTTGCTCGATGACATCGAAGGACAGTTCGATGAAACAAAGACTTACGCAGTACGAAAGAAGAAAAAGTACGACTTCTAGATTTAAACCCCTTCGATGACATCGAACCGGTTACACAGTGTTTGTGCAGACTACGTAAATTTTATCCAAATTTGTGATTTTGCAGAACTTGGTTTATAAATAGGGGTTTCCTAAGTCTTTTTAGGATATCTAGGGTTTGAAGAAGTAGAGCAAAAGGGCGGAGCCGCTTCCCAAGAGTTCTTCTTCCCTTCTTCTTAGTTTTTAATGCTTTCTTTTAGGGTTATTAATCTAATCATGTCTATGGTTGGCTAGATCCCTTAGATAGGGATAAGGGGTGAAGCTTGTAGCATGGTTGAGATGTTTTTCATGTTTGATTCTTGTTATTGTTGAACTCTTTTTATTTTAGTTTGATATTTAAAGAATACTTTTAGTTTTTAATAGTTTATTGTGACTTAAATTACAATAGATCTGCAATAGCTTAAAGTATCTTCTTTTTCTGTTTGGAGTTTGTGAAAATAGGAAATCTTGTTGTTCTCCATCGTCCCTTAGGCATGACTGAGTGATGGAATCCCTTCTATTCTTCACAATTCTCCTATGTTGGTTGTTGGATTGCTATATCCTGTTGTCTACTATAGTCTCCTGGGCATGGTTAGGTGATGGAATCACTTCCAATTTTCACAACTTTCATCCGTTGAGAATTAGGTCAATGGAAGTTCAGATCTGATCTTATTGAATATCTTCCAATTGGATAGGATGGGACTCCAAGTCCAATTGAGTGCCTTGAATCAAATAAGGAAACATCCTAACAGCTACAAGTGGATCCCTGGAAACCCTAGGTCCCACTTTTAAATTCTTAAGTTTCTAAATTCAACATCTCACAATTACTCCCTACTTTCCTGATTTAAGTTAGATCTTCTCCTAGTTTTGATTCTAATTGCTCTCAAAATAGACATAAAAGATTAGTCCATGTGGATTCGACTTCAGTCTTACCGAGATTATTACTACATCGCGACCCTAACACTTGGGGTTGTGAATATGGAGCAGCCACTCGTAAGAAGAATCACACAACATAATCGCATGATATCGGCGAGGTACATGGATGGCTCCAACATCGTATATGCTCTCGTTAAAGATGAGGGGAATCCATCTACTATTCGGATGGCTCCAGGTGAGCCTGGTGATGAGAAGTGAAAAGTGACTATGAACGATGTGATGGACTTATTGTCCCAGATCGACACATGGGAGCCGGTGGAGCTTCCAGTGGGCTGGAAAGTTGTTAGATGCAGGTGGATCTTCAAGAGGATACAACATAGATACAGAGCAATGCTGGTAGTGAAGGGTTATACTCAAAGAGAATGAATCGACTTCTTAGAGATATTCGCACCGATGGTGTAGCAGGTGTCTATCAGATTTGTGTTGGTGCTAGTTGCTCAATACGATCTCGAGCTGAAAGAATGGATGTGGAGACTGCACTTATGCACAGAAAATTGGAATTGTTGTTATTCATGAAGCAACAAGAGCGGTTCGCAGTTTAAAGGGACTGAGAATTTTTTTTTACAGGAGGTCGTGATACAACCTGTCACCTAGGCAGTGGTATAAAATTTAATTCCTTCATGGTGAGTCAGGAATTGTATGTTGATGACATGTTGATCGCCAATCATGTCATGTCTGGAATCAACATACTAAAAACTCGGTTAAGTGGGACATTCAAAATGAAAGATCGGGGAGCTGGAAAGATGGTTCTTGGCATTGATATTTATAGAGACTGGAAGATGAGTAGGCTTTGGTAATTATAGGTAGAATATCTTGAGTAGTTATGCGATGGACCAAGCAAAGCCAATGAGTGTTCCGTACGTGACTCACTTCAAATTTTCCTTAGGACATGTCCCAAAAACAGATGAGAAAAAAAAGGATATGTCTCATAAGCTTTATTCAAATACGGTTGGTAGTGCATGCCATGGTCTATATTAGATTGGTTATTTCACAGGCAAATGGTGTTGTGAGCAAATATCCCGGCAAGCAACATCGGGAGGCAATGAGATGGGTACTTCGATACATTCGAGGTATAGATGACTACGTCTTAATTTTGAGAAGATAGGAGCAAATGTGGTTAGGCATGTGGATTCAAATCAACAGACATGCTCACCAAGATCTTTCCTTCAGAGAGGTTTAAGTTATGTGCAACTCCTCTGGGCATGGTGATAGCGTAAAAAAAAAAAAAAGACAAAGTGTGAACGAGAAGCGTTGATGAAGCTTAGATGCAATACAGAGATAAAAGAAGAGGACAAGAAGCAATATATTTGAAAATTGAAGACATGGTGGAGATTGTTAGTGTTAGATGCCTTCAATCTGACAATTCATTGTTTGATGACATCGAAATCGGTCGATGCGATCGAGTTTTTTCGGAATTTTCAGCCCCGGTCACTAGACTGTTTTTGTCAAACGTAGATTCTGCGATTTTTGTTTCCTATTTCAATTCTACTTGTTTCTAAAGCTATATAAAGGGTTGTATACGGAACTATGAGGTATTCCAAGGGAATTCTAAGGCATTCGAGGGTTTTTAGAAGGGGTTCTAGGGTTGCAAAGGGTGTAGCAAGGGTGACATTCGTGGTTGTTCGAGTCGGGTAAGTCCTCTCTCTTTGTAATTTATGCGTTCATAGTGAATTTTTGTCGCTTTGTGCCATGGTTTTTTTCCCGAAAGGGTTTTCCACGTTATATCTTTGTGTTCTCTTGTGTTTGCTTGGTGCTCTTGGATTGCTATCCTAGATTCATCTCTGTGTGATTCCACAGAACAAATCCCAACAGTAGTGTCCTACCCATAAACCATCATCCCAACAGTAGTGTCCTACCCATAAACCATCGTCCCATGACTTTCCTCCCCACCTCTAGTAAGAGAGACTGAGAGTCCAAACTACCTTTAGCTCCTCACATGCAGAGAGCACGGTGCACTTAAAGCCTATAAAATCATTTATGCGACCACAACCGTATGGGCCTTACCAGAGCCCATCATGTGGATCCAAACCATCCAAAACCCATGGTCTGACACAGGCACCACGAATGGCCTACCTTTAAGGACAATGCTTACATTGGGATCATCCAATCAAACTGATGGGAAGCCAAAGCGTGAAACTCATGCTATGGATGTGTGCCCTACCTAGTATATTCTGGTGCAAAATATTATTACGAATTTTTAAAAGGTTGTTTGATAAAACATATTTTCGGCACTTATAACTGAAATTTGATATTTTTAGTGATTTTATACTGTTCAAATTATTTTGCAAATTCAAATTATTAAGTGCTTAGATTAATTTTTACTGAAAATATAGATCTTGTTTTCCAACTAATCTTCCTTCACTTAATACTAAAGGGTAAAGGATAAATGCTAAAAGTAGCGGTCCATTAAAGTTTCTTTTCACTTTTGGCACAAATAGTCCTAATATTATTTCAAAATTATGTTTAAGTACTTTAAAACTTTCAGCACTTAACTTTCATAGCATTATTTTTCAATTGATCGAACGGCACCTAACACGAGTTACAAACAATTTCCAAGTGGCTGGCTCCTATGTGAGTCCTTACAGAATAAGTTACTCTACAAGGCCTGCGTGGCGCCCACATGGGTGTGAAGCTTATGACATCCAACCTCTCTGACAAGATTGCCCCATCATGAAAATTGTGCCCCACGAAATTCAGGTTGATCCAACCATCGTGTAGGAACCATGTGATGTTGGGGGATTTTAGATGGCCGCCCATTGTGTTTTGTGGTATGTCTTACTTAATGATGGTGTACTAGGCCTGATTCTCGATGCATCTCATGACCATGGTGGGTTCATGGGTTAAATGACATGTGCGCACATAGTGGGCATCGCCCAAGAAAACAATGAGCAATTATAAGAAAACCTTCAAATTTATGGAATCCGGATGCTTTGTTTGGCAGGTATAGGATTTCCTATTTTCCTACATTGTGACTGGCCCACGTCAGTAGACATCATCAGTGATGATGTGGCCCAATCACATTGTACAAAATAAGAAATTCTTGTTCTTGACAAACAGAGAATGGGGACTCGCCAATATAATAATTAGATAGGTTTTTTTTTTTGGACGTCTAATTTTCAACTTTCATAATGGAGCCCATGTAATGCAAGGGTTGGATGCCATAGGTATAGCCCGGCGGTGGCCCCACCCCCAAGCACTTACAGAATATTCTTGCACTGTATAGACTTTGGAAGCAGCCTCAACATTGCAAGACATAAGCCAGATCAGCTGAAGAACCAATAGGACAATAAATATGGGATGCTTGCCTGCGTTGCCGAAAGTGTCTACAGAAGACCTCAGAAGTCAGAACCAGGTGATGAAAGTGAAGCTCCAACACCGGTTCTGACTGATACGACTGTTGGATGTCCATGTGTGGAACATCAAAATAAAAATTAAATTGACTAGTCTCTAGCAAGTGGTAGCCTATATTGGTAAATTAACCCTTCTACTAGTGATTTGAAATAACAATAAATAATAATAATAATAATAATAATTTAATAATTAATTATTATTATTATTATTATTATTTATGCACAAATTATAACATATGCCATATGTCATGTCAATCTAGAAATCCAAATTGTGGGGCTCTAACCGTTGATTGGCCATAATCCAAAAACCAACACGACCGGATATGGCCACATTAACAATCTGATTTTCTTTTCTTTTTCCTTTTATGATTTATTTAATGATGACAACCATTTAGATAGTTAGGATCTTCCAATTAGTCTAAAATTTAGACATTATCTATCTTTGACAAAGCCGTGGCTATGGCTGCTTTGTGCACACAACAGTACATGGGCCCGGCAAAAGGCCGGCCCCGACCCTGAATTTTGAACTGATTGGGCCAGGTCTACCAGACTGGGCCTATTAAAATTATTAAGTTTGCCTGTCTCAGGCCTAGCCCATTGCTAGTTGGCACATTCAAAAGCTGTCAAAGGGATTTGCAGGATCGACAGGGAGAAGTGTGGAGCTGGAAGAGGTCTAAGATTGCCCATGCAGCACACAGCAGTACCGTGGTACTATGCGCTACTGGAAAAGCTTTGCGTCCGTCCATTTTACTGGCTCATTTTATGAGGCAGATTCAAATCTCAGGTGGACAAACCACGGGAAACAGTGGTAATTGAATGTCAACGTTTAAAACTTTTTGAGGGTTGCAAAAGTTTTGGATAGAGCTGATATTTGTGATTTCCTGTCATCCACGTCTCTTCGACATAGTCAATAGTTAGATGGCAAATAAAAATTAGTGAGCCCTGGGAAGTTTTTAATGGTGGGCATTCAATCACTCACTATTTCCTATCATATTGATTAATCAATCGGCGGAGGCCCAGGTGGAGGCTGAAGAATAGTATCATAGTAGAGTCATTCTCTATACAGTCCTATCCATCTTAGCTGTGGCCACCAAGGAGACAACGGACACAAAAAAAAAAAAAAAAAGTTAATTATTTAACGCGCAGTGTGATAACCTTTAATAAAACCATTGGATAAGATTGTATCACTCGGTTTTATTTTCAAAACATGTCATATGTCCTATGTCACCATTATCAAATTAATACATGAATCACCCTCTGAGCCATTAATAAGATCATTCAGATAACTTGATCAAAGTGTGTGTTTTTTTTTTCATAGAGTAAAAGTTGAGGCCCACACTGATGGTCTTGTTTGACGTGATATATTTTCCAATATGATCAAATTGAAATCCTCATCCACTTAGCTACCAAACCAATGGTTTAAATCGTATGATAAAATGATTTATGATATTTATACTCAACCAAAAGTGGGTCACACATGATGGATGGTTTGGATTATTGGACTTTGCAAACAAACCAATTAGATCTGTCCATCTTTATGGGCATTGAATAGATGAGATGATCTTATGATCAATGTTACTTTCAAGACGCGTGGAAAACCATAAGAGAACCCAAACATATGGAATGTCTAATTGATAGCAAGACTTTTACGAGAATACTAAGAGTCAAAATCAAAGTGATTATTGACATTCGTGGGAAAAAGAGGGCGGGACCACATGACCGACGTTCCTCCAGTTAGACATTTTACAATGTTATAAGTTTGGGGTGCTCATGTTCTAGGCATTAATTGGATGATTTTGATTGCCTGATCAAAGGGAAGAGGATTAGCGTACTGAAGCGTACTGAGTAAACTCTGTGGGCCCCACTGTCATTCATGCATTGTATCCACTCTGTCCATCTCTTTTACCACATAATTTTAGGGCTTTATTCAAAAAATGGAGCATATCTAAACCTTAACTGGGCCACACCACTAGAAACAGTGTGAATTGAACATCTACCATTGAAAATTTCTTGGGGCCAACCAAAGTTTTAGATCAACCTGATATTTGTGGTTTCCTTTCATCTATGTCTTTCTGATCTTATGAACAGGTTGGATGACAAATAAACATCATTGGGGCCTTAGAAAGTTTTCAACGGTGGAATTCAATACTTCCACTTTTTCCTGTGGTATGGTTCACTTGAGCTTTTCACGTGCATAAATTTTAGGTTGAACCCCTAAAATTATCTGGAAAAATGAATGGACGGCATGGATAAACTACATGCATTCACAGTGGGCCCAACAGGGTTTACTCAGTACGGTTAGAGTGTAATGAGTAACTCAGTACGCAATCCGATTTCTGATCAAAGTGAAATTTAATTTGAGTGAACAATAAAAAATATGCTACCATCAGTGGTGGAGGTCAATTATTGGACCATTATTATAATAATATAGAACTTTATGAATGAACAGGAATAAATTAATGTGCTCCTGTCAGCAGTCGAGATCAATTATTGGACCATTGTTATAATAATATAGAACTTTATGAATGAACAATAATAAATTAATGTGCTCCTGTCAGCAGTCGAGATCAATTATTGGACCATTGTTATAATAATATAGAACTTTATGAATGAACAATAATAAATTAATGTGCTCCTGTCAGCAGTCGAGATCAATTATTGGGCCATCATTATAATACTATAGAACTTTATGAATAAACAATAAAAAATGTGCTCCATGTTGCGATCAATTACTGGACGTTTATCATCATAAATATGGAACTTCAAGACTAGATGCCATAGTGTCATCTGATCATAACCGATCAGAAACTGAAGTATGGAACCCATGTGATAGATTTCATCCATGCTGATTATTTAACTGCAAGGCTTTTAGCCAGGTGTTTGCTGAGCAGCCCTCAGTCCCGGTGGGCGTTATAGTAAGCAGGTTCAGCGTGCGGATGGGGCTACCAATTCAGCAGCCGGTTAAGGGACTTTGATTAGGCATGATTTATTTGGCTGGAGGAATGTTTATTTTTTATTTTTTATTTTTTACATGGTTTTGCTATATATATATATATATATGCCTGTGATGGCTCTGTATGGGATGGATGATGTAAAACGGGTCACAAACTCATTCATGGCTAAAATGAATTGAAGAAAAGAAACCAAAAAGAATCGAACACAGTATATTTCGACCCGTCGACAAATCAGTCAACAAGTCGAAATTTTGCTAGAAATTCTAAATTGTTTATTGGCAGATTTTTGTCAGTTTAGACAAGTTGAAATATTATTCCAGATTACATATTGGTTGATTTTTACTATTTTAGGTAAGTTGACAGATCTTATCAATAGGTCGAAAATCACAGAATTTCTGGTTTAAATCTCCGAACACTTTCTTATTGTTTCGACCTGTTGAGTGGACCGGTTGATGATAGGTCAACGGACGCGGAAAATTTACGCATTTTTCTGAATTTATTTTCTAATATGATTAAAACTCTTTGATTGCGTTTTTAGGATTTGTTTAAGGTTATTTAAAAGTGTTAAACTCATTTTTATGATTAGCTTTCAATTAAAACTTCCTAAAAATTATATTTATTCTCATGAATTTGAGATTTTCTCTTGTGAATTCAAGAGCGCCTTGTGGATTTAAGGTATCTATTGACCAAGGAAGACAGTGATCGACCTCATCACATTCTCTCATGAGTCAGTTGGTATCAGAATGAGGCTTTCTCATCGGATTTATGGCTTCTAACGACAGGTCAAGTAACATTTCCATGGACGGTGCTCCATGAAATTTTCTTTAACATCAGAACTTTCGAAGCTGCGTAACGAGAAAATTGGTAAGTCATGCAAGGGCCATAGGCTTCTATTGATCACATGATGGAGTCCCTAGGGCAGCTCCGTATTCCTGGTGGTGATCCACCCTCGATATGCATTGAAATTCGTAATCAAGTTGATCGCATGACAATGCCGACAATGAATTGTAGGAATATGCCTAAGCAGGTGGGATCCAACAACGAGGAGATCGACGATATTATCTTTCGACATCCCTGATGAGGCCGAGATCGGGTATTTCAAATGGATCAAGACTTCCAGATGAAAGTCAACCTCCCTTGCTTCAACGACCTAACTTAATGGCCAACTCCATATCAAAGACTTTCTCGATTGGATGCTTAAAGTTGAATGCTTCTTTGACTACATCGATTTTGCTGAAGAGAAGAAGATTAAACTTGTTAATTATAAGTTAAATAAAAGAGTTTCAGCTTGGTAGGAGCAACTTAACTCATATGGACGAGAGAGATAACAGAACCAGTCCACACGTGGTAGCGGATGAAGCAGTTGTTGTGCACGCGATTCCTCTCCAACGGCTACTGTTAGGTATTGTTCTAACAATACCAAAATTTTCGGCAGGGTAATCGGTCAGTGAGAAATTACGTATAAGAATTCTACCGCTTGGTAGCACGGAACGATTTGGTCGAAATTGAATCATAGCAAATCACCTGATTCAATGGTGGATTGCATATTGCAATTCAGGATCGGGGTCAAATGCAATCCATAATGAACGAAATGATCAAGCTGGCCACCCGATTAGAATCATTGCTCAAGTGTACCAATACATGGACCTACCTTACTACTAGGGTGGCCATTGTGGGTCATTCACAAGGAGCTGCACAGACCAAGGGAAAATAACTTGTAAGAGGACGATCTCAACCTCCTACACCTGCGAATCAAGTGCTAGGAAGCAAACAAGTAAGACCCCAAAGAGTAATAACCACTGCTGCCAATTCGAGAAAGATCCTGAACCCCTACACGGCCTGACCACTGCTATTGATGTGGCCGGCTGTGTCACTTATCAAACACTTGCCCTCACCGTTAATAATGATGGCGATGAGAACCAAAAAGAAGACCTGGAAGATGATGAATTAGAGCATGTTATGGATGGTAAAGCTAATGAAGTAGTTTGAGTTCCGCGGGATTATGGTGAGTCGCTGGTTGTGAGGCGGCTTTTGTATGCACCAAGCAAGGAAGTACATCTATAGCGACACAACATCTTCAAAACAAGGTGTATGGTGAATTGAAAAGCCTACGATGTGATCATTGACAATTGGAGTAGTGAGAATATCGTCTCCAAGGTCATGATGGAGAAATTGCAATTGAAAATGGAGCTTCAACCTTTCCAATATACGATCAGCTGAATTAAGAAAGTCAGCATGATGAAGGTAACTGAATAATGTACTATATCTTTTTTAATTGGTAGATATTATTAGGACCAAGTCATTTGCGATGTTGTTGACATGGAGGCGTGTTACATTCTACTAGGTCGACTATGGTAATTTGATTGTGACACCACTTATAGAGGATGAGATAATTTGTATATTTCCGTCAAGGATGGTCGGAAAACAATACTAGCCCCTATGGATCCAAATGAGCCCCCTGGAACTTCTAAAGTGGATGGCTCTTATCTCTTAACCGTACAGGACTTTGTAGAGGAATTTAAAGAGATGTAAAAATCTTATGAATTAATTGTAAAGGGGAAAGAACTTGAGCCCACCGTCATTCCTAAGAAACTAAAACTCTTGGTATATGAATTCAATGAAATTTGGCCCAACAACATTCATGTTGGATTGCCTCCCGTTGGAAATATTTAGCACCATATCGACCTTGTCCTAGGGTCTAGTTTACTTAATCGTCCTCACTATCGGATGAGTCCAAAAGAGTGTGATATTCTACAAGGACAAGTGGAAGAATTGATCCGTAAAGGTCTAATTCGAGAAAGCATAAGCCCATGCGTCGTACTGGCCCTAATAACTGCTAATAAAGATGAGAGTTGGCGCATGTGTGTCGAGTAAGCAATCAACAAGATTACCATAAAAATATAGGTTTTGGCTGGATGATGCATTAGATATACTTGAGGTGTGAAATTATTTTCTAAATTGGATTTAAGGAATGGTTATCATTAAATCTGAATACAACCGGGTGATGAGTGAAAGATAACTTTTAAGACCAATGAAGGGTTGTATGAATGGTTGGTCATGCCCTTCGGTCTTTCAAACGTTCCTAGTACATTCATGATATTGATGAACTAAGTTCTGAAGTCATTCATTAAGTGGTTCATAGTTGTCTACTTCGATGACATTTTGATATATAGTCAGGACGAAGCAAGCCATATGGAATACCTAAAATAGGTCCTTCAAATGCTCATAAAAAATGAGTTGTGTTTTTGGGTTTTGTCGTGACATCCATGGGCATCCGGCTGTACGACGAAAATGTGAGAGCCATCATAGAATGGCTAGTTCTAACAAATATATATGAAGTACGAAGTTTTCACGGGTTGACGACATTCTATTGTATGAGGAAGGAACCATTTCAGTGGACTGAAGAAGCTAATTGGAGCTTTGCTAAAACTAAGTACAAATTGTCTACAACTCCAATTCTTATACTTCGCATCTTCAACAAACTATTTATGGTCAACTATGATGCTTCATGTCATAATTGGGGGGAGTTTTATTATAAGAAGGTAGGCCGGTAGTCTTCTACAATGAAAAACTTAGTGATGCACGTAAAAAGTGGTTAACGTATGAGCTTGAATTGTACATAGTGGTCCAGGCACTACGACATTAGTGACATTACTTAATTCAAAGGAAATTCATTCTTTATACATACCATCAATATCTTAAATTCATTAATAGCTAACATAATGGGAATTGTATGCATGCTAGGTGGATTTCATTCTTGCAGAAATTCACATTTGTGGTAAAGCATAAGTCTGGACAATAGAACAAAGTAGCCGATGCACTTAGCCGACAAGGAACTTTATTAGTTACCATGTGCAATGAGGTTATCGGGTTCAAATAACTTAAAGACCTATATGCTGATGATGAGGACTTCAAAGATGCGTAGATTAGATGTCAGGAAGGTCAGCCCAGTGACCTCCACATTCAGGATGATTTCTATTTAAAGGAAATCCGTTGTGCATTCCCGCGAAGTTCATTACGAGACTATATCATCCAAGAAGTATATGTAGGTGGCATTAACAGTTATTTATGGCGAGACAAGGCAATAGCTCTCATGGAAAAATATAATTATTGGTCATAATTAAAATGGAATATGGGAAGAGTAGTAGAGTGGTGTCACACATGTCAGGCATCCAAGGAGTAATCGCAAAACATGGGCCTATACACTCCATTGTCTGTCCCCAATGACCCTTGAGAGGAATTTTCTATGGACTTTGTGCAAGGTCTCTCACGATCCAACGTGATGTGGATTATGTCTTTGTCGTGGTCGATGAATCTTTCAAGATGACCCATTTTTTACCGTGCAAGAAAACTCTCGACACTACACATGTTGCAAATATTTTTTTCAAATAAATTGTTCGGCTACATGGGTCCCAAAAATCATCACTTCAGATAGTGACATTAAGTTATTCAGTCATTTATAAAGGACTTTGTGGCGACGATTTGACTCCTAATTACAGTTAAATTATGCGTATCATTTGCAAACAAATAGATATATCGATGCAGTGAATCGTACACTTGGAAACCTAATACAATGCATTTCGGGTGATAAACCCAAAGAGTGAGATTTGACCTTAACTCAGGTAGAATTCACGTTCAATAATATGCTGAACCATTCCACTGGAAAGTTCACATTTGAATTTGTGTATGGATGAGTACCTTGAAACACCCTTAATTTGATTCCTTTGCCCAAACTCCTAGGTATGAGCATTACTGCATAATATATGACAGATCGAATCATAAGAGTACACACTGATGTTAAAGCCTAGTTGAAAGCTTCTAATAACAAGTAAAAGGAGAAGGCTAACATGCATCAGTGTTTGCAGGTATTCAATGTGGGAGATAATGTGATGGTTTATTTGTGCAAAGAGAGATTTTTGACCGGTACATACAATAAGCTTAAGAACAAGAAATTGGGTCAGTACCCATCCTCCGTAAGATCAATAATAATACTTATATTATTGATCTTTCTGAAGATATGGAGATCTCACGCACGTTCAACATAGTGGACCTGTACAAGTATCATGAACCGAATTCGACGAATATCTCGAAAACGAGTTCTTTTGAAGTTGAGGGGACTGATGTAGAATGGGTCGATAAATCGTTTATGGTTACAATGGATTGAAGAAAAGAAGCTAATAAGGATTGAACACACTCAGCATAGTTCGATTGGTCGACAAATCTGGTTGAAAGGTTGAAATTCCACCAAAAATTTTAGATTGCTTACTAGCTGATTTCTATCAGTTTAGACATGTTGAAATCTTGTTACGGATTGCTTGTTGGTTAATTTTTGCTAATTTAGACAGGTCGACAGATTTTGTCGACATGTCAAAATTCAGTTCGGCAGGTTGACCTGTCGACTCGACCGGTTGATGACAGGTCGACAAATGTGGGAAATTTACACAAATTTTTGAATTTGTTTTCTATTTTGATTAGAACTCTTTGATTGCAGTTTTATGATTTATTTTATTTAAAAGTTATTTAAAGGCGTTAAACTTGTTTTTATGATTAACTATCAATTGAAACTTTTTAGAAATTATATTTCTTCTCATGGATTTGAGATTTTCTCTTGTGGATTCAAGAGCTCCTTATGGATTCAAGATATCTATCGATTGAGGAAGATGGTCATCGACCTCATCACGTTCTCCGTGCATCAACGGGAGTGGCCCCCCATTTTTGTTAGGCCCTCCCAAATGGTCGTATAAAGGCCTTTTTGTTTTAATTAAATTTTGGTGGTGTGATCCCACCATTTTCCAAAAGAAAAAAAAACAAAAAACAAAAAAAACAAAACAAAACAAAACAAAAGCAAAAATAAAAACGAAAAGAAAACAACGAATTTCCAATGAAGATGAGTTATGTGACAATTTCCAAGATGCCATTTTCTCTCCACATCCTCGTAGAATTCAAAGGTGAAATTAAGGTTTGTATTATTGGAAGACGATCTATATTCAAAGGCTAAATTCAGAACATATCGAATTGCAAAAGTGCCCAATGTAGTGGGGAAACCTGTTATTTTAAACATGTGAGCTGTGATAAGTTATTAGGAATTTTACAAAATGCTACCCATGGAATGTATTATGTTCATGTACCTTTTTAGAAAGGGTTTTAATAAGTTACCCGATTGTTTAACTAGATCGGGTCACTGTGCGAGCAAAGGGGTCTACAGCCTGGGGTGGGACCCACCATGATGAATATGTAAAATTCACCTCGACAACCAAATGCGTTTTACCATATTATGGCTGGGGCTAAAAAATCAGCCCCGACTCTGATTATGGTGAACCACGAGATTGGAAATAGTGCACAAGGCAACACACATCTTCTAAATTGTTTTCATTGGTGTGGCCCACATTAATAATTAATGGGCCTAATTTTTAGATCCTAAGTATAAATTCTGATGTGATGCCTAATGGTTGGAGTGGGTTTCATATAATTATATGGGTGGACCCTATAAAATTAAGGGGGGAGATCTCTTTCCCAACCGTTTCTTTTATTGTGATCCACATAAATTAGTGGTAAGACAATTTTCTTTTATTTATTTATTTATTTTTTTGGGCTTTGAGTCTAACATAAAATTACAGATCTAATGGTTGAGTGAATCTCTCATAAACATTGCCGAGGGGCCCATAAAAATAAAAGGTATCTATCCTCAACGTTCCTTTTTATTTATTTATTTATTTATTAATATATCAACAAGAATCCATGTTTTTTAATGGTCAGGAGAGGGATTGCACATGCTATTTTTTTATCGGGTCCACCATTATGTGTATGGAAAATTGACTCCAACCACTAGATGTATAATCCCACGTTGGCACCATTCATATTTAAGTTGGGCCACACCAACGGAAGCAAGTCAGATGATAATGTTGCCCTGATTCCAAATGTGGTTTACCTATTTCATGAATGGGGTTGAGTTTTAGACCATGGGTGTTCAGGATCGGCGCAACCAATTGCCTAATATTTTTGCCCGCGTGACTTACTCAATCTTTCACTAAAAGAATCTAATGGAAGGTACTCCAATGATCACGACATTAATAGGTAACTTATTGAAATCTCCTCTTGAAAAAGGTGTATCAAATGTAAATTTTATATCAAGTAGTTTTTGGTAAAATTTATGAAGTTATTTTTAAGTATTTTAGCCATGAGATAAACATTGCTACCCTGACAGCTTGTTATGAATAATAGTATTCATTACTTAGAAATTGTGTACACCGCAGGAAAGTAATTCAGAATTTGTACACTTTTACTGAATGGCTATAGATGAAAATATCCAGTGATCTTATTTCAACAAAGAAGTGTACACAAGATAAAGTTTAGCACTGTGAAACCAATTTGACTTTTGGAATGGATGATGAGTTTTAGAAGTTTAGCAGGTTTATTTTTAGTTAGTGTTTCACGTGCAAGAAGTGCCTGCGTATCAGCGACTAGCGCGGATGGAGTATCAAGTAACTCCCCTTCTAGCTATGGATCAGACCATGTGAGGACACTCATCTAAAAGTATCTTCTGACCTTTGACAGGACTGCACAGCACTGGGTAGACCTTTAGCAGATGTATGAGTTGTATATCCATACCGTCCATACGTTTTGCCATCTTATTAAGGTCATGGGCCAGTAAACGAAGCAGACACAAATCCGAGATGGACCACGTTGTAGGGATTGAATTCCCACCACTAAAAGCTTCCTGAAGCAACAAAAGTTTTGGATAAGATAGTATTTGTATTGTCCCTTCATTCAAGCCCGTGTGATCTTATCAACAGGTTGCATGGCAAATAAACATTACGGTGGAGTCTCCACCAGGTTAGTTTTGTATGATGGGTGCTCACCGATCACTGTTTCCTGGGGTGTGGTCTGTATCTGCTTCATTTTTTATTTTATTTTTGGCCATGCCCAAAATAAGCTGGATATACAACGCATACGTCAAGTGGCCCTTCAGTCATGGTTGCACCCACCTGGCTGGATCAGGGCCGCATCTAATCCGCTCCCTCTTCACATACGTGTCCTCCATTCCGAAAAATAATAATAATAAATAAATGAAAAAATAAAATAAAATAAAAAAAGAAAAAAGAAAAATTAGGTACTCTCGTAGGGTGTGATGTTTGATTTACATGCTCTCAGGACATTTGTGAACGGTACTGTAGGCGGTATAAATGAAAAGGATGCGGATTGTGTAATGAGGTGCTCACCCCTTTAACGTGGTGTGAAGACGTGGAGCCACACCATGATGTATGCGTTTAATCCATGCCGTCCATCCATTCTTCCAACTCGTTTTAGGGCATGAGCCAAAAATTAAAATATATCTGAATCTCAAGTGGACCACATCACAGAAAACAATAATGAGGTCCACCGTTGACAACCTTCCTCGGGCCTGGAGTGATATTTATTTATCATCCAACCTAATCATAAGGTCACACGACCTGGATGGATGAAGGGAAAATACATTCTTTAACTAGATACGAAACTTTCGTGGCACCCGAGAAGTTTTCAACGTAAGCATACAATTTGGACTTTTTTCTGTCATGTAGTACAGTCACGAAGCGGATTGCTAGTAGCCATGGCACAACCGTAAGGTGTTCTGTGAGCCCCACAATGAAATATCTATTTGATCTACTACATCCATCCACTTTGGATCATTATTTTAAGACATTAGCTCAAAATACGACTCAGATCCAAATCTCAAGTAGACTGCAACACAGGAAAGTAGCGGTGATCTAACACCCACCAGTACAAAATTCGTAAGCCCGGTGTATAACGTTTATTTTCCGTCCACCACTTAATCAGATAAAAAAGACCTGTACGAAGGGGGAAAAATAATCAGCTTATCCATAACTTTTGTAGCCGCATGTAAGTTTTTAATGGTAAGCACTCAAATCACCATTGTTTCCTGCTGGGTGGTCCACCTGAGATTATGATCTGTCTCATGTTTTGGATCATGCCCGAAAATGAGCTGTGAAAATCGTTTGACAGCATATTAAACACAATACATTATGGTGGAACCCACAAAGCACCGTCTGGTAGCTGTCAGCAGGCAATCGGCAATCCGCGTCCACGCCTCCCTGCCCAGTCCACGTCCAAACGAAAAACAGCTGGCTGTCCAGTACAGCAACAAGCGCTCATTAATTGGAGGATTGGATGATTTGAAACAATCAAATTTCTGGGTCCCCCAACTTGGACGTTTCAGCTTGAGATAGTAGACGACACGTGGCCAAATTATGACCGCCTGCGTGTCAACCATCAAGCTCTGCCCGAGTACGGAATAAATGCTTTCCCTATCAGTACCGATTCGAATCATGTACAACTAGTGCAAATTCATTGAAACGGCATGTAACGACAACGTGGCCGGCTCCACAAATCAAACTTCAACTTGGAAAATAGTTTTCTTGTTTTTAGCTAAAAAACTTAAAAGGATTCTTGTTTTTAGCTAAACAAGTTCCGTATTCGGCCAACTCACCTCCCATGTGATGGTTTCGAAATTTATAGAAATAATATTTTCTGTAAAATATAAAAATTAAAAAATTTAAGTTGATCTGAAATAAGGACAGATTGAAGTATGTTTAGAATGTTGTCCTTAAAGTGTTATTTGTCTCTACTCAAGTGAATTGAGTATGCTGAAAGGTTACAGGTAAACTGCTTTCATGATACGATGAGCTTAATGTGGGTCTGCATTCAGCAAACACAAAAGTACACTAGTGGAACTTTGTTACACAGTCTAATAGAAATACAGAAAAAAAAAGAAAAAAAAAAATCCCACAAGAAAAAGAGAGAAGAAGATTTTTGTGAATAACACCACTGCACTGGTCAACCTTGCTGTATTGGTGTGTGTTGTGATGGTTTGGAAATCCATCCAGACCCTCGAAGTACAAAGTACGCAACTAGTGCCTTTAGAGGCATACTGGCTCACATGCCAACGCCCTCGCACCGAGCCCGTGTTGGGAGTTCCATTCTCCTTTGGACTATGTGTGTAATTATTATAATACTCTACTCTTCACCATATATATCCAAAAAATTTCTTCTCTTTTTTTAATGTGGGACTATTCCCAAAACCATGAAAAAAGACATTTTTCAAAGTCTTTATATATATATATATATATATAAAATCAATATTTTATAACAATGATCCAGACTTTTAGCTGGCATTGGTCCACAGTATTAAATCATGGGCCAGATAAAACATTTGGTTCAAAGTCAACTGCCGTAAAGGATGACGATTATTAGAATTTGGGAAGGGGTTTTAAACAAATGCAAGTGGGGCACACCAGTTTCCCGCAACATCTTCTCCGGATAGTGCTTGGGACAGAGCTTTATAGGCCCACCACAACGTCGGTATGAAATACAGTCCGTTCATTAGTTTTGCCAGTTCATGAGAGCCCAAAAATGAATCAGATCAATTAATCAAGTGGGACATACTGCAAGAAAGTGATGGAAGCGGATTGCATTGCGTACTGTGTAAACTGTATGCCCCCCTGATGTATGCGTCGTATCTACGCCATTCATCCTCTGATGTATGCGTCTTATCCACACCATTCATCCTTTTTAACAGATCAATTTAGTGCATGAGTCTAAAATGAAGCATAGCCAGATCTCAAGCAGACCACACCATAAGAAAGTGTGAATTGAACGCTTATTGTTGAAAACTTTGCGGGGCCACAAATGTTTTGAATCAACCTGATATTTGTGTTGTCATTGTGACTCCGTGAACAGGTTGGATGACAAATAAACATTACTGTGCACCCTGAAAAAGTTTCAACAATGGACGTGATTATCGCATTGTTTCCTGTGGTGTGGTCCACTTGAGCTTTGGATATGCTTTGATTTAGAAATTGTTCCCTGAAATGATCTGGAAAAACCGATGGACAGTGTGGATGAGATATATACATCCATGGTGGACCCACAGAGTTCACTCAGTACGCCTACTGAGTTACAGCAGTCCGCTTCCAAAACAGTTGGAGAGTGAAAACCTATCACTCTAGCGAGCGGATTAGGTGCGGCCCGGCCTCAACGAACATGGTGCGAGCACGACCGTAGGCCCACCTTAACGTATGTATTATATATCCATGCCGTCTATCCATGTTGAAAGCTCATTTTAAAGAATAAGACCAAAATTGAAGCATATACAAATCACAGGTGAACCACTCCGTAGGAAACAGTGGTCATCGAATGCCCACCGTTGAAAGCTTCTTAGGGCACACCATAATCCCCACCGTAATGTTTATTTGTCATCCAACCTATTGCAAAGGTCACATAGACGTGGCTGAAGGGTAAAAGAGGAAAGTTATTTGCTTGATCCAAACTTTTCGTGGCCCACAAGACGTTTTTAATGGTCAATCACTACTATTTCATGCGGTGTAGTCCGTATGGAGTTGGATCTGCTTCATGTTTTGGTTTATGCTATAAAATGAGCTCCAAAAAGGGATGGACGAGGTGGATATATAATACATACATCAAAGGTGGGCCCCACGGTCACCCTCACACCTTATCCGCTCCCATCATTGTAACCTTACTTGGGGACGCGGAAGTTCCTTGTGTTGCAGGAACTCCATGTAGCAGCAGGTGCCGCAGGGTACTTGCATCAGCAAGTGATTATTGATCGTATGAGCTTTGCAAATATGCGTCTAAACACAACGCGAAAATGAATTTTTGCTTAAAATTGCATTTAGGCGTCAAACGCTTTTTTTGATGGTCCCACTAGACAGGCCCTCTGAACAATGTAGAGCGGGTCGCAAATAGTTTCATGGCTAAGATGGATCAGAAAGGGTCCGATCAGAAGCGAAGGTGATCCGGACCGTCATAATTTAAAACGGATGTATCTTGCAAATTGGAATGGGCTATCCAGACGTACCATATATGATTTTGGGGTAGGATGAGCGAGTTTAACCACCCAACCTCGCTATGCCAGGTTTTTCACATCAAATTTGCGAAATACCATCAGGTCAGTCAAAATCCTGGTTATATTTCGTTTTTACTATATGGTAAATTTTAGTTTGAGTATAACTCTTCTTCTGTTGGCTTTAAGAGTTTCGCCCAACATGAAACCTGCTTAGAATAATTAAGAGGACATCATGGTTCAGCCAAATAAGATACTTAATATTTTTGGTAGAAAACTATGCACACTAGTAGAGATCATGGTTGTCTATAAATAGTAAGTTTACTATATGTAGTAAGTTGTGAATTCTAAGAGTTTTACTTGTATTTTAATTCCGAAACTTCTTCCATGGCTTAGTATCTCTATTTAAAGGGGGTGTCAACTCGTCTATTCATTCATCAATCTAATTCCGAATTTTATATAATTTATTTTCTATTTTCGTTGCTTTTTTTCCTTATGGATTCAACCTCATCACCCTCATCCCTGCGTCACCCTCACTTGTTGTATGTCTTGCCCACGACATGAAGGCTATAGAGATTCTCCCATCCGTGACATTTGCGATGCAATAGGCAATATAGAGTGTGGCCCATTATATCAACAACTGAACCAAACCGACTACTCGAGCATACCACAGACTTCCTCTTATACTAAGTTCAATATCTCAACTTGAGAAAGAAGTTCAATATCTCAACTTGAGAAAGAGAGCAAGAAAAAAGCAAGAGGACTTACCAAACACGAAGCCCATGAGATCTCTGTATCTGATGAATCTGTGGCCGTCGATGACATGAAATCCGGCCAAGAGGTGATTGGCATACAAAGAAAAGGCACCCACAAAAACCAAGCAAGCCATGCCCCATGCCCAACCCAAAGGTACCAGCATTAGGTTAGAAAAAGTCAGTATGTACCCACAGTTGAAGCCCGTCACTAGAAGAAGGGCCACTTGTTCCCATGAATCTGCAACATCATCAAGCCCACACAAATTAAAAAATTACAAGAAAAAATCAAAATACAACCACATCCATCTATCCATTCATCTAGTTGTCCATTTGTAAATCAACGGAATCAAAATGATGACGGCAAGGCCAAACTCAGTCTAATCTTCATTTGTAGGCCCTCAACGAAGAACGGGTTCACCTGTTCAAGGACTACATGGAGGAGTGAGTCCATGAAGAAAAGAAAAAATAGATGACGTACTAGAAGAACGCCGTGAGATACTGGATCGCCAGCGAACAAAAGATTGCCCCAAAAGGTTTTTCTAGTATCTTTCTTTATGCAGTTTTCTTCTTCGCCTTCTCCAGGTAGTCCTTCAACTAGTGCGCCTGTTCTTCACTTAATCAAATAAGTGTAACACTCCTCCACTAGGGTGATTTGGCAACTATCCATGATCCACGGTAGTCGGACAGTATTTAACGGTCCACTTTGATTAAATGAAAAAAAATAAAATCAAATCCAATTGCAATAGCATTTCGAAGACATAAGATAAATAAGGGATGCAGAACTGACCATGATCAATGGTATGAGCCGAAGTTGGCACATGTTCATGTGCTTGGCTCATTGCCTTTGGCCCACCTGCCTCAACGCTAAAGACCTCTGGCCTAGTCGCAACGTTCGGAGGTGTAGCCGGACTCATCACCATAATCGCCTTCTCTTCCATTTCTTTTCTTCAAAGAAGAAGATAAAATGGAGTTTTCCTGAGAATTTGAGAACCTTGGCGTGTCCGCTATATTCGACTTGGGGATCACTCACATCTTACTCTAGTCAACACCCTTTAAATAATAGAACGAGACGATATGCGCGAGGCCCGGTGCAGTGATAATTACTATACTACCCCTCTTACATACGACAAACCGCTAAATAATGGCACGTGGAGATGGACCCGGATTGGGTAGTTACCCCGGCTGTCCCACGCACAGGCTGAGGCTCTTAGGCGCAGCATATTTATGGGTTTTCTCCACACCGTTCATCCATTTTGTACTATCATTTTAGACTAGAAGCCCATAAAGGACGCAGATCCAATGGTAAAGTAGACCACACCATAAGAAAGAGCTGAGATTATATGCCCATTGTTGAAACCTTGTTAAGGCGTACTGCCTTGTCTATTAATTTGTATCCAACCTGTTCATAATGTCACGTAGAAGGGAAAGTAAAACCATCAGCTTTATCCATAGCTTTTATGACCCACCACCAACTTTTCAACGGTAGGCGTTTAATCCCAGCGGTGGGTCTCCCTCATTTTGGGGATTCTGCCTGAGAGTATATGGTAAAATGGACAGACATGGCTAAGACAGTACATGACCCTCAGATTCCCGACCTGTGCTGAGATTAGGACAGACAGGGTAGTTACCCAATCCGCGGCTGAAAACCAAGGCTCGAGGGGCGACGGTGTTTGCATGGGTTTTATCCACTCCATCAATCCATTTTTGTCATACAATTTTAAGGAAATAAGGGGATCCAAGGCTCAAGTTCACCAAAAAGCTTGAATTAAACGCCTACCATGGGTTTTGGTTCAAGCTGACATTTGTGTTTTCGTATCGTCCAGATTTACGTGATCTTATGGACAAGTTGGATGGAAAATAAATGCCCCAGTAGGCCCTAAGAAGGTTTCAACAGTTGTCGTCATTACCATCAATCCTTTCTATGGTGTGGTCCACTTGAGCATCGGATCTGTCTTATTTTTTGTCCGAATAACCTAAAAATGATGTGGCAAAATAGATTAAGGGACTGGATCAATTCCATACATCATGGTGAGCTCCTAGGCACTCAAAAATTGTAGCTGTGGCATATATTAACTCAAACAAACCGACTAGAATATGGAGCCCTCAATCGCCAACTCAGAGTTTAAAGATTAGATTGATTGAGCAATGCTGACCTAAGATTTGTGGCCACTTGTTTGTGGAAGAAAGACTGATTGATGGATATTGTTTATTTTTAACCGTTCAACAAATATCCACCTATCTAGAAGTTAGATAATCAAATAAATAATTTTTTTTTTTTCATGACACATCTATACTGGGTCCGTAGTTTGGACGGTTTAAGTTGACGAGTTTGTATGCCACGTATCCAATTCTAAGTACCTGTGTATCATCCATTACGCTTCCACCACAGCATTTGATCATACTCTGGCAGAGTGTGATGGTTGATACCCAGGCTCCCATCCAAGTCGTTGGACCACCTTAGGTTCTAATTCTTTTGGACGAATTGGAGTTTATCCAATAATACCGGATTTGATGATCGACAAACACACCATCCGAGCACCGTCCGGAGCAACGGCTTGGATTCAATCTAGGCCTGATTTCGCTCTACCGTTGTTTTCTTTTCCTGTGCTCTTGTGCTGTTCATGATGGGATTTAGGATTACCATAAGCGCTTGTGAGGTATAGAGAGTGCCGTGAGGCAGAGAGTGCCGAGAGTCATTTTTACGGGGAAAGGAAAGAAAAATAAGGAAAAATACAATCGTTGCTCTTCATCACTCAGTTTATTTTCGGCCACGAGGGCGTGCCAAAATCGATACGTACTGGTTCGATTCAAAATGATAAACTTTAACCCCAGGAGCTAAAATAAGCATATATGTCCAGTGTAAACCTATATGATGAGATTTTAAGAAAAATAGTCTTTTACTCCACCCTTCTAGAAGTTCATAATTATAAGGCGATAATTGAAGGGTGGGTGATTGAACCTAACGGTTAACAACTCCAAGTGTAGAGTGAAAGTCTATGCGGACGAGTGAGCCCTCAAGATTTGACGGTCTACATGATATTAGACTTCCACAAAGCCGAAGATGAACGGTCCAGATCTAGCGGTCTACCTAGCCATTATTAGAGCAGATGGGTCAATCACCCCTCCAATTCTACGGTATAGATAGTCTCGGATTACGATCCATGACTTAAATTGTCCCAAGAACAAGTTAGATGGACAAATATCAATATCTCATTTTCCTCTTTTAACTCTAGTTGTTGCTTAATGTGTAATTCATGAGAGAGCCTCTTCCCATTTATAGGGAAGGATGAAGAGTTTGAATGAGACCAGAAATTATCCGGTCTTATTCTTATCTCTTCATCTAAATCTTCATTTAAAATTGAATTTGAAATTCAACTTCAAACGGAAGAAAGAAAAATGATTAATAAAAAATAGGCCAAACCTCATGGGACCCGTCCACTAGTGATTGCCCACCAGTGGGCCCCACTAGCTTATGTCCAACATCTCCCACTCAATCACATTATGGGATAGGCTCGAGAAAAAATTATCCATCTAACTCGCTTAATAACAATCAAAACCAAACATCGTGATCAAAAGAATTAGAAGCGTATGACCAGCTGGATCATAGTAATATTCTCATAGGCGTTTAAGTACTAAGTGACCACCTAACTAGTACTAAATAACCCAAGCTTTACAATACTTGTCTTAATATGCATGACCACACTAGATGGAGTTAACTCTTGATCTGGAGTACTCGGCCAACATACGTACTTATCCAACTTATCAAGTTATTCTGAAAACTCAATTTTCACAGACTTTAATTTAAATCTATTTAAAGCAATGTAAAGGTTTTGATATGTCTCGTACTCCACTTCTAAGAGGGTTATCAGTATGCGCAAGCAACCTGCATGAGATGCATGCCTGACAAAGCATGTGCGGTTCATCATACATAATGATCATTATAATATGGAATACGATTCATAAAAAACCTGGATTGTCCTGCATTCTCATACTACGGAGATTTACCGGCATGTCCAATGTTACCGTTGATTTACATAAACACCTCAAGGCGGCACAACACATGAGTCAGATAAATTATATGACATAATTTGCTCTTGGAGCAACTATTTGCGACATCCAATTCCGGAAGTGATGTAACACACATTCCAAATTACTTATATCGATTTATGCACCACCACCTAAAACCCACGTAATTACGCGTCGACCAAGAGGGCCTCTGCCTATAGCACATTACGTCCATAATGAAATATTTGAATAACTAGTTGTGATACCTCTCAACACATCACTTGCACTTATAAAGAACGGTAGACGAATTATGGGGATTTTGGAATATCAAGACACATGCACAAGCCTCAAAGGTAAATAGTACAAGGCTAGTAAAGTAAGGAAGAGAGTAGCAATGACTAACTCATAAAGAGGAGAGTGACAATGGTCAACACAATAAAAGAAGAGTAGAAATGACTTTTATTGAATAGAAATGACTAACTCAACAAATTGAAGAGAGACAATGACCAACTCAATAACAAGGAGAGTAGCAATAGCCAACTCAATAAAGAGAATAGTAGTAAGGGTTAACTTGACAAATTGATAAAGGAAAGGGTAAGGCCTATATCCATTGCTCCGTATAAATTCATAAAGATCACTTGTAATTAACATCATATCATAATTCCCAAAAGGGTAGATAATTGTTAATGATAAACTAAATAATTGCAAGACACGAGAGTATTTAAAAGGAAAGATAATTTACTTCAACTTAATTTAATGTTAACTTAAAGGGAAACCTTCACATAAATTCTGAAAGGCCATGGACGAGTAACATCACACTTTAACCACTATTCCCTAAGGATAAATAGTTGTTGTGGATAAATTAAACAAATACGAGGAAGTTCACAGTGTCATGAAAGCATATAAATGTCAGGATAATATCATCTCTAAATCAAGTAAGCTTAAAGGATAAGAAATCCTTACCTTAGTTGTCGAAGCGTCCTCTTACGTTGTTAGAATTTAGTGCATGTACTTTAGATTCAACTTCAACTATAAATTTGTAACAACCCAAACATTTTAATACCCGAGTATTGAAAGTTCTTGAGTGTTACTATGAAATTTAACGTAATACTTATGTATGTATGATACCAATCTAACTATAACCTTACATCTATCTCCTGCTACGAATCCAACGGTTGAGAATGATCTCTATTCAATAGATCAAGCCATTTGACCGTTGATTTTAAGACAAGACCATCCATCATGTGATTTGACACATGAATCATCCTTTAAATGAATTAGCAAATAACCCTTCATCCATAATGATTTAGACATAAGTTCTTTTATAAGAATTGTTTAAAAACATGCTTACAACCATGTAGAACCATTAGATTTGACAAAACTCTTAGATCAACAATAATTATAAAGATGTCACCAACCTAGACCCCTGAATTCTAGATCACGTAATTCTCACTATCGGTTTAACGTGAAATTTTATATCATGCCTATGTATAAATGAGATCACCCCAACATCTATAGTATGGGAGCCGCACGTACACGAAGGTGTGTATAGCCATAAGCCACCAGACGTCAAAGTCGGTCAAACTGCGTTTGGCCTAGAAATTCAAGAAGAGAGCCTTCTCTCTTCACGACTTCTCGCCCAGACCGTTTTCAAAATGGAAGCTTCACACCATAGCTAGTGTGGGCCACCATCACATTAGACAGGAAATCCAGACCGTCCATCTGATTCATCTTGAAATTTCGTCCGAAAGGATTAATGCATACAAGGAATGATCGCAGCCCACACGCACTATTTCCACTGAAATTGTAGACTGTGTGGAAGCCTTAACAAAATGTTACTCCTTACATTACGAATTCCATAACTGTCTAAGAAACGGAAGAATCCTTCCCAAACAAGAAAATAAGAAAAAACCATCTCAATCTGCCAATTTCCTCGGCCGACTCCCCATTTTCACTTGACAATGCGAGAGGAATTGTCCTCGCAACAATCTGATGATCCTCCATCCACCATCGTCCGATTGGCCAGGAAGCGTCGGACAACTAATCCAAACCACCTGGAGAAGCCCAAACGAGAGGAAAGCCAATCAGAATCTGTAAGACCCATAACCTCGCGAGACCTTCTATACACTTCTACTTAAACAACAACATGTTCTCGGTGGACTAGATCGACGACTTTTGATTGTTACCCTATTTTGGCATTATTGCCTAGTGACGTGAGGGCTGAAGACTATTTAGATTGTCCCCACACGTGGACCCTACCATGATGAATTTGTTTAATCCACATTATCCACCATCTTCTCCATATAATTTTAGGCCATGTGCCAAAATTTAAGGCAAATCTGAGTCTCGAGTGGGCTGTACAAAGGGTATTAATGCCCAATAGTTGAAACACTATAGGGCCTTGTTGGAGCACCAAAAAGATGAAAGAAGATTGAAGGGATAGAAGATTTGAGGAGAAATGAAGAAATGAGAAAGAAAGAAGAAAATTAAGTATCATAGTAAGTGGTTGTGGGGACCGCGGAATCAATGGTTAGTTGCGTGGGTCGCGTAAACAACTTGATGAGTTGAGCAATAAATAGTTGGTTACGCGGGTCGCGTAAATAGCTTAATATGTTGCGCGGGTTGCACAAACAAGATAAAAAATAGTCTATTATGGATGATTTGATCTGATACAAAGTGGGTTCCATGGCACAAAGATTGAGGGTTTGTATGTGTAGAAGCTTATAAATACCCCATTCTCCCTCTCATTTGGGCATCGGAAGAATTTTGGAATAAGGTTAGAGCTCCAGAGGAAGTTAAAGGTAGGAGAGAGAGAAGTTGCAAAGTGGTTGTGCAGACCGCGAAACCCATAGTTGGTTGCGTGGGTCACGCAACCAGGCTGTTATACAGCCAATAATAACAAAGGGCCGACATGCTGCCGAAATCATCAAGTTTGATCTTCATCACTTCAAGTTCTCCTTTTGCATAAGGGATAAGCTCGAAAAGGGAAGATCAGATGATCAGACCCGCATAATATTCATCTTAGAGAGATGATCAAAGCACAAGTTGAAATGCTGCCGAATTTGATATTCAGATTTGACATTCGAACTTTGTCAATTCCTATATTTTAAATGATCTATCTTAGAATCAAGGGATATTAGAGGATATAAATAAACTCAGTATTAATAAAACAATGATTGTTCTTTATACATTTTCTCTGTTATGTTCAAATAAGATAATTCTCCCAAATCGAATGTATTTGTTTCTTGTTCGAAACAAAATGACGACTCTGCTGGGGAACTATCTTATTTGATATTAACATTGAGAGTGTTATAGAACTTTCATTGTAGTTTGGCGTCTTTTGACGCCAAAATGGTGACTCTCAGTGGGAACATCCTCCCCTTCATCTCCTAGATAGATTACATTATCCTTTGAATATTAATTATAATTTAATCCTATGTTTCGTATTGAAGGTGAAAAGATCAAACTACAAACTATAACCAATGGCAATCTCTACGAGAAAGGTGAACTTCTATTTCACTACAACCAGATTCATAGTGGAATATGCACCGGACCAGTCTCTGAGGCGCAAGACTCAGTCTCCCACAAGTAAAAATGACCTAACCCGAACAACGGTTAGAGTTGTGTCTGCTTCGCCTCAAGCATCGGAAGGTGATCAGGACTGGACTGTTGTGATGTCTCAACGGACGAGAGCTCGAAATGCGAGAAGCCTTAGAATGAGCTTACCCTTGAAAGTGCCTTGGTTTGTCAATTAGCGTGAGAGTTGAGTCAACAAGACAAAGGAGCCCCGTAGGAAGATTATTCAAGCGTCTGCCTCAACAGGATGTGTGCGCGAGCTCGCCAAAGGTAAACCTCAGCCTCACATCCTATGTCCCAAAACACCAAGTATATAAAACCCTTAAAATTGGATAAAACATCCTAGCGTTTTAGGTGAGAAAACTAATTTGTAAAATCAGAGAAATCTTTAAGTTTTCTGCCTTTGTCGATTTATCGACACGTGGTTCGATGAAATCGAACCCTGTTATCGATGTCCTCGAAACTGTCTCGATATTATCAAAAGAATGACTTCTGATGTCCAGCAACTACAAAGAACTCTGGACTGAATTATCGATAAATCGATGGACTATTCGATATCATCGAATTTTGAATCTCGAGTCCATCGAGACGTCTCGATAAAATCGACATCTGGTCAGTTGTGTCCAATATACTGCTAAGGCAAATCATGTGATTCTTGATATATCGAAGAGAGCCTCGATATCCTTGAAATTCAAATCTTGATGATATCGACAGACCTTCGATGATATCGGATTGGGACACTAAACAACCCAGCATGTTTTTAGGTAAAATATTTCTTGTATCGAGGATTCCTTGATAAAATCGATATTCAAATATTGATTATATCAAGACGTGGTCGATGTAATCGAAATTGGACATAAACTATCTAGCAAGCTTATAGAAAAATTTCTTAAAATTATTGATAAATCGACACTGCCATCGATACCATCGATATTCAAAATTTGATGATATCAAAGGATCCTCGATCATATCATATACCTGATAAGTTTCAAAGGCATCTGCTCTCTCATTTTCAAATGTTGAGGAATCGAACTTTGTTTCGATGAAATCGGAGTTTGAAATCCGATGACATCGAAGCTTGTTTGATCTCCTCGACCAGTTGCCAAAAAGGTTCAAAAGCATTTGATAGTTTGAGTTCGAATCATCGAGTGGCCAGTCGATGATATTGAAAGTATACGCTCGATGATATCAAACTCGATTCGTTGATATCGAACTCTGTCAAAAGTATGACTGTTTTATATCCATTGGAACTTTTTGCCTATTTAAAGAGAGCTTATCTTTGGTTGTTGGTAGAGAAAACAGAGAGTACTTCTGAGTGTTTTAACCCAGATCATATACCCTAAGCCTTTTCTCTCATGGGAGTTCATCCTCCAATCCACCCTCATCATTGATAATCAATAGAGTAGATTGGGGAATGAACTTCCACATTCAAGGATCCTGCAGCTACCACCTTAATGGAAAATTATTAAGCTGGGATACCTTGACTGCATAGATGATTGGAATCGCTTAGTCTCCTTTATAGGAAAACATTTAATAGAGTAGGATTCTATCATAACCTTGACCCAACCCGTTACCTTACATTGTAACATCATTTGAGTTGCGGTTCAAGGAAGCTGAAGATTCTTCATCATCAAAGGAGGAGATCTTCATCAACGTGCTTAATGGGGCTCATCTACTTATCTGTAAGTCATTAGAGTCTAGATAACCCCTGTGATCATTCCTTTTGTAGGATTGAGTCTAAGGTGCTTCTCACCCCTTTTAAGTCCTTATAGGAGGCCTCCGACGGAAGTGCACGCGGGGGTGCTTTGTGTTGACACTTGCTCTGTAGAGATCATAAACTGTTAGGTCCTTGTGTAGGTCCTTGACCTGTGTGGTCTAAAAATTGGGTGTTGTGTGTTGACCCTTGCTTATGGGAGCATAGACTAGTAGGTTCGTTGTGTGGATCCTTGGCCTGCGTGGCCTAAAAGTTGGGTGTTGTGTGTTGACCCTTGCTCTTGTGTGGGGCATAAACTTGTGTTGTGTAGATACGTTAGAGTCAGCCTAGTGTAGGTTGTACTGGTTTGAGGTGAACCTGATTTGAAACCTCCGTTAGTGAGTTCCGGTACACTCAAGGGTAGAGTGCGTTCGCCGGAAGTGGAGTAAACAAGTAGTCAAACCACTATAAAAATGACTGTGTTTGTAATTGCAATTTACTTCTATTACTTATGTGATTTCTCTGAATGTTATCATATTGCATGAACACATGATTATCTGGAACTAAGTAGAATCACACCCACACACAGTCACATTTATCATGAACTATGTTCTTGTCTTATATATGTTTTGAATAGTTTTGTGATTGGATCATCTAATTGGCTTGGAAGCTATTAGAGTTACATTGAAGAAATCCTGATATATGCATATTTATTCAGGATAGGGTGATAGGCTTTAAAATATCATAAAATACTAAAAAGTCTTATTCACCCCCCTCTAGGACATCTTGGCATATTCCCACTTCCATTAAAGCGGTCATTACCGTAATTTTAATTTGTATCAGAGAGGGTCTCTCTTAAGGGCTTCACCGCTTAGAGAGTGATTTTAACTGAAGTTGGTAATATGGCCAAAGGAGAGGGCTCATCTGTAACTAGACTTCTAGTATTTGATGGATCCAATTATGCATACTGGAAGGCTAAGATACACTACTTTCTGAGATCTTTGGATCATGATGTTTGGGATATTGTTGAAAAAGGATATGTGCCACCAACCGAACAAATAGTACTTGAAAATGGCACAACTATCACCAAACTGAAATCCAAAGAAATGTGGACAACATTCGATAAGGAAAAACAAACCTCTGAAGCTAAAGCAATGAATGCTATCTACTGTGCTGTGTCATAAGAAGTCTTCAATCAAATCAGTATGTGTGGAACATCTAAAGAAGCATGGGACTTGTTGGAAACAACCCATGAGGGAACAAGTATAGTGAAAAGATCCAAATTACAGCTCATAACATCACAATTTGAAAGTCTCAGAATGGAAGAGAATGAGACCTCCATGGAGTTTTTTCACAAAACTGAATATCATTTGTAACTCCGTGGGTAGATTAGGAGAAAAAGTGCCGGCTCCAAAAATCTGTAGGAAAATTCTGAGATCCTTACTGAAACGGTTCAATTCGAAAGTTACAACCATTGAAGAATGTAGAAATATGGATGAAATGAAAGTAGAAGAACTCGTAGGTTCCCTACAAACATTTGAACTACACTTCAAGCAAACTCCTAAACCCAAAAATATTATCCTCAAAACTTCAAAGGATACTCTAAATGAGGAAGATGAAAGTGAAAGGGAGAATGAAGATGATGAAGTGGCTTTGTTGGCTCAATGGTTTAGAAAATTCTTTCATAAAAATCGTGGTCGATCATTTAAAGGAAGACAGTTGGACAATAAACATTTTACAGGTAAATCTGGTAAAAAGTCCAAAGAACCTCAATGCTATACCTGTCGAAAGTTTGGACATCTGTCCACTGAATGTCCAAATAGGAAAACCAAAGGAAAGGCAATGGCAGCCACATGAGATGATACTGAAGAGTCAAATTCTGAATGTAGTGACTCAAAAGTGATGGAGACCGAAAATTCCTAAAAATTCTTATGGTCTTTACAGCCTCCATCATTCCCATAGAAACTGAGAAAATTGAAGAACCTCAAGCCACTGAATCATTTCTATCTGATGATGAGGAAACAGAGAAAGAAAAAGAAAAAAAGGATAAACTCCAGGATGCCTATAATCAACTTTATATACATAGCATCAATATCCTTAAAAGACTTGGGATAAATGAAAACAAAAATAAATTGTTGTAAACAGATATAGACAAAACATTGGAAATCAATACACACCTGATTAATGATCTACAACAATACCACTTAGAAAATGATAGGCTCGAAAGAATCAATACTTTTCTCAAATCTGAGTCTGAAAGACTGAACAAACAGATTGAACTATTAAAAGATAAAAACATGCATATTCAGAATGAAAATCACACACTCATGTTTGATATAAAAAAATCCAGAAAATCTGTTGAACTAAATTATAAATTTTCCTAAAGCAGTGAAAAATTAAAAAAACTCTTAGGAATGGGAAGACATGGGAAAGACAAGAGTGGTCTCCGATATGACAAGTTCAAAACAAAATCAGGTTATGCAGCACCAATGTTTGAAAAATCTGCTGCATCAGGAAGTAAAATAAAGACTACTCCTGTTTGTCATTCATGTGGAGATTCTGGCCATTATAAATTTGCATGTATGTCTCCTAGGAGGACTCAACTCAATTTTGGTCAAAATCATACTGATAAATATAGACCAACCAGAAGAACAATGGAAAATGTCAGGAGTCCACCTAGGAATATGGCTCGAAGTAATACACATTTATCACCGCCCAAAATGACCAAGAGGATGACGGAGCTATTGAATCAGGTGGCTGAATTAATCTAGAAAACTAATGAATTTGTAAAACAAGGAAACATGATTTAGTTACCCAACATAATTAATGAAACACAGACTACCGAAATAACAAATCCTATCACAAAATGGGTAGTGAAAGAAAAGAAGAATTGCCTTGTTACTCACTCAAATCATATAACAGGCAATGATGTTAAGTGGTACCTAGATAGTGGATGCTCAAGATATGTCACAGGTGACAAATCCCTCCTCTCAAACTATTCAGATCTTAATGATGGGATAGTCACTTATGGAGATGGAAACACTATTAAGGTAATAGGACAGGGAACTATCAAAGGAATGAATATGCTAAAAAACTAGAGTGTCTTTTGCATAAAAGGATTGACACATAATCTTCTAAGCATCTCTCAAATATGTGACAGCAAGTATGTGGTTACATTCAACAAGAAAGAATGCGAGATCCTAGACCTATCAGGCAAACCAGTAATGAAGGGTTGTCGCACAAGTAACCACTGCTATGTAATTAAAGGAAATGGAATGGTTGATCCATATGCTTAGTAACATTTGAGCATGGAAAACATGTCTAGGTCATGCATCTAGATCTGGATGGTTGTTGAGATGATGTAATTTTGATGAATTTTCATGATATATCTGAGGTGTCCTTACCTCAAGTTTTTTTGTGCATAAACATTATTAATGTTTATAATTTTGGATGGTACAATGTCTGTACAAATTTTGATGTGTATACTATCTGATATGAAAATATACTAAGCTATACATATATGAAAGATTGTCAAAATGCTGAAATGAATGATATACATCTTCGATATGTCTGCCGATGAATCGCATGGATCCTCGATTAAATTGAACAAATATCAATATCATCGATGTCCCTTTGGAATCTGAAGAGTCATGTGTTCGAGAATGCTATTGAGGACATCTTCGATAACATCGGATGGGGTATATCGATATCATCGAAATAGTGTTCGATGATTTCGAAGTTTTCCGCTCGATAAAAGGCGGACAAGTAGGAAAAATCTCATTTCATCACTTGAAGCTTGTTTTTCCATCTTCTGCTCGTCTTCCTTAGCCGTTCCACATGATTCTTCATCTGTGAGTCCTCCGAGATCACCAAAATTGGGTAATACCTTGTCTATTTCCCTAATCCTTTAGATTACATCTTATGTCTTTTGGTATTTCTAGATTTTTTAGAGAAGTTCTTTCTATAAGATCATCAATTCATCAAATCTCTCTCTCTCAGTGGTTATCGGTCAATGGGAAAGGACAAGGAAAAAACTTTCGGTCCTAGAGAACCCTCAAGATCCTCCAGACAAAAAGTCCTTGCACCAAAGGAAAGGGTAAGGGCATCTGATCATGGGACCCCAACACGCCAACGAACCTGACAAATGACGCATGGTGGGTCTCAACTTGATGCACCTATCCCTCCTCCTACTAGGGTAGATCCTGTTCTGACTAAATATACTGGAAGGAAATTGGTCCATGAATAGAAAATTGACAGGAGTGCCTAAAACCGCACAATCTGGAACCTCCATTAGCTGTAATTGATTGGCTGCCTCTTCTCGACTTTAGCGGCCCATGTCATGCTGAAAGAGCTTATAACTTCTTTGCTTCCAGCCATTCTCCAGTCGCAGAACCTCCTTCTGTCACTGTTTCTATTGGGGATATCGATGTAAAAATTACCCCTGAATCTATTGCAAGTATCTTTGGTCTCATTTTGTCTTCAGTTGGCCTCTCTGATTTGGACCTTGAAAATACTGACACTTGATCTAAGGTCACAAAATTTCTTTGCCATGGTAGGGATATTCCTTAGTACCAAGGTAATGCATTAAAAGCAAAATTTATGGAACCTAAATATCGAGTTCTGCATGGCATCTTTGCCACAAACGTGTACCCTAGGGGTAAAAATCGTGTTAACCTTACAGATTTCATGGTCATGGCTATGTATTGCATGGCAACTGTGATCAAGATATATCTTCCCACTATGATTTTTCACCAGCTGGTATACGCTATTCACACCTCTAGAGACGTCCATCTACCCTTCCCCCAGATTATTCACGTGTTATGTGATATGATCGGTCTTCCGTTGACAAATGATCAGGAACTTCCTCTCCAACATTTCAACAAAATCAACATTAGAAAGATGGATTTGAAGTTTCATTGATATCCTGAAGACCAACCTGAGGAAGGGATTCATGAGGAAGGAGCAATGGGTGAAGAGGCTGCACAAGTTGAAGGAGTAGGAATGGTCGAAGGAGACCCTCTCGCATCGCAGCAAGCTCCGTCTCCATCCGACCCTATGTAGGCAAAAAGATTCAAACTACATCAAGATCGGATTGGAATGACATTGTGAGAAGTCACTCAGCTGAAGGAGACAATGAATGCAAGGTTCACTGTCCTGGAGCGATTGGTGGTTGGGGTGCAGCAGTCGGTGCAGCAACTAGTTGATTTGATCACATGGCGATGCGATGATACAACACCATCTTCATCTGCCCCTCCACCACAGTATTGACAGTCTTCGTGCTATCACATACACCCGATACTCATCTCAGCGTATGGGCATGGATATCTTTTTGAATGCCCTGCGATCGTATGAGTGTATGTGATGGATTACTAACTTGGAAAGTCTAATAAGTTTTTTTTTTTGTGGAGTTTGGATATCCTCTACATGAAGAAAATACTTATCTTTTGTATGCTCATGGATGGGATAGATATTTGTGTCTGTTGGTTTGGGATGGATGTTACTATATTGCCATGCTTGGGCAGTCTTTATTTTGGATATTTCTATTGGTAGCCATTTGATAATTCATATATATACTTATTGCCATTTCTCTCTGCTTTCAATTATGCATCTATGTCTGTGAAATACTGATATCCATTATGATTATCTTCCTCTGCATATTCCTTATCACTTAAGAATTGATTTTGTGAGTTATGTCCACAATGCTATTGTCTGTTCAATTCACTGCTCTCCCTTGACCTGGTTTGCATAAGTGTTTTCTATAAGTGATGTCATTATCTGTCTTACATCTATCTCTTCTAATTATGCATACTATTTGGGTCATTGGTTCTCTCATATCTCCATACTTCAACTTTAATCAACATATATTGCCCTTTGCCAATACTGGCAAGGGGGGGGGGGGGTGGGGGGGAACAAATCCCACCACGGATAAAAATTGTGTGTATCTATTTATTAATGGTGGTACAGGTGTTAGGGAGAGCAGTTGCAAGAAGACAAGGGGAGTAGCTATATTACTAAATGATACAGTCGCGTGTGTGTGTGAACTCACTAGCTTTGTAAAACTGTGTAAAGTTCATGTACACACAATTTAGGGTGTTGGTCTAGATGTTGTTCTAGGTCTTCAAGGTGTTTTGTCACGTAATTGATAAATGGGGAGATTGAAAGTGCCCTGGTTTGTTAATTAGAGTGAGTGTTGAGTCAGTAAGACAAAGGAGCCCCATAGGAAGATTGTTCAAGCGTCTGCCTCAATAAGATGTGTGCTCGAGCTTGTTAGAGGTAAACCTTAGCCTCACATCCCATATCCCAAAACACCAGGTATATAAAACCCTTAAAATTGGATAGAACATCCTAGGGTTTTAGGTGAGAAAACTAATTTGCAAAATCAGGGAAATCTTTAAGTTTTCTACCTTTGTCGATTTATCAACACGTGGTTTGATAAAATTGTACCCTGTTATTAATGTCATTGAAACCGTCTCGATATTATCGAAAGAAGGACTTCTGATGTCCTGTAACTACAAAGAACTCTAGACTGAATTATCCATGAATCAATGGACTGTTCGATATCATCGAATTTTGAATCTCGAGTCCATCGAGACGTCTCGATAAAATCAACATCTGGTCAGTTGTCCAATATACTGCTAAGACGAATCATGTGATTCTCGATATATCGAAGAGAGCCTCGATTCCTCGAAATTCAAATCTCGATGATATCGATAGACCTTCGATGATATCGAATTGGGATACTAAACTACCCAACAAGTTTTCAGGTATAATATTTCTTGTATCGAGTATCCCTCAATAAAATTGATATTCAAATATCAATCATATCGAGACATGGTCGATCTCATCGAAATAGGACATAAACTTTCCAGCAAGCTTATAGGAAAATTCCTTGAAATTATCAATAAATCGACACCGTCATTGATACCATCGATATTAAAATTTCGATGATATCGAAGGATCCTCGATCATATCATATACCTGATAAGTTTCAAAGGCATCTACTCTCTCATTTTCAAATGTTGAGGAATCGAACATCGTTTCGATGAAATTGGACTTCAAAATCCGATGACATTAAAGCTTGTTCGATCCCCTCGACCAACTGGCAAAAAGGTTCAAAAGCGTTTGAAAATTTGAGTTCGTATCATCGAGCGGCTAGTCGATGCTATCGAGAATATACACTCGATGATATCGAACCTGGCTCGATGATATCGAACTCTGTAAAAAATATGATATTTTATATCCATTGGAACTTTTTGCCCATTTAAGGAGAGCTTGCCTTTGGTTGTTGGTAGAGAAAACAGAGAGTGTTTTTGAGTGTTTAAACCGAGCTTGCCTCCGACGGGAGTGTACATGGGGGTGCTTTGTGTTGACCCTTGCTTTGTGGAGAGCATAAACTGTTAGGTCCTTAACCTATGTGGTCTAAAAACTAGGTGCTATGTGTTGACCCTTGCTCATGGGAGCATAAATTGGTAGGTTCCTTGTGTGGATCCTTGGCTCGTGTGGCTTAAAAGTTGGGTGTTGTGTGTTGACCCTTGCTCCTATGTGGGGCATAAACTTGTGTCATGTAGACACGCTAGAGTCAGCCTAGTGTAGGTTGTATTGGTTTGAGGTGAATCTTATTTAAAACCTCCGTTAATGAGGTCTGGTACACTCAAGGGTTGAGTGCATCCGCCGGAAGTGAAGTAGACAAGTAGTTGAACCATTATAAAAATGACTGTGTTTGTGATTGCAATTTACTTCTATTACTTGTGTGATTTCTCTGAATGTTATCATATTACATGCACACATGATTATCTGGGACTAAGTAGAATCACACCTCACACACAGTCACATCCATCATGAACTATGTTATTGTCTTATATATGTTTTGAATAGTTTTGTGATTGGATCCTCTAATTGGCTTGGAAGCTATTAGACTTACATTGAAGAAATCCTGATACATGCATATTTATTCAGGAGAGGGTAATAGGTTTTAAAATATTATAAAATACTAAAAAGTCCTATTCACCCCCCTTTAGGACATCTTGGCATATTCCCACTTCCACTAAAGCTGTCATTACCACAATTTCAACCCTCACTAAGAGTTAGGGGACCGATAATGCGTAATGTTGCTTTAAAGAATCTTGAGCTTGCCCCTCCTGCGATATTTCCCGGGCGAACAACTCCGCCATTAACATCGCGTGATTTCCTAGCTTTCGTTTCCCCAAGAGTCAGATGGACAAAAGAACATAAAGCTAAGGCACTACTTGTAGGTTCACCGATATCTGTATCACCCCGATCGATTAACGACAGTGGAAGTTTTGGGAAATCGGATGAAACTCCTCTCCTCGTAAGCCCTATCATGTCAACATATTCTCGTCCCACTCAGTGTACAACTTCATCAGGAAGTGGAGAAGCCGCAATATATATGACCGGAACAAATTAGGAAACTATGCCGACCACGGAAGACTGTATGAATGAGATGGCACAAGCACAAAGAACACTGATGGAAGAATACAGAAATCTCAGAGAAACCTTAGTGACTCTCGCGCATAACATAGCCAGATGACAGCTCCCCCGATGATGGGCACCATGAATGGGCAAGAACACCAAACCGAAAGCTTTTAACCACTGGGGGCAAGATCACTTAGATTTGCCCCAGCAATAAGAACTGTAACACAAGAGGAAGTGTGACAAGTCGTCGAGGAGGCTGTCAGAATAGAGAGGGAGCATGAGAATGTTGGCCGGTTCAAATATCGAACGCCATACTCGCGAGAGGTAGAAGATGTCCTGTTCCCAGTTAATTTCAAGTAGCCAAATTTTCAGAAGTTTAATGGAGAGGGGTCGCCAAAGAAACACTTAATGCATTTTATTACTAGCATGGAAAATTTCTCTACGATACTACAATATTGCCTGCGATTATTTAGATCATCTTTGACAAGTAAAGCATTTCAGTGGTATTTTAGTTTGGCTCCGGGATCGATACGCACTTGGGAGCAAATGCAAGACTCTTTCATGTCGAACTTCTTCTCTTCAGAGCGCGATGTCAGCATTATGAAATTGGCTTCTGTACGGCAGAGAGAAGGGGAATCAGTGGAGAAGTTTATAGACAAATGGAAGATTTTAGGAGCCTCGTGTAAGAAGCTACTAGAAGAGAAAGAATAAGTCAAGATGTGCCTGAATTCCATAGAAACGAGAATCGCGTTTGGGCTCACTAGTGCCGATATTAAGACTCTCCGTGACCTGGCCACTAAGGCCCATGCCTTAGAGTTAATGACTCGGAAGATGCCAGCGTTTCAATATGAGACAGCTAGGAGGGGACCCAGTAGGATGATTGTAAATACTATAGATCATGAGAAGAGAAGTCAAGAGACGAGATATTTAGGAGGAAAAAGGTCAGAACGGAAGGAAGAGTTAAACCGTCCTAGAAGTAGATTCAATGGAAAAAGGCCTAGATCGCTCAATTCTCACAAAGGGTATATGTTCGATGGGGAAGATGTTGTCCCTATGATGAACCAACTGTTGAAAGCCGGTCCGATAGAATTACCTACACCTAAGCTTCTTGAAGACGCGATGAGGGCAAGAGAAAGAGATTTCTTCCGCTATCATCGCCTGGTCGGACATCCGACAGAAAATTGTTATACGTTGAAATGCATAATACAAAGGATGATAACAGAGTTGAAATGGTGATAGGAAAAGAAAAGGAAAGAGATGCGAAGGCAGCATTGCATATGCTAACAATCCGAGAAAAGGTTTAAGAAAGAATAGGGAAAGAAGATTGTAAGACAACAAGAAAGGTAACAGTGATTATGCTACGGTCCGAAAAAAGGATAGTAAGCCCTGCGAAGCAGAAAATAGGGGTTACAAGAAAAGAAATCGTTGAAGGTCAGTACGATGGTGATAAGAGAGAAGAGAAGAGTGAGATAATGAAGGTAACTTACGATGTGGTAAGTCACTTGAAAGGCATATCGGCTCGATTGAGCATTTATGATGCGCTTAAGTTGTCGAAGGAATTTCAGCAGAGTCTGGTTCGAGCACTATCCGATCATGATGTTAGATAAACATTGCTTGCAGAAATGAAAAGCGAAGAATGCAAAGAGCAAGAAGACTGCATGCGAGTCATCTCTTACTTTGATGATGATTTAGTTTGTGATATAGGACACAACAGGCCACTGATGATAGAAGGCCACATCCGTGGTAGTAAAGTAAAACGGATCATGCTTGACTATAGGTCCGCAGTGAATCTGCTACCACTAACGATGTTGAGTAAATTGGGTTATCGTCTTCTGATCTGCGCCCCAGTGGAATGATGATACAGGCTTCAATCAAGACGGGCAACATGCACTCAGTAAAATTACAGTAACATTGGAAATAGGAGAGTCAACTACTGATGTCGTTTCTCACGTCATAAATGTTGTGACGACATACAATCTTCTCTTGGGAAGGCCGTGGATGCATCAGTACGACAATGTGCCCTCTACACTACATCAATATTTCAAGTACTGTAAAGATGGGATACATATAAAGTAGTGGCCGACACAAGACCTTATATAGAAGCCGAAGCCTTCTTTGCGAATGCCAGTTATTATAAAGGATTCGCTAAAGAAGAACAGAGAAAGAATGATGAAAACAAACCTTGGAGGAATATTCAAGTGAAGGTGATGAAAGAGAAAGTAGAAAAGGCAGAATCGTATGAAATTGCGAAAACAAAGAAGAGATTCTACTTTGTGCTGAAACATCTGAGACCGTCGGGGTAGCCACCACTAACATTATTGTCCCCTGAACAGTTGAAAATCTTACAGTTCATTTATATAGTGCTGTTACCATATACTGAAAGGAATAATCCATTCTCGACTATTCTAGAAAGATTTCGAGTCAGGGCCAGTGCAAAATATCCAGAACCAATCGAGTTTTACACTCCTGCGGAAGCAAAGAAAGAGGAAGAGGCCAAAAATAATGTATATCACGGGAAGTTGACACCACAAGATCCTAAGAAATATAGCCCAGCAAGCAAGAAGATTATGAAAAGCATGGGTTTTGATTACGAAGAACCCATTGGCCTAAATCATGGGAAAGGGATCCAGATTCCTATTAGGGTTAGTCAGAAAAGGTAAGAAAATTTTCAAAGATTAGGAGCAGAATCATTAGTGAACATGGTCATAGTTGAACAATTATCAGAGATAGATCCTAAAGTAGTTGAGCATCCTGAAATGGCCCCAAAGAAAATGGAATATGGGTGGCAACCAACGATAGACAGTTCACGAGAAATAAATTTGGGTACAAAAGAAGAGCCAAGGAGCACATCCATCAGCATTGGTCTTCCTGAGCAAGAGGCCGAGAAATATGATGAACTTCTCAAAGAAAAAAGAGATGTCTTCGCTTAAACATATGCAAAGATGTGGGTCTGGAACCATTAGTAGCAATGCACCGGTTGAATATTTCTAAAGAGAAAAGGCCAGTTAAACAAGTGCAAAGGTGATTTCACCCGGATTTGATTCCTCTGATAGAAGAAGTAATCAAGTTGATAAAAGTCAGGTTTATCAGGGAGTCAAATATCCCAAGTGGATATCTAATATTGTCCCAGTAAAGAAGAAAAATGGACAAGTCAGGGTATGTGGTGATTTTAGAGATCTGAATGAAACTTGCCCGAAAGATGATTTTCCTCTCTCGATAAACGAATTGCTGATTGATAGTACAACTCATTATATTATCATGTCCTTCATGAATGGTTATGCAGGTTATAATCAGATTAGAATGACACCTAAAGACGAAGAAGCAATAGCGTTTAAAACTTCGTTGGGAATTTACTGTTATAAAGTCATGCCATTCGGTCTCAAGAATGCCGGAGTGATGTATCCGAGGGCAATGTAGAATATCTTTCAAGATATGATGTACAAGTATGTTGAGTGTTATGTGGACTATTTGGTGGTTAGGTTAGGTAATCATTAGGAACATTGCGAACATTTAGCATCAGTCTTCCGTCGACTCAGAAAGAAGCAGCTAAAAATGAATCCAGCTAAATGTGCTTTTGGGGTGTCATCAGGAAAATTCCTCAGTTTTGTTATCAGGCATAGAGGCATAGAGATTAATCCAGGAAAAGTTAAAGCCATTCAAGATATGCCACCTCCAAAGATATTGAAGGAATTGAAAAGTTTGCAAGGAAAGCTGTCGTACATTCGCTGTTTCATTTCAAATATGGCAGGGAGATGTCAACCATTTTCTCATTTAATGAAGAAAGGAACAGAGTTTGTATAGGACAAAGCCTGTCAGAATGCATTCAATTTAATAAAGGAATTACTGAAACAACCGCCGGTATTGACAGCCCCTATAAAAGGGAAGCCGCTCATTTTATATGTATCTGTAGCCGAGAATTCGTTAGGAGCCTTATTGGCACAGGTGAATGAATTTGGAAAAGAAACTGCTCTTTATTATCTAAGTAGAACTCTAATGGGTGCAGGATACAATTATTCCTCGATTAAAAAGGAATGTTTGGCACTGATATTTGCAGTGCAGAAGTTAAGGCATTATTGTCTCTCTCATGACATAACTTTGATCTCAAGAACAGACCCAATAAAGGTTTTAATGACAAGACTGATGCTATTAGGAAGACTGGCCAAATGGATGCTGTTACTTTCAGAATATACAATCACGTATGAGCCGGCAAAAGCGGTAAAGGGGCAAGTAGTGGCGGATTTCCTGGCAGCGCACCCCGTAGCAGAGAGTGAGACCATTGGTGATGGTTTTCCTAATGAACAGGTTATGTTGGCCGAGTCGCAAAGCCCATGGCAAATGTATTTTGACGGTGCTTCTCGAGCATTAGGGGCAGGCGCTAGGGTGATATTCATTACTCCTCAAGGTGACTTGTTACCTTACTCCTTCACATTAGGTGTGGCATGCACAAACAACGAAGCCGAGTATAAAGACCTTATCATCGGAATGGAAATTGCTCAAGAAATGAAGATAAAAACGCTTCAAATCTTTGGGGATTCTAGATTAATCATAAATCAATTGACGACTAAATTCGAGATAAGAAAGCAAGAGCTCTTGCCATATTGTCAGAAAGCACAACAGTTATTGGAGTAGTTCTGCCATGTCAAAATCAAACATGTACCGCGGCTGAAAATGCAAAAGCAGATGCTTTGGCCAGCCTGGCAGCAGCTCTGTCCTGTCCAAATCGAAGTCCTCTCCAGGTGACTATAGAAAAAAAAAGATTTTGGCCCTCTTCAGAGGTCATTGATGAAATTATTGAGGTGCTTCCTATATCATTTTTGGAGGTGACGATAGATGATTAGCATCAACCTTTCATAGGTTACCTCAAATATGATATCTTGCCAGAAGACCCGACGCAGAGACAACAAATCAAGCAAAGATTGGGCAGATTCATCATATGTAGCAAAGTGCTATATAAAAAATCCTACAATGGGATGCTGCTACGTTGTCTACATGAACAAGAAGCAGTCCAGATGTTACGAGAAGTGCACTCTGGAGAATGTGGGGCACATCAAGCTGGCCAAAACTCATTTCATCGGATACATCGAATGGGGTACTATTGGCCTACAATGTTCAAAGGTGCGATAGGTTATGCAAAGCAGTGTCACGAATGTCAGATTCACGGAGACATTATACACATTCCTCCACAAGACCTACACTAGTTAGTCACCTCTTGGCCCTTTTCTGCTTGGGGACTTGATGTTATTGGTCCCATAAATCCACCTTCGTCCAAAGAAAAGTAGTATATTCTAGCAGCGACAGATTACTTCTCCAAGTGGCAATTGTATTGCGCAGCGTCAAGGAGAAAGATGTGGTCAATTTCATTCGACACGCAATAATATACCGCCATGGTATCCCGAAGAAAATCGTTATTGATAATGGTACCCCTTTCAAGAATAGAGGCATGGAAAAGCTATGTCAAAAGTTCGGTATACACCATTCGTTTTCAACACCTTACTATCAACCAGCCAATGGATTAGCAGAGGCATTTAATAAAATGATAGTGAAGATACTAAAGAAGATAGTAATAGGGAACAAGCGAGATTGAGACGAGAAATTGCAAAAAGCATTGTGGGCATACAGGACTACCCACTAGACAGCAAAAAGAGCAACGCCGTATTCATTGGTTTACGGCGTGGAGGCAGTCATCCTGATTGAAACACAAGTTGCATCACTCAAAGCGACAGTGCATCAGTCAATTACAGATGATAAAAATGTAAAAATAAGGTTGGAGGAACTGGACTTGCTTGATGAGAAACGCCTGACAGCCCAACAACGATTGCAATCGTATCAGGCAAAGATATCGGCCGCCTTTGATAAACGAGTCAAGTATTGCTCTTTTAAAAAAGGGGATATGGTGCTGATGTTGAAAAGACCGATAGTGGTCACCCATAGGATAGGGGGCAAATTCAAACCCAAATGGGATGGGCCGTACATAATAAAAGAAGTATATTCCAATGGGGGGTACATAGTTGTAGATCAAGAAGGACGAGGTACAAGTATACCGATCAATGCTTGCTTCATCAAAAGATATCATCCTTGAAGAAACATCTGATTTTGATTGAGAATATTATCAAAATAATACACCCGCATCAAAAGAGGGCAAGAATAAGCAAGGCCATGTCCATGTACCGTCAGATGAATGAATAAAGAAGAAATTTATGAGCGCACCAAGATTACATATCAATGATCGTTACAAAAGGAAAATGACCATCACTATCATCATCAAGCGAGCTTTATAGAATTTTGCTACAATTGGTATCATCACCAAGCTGATATATTATGAACAACAAATATGAATATCGTCGAAGATATTAGCATAAGTGGTGATGTATCAATCTCAATTAGACATATCTATTATTCTCGCGATAATGATCGCTACCTACTATTATCTTTTAAGGCAGCCTAGCCAAGCCCTAAAAAATGGCCAACTACGCATAAGACCTATCATTTTCACCATTTAGATAGTAATGAGAAGCCAGTGGCCCTAAAAAGCCCCTGAAGGCCACCATATGCATACCCATGCGGGCTGCGGACAAAGCCAGCAACTGAAAGCCCTAAAAGGGCCAAAAGTCCTCAACGGCTAGTCACGCGTAACACCCATGCCATTTGTATAGCTTTCTGATAGTGTCGTGGGGAACAGATGAAACTGCCCTCCCATGAATGGATTCGACCTTGCAAGCGAAGAAAATGCAGGCTGTAGTGTGAGCTCTTTGGCCATTTCCATAGATTAGCCAATCATGCATAAGACCCCCCACATCTCTGCCTTGATTTCAATAGTAACTCATAAGGAAGGGCCTAAACCTACTCATTAATGGACTAGTGGCCCTAGATTTGGTACCCCAAAGGTCGCCTTGTACACCCCGTGAACTCTAGAGAGTTACTGTGGCCAACCCTGTGCGTAAATCCAACTGAGTTCATGACCCTTGTAGCTTCGCTAGGCCCCTCTGATGGATAGCGGTTTGTGAACTCACCAAACTGTGAGAAGTCTAGTGAACTCATAAGAGTTACAGAGACTATCACGTGAGACCTGACTCCACTACTCAAGAGTCTAAAAACTGCGTGGCTCCACTACTCAAGAGCATAAGTTGTGTGTGATTATCTGACTAAGCTAAAACTTAGTGCCGCCAACTAAGATGAGAATCATGTAGGAAATCCCTTATTAATAGTCATAAGAGAAGCTTAAAATAAAAGTACAATTCATCAATCAGAATATCGCATAAACACATATGCAGAAGTATAAAAAACAAATGCAAAATTGACAATCATTTTCAAGAACATCACAAAATACTTGTACAGCTTGCAATTCAAAGAGTACTTGTAATAATAAAAGAAAATACGACAAAGTTTCATCTCTCATAACTCCCTACCATGCCTAATGCTGCTAAATATTGTTGTAAATTTTCCTGAATATGAACTTGAGTAGCTACATGTTCCAATTTGGCATTTGAAATGATTCTGGTAGGATTTGGAATGCTAGCTAACTTTTTCTCCAATGAAGCAATTAGCTCTTCGTTCTTGGCCAGTTCAGACTGCTCGGTGTCCACAGGATGAAGGCTGGATTGTATCTTCTCCTGTACTCCCTTGATATTCAAATCTTCCTCCAAATCTTGCTTCTCCAATCGCATGATCTCTTGCTTCAAAAGAGTAATGTGGTTCTAGATAGTCATCTTATTATAAGTAAAAGTCTTTAATTACTTTCGCAAAGATAACTGTTCTTGGTCATGACGAGAGATGATGGGAACAATCTGGGAAACCTTCTCTCTGGAAGATGCTAACTGCTTCCCATACTCTAAGATTTCTGGCAAAACAATTGTAGTTTTAGCTGACTTCAAAGCAACTATTGAATTATGAAATCTCAAGAAAGCATCGCACACAGAAGAAACATTGACTTTGTCCATCCTTGCAGCACTATCTAGAACATCTATGGCAACTGCTAGATACGACCATTGATCGGGGTCTTTGAACATTTCTACGACTGCCGACATAAAGTTCCTAATCAATGTTAACTTATATGCGAGAATCTTCTCAAAAGATAACATATCTGACAAGGTGGCGACAGAACCAGAACTAGCTGTGCCGTTCTAAGGTAAGTTCCCTGTTAAGAAATGAAAAGGTAAAGTTATATGAGAGCCATAAATATAAATGATAAGTGAAACGTAAACAAAGAGGGAAATATACCCTCTCCTGGCACTGGAACAACAGGAGATTGCATTTCTCTGGTAAGGGGAAGACTAGATCCTACCAACTCAGCAAAAGAAGGAGCTCTGGCGTCGGTGCTTGAATTTATGGTAGTGGGAGTTGGCAGATCAGTTGGCTCCACCTAAAAACAATTCCGCGAGCCACTATCCTTAGGGGAACCAAAGAAGCCAAAGAAACCCTTGGTGAAGCTACTAATATAGTAAGGGGTAAATCCACAAGGGAGGTAGCATCTGCCCTAATACTGGCAATATGAGCACCTGAAATAAAATAATAATAATAACATATAAAAAATGATAATGAAAGAAAGAAAAGCAAATAAAAAATAATAAGATTTTCTTACCCGGCGAATATCCATATTCCCCGTGGTCCAGGGGTGCATCTTCTCCTTCCTCCGCCATTATTGAAATCTTTGCAGGAATGGTGGTGTCAAGAACAACTTTAGAAGCTGATGGGAGGTATTCTTCACTGGCAAAAACACCCTCCGCGATGATGTCTTCCTCATCACTAATGTTGACTTCTCCTTCCTCATAGTCATCATCTTCATTCTCTCCTTCGGTCTCATATTTGCCAGAAGTGGTATTTCCAGACGAGGAGGTCGAACCTTCACCCTCTGAATCTCCTTCGTTTGCTTCTTCAATTACAACCCGCTTACCTTTAGAGAGAGTTGTTGCATGTATATCTCTTCATCCAAGTCACCATTTAAGAATGTGGTTGTTACATCCATATGATATAACTCTATGTTTAAAGTTATGACAATGGACAAGATCGTGCGGATTGAGGAGAACTTTGTAATTGTTGAAAAAGTCTCCTTGTAATCAATGTTTTCTTTATGTGTGAAACCTTCGCAACTAATCGTGCTTTATACTTGTCCATTATATCATCTATCTTTCTTTTGATTTTGACCCACTTATTATCTATCACTTTACGATTGTAAGGCAAATCTAAAAGTTCTCGGACTTTATTCTTTTCCATGTAAGTGATCTCTTCATCCATAAAAGTAACCCAATCGGCCGAGTTAGAAGATAATAATGCACCTTAATAAGAATTAAGTTCATCATCATCAACTATAATGCAAGAGAATGACTACCCCTCAATATAGAAGTATCTTTGGGGAATCAATCATCTTTCACTTCACCGTAACTCAGGAGCCTGCTAAGATGTTCTCCCACTATCCTGACGAACTATAGGAGCATCTTCATTTTGAGAAGCAGAACTCCCACTCTTCTGAGATACATCGGGAATTCCAAAATATTCTATTATAACATTTTTCTTCATTTGATTGGGGTATCTATCTTCGGCGAAGTTCACATCCGGAGATTCTATCTCAATCCATTGTCCATAGTCCTCATAAACTAAAGCGTATCCCTTTGAATGCATGAGGTACCTTATGAACACACATTCAATGATTTTACTATCAAGTTTACTTTTATACGAGGCAGGCAACAAAACATATCCCAAAGATCCCTAAGGGTGTAGGTTGACTAGAGAAGGAATCTTCACAGACCACATCTCATATGGGGTCTTAGGAATGGATTTGGATGAGACTCTATTAAGGATGTAGAAGACTGTTAGTAGTGCGTCTCCCCAGAATGTGGTAGAGAGATTCACGTTCACAATCCTAAGTGCAGGGCTGCGATGTAGTAATAACTCGGTAAGACTGAGGTCAAATCCACAGGGACTTGTACGTATTCTGAAATAAACTAGAACTAGAATAATAATGTAAACTAAAAATCTAGGAGGTGAGATTAATTGTGAATAAACTATCAATAAGAAAAGGAACACTAGAGCGCCAAGGATCTACTTGTAGCTATTAAGATGCTACCTTGATCCAAAAAACACAACTGGAATCGAAGTCCTATCCTATCCAGTTGGATGATAGAGAAGTTACTCCAAATCTAAAGTTTTCATTGAATTAGTTCCCACATGAAGCACCAATGTGATGATCGTAGGGAATTCAACCATCTACTATGCCTAAGAAACAATGATGGATCGCGAATTTTACAGATCTCACAATTACAAAACAAGATTAGAATATATCAAAAGATTTTCAAGCATCTACTGTACTTGAAGTCACAATAAACCACGGACAACTGAAAATATTCCTTCATTCAAACTATAAATCAATGGAAGTTCAATATAAAAATGAATCAAAGTAAGATAATCATTTAAACAAACTACAAGCTTCACCTCTTAGTTCTAGCTAAGAGATTAGCCAACGAAAGACATGATTGAAACTAAAGCTCTTAAAGAAAACATAAAAACTAACTAGAAGAAGAAGATCGGGGAAGAAGGAAGGAGTCCTTGAAGTTCTCCAACACATTGCTCCACTCTTCCAACCTTAATTTGTGCTTAGAAGAAAATAAAAGACCCATATTTATAAGGTTTGCTTGGACCGACATTGAAACTGCCTCAAATTTACGCAAAAAGTTACGATTCAGTCAGACTGAATTAAGGCTGAAAAACTCACTCTCTCGCTAGACAATTCTACGCGATTTCGGTCATATGGAAGTTAGCTTTAGTCGGACTAAATTAAGGCTGAAAATTATACTTCTCGATGGACTATTTTATGTGATTTTAGTTGGTCCAAAATTGAACTTCAGTCAGACCAAAGTTTGTTTCAGCACTTTCTCTTTTTAGATTCGTATTTCCATAATATGTTTTTTTTTTTGCCAATTTTCAGGATTTCATTTCTTCACCTCAAATCTTTGATTCTCTTCATTCCTCACTTAGTTTCCTTGGATCTTTGGCATGTGAATTCTTCATTAATGACCTCCAAATCTCTAAGTCTTCATTTAGTAATCTTTTGAGCATAAATCTTTCTTTTAGCATTAATTTCATCTTAAGCTCTCGAAATCACCTCGGTCATGAAAACATGCATTATTAGATCGATTAAGCACTATCATGTTCATAAAACCAATGCATAAATAGGAAAAAATATGCAATATTTCACACTCAACACACCCCCAACTAGCATTTTGCTAGTCCTGTGCAAAACATATGTGAAGCAATCCTCAATCTTCAAGTGTTATAACTTCTTTTGGAAAACAACCTTTTGTGTAATCAAGTATGAATGAGTAGGATTTCAAAGATGTGAGAGTGAAAATTAAAAACTTAGAGCCAAATCTCATGAGTAAACAATTGGATCAAGTCTTTATTTATTAATTAACTAATTGTATAAGTTCATATATCAATTTCCTAATGTATTCGGTGATTCTCAACTTACTTTCCATAGAAAACAGCTATTGTTTCAAAATGCAAGCAATGCACATTATTTCAATACAATTCAATTAACACAAGCTCTGATTCCAAACTTATCCCCCTTTTCTTCTTCTTCTTCTTCTCAATTTTTTTTTTTTGAGTTTATATAGACGACCCATTTTTATATTAATTTCAGTCTTTTTTATTCTTTTTTAGAGAATTTCTCATTTGATCACATGGCCTTTTTGTCGATATTACTATTTTTTAACTGATTTTTATCTTCTTTTAAGGTGGATGGAGATCTCCAGACTTGGTTCTCAATTCTTATCAGTGATATACATACCAGCAATCAGAAATTCTAGCATTTTCCATAGAAAATGAATAAAGTTTGAATGTGTGAATTAGATCAAAGTGATATTCAAACTTTTCTTTTAGTCAATTAAATGGAAGGTCTTATCAATGGTCTACTCATTTGATTGAACTCCAACTATTCAAGGTTCAACTCTCTATCATATCATCATACTCAAAACATTCTTAATTATGTAAACTATCACTTTCCAAACAAGTTTTTTAACTTTAAAAATTTAAAAATATTTGCTCCAAAATAAGAAAGCACTGATTAGTCTACCTAATCCACACCCCCAACCCAAAATTTAAATTGTACTCAATGTATGAAATATGAACATGTAATGCTAATGAGTCAACGAAAATAAGGGTAAGTGAGTTAGAAAGATAGTACCTGAGAAGGAAGAATGCAGCGATATTCAAAGTCGTTGCTATGTAAGGGTTAGCATGAAAACTAAACAAACTGAAATCAAACTATCCTAATCCTAAATCCTATGAAAGCAATAAGCTTAACTACACCTCTATCAGACTAGGAGGTCAATACTGATAGACATGATCAATCAGAGGCATGGACATATCCTTTGAATCAAACTTCTCAATGAATGGCTTGAGACGATGACCGTTCACTTTGAAAATGTTGCCATTCATTGGATTCTTTATCTCAAAGGCCCCATGAGGATAAACATTACTAACAATAAAAGGGCCAGTCCAATGAGATCAAAAATTACCCAAAAAAAGATGTAAATGAGAATTATACAAAAGGACCTTATGACCTGGCATGAATGATTTTCGAAGAATGTTCCGGTCATGAAACACCTTCATTCTATCCTTGTAAATTCTCGAGTTCTCTTCTGCATCATTCTGAATTTCCTTGAGTTCATTCAATTGAAGTTTGCATAGCAAGCTGGCGTTGTCTAAATTGAAGTTTAAATTCTTAATCACCTAGTAGGCCTTATGTTTTAACTCCATAGGCAAGTGGCAAGCCTTTCCATAGACAAGTCTAAAGGGAGACATTTAAATGGGGGTTTTGTAAGATATATAGCATGTCACACCCCAAACTCGGAAAATGGGCTCACGAAATTCTCGATCACCGAATCCGGTGCCGATAGCCTCCGTAGTACCCCATTCTGGGCTCCTAGTGCCCATATGTCAGGTTCCAATCCTGGGATCCTACAAGGAGGATTTTCAGTAATTTTTTTTTTTTTTGTAATGGAGCATAACCAAGTCACAAATGACAACATCAATACCACATATCCACCAATATAAACATTCGAGTACAATTCTGAAAGGAAAATACATAAATAACAAAATCTCCAAGGTGATCTGCTACAAGCGTGTGCCTCAATGTTGCTGCGACCTAACATCACCTGCATGTAACGGTTGTGCATAAGCTTATAGAAAGCTTAGAGGGTGGTGTAAGTGGGTGTGCAAGATAAGTGCTAAGCACATAAATATCAGACTAAGTGGAAATATTAGCAAATCCATAAGTTATACAATATCGGAGTATGCAATGCAGATCGGCTATGTAAATGCAGAGTCATATAGAGCCAAATATCGGATGTCGAGGATGCAATGCAATATACAATACTTGATGAACCACGATTACCATCAGCCTCATTTAGGCCATATAAACGTAGAAACATAACAACCTAAATGCCATATGCCGCGGATGTAATGCAATATGCAGACGCTGGCGAGTCCATGATACCATCAATCTTATTCAGGATATGCAATATAGAAGCATAATAAACCAAATGCTATATGCTGAGGATGCAATGCAATATGCGATGTGAATGAAATGACCAAGTAAAAATGTGAAGTCAGAATGGTAGTGCATAGTTTTGCAACCTGTGGGGTCCATCACAAGGGACTTCTATCCAAACTGGCCCATACTTGATTTGGATAGTTGAACACAACGTGGTAAACTCCTGATCTCAGGTTAACCACGTACCCAACGGAAATCATGGCCATTGCGAGGGTACAAATAACAAATTAGTTACGCACCACCAGCCCGAGTGGATAATGGATGAATGAATGAATAAATAAAATATTGAGTATGCAAATCATGCTCAATAAGTCCACATATCAGTACTGTACTTCAATGAGAACATCACCGGGGTCTAGTACACTCCACACTGGCTGCCACCTCCCTAGCCACACAACCAATACCTACCTGGCTACCCGCCTGACCAGTAGTTTGCTAATACCTACCTGGCTCATCGATAGTGGACCCATTTGTGAGCTGATCAAACTCAGCCTAACTTACAGCCCCCTCACTCAGGCGCATAAGGCCACACTCCCTTCCGACAGACCACGAAATAGTGGGAGATGCGTCCTAATGGTATACGGCCCTCATGTGCTCATGTATCCACTCAGTCTAGACGTTGGAGCATCTCCTAGCCACAGAGTTTAGTGACTTTCACCTACGGACAACTAATGTGCCTAGATGCTCGAACCAAACATTTTCAGTGTCCCATCTGTCCATCCACGACATGCCCGTGGAGGCCACAACCTTGATGTCGCCAGGGTGAATAGTGGTCATGTCAAACAAATGTGAGATGCTTGAGCCATACTATCCAGTCATACAACAAACCTGCGTGTACCGTGCGATCATGTAGGGCAACTCCATCTCTTAAGGAGTCCCCTAAATAACTCAGCCCAATGGCAATGCTATGATCAACCATTCCTCACAATAGGCATACAAATGATGCGTATGGACATGTAGCATGATGTAATACTAAGCATGATCTCAGTGTGTCCTACCAGACTAAGTATACTAGCATGATTATCAGATATAACAGGCGATGACCGGTCATAATCGGTATGTCACTTTTAAGAGTAGGGGCTGAACGATACGCCCTACTAGACATGAGAAGTCTATATGGAATGGTCCATGTTAGACTATCATAACCTACTCAAGGCACTAGCATATCATGCTTCCTAAGGCAGGGTCCCCTATAAGGACGAAGATCTAATTGATGAATCGAGATAAGCTTCAACGGTGAATATACCAAATCTGATACCTCATATTTTTCCATCTATGACAATGGTGATGATGTACTAAGCAACGAATGGTCTAGATAATACACTAATGTCAAGGATGGACCTCATACTTGTCTCAACAAAGAGATGGACAATGCGGATGATATGTACATGTCATGAGGTCTTAGCAAATAGAGTACAAGAGTAGGATGCACCTCTTATGGTGAGTCAATGGGTATACAACAAGGTGAGTTCACAGGGTGAGCTAACAGGGTGAATAATTGGGCTTCCTTAATTCCTATATCATGTAATAAACTGGACTTTCTTATGGGGCTCGATACATATACAAAGTGGGCTTGGTGGAGTACCTACACCTAGAACTATGTGTCCTTCCAAGAAGATTGGGTAGCCCGCTCAACACCTAAGTTGGCCCTGGGTATGGTCACTAAACGTGGGCAAAACATGAATTTAAGTGGCCCACATTTCCTATGGAAGGCCTGGTGTGAACACAAGGTGGGCTTCAAGGTTTGGATAATCCTACAAGGTATGGTGGAAAGCACCATCGTCAAATGGGAGCCCAACGGATTGGGATAGCCTAATCAAGGGAAAGATGGGTATCACTAGCATCAATTGGGCGCCAAGGATTTGGGTTAGCCCGGTCGGGTGAGATGGGTATTATCAATGGGGGCCCAATGGTTTGGGGTAAGCCTAGTAAGAGGAGATGAGAATGGGCCTAGCAATGGGCTTGAGGGAGATTACAACGTAGACATTTAACCGTCATTGCTCCCAAGGTAATGGACTTAACAATGGGCCCTAGGGAGGATTTCAACGGTGGACATTTAACCATTATTGTATCTTAGTGTGTGGTCCACTTGGGATTTGAATCTAACTCTCTATGGGGCCCACAACCCTTATACAAATTGGGGACATGCATGGACATCGTGTATGTAACATATACATCATGATGGGCCTCATAAGGTAGCCCCATGGTGGGCATATAACCAATAAATCATTGTAGGCCTCTGAAGGCAATAGGCCCATTACCTTAGAGAAATGGATGAACAGTGTGAATATAACACATACATCGTGGTGGAATCACTCATCAAAATTGGGCCTCATATAAGGGCCTCGTATACATCACTTGGGCCTCATACAAGGGCCACATATACATCACAATGGGCGTCATTACAAGGGCCGCACATACAACACAACGGGGCCACATCCCATGGGCCTCAAATACATCACAATGGACCTCTCACGGGGCCCAATATACATCACATCAAGGTGGGACCCACACGTATGGGTAATACACTATACTATATTTTATTATATCTATACCATTCATCTATTTTTTTTAGAGATCATTATAGAGCATTACCCCAAAAAAATTAATCATATCGAAAGATCATCTAGACCATACCACAAATAGTAGTGGAGATAATGATTGAAAGATCATCTGTACCATACCACAAATAGTAGTGGAGATAATGATTTTCACCGGTTAAAATTCACAGGGCTCCCCATAACGTTTATTTTCCAATCTATTCATAAGGTCATAAAGACCTGAATTAAGAGGAAAACAAATTCTATATGGATCCAGGACTTCTAGAACCCCCAAACGGGTTTTAATGGTAGGTGTTCAATCCTTCATTGTTTTTGCAATGTGGTACATATGATAGATAGATCTGTCTTATTTTTCTTCTTAACCCTTAAGACGAGCTCGCATAGTGAATGGATGGTTTGGATCTAACACATAACTCATGATCAGGCCCACACTTGCTGATGCCACTATAGCAACTATATAGCTGGTGTGACCCAGAAGTTAGAAGGTTTGGATGAAACACATACATCATGCGGAACCCACAGAACTTGCTGGCGTCAATACAATATGTATATAGGTGGGGTCCACATATGGGCGGTATGAATAAAGCACACGCATCATGTGGGGTCCAAGCAGATGGATGGTGTGGATGAAACCCACAGAACTTGCTGATGACAGTATAGCAGCCTCGGGATGCTCATCTAGTAGATGGACAGTCGATAAATTACATGCATCATGCGGGACCCACAGAACTTATTGGCATTAATCCATTAGCTGTGGTTGCTAGCCGTCCAGCAGATGGACAGTTCAGATATCACACATCCCTCATGATCAGACCCACCATCCAAAGGTCTGGATGGTGTGGATTTGAAGCACATACATCATGGTAGTCCCCACGTTGGATCCATGGATGAACAACATGGGCAAATCAGATACATCACGGTGTGTCCCACCATCTAGCAACTAGACGGTGAGGATAACACGCAAACATCACAGTGGGCTCCACTATCTGGACAACAAGATGGATGGATGGTGTAGATGTAACATCATCAAGGTAGGTCCACAAGTGTGGCCCACCAGTTATATATATACATATATTACATGTTATTATATTATTATACTTCTTTTTTTTTGAACAACAGCGTCCAGGCCCTGGACGGCTTGGATAATACATCATGGTGGGGTCCATGACCACGTCCAGGGACTGGACATCCCAGATAAAACATTTGCATCTGGTGGAACCACATGGTGGCCCACCAGTTTGAATAGAAGCTGATATTTATGTTGGGTCTCACCCGTCTAGGCACATTGGATGTCCAGCGGATGGACGACTTGGATGGGACATGACATCAAGGTGGGTCCCGCGTGGTGGCCCACCATTGGTTGGATCAAATTAATATTTATATTTTTCCTTCATCCAAGGTTTCCCAAAAATGGGCAGCAACAAGGTGGGCCTCACGATCGGACGGCATGGATAAAATACATTCATCATGGTGGTCCACAAAAAAATAGGGAAGAGAGAGAGAGAGAGAGAGAGAGAGAGAGAGAGAGAGAAACGTGAGGTGTAGGGAGGGGTCCACCACTATGCGCCCTGCCTAGGTGGGCCATGTAAATACAATACATACATCAAAATGGGTCCCAAATCATATGGCCCTAAATCTTAAAAAGATCAACGGTGGAGATCCCTTTCCACCAAAAATGCAAAGTCTAGATGACCTTTTCACAATGGAAAAATAAACAACATGATGGGGTCTATGGAGAATGGTCCCATCATGGGATGAACGTATGAATCATGGTGGGCCATCGGCCACACCTAGGGTCCAAAGTGAGATCCATACCATCAATCGGTAGGCCCCACTTGGCCCATCATCAAAAACATAATCTAACCTACAAATCACCCACCGATTTCACTTCTTTTTGGTTTCTTGATCCTCCAAGCTCCTAAGCTTCCTCTTTGATAGAGGATGATGAAGGTTAATGGGTTGGATGATGAAATCTTAGGGTAGGAAGTGGGCCACACTTTGGGTTCTTTCTCCTTGGAATGCTTGGATGGCCACTCTTTTGGGTTGGTTGGGGAATGGGTAGAGAATGAGAGAGAGAGGGTGGTTGTAAGAGAGGGGTGATGCGTGATGGGTGGAGTGATGGGTGTGAGTGACATGATGGTTGACTTTGGGGATGACTTGTGTAAGAGAGGGATGGGTTGTGATGGGAGGTGTACTTGACTGGCACTTGATTGATTGATTGATGGATTGGGGTAGAGATTCTCTCAGAATTTGTAATGTGCTGCATTTTCTCAAAATAAATGCGGGTCCATAACTCCTGGCCAGGGTATCGCATTGGTGCACAAGATACGTCGTTGGAACCGTAGTGACGGCGGGGTCGCTATAGTACAAGGCTCGGGTCGAGTCAACTTAGATTTAAAGGATGAGACTTAGGTTCACGCGCAAATATCGATTACAGGTCGTGGGTTGCCAAAATTCGACGGGGAGGATCGCAGGAGCCTACAAAATGGTACGAAATAGGATACATGTGTTACAACTCTCCTCTCCTAATAAAAATTTTATCCTCAAAATTTACACTATTACGCAACTAGACAGAGCTCACAAGGGAAGAGAAACCATATCACTCTATATATAATCAGAAACACTAAATACAATCAAACATCGAAGAGATGGGGATAACGCTCATGAAACTCAACCTCGTGCTCCCAAGGTGCCTCATCTATACTATGATGACCCCTACTAAACCTTGGATCCCAATCAGAAACGATCGAAACTAGGATATTATCAAGCCTCACAGTCCCATCAATGACTAATATAACAAGACGGTCCTAAGTCCTGGTCGCACGAATCATCGATGACTCCTCCTGACGACTGAGAGTCCTGTTAGGCTGTACAAAATCTATCTTAGGCCTGTTGGGGAGGTGTATGTCCCCTCTGTGGTCGTTACTGCGGTCTTGGTGATAGGTATTGCCATCGCGCTGCTGTTGGGGGGCTGCTGCTAAGGAAGGGGACACTCGTGCCTATGATGCCCCGTCCCACAACATCTGAAGTAAATACCTAACAACGGTCTCCGTGGTAGTGCTGGAGGTGCTACCGGTACTCAAAAGGATGGACAATTCCTCTGCCTTTACAGTCGTCACTGCTGCTAGGAGCTACTAGAGGGAGCCTTCCTCTTCCAATCTCTACTCTAATTGTGGACATTATGCGAATCGACCCACTCTGCCTCGTATATTAGGGCCCGATGTACAACCTGCTCAAATGTCGGGAGCATGTGTTTAACGACACAGCTCCAAAGGCCACAACGTAAGCTGCACTTGAAATGGTGGGCCTTCTACCCCTCGTCCGCTACTATGTATGGTACGAATCTCGATAACATGACGAATCAGGCCTCATACTGAGACATCGACATGTCTCCCTGCACAAGAGTCTTAAACTCAAGTGTGCGCTGCTGACGGATGTGTTCTGGGAAGAACTTCTAGTTGAACCGGTCCGTAAAGTCCTCCCACGTCCATACAAACTCGGCTCCTACCACTCAGGTGACTGATGCCCACCATTGCTCAGCCTCATCTTGAAGTATAAAGATACCCAACGGGACCCACTGCTAGGTCGTACATGTCATGGCATCAAAGATCTTCTCCACCTCAGACCTCCACTATTCTGCTACCATCGGGTCGGGCTCTCCCTGGAAACGGGGGGGATAGAGCCGCCTGAAGTCGCGTAGAAGGGAACTTGTGCGCTCCTGCTCAGCCTGGGCAGGTGTATCCGTGGGTCACCTACCCTGCCCTTGAAGAATTACGATCATCGCTTGCAACACCTGCTAAAGCTGATCCGCGCTTACTGATACGGTCGGGGCCAAACTGGTCTCAGATGCGGGGACCGCTCATCTCGGTCTCTCAGGCGCCATGTCCTGATGGAACAAGGGCGTATAGCCTTAAGTACTCTCAAATGCACACACGATAGGAGCTATATCAGGAAGTTTCTATGTTATTTGAACTCAGTGATTTAATCATTCTAAGTTCGTAACAATCACACAGTGAAGGGTAGTTATCAACAGATATGTGATGTTATCCTCAGGTATTCCCAAGTTATGCTCTGATACCAACTTCTGCCACAACCCAAACTCGAAAAACAGTCTCACATAATTCTCGATCACCAAATTTGGTGCCAACAGCCTCCGTCGTACCCCATTCACGGCTCTCAATGCCCATATGCCAGGTTCCGATCTTGGGATCCTACAAGGAGAGTTTTCAGTGAAAATGTGTCTTTTTCTTTTGTAAATGAGCATAACCAAGTTACAAATGATAACATCAACACCACATATTCACTAATATAACCATCGAGTACAATGCTGAAAGGGAAATACATAAATAAAAAAATCTCTAAAGTGATCTGCCACAAGTTCCTGCCTCAATGCTGGTGCGACCTAACGTCACTTGTACGCAATGGTCGTACAGAAGCTTATAGAAAGCTTAGAGGGCGGTGTAAGTGGGTGCACAAGATAAGTGCCAAGCATACAAATATCAGAGAAAGTGAAAATACTGGCAAATCCATAAGTTATACAATATTGGATTATGCAATGCAGATCGGCTATGCAAATACAAAGTCATAGAGAGGCAAATATCAGATGTCGAGGATGCAATGCAATATACAATTCGTGACAAACCACGATTACCATCAGCCTCATCTAGGCCATATAAACATAGAAACATAACAACCCAAATGCTATATGTCGCAGATGTAATGTAATATGTGGATCCTGGTGAGTCTATAATACCATTAACCTTATGCAGGATATGCAATACAAAAGCATAGTAAACCAAATGCTATATGTTGAGGATGCAATGCAATATGCGGTGCGAATGAAATGACCAAGTAGAAATGTGAAGTGGGGATGGTAGTGCATAGTATTACAAGCTGTGGGGTCCATCACAAGGGACTTCTATTCAAACTGGCCCATACCTGATTTGGATAGCTTAACACAATGTGATAAATTCCTGATCTCAGGTTAGTCGCGTACCCAACCGAAATCATGGCCATTGCGAGAGTACATGTAACAAATTAATTACGCACCACTTGACCGAGTAGATAATGAATGAATGAATGAATGAACGAGTAAAACGTTGAGTATGCAACTCGTGCTCAATAAGTCCACATATCAGTACCGTACTTGTATAGGATCATCACCGGGGTCTAGTACACTCCACACTGACCGTAGCCTCCCTAGCTACACAACCAAGTGAGTGAAAGAGACCTCACTACCTGCCTAACCAGTAGTCTGCCAACACCTACTCGGCTCATCGATAGCGGACCCATTTTCGACCTGGTCAAACTCAACCTAGCTTACATGTCATGCCCAAAACTCAGAAACCATGTTCACAAAATTTCTGATCACCAAATCCGGCGCTGACAGCCTCTATAGTACCCCGCTTTGGGCTACCAGAGCTCATACGCCAGGTTTCCGATCCTGAGATCCTACGAGGAGGATTTTCAATATTAATTTGATTTGTAATAAGCATAACCAAAGGCATAATACACAAAAAACAACCAAAAACTCCATCACATTTTCACTATGATAAAAAACTTATAAGTACAATGCGCATAAAGGGAAACACAATGATGATAGATACAAGTACTATGCACTCCTACCTCAGCACTGCTATAGTCCAACATCATTTGCATGCAATGGTCGTGCATAAGCTTATGAAAAGCTTAGAGGGTGGTGAAAGTGTGTGCACAATGTAGTAGTACAATTATATAATATCAGAGTAATGCAGAATATACTGATGAATCCATGAATACTATTAGTCGTATCAAGGCTATGCGATGTGAGGCATGAATAATGTTGACCATACTAAGGGCATGCGATGCGAGATGCAACTCAAACATACCAATCCTCATATGAGTCCACATATCAATATACCTCAACTCTGGAATATCACCGTGGTCTAGTACACTTCAAACCAGATTGCTGCCCCATCACGCGTAATAAGGTGAGTAGAAGAGACCTCACTATCCACCTGCCAATATCGGGCTCAGCTTGTCGATAGCGGACCCATTCCTAGAGCTAGTCAAACTCGGCAAGGCAGCACCCCCTTCCAACTGACCACGACACAGTGGAAAGTGTAGCCTTTTGGTAATTGGCACTCGATGCTCATGCATCCACTTGGTCTAAATGTTGGAGCAACCTCCTAGTACCATAAGAGTTTAGAAAATTTCACCCAGGGACATCTATAGCACCTCATGTAGAACAAGATTTCTATTGTCCAATCCTGCCAACCACGATATGCGTGTGGAGGCTACGACCTTGATATCGCTAGGGCGTACAGTAATCATGTCACATAATGCGAGATGCATGAATCACGCTATCCAATCATGCAGTAATCCTACGTGTACCGCATGCTCATGTAGGCAACTCTCCCCATCAGGAAGTCCCATAATGGTCTGCCCAACGGCATATGCTATGATCAATCACTCCTCACATCAAGCATACATATGATGCGTATGGGCATGGATCATGAAGCTATACTAAGCATATTAAGGATGATGATGATGTACTCCCCGTTATATCAAGGTTGGGCCTAAGTGGCCTACCACAATCCTAGGGATTCGGAAAGGGTTCCTTCACTATAATATTGCATGGCACCCCAGATGCCCTGGGGGGCCCAAATGAGTCCTAGATGAACTCTAAAATAAAAGAAGTAATCCTACAAATAACTAATGGGGGCCCAACATCTTGGGATAATCTAATGAGAATAGATGGATCATGCAAATGGGGCCTAATAATTAGGGTCAACCCACTTAGAGAATGATGCAAATGGGCCTAACAAGGCGTAAGGGAAGGTCACAATGAGGACATTTAACCATCATTGCCCATCAATGTAGACATCTAACCACTATTGCTCCTAAGGAGTGGCCCACATAAGGGATTCATACACAATGTAACGGCCATACATACATCACATTGAGCCTCACTCATGGGCCTCACATACATCGCATTGGACTTCATACAAGGGCCTCAAATATATCACAATGGGCCATGCCCATGGGCCTTGAATACATCATATTGGGTCTCGCCCATGGGCCTTGAATACATCACAATGGGTCGTGCCCATGAGCCTTGAATGCATCTCAATGGGCCTCAAATACATCACAATGAGTCGTGCCAGTGGGCCTCGAATACATCACAATGGGCCATGCCCATGGGCCTTAAATACAAGGCAGGTGGGCCCTATCACATGGGCCTCAAATATACATCCTGATGGGCCTCATGGATTGGGCCGCACCAATGGGCCTCCAGTGGGCTCGGACCACACCAAAAATCATTTCAATAGTTGTAAGTGTAACATGTGTATCACTATACACTATCATTCCATGGGGCACATGGCCCACTAATGATGATCAACACTGTCCAAACATTGTTCAGGTAATTTAGCATCATCCAAACATTTCCCATGTAAATCAGCACCATCTAAACATTGTCTATGTAAATCAGCACCATCCAAACATTCCCCATGTAAATCAGCACCATCCAAACATTGTCCAGCACCGTCCAACACTATTTGGATGGTGTGGAGGAAATAAATACATCACGTGGGCCCAATGGTGGATGGACGGTTTGGATCCAACACATACCACACGTGAGACCCACAGAACTTGCTGACGTCAGTCTAGCAGTGGGTCCCACCATCTGGATGGCTGGATAAACGCACATGTCATGGTGGGGCTGTGCATAGCACCGTCCAGATGGATGGTACAGATGAAACACATACATCCTTATGAGGTCCATGTGGTGGCCCACCAGAGATTTGAATCAACTTGCCAGGGACTGATGGAGTGAATGGGGTGCATGCATCATGTGGGTCCACGTGGTGTGGCCCACACATGATATATATATATATATTTATTTATTTATTTATATTATATATTTATATATATATTTTTACAAAATCAACATCTAGCGTCAAGACCTGAATAGACGCTGGATGTACACAAATCATGGTGGGGTCCACCATTCTCAAACGGTTGGACAGTTTGGATGTAAGGTGGGCCCCATGTGTATGGAATATGTACATCTGAGGTGGGTCCACACATGCTTTGGAGGAAGCTGATGTTTGTGTTTTACCCATCCACGCATCAGGTGGGTCCTGTCCAAATGGACAGATGGTGATAGATGATACACCCATCGAGGTGGGCCATCATTCATAGGGAAAGAGAGAGAGAGAGAGAGAGAGAAGGAAAGAGAGAAAGAGAGAGACCGGCGGTGATGGAAAGGCCTCGCCACTATGGGCCCCTCTTTGATACAGAACATACATCAAGGTGGGTCCCACCATATGTGGGCCCTTAAATCATAAAAAAATAAAAATAAAAATGAAAGATGTGGGTCTAAGATCACCCACCGCCCTCTTCTTCTTAACTCCTTGGAAAGGTAGACTCCTTGGCTTTGATCTTAACGAAATATGATGAAGTATGGAGGGTTGAGATGGGAGATGAGAGGGTAGGAAGTGGGCCACACACAAAACTCTTTAGGAGGTTGAAGAGCTTGGATGTTGGATTTTTTATTTTGAGTTGGTTGAAAGAGAAAGGATAAATAAGAGAGAGAGAGGAGATGGGATAAAGTGATAGATGGGAGAGAGGGATGGGTTGTGTAAGGAATTGTTGACTTTTGGGGTTATTGTGTAAGAGAGGTATGGGTTGTGATGGATTGATTGATGTGTGTACTTGACATGTACTTGATCATTGATGGGATTGATGGGATATATTGGGTAGAGATTCTCTCAGAATTGTAAATGCGCAGCGTTTCCTTGAGATATGCGTGGGTCCACAGATCCTAGCATGGGTATCGCCTTGGTGCATGAGACGCGACATTGGAACCGCGGCAGTGATGCGGTCGCTAAGGTACAAGTCTCGGGTTGAGTTAACTCAGGTTGACAGTGTGTGACTCAGGGTTATGCATAAATACTGATTACAAGTAACATGTCATCGAAATTTGACAGGGAGGGTCACGAAAATCTATGGAATGGTATGGACTAAGATACAGGTCTTACATTATAGCTCCCTCACTTGGGAAAATAAGGTCACACCCCCTTCCAATTGACCACGACATAGTGGAAGACATGGCCTAATAGTATATGGCCTTCATGCGCTCATGTATCCACTTGGTTTAGACGTTGGAGGGTCTCCTGGCTACGGAAGTTTAGAGACTTTCACTCATGAACAACTAATGTGCTTAGATGCTGGAACCAAATATTTTTCGGTGTCCCATCTGGCCATCCACGACATGCCTGTGGAGGTCACAGCCCTGATGTCACCAGGGTAAATAGTAGTCATTTCACATAAACGCGAGATGCATGAGTCATACTATTTAGTCATGCATCAAACTTGCACGTACCGCGCGATCATGTGGGACAACTCCGTCTCTTAAGGAGTCCCCTAAATAACTCAACCCAATAACAATGCTATGATTAACCATTCCTCACAACAGGCATACAAATGATGCGTATGGGCATGTAACATGATGTAATATACTAAGCATGATCTCACTGTGTCCTACAAGATTAAGTATACTAGCATGATTATCAGATATAACAGGCAATGATCAGTTTTAACCGGTATGTCATTTTCGAGAGTAGGGGTTGAACGATACACCCTACTAGACATGTAGAAGACTGTATGGAATGGTCCATGTTAGACTATCATAACCTACTCAAGGCAATATTATATCATACCTCCTAAGGCAGGGTCCCCTGTAAGGACAGTAGATCTAACTGATGAATCGAGATAAGCTTCAACGGTGAATATACCAAATCTGATACCTCATATTCGTCCATCTATGACAATGGTGATGATGTACTAAGCAATGGATGGTCTAGATAATACAATAATATCAAGAATGGACCTCGTACTTATCTCAACAAAGAGATAGACAATGTGGATGATATGTACATGTCACGAGGTCCTAGCAAATGGAGTACAAGGGTAGGATGCACCTCTTGTGGTGAGTCAAGTGGGTATACAACAAGGTGAGTTCATAGGGTGAGATAACAGGGTGAATAATCGAGCTTCCTTAATCTCTATATATCATTTAATAAACTTGGCTTTCTTATGGGGCTCGATATATATACAAAGTGGGCTTGGTAGAGTGCGTACACCTAGAACTAGGTGTCCGTCCAAGCAGATTGGGTAGCCTGCTCAACACCTAAGTGGGCCTTGGGTATGGTCACTAAACGTGAGCAAAACATGAATTTAAGTGGCCCACATTTCCCATGGAAGGCCTAGTGTGAACACTAGGTGGGCTTCAAGTTTTGGATAATCCTACAAGGTATGGTGGAAAACACCATAATCAAATGGGGCCCCAACGGATTGGGATAGCCTAATCAAGGGAAAGATTGGTATCACTAGCATTAATGGGGGCCCAAGGGTTTGGGTTAGCCCGGTCGAGTGAGATGGATATCATTAATGGGAGCCCAACAGTTTAGGGTAAGCCCTGTAAGAGGAGATGAGAATGGACCTAACACTAGGCCTTAAGGAGATTACAGCATGCACATTTAACCATCATTGCTCCCAAGGTAATGGACTTAACAACGGGCCCTAGGGAGGATTTCAACGATGGGCATTTAACCAGTATTGTCTCTTAGTGTGTGGTCCACTTGGGATTTGAATCTAACTCTCTATGGGGCCCACGACCCTTATACAAATCGGGGAAGTGGATGGACATCGTGTATGTAACACATACATCATGATGGGTCTCATAAGGTAGCCCTATGGTGGGAATATAGCCCATAAATCAGGGTAAGCCTCTCATGGCAATTGGCCCATCATGGTGGAATCGCTCATCATAATTGGGCCTCATATAAGAGCCTTGTATACATCACTTGGGCCTCATACAAGGACCACATATAAATCACAATGGGCCTCATTACAAGGGCCGCACATACAACACAATGGGGCCACATCCCATGGGCCTCAAATATATCACAATGGGCCACATCTCATGGGCCTCAAATACATCACAATGGACCTCTCACATGGGCCCAAATACATCACATCAAGGTGGGACCCACACATGTGGGTAATACACAATACTATATTTTATTATATCTACACAATTCATCTATTTTTTTTAGAGATCATTATAGAGCATTACCCAAAAAAATGAATCATATTGGTAGTTCATCTGGACCATACCACAAATAGCAGTGGAGATAATGATTTTCGTTGCTTAAAATTCCCAGGGCCCACCATAATGTTTATTTTCCAATCTGTTCATAAGGTCACGAAGACTTGAATTAAGAGGAAAACAAATTCCATATTGATCCAGAACTTCTAGAACTCCAAATGGGTTTCAATGGTAGGCATTCATTCCTCCACTATTTTTGTAGTGTGGTCCATCTGATAGATTGATCTGGCTTATTTTTCTTCTCAACCCTTAAGACAAGCTCGTGCTATGAATGGACAGTTTGGATTTAACACGTAACTCATGATCAGGCCCACACTTGTTGACGTCACTACAATAGCTATATAGCTGGTGTGACCCAGCAGATGGACGGTTTAGATGAAACACATACATCATGCGGAACCCACAGAACTTGCTGACGGCAATACAATAGGTATATAGGTGGGGTCCACATATATGGACGGTGTGAATAAAGCACACGCATCATGTGGGATCCCTGTAGATGGATGGTGTGGATGAAACCCACAGAACTTGCTGATGATAGTACAATAGCCCCGGGCTGCTCGTCCAGTAGATGGACAGTCCATAAAATACATGTATCTTGTGGGACCCACAGAACTTGCTGGCATTAATCCATCAGTTGTGTCTGCTGGCCGTCCAGTAGATGGATGGTCTAGATATCACACATCCCTCATGATCAGACCCACCTTCCAGAGGTCTGGACGGTGTGGATATGAAGCACATACATCATGGTAGTCCCCACGTGGGACCCATGGATGAACAATATGGGTAAATCAGATACATCACGGTGTGTCCCACCATCCAGCAACTAGATGGTGAGGATGACACGTAAACATCATAGTGGGCTCCACCATCTGGACAACAAGATGGATGGACGGTGTAAATGTAACATCATCAAGGTTAGTCCACACGTGTGGCCCACCAGTTATATATATATATACATATATTATATATTATTATATTATTATACTTCTTCTTCTTTTTATTTTTGAATAGCAGCATCTAGGCCCTAGATGGCCTGGATAATACATCATGGTGGGGTCCACAACCACGTCGAGGGACTGGACATCCCGGATAAAACATTTGCATCTGGTGGGTCCACATGGTGGCCCACCAGCTTGAATAGAAGCAAATATTTGTGTTGGCTCTCACTCATCCGGGCATGCTGAATGTCCAGCCGACGGACGGCTTGGATGGGACATGACATCAAGGTGGGTCCCGCGTGGTGGCTTACCATTCGTTGGATTAAACTAATATATATATATATATATATATATATTTCCTTCAGCCAAGGTCTGCCCAAAAATGAGTAGTAGTAAGGTGGGCCTTACGATCAGATGACATGGATAAAATACATTCATCATGGTGGGCAGCAAAAAAATAGGGATTAGCGAAAGAGAGAGAGAGAGAGAGAGAGAGAGAGAGAGAGAGAGAGAGAGAGAGAGAGAGAGAGAGAGAGAGAGAGAGAGAGAGAGATGTGAGGTGTAGGGGAGGGGCTCCACCACTATGAGCCCTCCCTAGATGGGCCATGTAAATACAATACATACATCAAAATGGGTCCTAAATCATGTGGGCCCTAAATCATAAAAAGATCAACGGTGGAGATCCCTTTCCACCAAAAATGCAAAGTCTAGGTGACCTTTTCATAATGGGAAAATAAACAACATGATGGTGTCCATGGAGAATGGTCCCATCATGGGATGAACGTATGAATCATGGAGGGCCATCGGCCACACCTACGGTCCAAAGTGAGATCCATACCATCAATCGGTAGGCCCCACTTGGCCCATCATAAAAAATACAATCTAACCTATAAATCACCCATCAATTTCAATTCTTTTTGACTTCTTGATTGTGCAAGTTCATAAGCTTCCCCTTTGATGGAGGATGATGAAGGTTAAAGGGTTGGATGATGAGATCTTGGGGTAGGAAGTGGGCCACTCTTTGGGTTCTTTCTTCTTGGAATGCTTGGACGACCACTCTTTTGGGTTAGTTGGGGAATGGGTAGAGAATGAGAGAGAGAGAGGGTGGTTGTAAGAGAGTGGTGATGGGTGATGGGTGGAGTGATGGGTGTGAGTGATGGGTGTGATGACATGAGGGTTGACTTTGGGGATGGCTTGTGTAAGAGAGGGATGGGTTGTGATGAGAGGTGTACTTGAATAGCACTTGATTGATTGATTGATGGATTGGGAAGAGATTCTCTCGGGAACGCGCGACATTTCTTTGAAATAAATGTGGGCCCACAACTCCTGGCCTAGGTATCGCATTGGTGCGCAGGACGCAACGTTGGAACCGCGACAACGGCGCGGTTGCCATGGTAAAAGTCTCATGTTGAGTCGACTCAGATCTATAGGATATGACTTAGGGTCACGTGCAAATGCCAATTACAGGTTGCAGGTTGTCGGAATTCGACGGGTAGGATCGCGGGAGTCTACAGAATGGTATGAACTAGGATACGTGCATTACACGGTAAGTCTATAAAGCATCAGATAGTCTAATTGACCAATCTTTATGATTGAGGTTAACCATTTTGTTCAGAATTTGTTTGATTTCCCTGTTAGAAATTTTAGGTTGACCCCTTATCTATGGGTGATAGGGGGTACTAACTTTGTGAGACATGTTGTATTTCTTCATTAAGTTCTCGGATGGCCTATTGCAAAAGTGTAAACCTCCATCACTTATGATGGCTCGAGGTGTTCCAAACCATGAAAGGATGTTTTCTTTTAAGAATCGAATGGCCATTTGATGATTATTATTCTGACACGGGATCACCTCAACGCACTTTGTAACATAGTCTACTGCTAACAAGATGTAAATGTTTCTAAAGGATTGGGGGAATGGTCCCATGAAATCAATGCCTTAGCAATTGAATGCTTTAATAATTAAAATGAGGTTCAATGACATTATGTTTCGACGAGACAATCCTACCAAATTTTGACAATGCTCAGAAGCTTTGTAAAACTCATGATTATCTTTGAACATAGTGGGCCAATAAAAGCCACATTGCAGAATTTTGGCCGTGGTCTTTTTAGCAGAAAAGTGACCCCCATAGGCTTGAGAATGATAAAGGGAGAATACTCTTTGATGTTTGTTGTCAAGCACACATCTCCTCATAATTTATTCTGGGAAATATTTGAATAGGTATGGATTATCCTAGATAAATTTGTGTACCTTAGTATATAATTTCTTCTTATCTTGCGCAGTCCAATAGATCAGCGTGAAACCTGTTGAAAGATAATTAACAATATCAGCAAACTAAGGTAATTGGAAAAGTTTAAACAATTGTTCATTGGGGAGCATGTTGTTTATAGGTGTCATCTCAAGGGAATCGAGTGGGTCAAGTCTTGAGAGATGGTCAGCCACTACATTCTCTACTCCCTTCTTATCACGTATTATAATGTCAAATTCTTAGAGTAGAAGGATCCATCTTATTGAGCAGGACTTAACATCCTTATTAGAAAGAAGGTACTTCAGCGTCGCGTGATTAGTGTAGATGATGATCTTGGATTCGATCAAGTAAGACTTAAATTTGTCCAAACCGAACACTACGACTAAGAGTTCCTTCTCCGTAGTAGAGTAGTTCACTTGGGCAGAATTTAGATTTGTACTCACATAGTAAATCATGTAGGGCTTCTTCTCCTTTCTCTGGCCCAATACCGCCTTAATAGCATAGTCACTAGCATCGCACATAATCTCAAAAGGAGCTCTCCAATCAGATGGTTTCATGATAAGAGCGGTAGTCAACATGCCCTTGAACTTAGAAAAAGCCTTTTGGAATTCTTCGATCCATTCGAATGGGGTGCCCTTTTAGAGAAGATTACATAAAGGATAAGAGAAGTGACTAAAGTCCTTTATAGATCTTCTATAAAAACTAGCGTGTCCTATAAATGATCGTATGTCACGTATGCTTTTGGGTGTAAGTATGTTAGAGATCAAGTCAATTTTAGCCTTATCTATTGTCAAATTTATGGTGCTAAAATCATCATTATCATAACTTGCATAAGTGAAGCTCTCTCAAGGATCAACATTCATAAACAAGCAAAGCTCACAAGACAAGACTCAAGCTGCAAGACTTCAAGAAGAGTTCAAGGCAGTTTGTACACTTTCAAGATTGAGCTACAGCAAGGTTTCAACTACATCAAGGCTTCAAGGCTCATACTTCAAGGTCACTTGTTCCTAATGTTTCAATGTCCATACTTCATGGTTGAGGTTTGACTAACCATAGGTTGACCTTAGAAGTAGGTCATTTTGGATACATAAGTCAAATGTTTATTTTACTTGAGTTTGGTCTTCTTCGACTAGTCCTAGGCCTTCTTCGACTAGTCCTAAAGTTGCTTTGACCAGTCTAAGAAATTCCTCGATCGTCGTGAGTTTGTTACAAATTACGGATAAAATCGTTAGGCTTCGACTAGTCCAGAATCTGTTCGACCAGTGTGTCAACTGCATCTACGACTAGTCGACAATCTTCAACTCGAAATCCAAATAAGCTTTTCAGACCTACGACCCGATCGAAGGAGACCTATGACGATCGTAGGAGACCTTCGACTCGTAGGACGGTCAAAGCATATCCCACCGAATTTTTCAAATATTGATATTGCTTCGACTAGTCGAAGAGCTCTCTAGACCAGTCGAAAACACAATCTGCTCACCTATAAATAGTGCACAAATCTCGGATGAAATCATCGAATTAATTAATCCATTCAAGTCAATCTTTGTCGAACTTCGAGAGATAATTCGTGCTCCATCTAAGCTAAGTGTGCTTATTTAATATTCTCTTTCCTTAGCTTTATTTAATTGACTTTGTTTCTATTCCAATCTAATTTGATAAGAGGAATTGTTATTCCCTTTCTTTGGAATTAAAATCAATTAAGGCAAGCCCTATTTGGTTTAATTTAAAATCTATTAGAATTAGAACCATTATAATTGAGTCTTGGACATTGAACTTGGACATTCAATCATCTACTCGATTTGGTTCTACCGGCTGCTACATCGAAGGAGATAATCGTATTTTACATTTAATTGTAAATTCCTTTTTGTTTTGGTTTCTTTCAAGATTTGCAGAAAAATCTTGTTATATTGGTTATCTCGAGGAGAGCCAGAAAACTCGTAAGTGGGGTTTTTTTAATTGTGTAAGCCCACGACAAAGACACAATTGTAAAGGTTTTGGGTGAACATGGAAAACTATTTTCTTAGTGAACGCTAATATCCCCTGTGTGAGGATATTAGGAGTGGAGTAGCATTTTGTGTGGCTGTTGTTTAACAGTTGGTGAACACACAGGCAAACCACTATAATCCCTTGTGTTGTGGTTGAATGATTTATTCTTCTGATCTTTAATTATTCTTTTGTGGGATGTATGTATGGTGGTGAATGTTGTAATCATTTAATTCAAGCATTGTGAGAATGTTGTAATTGTTTAGAATTTATTTTCTGTTATTCCTTTATCGCTTGATATTTTAATTTCTTTTGAAAGTTGTTCCAGCAAGGTTGCCCTGCCATTTTTATGGTGTATGGCTCTCCCTAGAACAATACATTTGTGATTACAATTTATTTTAATTCAGTTTGTATTTATTTTTGTATTCCTCTTCGATTTGAGATTTGATACAAAGATCTTTCTAGAAATAAGGTTGTCCTACCATAAACTCTGGTTTTTGGTGTAAGGTTATCCTTAGAACAACATTTGTATCAACCTCTCAAGATCTGAATTTTGAAGTTATTTTACTTTCCTGCATTGTGATTTACTTTGGCTATCATATTCTTTATTATTCCGCTGTTATAAGTTTTTATTTGGCATTGTCCTATTCACCCCCTCTAGGACATATAGCTTGGCCTTTTCAAGTGGTATCGAGCCTAATAGCTCTTTTTATTCTTGGATTTAATTCTGAGCTAACGATTTAAGCTATTTAAGATGTCAAATTTTGATAGCCTTTCATCACAAGGCCTCCACCCTTTGATGGCTCCAACTATGCCTATTGGAAAGCCGAATGAGGATCTTCCTCAAATCAATAGATGAAAATGTGTGGCAAGCCACGGTGACTAAATGGAATCCTCCTATCATGGAACTTATTGGGGTTGATGGTTCAAAATCTATGAAAGTCACACCATATTACCAATGGACCACTCTTTAGAAAAGTGAGAGTAGTGTAAATGTTAAAGCACTAAATGCAATTACTTGCGCACTATCACCGGATGAGTTCAAAAGAATCATTTCCTGTGATACTGCAAAGCAAGCTTGGGATATATTAGAAATGACACACGAGGGTACTACAATTGTCAAAAAATCTAAAGTCCAACTCCTCACAACCAGATTTGAAGAAATTCATATGGAGGAAAATGAAATGTTTATGGACTTTTACACTAGATTGAATGACATTGTAAACTCAATGTGGGGTCTTGGCGATAAAATCCTAGAAAGTAAAGTGTGTGCAAAAATACTACGCTCACTTCCTGAACGGTTCAATTCTAAAGTAACCGCGATCCAGGAACTTCGTGATACGGATAATATGAGGGTAGAAGAACTAGTTGGTTCTCTACAAACCTACGAGTTAAACTTTAAAGCTCCTAAAGGTAAATCTATCACACTAAAATCTTCTAAATGTAATTCAAAAGATTGATTCAGAAGATGATATGGCTCTCTTAGCTAAAAGAGTTTACAAGATTTTCAAAAGCAAGAAAAGGGTTGATTTTAAAAATCAAATGATAAAAAGAAGTTTAGACCCAAATCTCAAAATCTTTGAAAGATAGTCAATGTTACAATTTCAAGAATATGGGCACTTAGCAAATAGATGTCCTAAAAGGGACAAACCCAAGAAGAAGGGTATGTTGGCTACATGGGATGAATCATCTGATTCTGAAGGTTCTTCTGAATCAGAAGATTCTGAAACTAAGTCGGGCAATGAGGTTAAAGCTCTTATGACTCTAGCCAAATTCACATTTTCAGATAATGACTCAACAAGTGAAGAAAATCTGAGTAGTGAATGTGAAAATGAAGATGATCTTCAAGATGCTTACAATGCCCTATATAAGGAAAGTTGTAAAATTGCTGTCAAACTTAAACTTCAAAAAGAAAAGTTTTCTAAACTCAAAAATTGTTTTGAATCACTTGTCTTAGAAAAATCACAAATTTCAGATTGTTTTGAAAAATCAAAATGCGATTTGGAATTCAAAAACTCCCTAATTATTGATTTAAAATCTGAAATTGAGAATCTTAAAATTGAAGTATCTTCTCTTCTGAGTCTAAAGGACACATGGAAATATGCCCAAGGTGATCCAAAGTTAGAAAAACTTTTATCCGGATCAAGAAAAAGTGGCGATCGATCCGGGTTGGGCTATGATAAAAATCTACCTCCTAAACAAAAGTATACTCCTCCTATGTTTGTTAAAGGAGAGTCCTCAAACTCAAAAGGAAAAGTACTTATCAAGATTTTTCTAGAAATTCAAAAACTTTTCAAAAACCTAGAAGCAGCCATGTCAACTTTAATCAGAAACGAAATCCACTAGCTGAAAAGATAGTTGATTTACTCAAGGAGCTCTTAAAATCTAACTCTATAGGTCATTCTTACAAATATACACAAAAGAAGACCAACTATGTTCCTAAACCCAAAACAGCTTATGAAATGGGTTCTTAAAGTTACCCTGCTTGGTTGCTCACACGCTTTCAAAGCAACAAGTCATTCAAAGTGGTACCTAGACGTGGATGCTCCAGGCATATGATAGGTGACAAAGGTTTATTCACCGATCTGAAAGATATGACTGATGGTTCACCACATTTGGTGATGGTAGCGACTATAAGATTATAGGCCAAGGTATGGTTCAACTTTTTAATCTTCCCGTGTTTAAAAATGTTTTATATGTTGAAGGCTTAAAACATAACTTGCTTAATATATCTCAAATATGTGATAATAAACATAATGTTCGGTTTTCTAATCAAAGTCGTGAGATACTAAATAATAAGGGTTCTGTAATATTAATGGACGTAGAACATCTGAAAATTGCTATATTATTAGCGAATACAACTCATCTAATCAAACATGTTACATGGTCCATAGAGACGAGACCGATTTATGGCACAAACGTCTTGGCCATGTACATTATCGAAATTTATATAGATTGAGCAAATGAGAACTTATAAGAGGTTTACCCAAACTTTAGAAATTAGATAAAATATGTGGTGAGTGCCGATAGGCAAACAAACAAAGAACTCACACAAAAAGGTGAATTCAAATACCACATCAAGACCACTCGAACTTCTCCACATGGATCTCGTTGGACCTACCAGAACAGAAAGTCGTGGTGGAAAAAGTATATCTTGGTAATAGTTGATGACTTTACCGATACACTTGGGTAGTCTTCTTAAGGGATAAATCAAACCCTTGAAGAAGTAAGAAAAGTTCTCAAAAGGATTCAAACTAAAAATCTTCTCAAATCAGGAAAATTCGTAGTGATCATGGATCCGAATTTGAGAATAGCAAGTTTGAGAAGTTCTGCCGACCACGGAATATTACATGAATTCTCTGCTCCCAAAACTCCACAACAAAATGGAATTGTTGAAAGAAAGAATAGGGTGCTTCAAGAAATGGCTAATGTCATGTTGAATAGCATGAAGCTCTCTAAAAATCTTTGGGCTGAAGCAGTCAACACAGCTTGCTATATTATTAACCGTGTCTACACTAGCAAAGATAAAAATAAAACGGCTTACGAATTGTGGTTCAATAAAAAGCCTACTGTTAAATACTTTCGAGTTTTTGGCAGCAAGTGTTATATTTTACGTGATCGTGAAAATTTGAGAAAATTCGATACGAAGAGTGATGAAGGGATTTTTCTAGGATATTCCTTAAACAGTCGAGCTTATAGGGTCCTGAACAAAAGGACTGGTGTGATTCAAGAATCTATTAATGTTGTCATTGATGATCACTTAAACACACCAATTTCTAATTCAGATAATGATGAAGTACTAATCATTGATAAACCCGATACTTCATCGAATCAGACTGATTCTGAGTTGAGGACTGTTAAAGATCATCCAACCACACAAATTCTTGGAAACCCTCTCACCGGTGTTCGCACCCGTAGACAACTTGAGGATATATGTAATTATGTATGTTTTACATCCCAAATAGAACCATCTAACGTAAAAGAAGCTCTTGCTGATGAGAACTGGATTGTTGCGATGCAAGAAGAACTCAACCAATTTGTAAGAAATGATGTTTGGTATCTTGTACCAAGACCTAAAGATAAACACATCATTGGAACAAAATGGATTTTCAAAAATAAGTCTGACGAGTGTGGAAATATAATTAGAAACAAGGCTAGACTAGTGGTACAAGGTTATACTCAAATTGAAGGGATTGATTTTGATGAAACCTTTGCACCAGTAGCACGTCTTGAATCTATCAGACTATTTATATCCATTGCATGTTTTAAAAAGATAAAGATCTATCAGATGGATGTGAAAAGTGCTTTTCTAAATGGCGATTTACATGAAGAAGTCTATGTTGAACAGCCAATGGGTTTTGAAGATTCCAAAAATACTGATCATGTATATCGGCTTAAAAAGGCACTTTATGGATTAAAACAAGCACCTAGGGCATGGTATGAGAAACTAACGAAATTTCTTTTAAGTCATAATTTTCAAATGGGATCTGTTGATAAAACTCTGTTTGTTAAAAAACATAATGATCATATCTTAATGGTACAAATTTATGTTGATGATATCATTTATGGATCAACTTGTACTGACTTGACTACTGAGTTTGCAGATTTGATGAAATCACAATTCGAAATGAGCATGGTTGGGGAATTGACTTATTTTCTTGGATTGCAAGTAAAGCAACAACCTGAAGGAATATTCATTTCTCAATCTAAGTATGCTTTGAATCTAATCAAGAGATTTGGATTTGAGAATGGTAAGAATTTCGATACTCCTATGAGTACTACCCTAAAACTATCAAAAGACTCTAATGGTAAAAATGTTGACTCAAAACTTTATCGGAGTATGATTGGTAGTTTGTTATATTTAACTGCTAGTAGACCTGATATTTCTCTAAGTGTTGGTATTTGCGCAAGATATCAATCTGATCCAAAAGAATCTCACTTGATTGCTGTCAAGCGAATTATTAGATATGTCGCAAGTACTGTAAATCTCGGTCTCTGGTATCCTCATGAAACCAATATCCAATTAGCTGGGTACTCGGATGCTGACTGGGCTGGTAATCTAGATGATAGAAAATCAACCAGTGGTGGTTGTTTTTACATTGGAAATTGTCTAGTTTCCTGGTTTAGTAAGAAATAAAATTCTATATCACTTTCAACAGCTGAAGCTGAGTATATCGCAGCTGGTAATGCATGTACACAGCTTGTTTGGATGCAACGAATGCTAAGTGATTATGGAATTAAACAGGATTCTATGTTATTACATTGTGATAATTCCAGTGCGATAAATATTTCAAAAAATCCTATTCAGCATTCTCGTACTAAGCACATTGACATTAGATTTCATTATATAAGGGAATTAGTAGAAGAAAAAGTTATATCTCTAGAATATATTCCTACTGAAGATCAACGAGCTGACATTTTCACAAAACCTCTCGATAAAAGCAGGTTCAAAAAGATGAAATTTGATCTTGGCATGTGCATTTTAAATTGATTATTTATGCCTACTTGTATTATAGTGTATATATTTGCTAGATTGAATTTCAATTTTTGTAAAATTTGCAAGAAATATGAATTTTTGGGGCTTCTTCGACCAGTCGTGAGTATACACGACCAGTCGTCCTACGACCGGTCGTAGATACCCACGACCAGTTGTAGAACTCGGGTTTCACTTATAATTGGAAATTTTTTGCTTTCTTCCTCATTTCATTTTTCTTCTCCTTGGAGCCGAGCTTCGACTTGTCGAACCCATCCTTCAAGTTCTTCAAGGTTAGTGTTCCAAATTCCATTTTTCTTGCAGATTTGTGTCTAGATTGCTTTCTTTTCAAGCTTGAAGCTTTCTATTTTGGATTTCATTGAGATTTGGGGTTTGGATTTTGAAAAATCTATTTTGAGAAAACCCACTTCTCAATCCTTTGCAACTTCTTAAATCCTTGAAATCCTTGTTGCAAATGGTTTCTAGAGGTAGAAAAACTACTTCCCGTGGTCCTTCTTCTTCCTCCAGATCGACCGCTATCTCTAAGCGTCATCTTCTTGTTCCCAATGATGATCCATCATATGTTAGGGACATTAGATTACGTAATGTTATTGTTGAACATCCTGTTGATGTTAATCATATTGCACCTTTTGACATCCTTCCTATGCTTGAAGCTGTAGGTTGGGTTAACTTATTACATTGGGGTGGGCCTGCATACCGGTCCATTGCCCAATCCATGTTTACATGTATTAGTGCTTTCTCACAGGATGATTTAACTTTTAAAATATCTACTAGAGAAGGGCCTTTTGACGTTGATCGTCATCTAATTTCAGCCCTTATGGACATTCCTGTGAATGATGAGGGTATTCCTATCCATAACTTAACTGATAAACCCTCAATGGCTGAAAAACGCATGCTCACTAGAGACTTGTGCAACATGGATGTTCAATGGACTCAAAAAGGGAATGCGCTTCCCGCAAGGTATTTGTTACCCAAATACAGAATTCTCCACAAAATCTTTGTGTCTAATCTGTATCCTCGTTCGGGTAATAAATCTGACTTGACTTCGTTTATGGTTCGTGTTATCCATGCTATTTCCAATGGTACTCAGATTTGTCTACCATCCTTAATCTGTCATTTCATTCTTTAGTTTAGACTCTATCCTGGTCATAGTGACATTCCTTTTGCCTATTTAATGACTGTATTGGCTACACATATGTTAGTCGATATGCCAGTTGATAAGGCACCAATCCATCATCTGATCTTCAACAATACTAATATCAATAAGATGAAGTTAGATCTGCTTCCTGAACAAGGTGGTGGTGGTGGTGGTGGTCATGAAGAAGCTGGTGTTGACATTAATATGGATGACATTTTTGAGGAACTGGATTCTGACTCAGCAAATGATCCAGATTTTGAACCATCTGATGTTGATGCTCGTCTGAGAGCATTAGAGGATAAAGTTGAGAATATAAATGTAAAGATGGAAAACATGTCTGTTGCTCATGATTTGCAATTCAAGTACATGCGCAAATATCTTAGGCGCTTGAACAAAGGCATGCACCAACTTGATCCCTCTATTCCTGCTCCGTCATCAAGTTCTGGTTCTGAATAGTTTTTATGAGACTTCTGGTCTGTAATAACTTTATAACTTAGCACTTGGTTGACTGATTTTGAGTTGGATACTATCTATGTTTTATGCTGGATATTTATTCTATGTGATGCTATGCTGAGTATCTCTATCACTGTTTTGCTATAACTCCTCATGTTTACTCTCATATATCCCTTTATTTAGTTCTCCTTTATTGTTGTTTCCTTTGTCATATTGTGACAAAAAGGGGAGAATGGTTTGTTCTTAACGATGTGATTGTGAGAGGAGTAGCATTGGTTATGTTACTCAGGGAGAGTAGGAGTATGTTTGAGCTTGTTGAATGAAATTGGTTGAATGTTGAATATTGAATATTGATTTGTAGGTATTAACCAGTTGTTTTACTTTTGTTTATCTTGGTTATGTGTTTTGTCACTAATTTGACAAAGGGGGAGATTGTAAGTGCTATAGTTTATATCCCTGTCTGTTGTCAAATTTGTGGTGCCAAAATCACTGTTATAAATAACTTGCATAAGTGAAGCTCTCTCAAGGATCAACATTCATAAACAAGCAAAGCTCACAAGACAAGACTCAAGCTGCAAGACTTCAAGAAGAGTTCAAGGCAGTTTGTACACTTTCAAGATTGAGCTACATCAAGGTTTCAACTACATCAAGACTTCAAGGCTCATACATCAAGGTCACTTGTTCCTAATGTTTCAATGTCCATACTTCATGGTTGAGGTTTGACTGACCATAGGTTGACGTTAAATGTTTATTTTACATGAGGTTGGTCTGTTCTTCGACTAGTCCTAGGCCTTCTTCGACTAGTCCTAGAGTTGCTTTGACCAGTCTAAGAAATTCCTCGATCAGTCGTGAGTTTGTTACAAATTTCGGATGAAATCTGTTAGGCTTCGACTAGTCCAGGAATCTGTTCGACCAGTCGTAGGAATAGTATCGACTGCATTTACGACCAGTCGACAATCTTCGACTCGAAATCCAGCGAAGCTTTTCAAGACCTACGACCAGTCGAAGGAGACCTACGACCAGTCGTAGGTGACCTACGACCAGTCGTAGGAGAGCTTCGACCAGTCGTAAAACGGTCAAAGCAAATCCCGTCGAATTTTTCAAATATCTGTTATTGCTTCGACTAGGCGAAGAGCTCCCTAGACAATCGAAAACACGATCTGCTCACCTATAAATAGTGCACGAATCTCAGAGGAAATCATCGAATTAATTAATCCATTCAAGCCAATCTTCGTCGAACTTCTGAGAGATAATTCTGTGCTCCGTCTAAGCTAAGTGTGCTTATTTAATATTCTCTTTCCTTAGCTTTATTTAATTGATTTTGTTTCTGCTATTCCAATCTGATTTGATAAGAGGAATTGTTATTCCCTTTCTTTGGAATCAAAATCAATTAAGGCAAGCCCTATTTGGTTTAATTTAAAATCTATTAGAATTAGAACCATTATAATTGAGTACTGGACATTGAACTTGGACATTCAATCATCTACTCTGATTTGGTTCTACCGGGCTGCTACAACGAAGGAGATAATCAGGTATTTTACATTTAATTGTAAATTCCTTTTTGTTTTGGTTTCTTTCAAGATTTGCTAGAAAAATCTTGTTATATTGGTTATCTGAGGAGAGCTAGGAAAACTCAGAAGTGGGTTTTTTTTAATTGTGTAAGCCCATAGACAAAGACACAATTGTGAAGGTTTTGGGTGAACCTGGGAAAACCTATTTTGTTAGTGAACGCTAATATCCCCTGTGTGAGGATATTAGGAGTGGAGTAGCATTTTGTGTGGCTATTGTTTAACAGTTGGTGAACACACAGGCAAACCACTATAAACCCTTGTGTTGTGTTTGAATGATTTATTCTTCTGATTTTTAATTATTCTTTTGTAAGATGTATGTATGGTGGTGAATGTTGTAATCATTTAATTCAAGCATTGTGAGAATGTTGTAATAGTTTAGAATTTATTTTCTGCTATTCCTTTATCAGCTTGATATTTAATTTCTTTTGAAAGTTGTTCCAGCAAGGTTGCCCTGCCATTTTTATGGTGTATGGCTGTCCCTAGAACAATACATTTGTGATTACAATTTATTTTAATTCAGTTTGTATTTATTTCTGTATTCCTCTTCAATTTGAGATTTGATACAAAGATCTTTCTAGAAATAAGGTTGTCCTACCATAAACTCTGGTTTTTGGTGTAAGGTTGTCCTTAGAACAACATTTGTATCAACCTCTCAAGATCTGAATTTTGAGGTTATTTTACTTTCCTACATTGTGATTTACTTTGGCTATCATATTCTTTTTAATTCCGCTGTTATAAGTTTTATTTGGCATTGTCCTATAAATGATCGTATGTCACGTATGCTTTTGGGTGTAAGTATGTTAGAGATCAAGTCAATTTTAGCCTTATCTATATTAATTCCCTTGGACAAAATTATGTTTTTAAGAACTATTCCCTTAGGAACATTGAAATGACTGTTGTTCCAATTCAGTACAAGAATTTTCTCTTCATATCTCTTTAGCACAAGTCTAAGATGTTCAAGGAATTTGCTAAAAGATGAACTAAAGATAAAGAAATCGTCTATGAAGACCTCTAAATATTGCTCTACCATATCTGAAAATATGCTCAACATACATCGTTGAAATGTGGCTGGGGCATTATACAGTCCGAATGACATCTTTTGGTAAGCAAAGGTGCTAAAGGGACATGTGAATGTCATTTTCTCTTGATCTTCAACGGCTATCTCTATTTGATTGTAGCTTGAATACTCATCCAAGAAGCAGTAATAGGAATGACCAGCTAGCCTTTTTAAAATTTGATCAATGAAAGGTAACGGAAAGTGGTCCTTCCTTGTGACGGTATTCAACTTTTGGTAGTCAATGCACATCTTCCAACCAATGTAACTTTAGTTGGCACAAGTTCATTATCGGCATTGGCTACGATGGTGATTCCGGACTTCTTAGGACCACTTATGTTGGACTCACCCACTGGCTGTCGGATATAGGGGATATGATACCTACATTCAACAATTTAAGTACCTCAGCTTTAACCACTTAGTTCATGTTAGGATTGAAACAACATTGTGGTTGTCAAGAGGTTTTCGTATTTTCTTTTAAGTGAATGCGGTGAGTACAAATTAAAGGGTCAATTCCCTTGAGGTTTGTAATTGTCCATTTAATAGCTCCCTTATGTTCCTTGAGAGTAGAAATGAGCATACTCTCTTGTTTTTCATCAAGGTGAGAAGAAATCACCACTGGGTATGTTTCATCTCAAACTAAATAGACATATTTAAGATCGGAGGGCAAATGTTTTAGGTCAAACGTCAATGCCTTGAGATTAGACGGTAGATGCACTATATCAGTTTAGGGGAAAGTTTCAAATTGTGGCCTCCACCTGTTAATTTTAAGTATCGACATCACATCAACCAAGGCATCCATCTCCTTAATCATGTCATCATCTAAATTAGGGGAGTGGGCTAAGCATGTATCCAAAAGGTCAGATTATAGAGTTAAAAGTGCTCTATCTTCCATGAAAGAATCGATTATATTAATGTCATGGGTATCGTCAACATCCTCTGATTATTTGTTCATATTGAAAAAAATGTTGTGCTCTAATGTCATGTTTGATAAGTTCATTACTCCATTTCTACAATTGATGATGGCATTTGTTGTAGCTAGGAATGGGCGACTAAGAATGACGAGAATCTGAGTGCTCACGTATATGGTAGGCTGAGTATCCAAAATGATAAAATCCACTGGATAGTATAATTTATCGACTTGGACCAACATCTGCTCAATCATCCCTCTCGGTAAACGAACCAAATGATCAGCAAGTTGTAGTGTGGTCCGGGTGGGTTTTAATTCACCTAGACCCAACTGTTCATATACTGAGTAAGGAGTCAAATTAACACTTGCCCCCAAGTCAATGAGTGCATGTTTAATCCGGTGATTCCCAATTACACAAGTGATGGTTGGGCTACCAGGATCATTGTATTTTTGTGACACATCTTGTTTGAAAATGGCACTCACTTTTCTGTCAAAAAGATTATTATTATTATTATTTTTGTAAATTTTTCCACCTTTTGGTAATGCATGGATGTTTTAGGAACATGGCATATGAGGGGATGTGTTTAGCAGCATTCAATACAGAGATATTGACTTTCACTTGTTTCAGAACCTCTAAAATATCTTGAGAATTAGATAGAGGTTTTAGTGCAATCAATCGTTGGGGGAATGACACAACCAGCTTGTATGCTATTTTTAGCTCTTCCTCTTGCTAAGCTATGCTAGGTCTATCAATCTCAACTTCTTTCGAGTCCTTAGGTTTCCATCCCTCACTAGTTTTGTCAATTGTCTTTCCACTTCTAAGAGTGGTTGTAGACTTAGCTTACTCTATGTTATGCAAAGAGCTTGGGTCACTTATTTCACATTGCGGGTTTGGATTGGGTAGAGGTTGGGATGGAAAAGTTCCTTTCTCCCCAATCACTAAGTGTGACTCAATTCTTTACATGACCTTAATAAGATCTTGGAATGCTTGTAATGTGCCTTGATTGAAGAGCTCTTGGTTTTCGATGTGCTTTAGAACCAGATCTTCTTGAGGTTTTGTAATGACTCGGAAAATTTCGTGCAAAGACCCGAGTACTACCTCAAATTCTTGAGAAGTTATTTGTGGGTTAATTAGCGTTAAACTCGATTGCTTGAGAAATTAGCATCAATCACTTTAAATTTGATCTGCAGGACTCAAAACCTGTAGAATTGTTGGCGCTATGTTACCATGAAATCTGGGATTCAATGCTAAATCCAGTTGCTCTCGGGAGTACTTGGAATCTTTGTATCGGACCTGGACCACGCATCGAAAGTCCGACAGTGATGATCTTAGACAATTATGGTCACCTTGTTGGGCTTGACCATCACCTCAAAAATTAAGTCCAGATGATGTCTTAGGTCGATTTATTTGAGTCTGAAGTGAAGAGTGTGAGAAAGCTGAAAAATTAAATATGATTTTATGAAATCTGAGTCATGTCACTTGCGTGACAATTTTAAGCATTGTCTGTTGGATTCTGACCCAATTTCACCCTCGGATCAGGGAAGATGGCCCAGGCATGTCATAGTGCTTGTGGACCTGATCGAGTTTCGGTGACCGTTGAATTGAGATTGGTCTGCCACGGTTGATCTGTAAATCTGATCGGTACAAAAACTCAGTCTAACCTAGATCCATGGTCAGTGAGCTTAAGTTCGACCACACATGGAAAAAGGACCACCGAAAGCGCTCCGTTGGATCGAGAGAGACCTGATTTGGTTATAACCTAAGTATATCTTGGCCCTGGGGCTATTTCCATCAATGTTAGGCCTATATAAAGACCTTAAAACTCTCACTCTCTCTTCCATAAGAATTTCCTAAACCCTAGCTAAGAGAGAGAGAAGAAAAGAGAGAAAAAGTGAGAGAGAAGTTGGTGAATCATCATGAGATTCTTCCTTGTTACTCTACATCCCTAAACCGTCACTTCTGAATCATTATTCCGGCGATTCTAAGTTCATTCTTGGGTAAGTCAATCAAACCCTAGTCTATTTTAGAGCTTAGAATAGTCTATGTGTTGATGTAGCTCATTTCTATTCATGCCTTAAGTTATCTAGTCATTGTTGACGAAGACTTATCGTCTGAATCAGATCGGTGCGCATTTTCTGGTTTAAGGTGCGGACTATATTCGTATAGGTTATGGTTTTCAAGGTTTTCAATGTCGGTTAATGGTTTATTATTGTTGTGGGTGCAATTTCACATGCCAAATGCGATGTTTATATTGCGTTCCTGATATAAATGAGTTATGTTGAGATTTGTGTATTCTATGTATATGTAGAAAATATCGTATACGTATGAAATACGAACATGTGTTTGCCATGATTAATTGTCATGTACTTATGCTAGTTGGATGTATGTCAACTCCTTGGCAAAAGGAATTGTCCAAATGTGTGTTACCACCAACATACGTCATGTATGTTGGAATATGTAGTCTAAGTGTTTGTAGAAATGTCTGAATGATCTAATGTGTAATATTTTATCCTATTTGCGGGCGTTAAGAAGAGATTCTCAACTCTCCTATTGGTGTGTATGATTTCCTACAATCTTTTTACATTCTTTGATATTTAAGTTCATGCACTACCTATTGTATGATTTGAATTGTTGTTCCATTACTGTTCTAAGTTGTTAATATGAATATCTGTTATAATTGAATGTGTTTGGGACTATGGAATAGTCCAGGAAATCGGTAACAGACCTTGAGTTCGTGGCCGAGGTTGTTTTTGCCACGTAGGACGTGTTTGACGAACCCAAGTCGTATTAGGGTTGTCGGCAGTGGTTTGGCCACACGGAGTGTTTGCGTACTCTATGTCGTTCAACTCAACGTGCGCTCATACTAGTCGAGTTCGTCAAGTAACCCAATTGTCCTGATGGTTGTACACCATGTATGGACACTATTGTTTGAATCTAGGGTACCAAACTTACCTATGCAATCCCGTTAACTGTTGTACATTGATCTGCTAAGACTCATGAGCTGGGCATGGTGGTATGAGACACCGTGGTCGAGCTGTCGGCCTACGCTGGGGTGACGAGCCTCCCCGTAGTGACTAGTGAGCACATCAGACTCGTGAGCCGATTATGCTGGTATGAGTCACTATATTCGTGCTGTCGGCTTACATTGATTGGTGACGAGCCCTTTGTAGTGACCTCGAGCATAGCTTGATACTGCATTAAGGCGACGAGCCTTAGAGTAGTAACTAAGGTATGATAGGCATGCATTGATTGGTGACGAGCCCTTTACAGTGACCTAGAACCATATGATCATATGAGATTGTCTAGGACTGACGACCCTAGAATGGATCACTGTGTGAAAATTGATATGAGGAAGGTACCTTAGCTTTCCAATCCTGCTGTATGAAAAGGACTAATAACAACTTGGTAATCATGTTCATGCACCGCATTGCATGTGCGTAGGAGTCATTGGCACTGCGGGAGGTTGTCATGCGTACCGTAAGATGAAGACGCTGAGGGAGTGCAGGCGAGGGCATGCATTATTTCTTCATACATCCTTGCATTAACAAGAGTACTTAGGTCGTGTTTGATTGTATTACCTTATCATTACTGCTTGATTGATTTGATATCATGTTAACTTTTACTGTATAGTTTCACTGAGTTGATCACTCACTCCCACATTCTGGGACGGTGTTTCAACACCAACCAGACCCTGTCTTAGATGCAGATGATGACGCGACCCCTGAGGTAGAGCAGGAGTACGAGGATGATGAGGACGCATTTTCTTTTATGCAGTTCTCAGGCGGGTTCATGTGAGCAGTGTCCTGATCTATGGGGATTCTAGGTTTTCTTTTGGAATAGATAATTTCATTTTGATACTTGTATTTTGAAGATAAACATTTGTAATTATGACTTGACAGAGCATACATATCACAGGGACTTGCACATGTACACATATATTTCTTTAAGTCTTCCGCTTGCAACTTTCACTTATCCCTGAATTATATTGCAGTTTGGCTTAATCTATTCCATGTTTTATGCATTTATACAGACAACATACATCCATCATTACATGTGTTGCATAAGTGATGTTTTGGAACTCGGGAGCTGAGTTATGCTCGACCCCCGAATTTCAGGGCGTTACAGGTTTCCTTTGATTTAAGAGTTGGGTAAGGGCCACTTGAGGATTGGCCATTTGTCCAATCCTCCAACTGAGTTTGGATGGTTCCTCTAGCTAGGATTGTAAGTATTTGAGGTAGGTCTGCTGAATGGTCGTTAGTAATTGTTTACGACATTTGATTGTTCATTCAATTGCTCTTGAAAAGCAGGAATTGTGGGACAATCCTGCATTATATGTATGTTGCTAGCACAAATACTGCAAACAATTTCCCTAACCTCCTCCGGTTTGACAGTTTCCACCTTCTTAAGTTTCGTGGCCTCGACTTTCCTTATGAGATTGGCCACCCTTGCACTCATGTCGTCTTTCTCCTTTAAGACGTACATACCTCCTTTCTCTCTTGACCGAGTAGGCTTAGATGTGGTAGGTCTTGAGGAGGCGTCTCATGATTGTGTGTTCTCTGCAAGTTGATCTAAATAGTCCCATGCATCATCAGCCTCCTTGTTCATGAATTTGCGATTACACATCATCTCTACAAATTGGCGCATGGGTGATGACAGTTCATTATAGAAAAATTTTATTATCTGCTAGATTTCATAGTCATAATGTGGACATGAATTTGTGAGATCTTTGTGCCTTTCCCAGCATTGGAAGAAAGTTTCTTCCTCTTTCTAGGCGAAGTTCATGATTACCTTCCTTAAAGTATATTTTTTTAATGAAACAGGAATAAATTTTTAAGAAATTCCCAGGTTATCTCAGCCCATGTGCCAATAAATTGTGACTTTAAGGAGTGTAGCTAGGATTTAGCCTTCTCCTTCAATGAGAAGGGAAACAACTTTAGTCTTATCGTGTCTTCAGACACATTTGGAAAGCGCAATATGGCGACTATCTCATCAAATTCTTTGATGTACAAGTATGGACTTTTAGAGTCTATTCCATGAAATTTAAGGAGTTGCATCACTCCCGGTTTGAAATCCACATTTCCTACATTAAGTGAAAACACTATGCAGGAAGGTGTACTCACTCCCGCCGGTTCTAAGTAATCTCGTAAAGTACGAGGCAGGGGAGCATGATGCACCTCACTCTCATCTTGAACTTCCTCAACTAAATGTTGATGTTAATTTGCAAACATAACTCCAATTAACTTAGAAGATTTCAAGTGGTGTCTAATCCGGTGATGGATGGACAACCCTTTGACTAATCCTTATTCACTTAAGAGACGTCGAGTGTTGTCACGAACCCACTTGGGCATGAAACACTCACATCACTCAAATGCTAAACAACTAAAACCTAAAAAAAAGAAATCTGGAAAGAAAATAGAGTTGGAAAGTAGTTATGGGATTTGAGTTGTTATGTTACATTTCTTCAAAACAAAAACAAAGTTAGTTTCTAAGAACAAATTTAGAAAATCCTAACCTAAAAACACAACAAAAGTTAGCCCTAATCTTAGACCAATTCTAATACTAATTAATCTCTGAAAAACATAGCCAAAGTCCCCGACAACGGTGCTAAAAACGTGTTTACAACCCCAAGTGTAGGGCTACGATGTAGCAATACTCTGAAATAAACTGGAATTAGAAGTAGAACTAGAATAAGAATGTAAATTAAAATTAGGGAGAAGAGAGATTAATTGTGAATAAACTATCAATATGGAAAGGAACACTAGAGTGCCAAGGATCCACTTATAGCTATTAAGATGCTACCTTGATCCAAAAAACATAATTGGATCGAAGTCTTATCCTATCCAGTTGGATGATAGAGAAGTTAAACCAAATATGAAGTTGTTGTTGAATTAATTTCCATATGAAGCACCAATGTGATGATCGTAGGGAATTCAACCATCTACCATGCCTGAGAAACAACGGTGCATCGTGAATTTTACAGATCTCACAATTACAAAACAAGATAAGAAGATATCAAAAGATTTCTAAGCATCTACTATAATTGAAGTCATAATAAACCACGAAAAATTGAAAATATTCCTTCATTCAAACTATAAATCAACGTACGTTTAATATAAACATGAATCAAAGTAAGATATGCATCTAAATAAACTACAATCTTCACCTCTTAACTCTACCTAAGAGATTAACCAACCAAATACCTGATTGAAACTAAAATTCTTAAAGAAAACATAAAAACTAAGTGGAAGAAGAAGATTGGGGAAGAAGGAAGGACTCCTTGAAGTTCTCCAACACCTTGCACCACTCTTCAGACCCTAATTCGTACTTAGAAATAAATAAAAGACCTATATTTATAATGTTTTCTTGGACCGACTCTAAAATCACCTCAAATTTACATAAAAAGTTACGCTTCGGTCTGATCGAAGTTGGGTTCGGTCGGACTAAATTAAGGCTGAAAATCTTGATCTTTCGCTAGACCATTTTGTGCAATTTTGGTCGGACCGAAGTTGGCTTCTATTGAACCAAATTAAGGCTGAAAATTCCACTTCTTGCTGGACTATTTTATGTGATTTCGGTCAACCAAAATTAAACTTTGGTTAGATCGAAGTTTATTTCAGGACTTTCTCTATTTAGACTTGGATTTCCAAAATACATTTTTTTTGGCAAAATTTCAAGATATCTTTTTTCACTTCGAATCTTTGATTCTCTTCATCCTCACTTTGTTTCCTTGGATCTTCAGCATGTGAATTCTTCATTAATGACCTCCAAATCTCCAAGTGTCTTCATTTAATAATCTTTTGAGTATAAATCTTCCTTTTAACATTAATTTCACCTTAATCTCTTGAAATCACCCCACACATGAAAACATGCATAATTAGATCGATTAAGCACTATCATGTTCGTAAAACCAAGACATAAATATGGGAAATATGCAATATTTCACACTCAACAATTGTCTTATGTCATCATCAAATAATCATATCAAATAGTGTCCTATTTCTTCTCTCTACAACACCATTTTGTTATGGGGTGTAAGCCGTTGTGTACTGTCAGACGATGTTAACATTTTCACAATATGATTTGAACGTTTTAAACATATACTTGCCACCTCTATCAGATTGAAGGATTTTGATCCTTTTATCAAGTTGATTTTTCACCTCAGCATTATATTTAAGAAAAAAAAATAAAAGCCTCGGATTTGTGTGAAATGAGATACACATATCCATAACACGAGTAATCGTCAATGAAAGTGATAAAGTATTGACATCCATTTCTATTATGTACATTCAAGGGTCCACGGATATATGAATGGATTATCTTTAGTAGGCCCTTGGACATAGCCGCTTTATGGAATGATTTTTTCAAAGTATTCCTGAACACACAATGCTCACAAAATGAAAAATTAACTTTTGATAATGAATCTAACAGACCGAAATGTACTAGTCTTATCATACGATCATTTTTAATGTGACCTAACTTCGCATGCCATTTTAGAGATTTAGATACTATAGTTTCATTCGACGTATCAGATAAAGCAAGAGGTGGATTATCACTATCTATGTTAAAAATAAATAAATCTGAAATTAAATTTTCACTTACAATGATGAGGTTATTGAGTCGAAAAGAAACTTGTGTCCCAAAAAAATGAATATCAAAACCATTAATTAACAACCTAGAAATAAAAATTAAATTCTAATGCATGCCAGGTGCATAAAGAGTATCACGGAGGATTATTGTTCGCTCTATGCGTATACAGAGATGGTAAATGCCAATCCCTAGTACATATTTAACAACATCATTTCTCATATACACCTTGTAACTTTCTGTGACTATAGATCGAAATTCCTTGAGTCCTCGACAACTTGGTGTCACATGCTTTGTTACGCCTAAATCTAAAATCCACTCGTTAGATATAGTTATCAATGGAAAGAATTTTAGAATAAACGCCTATATACAAAGTATCTACTGATTTAGGAATTACTATCTTTATATGGGCACACTGTCGGGCATAATGGCCGAAGTTTTTGCAAATGAAGCAGATTATGTTTTCCTTTTTCTGCTTTTTCCTTCCATTTTCCTTCTTGTGATTTGGAGGTGTTACGGATTTCTATTCTTGGTCATTCTTTTTCATCTTCTTACGAGCTTTGTACCATTTCTTGTTACCTTTTTGCTTTTGGGTCTCTGCTACAAAGGCCTTGGCTAAACCTGACTAAATTGCATTCATTTCAACCTCTCATACCGAATGGCCACAAAAGTCTCTAAACATATTGATAGAATCACTATGGTTTAGAATTCTTTTAATTAGGCCCTAAGATTTGGGTAAGGAATGGTGCATTGCCATTATCTTTTGATTTTCAGTCAATTTGCACCTCATATTCCTAAGGGCACATATCATTTGCTCCATCTTGTGGATATGATCTTTAATAGGGTAGCCGACTGACATCCTATATTCTTAAAATTCTAATTTCATTGCCCAAACTTTTTGCATCTGACTTTTATGCAAATGCATTTACCAGTACTTCCCAGATCCCTTTAGCGGTGTCATGCACTTCATACATTAGTATGAGTTCTTTGTGCATTGTGCTAATTAAGACATTATGGGCAGAATGATTCTATTTACACCATTTATTGTAGTGGTTCATTGGAGCCCTATGTTCTTCTAAATTTCTGTTCTTAACCAATATAGGTTCGTCTTGAACCTCATTAAGAGTATGCGATATGTTGTCCTCGTCCAGAAGGCTTCGCACCCACAGGACCAATCTTCGTAATTGTTACCATCGAATTATTGACTTTGAGTTGTTCAGTGATTAATGCTGTAGTGGCCATCCCTACATTACATCAAGTATCACTACTTATGTAGACCCGTATCCTAAACCATACCGTTCTGTAGGTCTCCGCGGTCCTCCCGGTCGAATTTCGGCGACCCACGATTTGTTATCGGTAGTTGCACGCGACCCTGAGTCATATCCCGTAGATCTGAGTGGGCTTGATCCGAGACCTGTACCCTAGCGACCGCACCATCGCTGCAGTTCTGATTAAGCGTCTCGTGCGCTGAAGCAAATCCAGGGCAAGGAGATGTGGGCCCGCGTTCAGTTCGAGGAAAAACACCGCGCATTTGCAAACTCGAGAAAGATTTCAAATCATGTCTCATCAATCCCACCAATCACACCTCATGTCAAGTGCACATCACCCCATCCCCAAGCAACCGCTAAAGTCAACACCCTCTTACATAAAGTACACCCATCACTCACTTCACCCATCACCCCATCACTCACCCATCCCTCTCTCTCTTACAACCACTCTCTCTCATCTCTCTCTCCCTCATTCTCCAAGCAACCCAGGTCCAAGCTTCCATGGGAGAGAGAGCTTGTGTGGCCCACTTCCTACCTCCCATCTCCACCATTCAAAGAACATCTCGACCATTGAAATCGTCCCCTTGGAGCTCTAGATTGTGTTGGCGGAAGAAGGAAGAAGAGATCAAAGGTGGGTGATCTTTATTTTACCCTTTTTGTTGTGATTTAAGGGCCCACATATCGTGGGTCCCATCTTGATGTATGCTTTGTATTTAGGGAGGGCCGATAGTGGTGGGGTCCTGCCCCTTCTTACCGATCTCTCTCTCTCTCTCTCACTCTCTCTCTCTCTCTTTTCCCTTGATTGCATGGCCCACCTTGAGGTATTAATCCATGCCGTCCTGCTGTGAGAACCACCATGATGTATGCTTCAGACCCGCACCGTCCAGATTTCTGGATGGTGGGCTGATCACGAGGTGTGCGTTATGTCCTAACCATCCATCCATTTTGGCCAGACTCTTGGGCCCACTTTGAGGATGGTCGTCTAAGTCATCCAGCCTCAGGACATCTAGCAGCAGCTGCTGCTGGACCGTGTGAAGTGGAAAAACAAATATCAGCATGATACAAGCTGGTGAGCCACATGTGTGGACCCACCAGATGTATGCATTCCATCCAACTATGCACGGTGAAGCCCACCTTGTTTTGTAATGTAAACCACACCATCCATCCATTGCTGGACAGTGGGACCTAGGCGCATGTGTAGGGTCTTCACCGACCAGATGTGGCAGGTGGGACCCACCTGGTGATGCATTTCATACCCACGTCCTCAAAGACGTCCAAGAGTCAGGATGATTTTAAGATTAATAAATAAATAATATAATATATATATATATATATTAATATATGACGGTGGGCCCTGATGTATGTGGGACCCACCATGATGTTTTTGTTTCATCCACACCATCCAGGCCGCTGGACGGTGCTGGATTAGCTGGGTGGTGTCAGGCTACCATGATGCGTCTGTTGGTGCACCTTGCCGTTCATCTGTTTTGCTGGTGGGGCCTGCTGGTGTGTGTAGCATCTGCACATGGGCCAGCTTAGTTGCTGTAATGTCAGCATGCTGTGGGTCCCTTAAATCCAAGCCATTCATTTGCTGGGACCAGCAGCTGCAGCTACTGTTGTAGCGAATCCGTAAGCCCCGTGAGTTCCAGTGCTGAGGTATTGACATCAGCAGGATCTGTGGGATCCACCTTCCTGTACATCTAAAATGCCCATCCATTGGTGTGCTCATTTTAGATGGGCCACGCTCGTGGACCCCACCTTGATCTGCTTGTTTCAACTGCAACGTCCGTTTGGATGATGCCATGTACAGCCCACCTTGCTGTATGTGGTCTGCAACCACACCATCCATGCAGTTCAGATCATTTCAAGGCAGGGCCCACCTGGTCGTCCATTGGACAGGGTCCACCTAGTTGTCGTTGAGTACAGGCCTGGAAAAAGGAAAGTACAAATATCACTTTGATCCAAAATGGTGGGCCACGCTGACGTGGACCCCACCCATTGATGAATGAGTTGCATACCCTCACCGTCCAGCAGAATGGTATGGTGGGGCCCTGTGTTTTGGAAGGGTGGCCCACCACGTGCCACCACCCCGATGTATTTATTATATCCATACTATCCAGTCCACGTACATGTGGACCCCAACATGATGTACATTTGTACATCCACATCGTAACGTTCTAGAAGGTGGAAATCTCTCACGTACGGGACCACCTTAATGATGTGTTGTATCCTCACCCTCCACCTGGATGGTGGGAACTCACCATGATATAGCTATTTGTATCCACACCGTCCCTGGTGAGGGATGTGGATACCCTCCATGATGTATTTATTTCATCCACACTGTCTAGAAAGTGTTGGACGGTGCTGGACAATGTTTGGGTGGCGTTGTAGCCATACCGTGATGTATTTGTCTCATCTACACCATCCAGATAGTGATGGACCTTGCTGGACAATGTTGGATGGTGTTGTCTAATGTTTGGACAGTACTGATCATTGTTAGTGGGCCATGTGCCCCATGAAATGATAGTGTATAGTGATACACATGTTACACCTACAACTATTGAAATGATTTTTGGTGTGGTCCAAGCCCACTAGAGGCCCATTAGTGCAGCCCATTGATGTAGCCCACTTGATGTGTCTAAGGCCCATTAGTGCGGCCCATTGATGCAACCCACTTGATGTGTCTAAGGCCCATTAGTACGACCCATTGATGCGGCCCACTTAACGTATATGAGGTCCATATGATGAGGACTGACTTGATGTACATGAGGCCAATTATGATGTGTATTAGGCCCTTATCGTGTGGCCCATTATGACGTGTATTAGGCTCATGATGCGTGGCCCATTTGATGTATTCGAGACCCAGATACGTGGCCCATTTGATGCGTACGAGACCCATGTGTAGGGCCCACCTATTGTGTATTCAAGGCCCATGGGTTGTGGCCCATTGTGATGTATTTGAGGCCCATGGGCGAGGCTCGATATGATGTATGTGTGGCCGTTACGTATAAATCCCTTATGTGGGCCACTCCTTGGGAGCAATGTTGGTTAGATGTCCACATTGATAGGCAATGATGGTTAGATGTCCTTATTGTGACCTTCCCTTAGGCCTTGTTAAGCCCACTCTTACCGATTCCGATTATCGATCGGTTCCGATTGTCATGATCGATTGCCGATTCTGATTGACTTGACCAATTTGCTGATTCTGATTATCGATCGATTCTATTTATCATGACCGATCGTCGATTCCGATTGACGTGACCGATTTACTGATTTTGATTATCGATCAGTTTCGATTGTTATGACCGATTGCCGATTCCAATTGACTTGACCGATTTACCGATTCTGATTATCGATCGATTTTGATTTTCATGACCGATTGCCGATTCCAATTGACTTGACCGATTTACCGATTTTGATTATTGATCGATTCCGATTGTTATGACCAATCATGGATTCAGATTGACGTGACCGATTTGTCGATTCTGATTATCGATCAATTTCGATTGTCATGACCGATTGTTGATTTCGATTGACTTGACCGATTTGTCGATTCTGATTATCGATTGATTTCGATTATCGTGACCGATTGCCGATTCTGATTGACTTGACCGATTTGCCGATTCTGATTATCGATCGATTCTGATTGTCATGACCGATTGCCAATTTCGATTGACTTCACCAATTTGTCGATTCTAATTATCGATCGATTCCGATTGTCATGACTGATCATTGATTCCGAATGACGTAACCGATTTGCCAATTCTGATTATCAATCGGTTTCGATTTTCATGACTGATTGCCAATTCTGATTGACTTGACCAATTTCCTGATTCTGATTATCGATTGATTCCGATTGTCATGACCGATTGCCGATTTCGATTGACTTGACCGATTTGCCGATTCTAATTATCAATCGATTCCAATTGTCATGACCGATTGTCGATTCGATTGACGTGACCGATTTGGTGATTCTGATTAACGATTGATTCCGATAATCGAGGCTGATTCTTATTGTTGACGCCGATTCTGAGTGTCGAGGCTGATTCCGAGTATTGATTCCGATTGTTGAGGCTGATTTCATTTGTCGAGTCTACTTTTGATTGCTGAGGCTGATTGTCGAGGCCTATGTGATGAGGCTCATTATAATGCAATTGAGGGGCAGGCGATGGATCCCATTGTGATGTATGTTAAGCCCATCGTGATGTGTATTAAGCTCTTGAGTGAGCCCATGGTGTTGTATATCAGGCCCTTTGTGAGGCCATGGGTCCACTATATGTTAGGCTCTATGTGGGCCACTCCTTGGGGGTAATGTTGGTTAAATGTCCACATTGTCTAGGCCGATTGTTGGTGCCAATTATTGATATCGATTATGAGTATGTGATAGTATAGCATCATGATACATGCCCATACACATCATCTGCATGTTTGTTATGAGATGTGGTTGACCATTGCATATGACATTGGGCATGTTATTATGAGACTCCCTGATAGGCAGAGATTGTCTCACATGAGTACACGGTATGCGCATGATTGATGCATGACTGGATTGTATGAATCATGCATCTTACATTGTGTGTTGTGATTACTGTAAGCCCTAGCGATATCAGGGTCGTAGCCTCCACAGGTATTTCGTGGATGGCCAAATGGGACACCAGAAATCTGTTTTACATGAGGTGCTATAGATATCCCTGGGTGAAAGTCCCTAAACCCTCTTAGTTCCAGAGGTTGCTCCAATGTCTAGACCGAGTGGATGCATGAGCGCATGAGGGCCGTATACCGTTAGGCCGCATCTCCACTATGTCGTGGTCGGTTGGATGGGGGTATGGCCTTACTTGCCCAAGAGGAGGGGGCAATGCTAGACTGAGTCTAACCAGCTCGAGGAATGGGTCCGCTATCAACAAGCCAGACCCGATATTGGTAGGCGAATAGTGAGGTCTCTTCCACTCACCTTGTTGCACGCAATGGGGCGACAACCTGGTTTAGAGTGTAATAGACCTCGGTGATTTTTGAGAGAGGAACTGTACTGATATGTGGACTTATTGAGTAGGAGTTGTATGCTCATTCATTCATTCCATTCACTATCCACTCGGGTTGGTGGTGTGCAACTAATTATTGTGTATCTTCGCATGGCCAAAATTTTGGTTGGGCGCGCAACTTACATGAGATCAGGAGTTTACTACATTGAGTCTGACTATCCAAATTTAGGTATGGGATTGGTTTGGATAGAAGTCCCTTGTGGTGGACCCATAGCCTGCGATACTACGTACTATCATCCCGACTTCACACTCCAGCTTGGTCATTTCATTCGCATCGCATATGCATTACATCCGCACACATATCGCATTTTGAGATTTGTTATGTTTCTGCACTTATATGGCCCAAACGGACTCAACATGATTTACATATTGCATTTTACCCTCGACATCTGATATTTGGCTCTTTATGACTCCTCATTTGCATAGCTGATCTACATTGCTTCATCAGTATATAATATTATTTTTATTACATTTTTGCATCGCATAGCCTGGATAAGGCTGATGGTATTTATGAGCCTATTAGCATGTTTTTGCATTACTCTGATATCGTATGATTTATGATCTTGCTAGTATTTATGATATTGTATGATTACGGGCCTATTAGTATTTCCACTTACTCTGATTACTCTGATATTTCTTACTTGACACTTGCCTTGTGCACACACTTACACTACCCACTATGCTTTCTATAAGCTTATGCACGATAGATGCGTGTAGGTGATGTTAGGTTACAGCAGCATTGAGCCTGGAGTGTGTAGCGGTCTTCTAGAGCTTTGATTGATTGATTTATTTATTTATTTTATATATGTATTTCCTTTTTAGCATTGTACTCAAATGATTATATTAGTGGATATGTGATGATGAGGTTGTTTTTGTGATTTGGGTAAACTTATGGTTATGCTTCTTACGAGATAAATGTACATTGAAAAAATCCTCCTTGTAGGATCCCAGGATCGGAACCTAGCATATGACCGTTGGGACCCGAGAATGGGGTACTAGGGAGGCTGTCGGCACTAGATTCAGTGATCAGGATTCCTGTGAATCCGATTCTCGGGTTTGGGGCGTGACAACTTAGCTATGATATAAGGTATTGACACTAATCATCAGCATTTCTACATGTTATTCAAATTTTCAAGATATAAAAGTAATCAACCCATCTTAACGAGATCTGAAAGTCCACATACCTGAATGGGTTGTGTAGATCAATCAAGTTATCTTATTTAAGATGAAAATGATGCTTTTAAAAAAAAAATATTTGTATAACATGCAACCTTCCATTATAGGTTACATGCATCATTTGGTGGAGAAGACTTACTCCCACTTAGGTTATGCACAACCTTCATATATATGGAGCATCTTAGCTGTAAGGCCCGTATCCTAGTTCGTACTATTTCGTCAACTTCTGCGGTCCTCTTAATCGAATTCTGGCAACCTTCCACTATTATCTGATGTTTGCGCGGGATCCTAAGCCGAGTCCTACAAACCTAATTTGACACAATCCGAGACTTCCACCATTGTGACCGCACTGTTGTCATGGTTCCAACGTCGCTTCTTACACACCGATCCGATACCCTGGCCAGGAGATGTGGGCCTGTGTTCAGTTCGAGAAAAAAGTCGTGCGTTGTAAAACCCAAGAGAATCTCTATGACTTGTCACCTCAATCCATCAATTAATCCCATCAAGGGTCAAGTACATGTCAAGTACACATCACTTCACACCCATCCCCAAGCAACCCCATAAGTCAATAAAACCTTACACACCCCATACATTTCTTACACAAATTACCTCAAAAGTCAAAAAGCTCTTACACACCCATCACTCACCACATCTATCACCCATCTCTCTCTCCCTCTCTTTACAACCCTCTCTCTCTCATTCTCAAACCATTTTCCCAAGCAACCCCAAAAGATCACACGTCCAAGCATTTTCTAATCTCTTAGAGAACTTTGTGTGTGGCCCACTTTCCCACTCTCTCATCTCCCATCTTAACCATCAAAATTCCATCTCCTCCGTTAGGGTCGAAGCTAAGGAGCAAAGGAAGCCAAGGGAGCAAGAAGAAGACGGTGGGTGATCTTGGACCCTCATCCTTATTTTTTTGTGATTTAAGGGTCCACTTGTTGTGGGACCCACTTGTTGTATGTATTGTTCATGGGAGGGCCCAATAGTGGCGGGGTCCCTCCCCTACACGTTCTTCTCTCTCTCTCTCTATGATCGTGGCCCACCTATGATGTATGTATTTTATCCATGCCGTCCACTGAGTAGCCCACATGGAAGTCCGTTTGGACGGGCCTAAATGAAGGAAAACACCAATATCGGTTTGATCCAAGCGTGTGGCCCACCTGACGTGGGGCCACCGTGTTGGGAAAGGCCATCCAAACTATCCATTCATGTGGGGCTTACTTGACAGGTGAGCCCCTTTCACCTAGGCCGTCAAGCGTCCTTGGACGCTGGACGCTGCCACCTGCTTTAACACACACACACATGTACTTATATGTGTATATACCATACAGATCGTATATATTCCATATGTTATATATTATATAATATCTTATATTAAATGGGTGCGCCACTGCTACGTGGGACCCACCCACTGGCAGCTTTTGTGCATGGGAGTGATCCCATGCTGTCCATCTATCTGGTGGGACCCAGCATCTCACGAGGTGTGGGGACCACACGTGGTGTATGGGTCTTACCCACACCGTCCATCCATTTCTTTTATATCTAGGTCGTCCATGTATGGACAACCAGCAGCAGGGCATTGCCCCTCTTGGTGTCAACATCCAAGCCGTCTAGATGGTGGGACCCATCTGCCATTTGGTGTCAACAGTTTTTGCGGGTCCCACCTGAGATCAAGACCGTCCAGACGGTGGGACCCATATCCACAGCTCAACTGGTAGACGGAGTGAAAGATACCTCATTTCAACCCTGATGTCTTGGCATTTATTTCAAGTGCAGGTGGCTGCCAGGGAGTGAAAGATACCTCATTTCAAAGTTGTGGTCGGTGGGGTCCATGGGACCCACCCACGCCATCCATTCACGTTGATGGGCCACACTGTGCTGTGTGTGGTCTCCACCATCCCTGGCCACACTATGCTGTGTGTTGGGCGTCCCTTAATGCATGTGATCGTCCAGGCCGTCCAGGGCTTGGACGTTGTCTATATTTTAATATAATATTAATATATTATATAGTTTATTATAATATAAAATAATATTATATCTTTAATGTTGTGGTGGGTCCTACGTGGGACTCACCTCTCCCTTTTAATGCTAAGAGTTACACTTCAGTAGCTATGCATTTTATATTTTATATATTATATATATTATTTATATATATATATATATAAAAGGGTGGGCTCTACGTGGGACCACCACTGCCTTTCAATGCAAGCTGCAGTTGCAGCAGCTATAATATACATGTATTATGTACATTATATATTTTATATTTATACAGGAGAGTGGGCTCCACCACCAGTCGCTGCACACAGTAGCAATCTCCGTGGGTCCCACCTGTTCCATCCACGCCGTTTATCTATGGGACCCATCATGATACATGTGTTGTATACAAACCGTCTAACCATTTGAAATATCATTTTATGGTGTGAGCAAAAGAATGGGTCAGATCTAAAGTTCAAGTGGACCCCACCATTTAAATAGTGGACCGTGACATCCATCGTTCAAACTTCTAAGGGCCACAGTTGTTCCAATTAAAACTGACAATTATTTTCACTTCATTTATCTCTATGTTAACTTATGAATAGGTCAGATCTTAAAATACATAAGGGTGGGCCCGATTTGAAATACATTTGGCCCATTTGACCCGGCCCATTTGACGACCCATTCGAATCGGCCCATTCGAATTGGCCCATTTGATCAGCCCACTTAATTGGCCCGATGCGATGTATGTGAGGCCCATGAGCGAGGCCCAATGTGATGTATGTGTGGCCATTACATTGTGTATGAATTCCTTATGTAGGCCACTCCTTGGGAGCAATGTTGGTTTGATGTCCACATTGATGGGTAATGATGGCTGGATGTCCACATTGTGACCTTCTCTTAGGCCTTGCTAGGCCCTTTCTCATCATTCCCTTAGTGGGTTAACCCAAATAAGTGGGCTTAATTCATCGTAGACGGATGGCTCCATGCTATCTAATTGATATAACCACGGCTGAGTGCCGATCTTTATATTATGGTTGATCGGTTGATCACCTATGGACCGGTGCCAGTTATCGAGGTTGACGCCGATTATCGACCCTGATTATCGATGCTGATTACCGATTTTGATTGTCGTGACCGATTGCCGATTCTGATTGACTTGACCGATTGCCGATTAGCGATCGAGGCCGTTTATCATGACCGATTGTCGATTCCGATTGACGTGACCGATTTGTCGATTCTGATTTTTAACCGATTTTGATTGTTGTGGCCGATTATCGATTAGCGATCGAGGCCGATTATCGTGACCGATTGCCGATTTCGATTGACGTGACCGATTTGTCGATTTCGATTTTTGACCGATTCCGATTATCGTGGCCGATTGTCGATTAGGGATCGAGGCCTATTATCATGACCGATTTCTGATTGACGTGACCGATTTGCCGATTCCGATTGTCGTGACTGATTTACTGATTTCGATTGTCGAGGCCGATTCTGAGTGTCGATTCCAATTTTTGAGGCTATTCCGATTGTCGTGGCCCATTGTGATGCATTCGAGGCCCATGGGACGTGGCCCATTATGATATATTTTCGGCCCATATGGTGAGGCCTGACTTGATGTATATGTGGCCCATGAGTGAGGCCCATTATGATGTGTATTAAGCTCTTGAGTGAGGCCCATGGTGCTGTATATTTGGCCCTGGTGTGAGGCCATGAGTCTACTGTATGTTAGGCTCTATGTGAGTCATTCCTTGGGGGCAATGTTTGTTAAATGTCCACATTATCGAGGTTGATTGTCGATGCTGGTTATTGATACCGATTATGAGTATGTGACCGCATAGCATCATGATACATGCCCATACGCATCACTTGCATGTTTGTTATGAGATGTGGTTGACCATTGCATATGTCATTGGGCAAGTTGTTATGAGACTCCCTTATAGGCAGAGGTTATCTCACATGAGCGCACGGTATGCGCAGGATTAGTGCATGACTGGATTGTATGATTCATGCATCTTGCATTGTGTGTCGTGATTACTATACGCCCTAGCGACATCAAGGTCGTAGCCTCCACAGGCATATAGTGGATGGACATATGGGACACCAGAAATGTTTGGTTCGAGCATCGGGCTGTCATAGATGGCCTTGGGTGAAAATCCCTAAATCCCTCTTGGTACCAGAGGACGCCCCAACGTCGAGATCGAGTGGATGTACATGAGCATCTGAGTGCCGAAACCAGGAGGCCGCGTCTCCCATTGTGTCGTGGTCGGTTGGGAGGGGGTGTGGCCTTACTCGCCTGAGGGAGTAGGCATAACTAGGCTGAGTTTGACCAGCTCGAGGAATGGGTCTACTTTAGAGGAGCCAGGTATGTATTGGCAGACTACTGGCCAGGCGGATAGTGAGGTCTCTTTCACTTACCCAGTTGTGCGCTTGATGGGGTGGTAGGTGGTGATGAGTGTACTAGACCCCGGTGATGATCTCAAAGAGGAACTGTACTGATATGTGGACTTATTGAGTAGGAATTGTATATTCATTCATTCATTCACTATCCACTCGGACTAGTGGTGCGTAACTATTTGTTATGTGTACCTTTGCATGGCCAGGATTTCGGTTAGGCGTGCGACTAACCTGAGGTCAGGAGTTCACCACATTGAGTCTGACTATCCAAATTTAGGTATGGGACTGGTTTGGATAGAAGTCTCTTGTGATGGACCCCATAACCTGCGATACTACGTACTATCATCCCGACTTCACTCCAACTTGGTCATTTCATTCACACCGCATATTACATTGCACCATAGTACTTAGTATTTTGGGTTGCCATGTTTCTGCATTGATATGTCCATTAGTATTCATGTCTTGCATCGCATAGCCTTGGTATGGCTGATGACACCCATAAACTTATCAGTATATTTTCACTTATTTCGATATTGTATGATTTATGGCATTATATCCTCAGCTTCTAATATTTTGCTCGCTTTGACTCATTTGTGTAACTGATTTGCATTGTGTACTCTGATATTGTATGACTCATGGACTTGTCAGTACTTTCGCTTGCTCTGATATTGCTTACTTGGCTTACTCTGATATTGTTTACTTGGCACTTACCTTGTGCACACACTTTCACCACTCACTAAGCTTTCTATAAGCTTATGCACGATAGATGCGTGCAGGTGGCGTCAGGTTGCAACAACATTGAGCTTGGAGCGTGCAGCGGACTTATGGAGCTTTGAATTTTGACATGTGTATTTCCCTGTAACGACCTTGGAAATTTTGTGTTAATCTTTCCTTAGTAGTTGTTTTTGGGGTAATTAGCGCTATACTCGATTGCTTGTGAAATTCGCATCAATCACTTTAAATTGTATCTGCATGGCTCAAAACTTGTAGATTAGTTAGCGCTATGTTACTCTGAAATCTGGGATCCATCGCTAAATCCAGTTGTTCTGGGAAATTTTTAGAAGTTCTGGATCGGACCTGGACTGCGCGTCGAAAGTCCGATAGCGATGATCTTAGGCTGTTGCGATCACTAGGTTGGGCTTGACCATCACCTCGAAAATCAAGTCCAGATGATGTTCTGGGTCGATTTGATTGAGTTCGGAGTGAAGAGTGTGAGAACGGTTAGAATTTAATAAGAATCTGAGTCGTGTCGCTTGTGCGACGATTTTAAGCTATCTGACCGTCGGATTCAGTCCCAATTTCACCCTCTGATCAGGGAAGGTGGCCCAGGCATATCCTTGTGCTTGTGGACCTAATCGAGATCCCATGACCGTTGAATTGAGTGTGGTCTGCCACGGCTGATCTGAAGAGCCGGTCGGTACGAAAACTCAGCCTGACCTAGATCCATAGTCAGCGAGCTTAAGTCCGACCATTCGTGGTCTTTAGCCCACCAGAAGTGCTTCGTTGGATCGTAAGAGGCAGGTTTTGGTTATACTTTAAGTATACCTTGACCCTGGGGTTATTTTCATCAATATGAGGCCTGTTTATAGTCCTTAAACCCTAGCTCTCTTTTCCATACGAATTTTCTCTAACCCTAGCTTGGAAAGAGAGTGGAAAAGAGAGAGATAGTGAGAGAGAAGTTGGTGAATCATCTTGGATTCTTTCTTGTTCTTCTACATCCTTGAACCTTCACTTTGAATCGTTATTCTGACGATTCTGAGTTCATCTTTGGGTAAGTTAACCTAACCCTAACCTGTGTTAGAGCTTAGATTAGTCTTGGTGTTGTTGTAACTCATTTCTATCCTTTCTTTAGGGTATTCTATCACCGTTGACGAAGACAACTCGTCTAAATCAATTCGGTGTTCTTTCCTTGCTTAAGGTGCGGACTTTAAGTGTATAGGTTATGGTTTTCAAGGCTTTCAATGCCAGTTAGTGATTTATTCTTGTTATGGATGAGATTTCACATGCCAAATGTTGTGTTTACGTTGCTTTCCTGATATGCATGCGTTATATTGAGATTTGTGTATTCTATGTGTATTTATAAAGTACCGTATACGTATAAAATATGCACTTGTGTTTGCCATGATTATTTGTCATGTATGTGTGCTAGATGCATGTATGACGACTCCTTGGTAAAAGGAATTGTCCAAAGGTGTGTATTGCAACATACGTCATATATGTTGTTCCATGTATTCTAAGTGTTTGTAGAAATGCATGGATGATCTAAAGTGTAACTAATTACACTAATTGCGGGCGTTGAGAAGTGATTCTCAACACTCCCATTGATGTGCATGATTTCCTTTATGCAAGTTACATTCCTTGTCGTTTAATTTCAAGCATTACATGTGCTTACATTTATGTTAAGTTGATATTCCTCAAGTGCTTATGTACCATGATTTGAGTTGTTGTTTCTTTTACTGTTCTACATTCAATTCATATATCTGTTGTAGTGTAATGTGTTTGGGACTATGCATTAGTCCAGGAAATCGGTAATCTGCCTTAAGATCGTGGCTGAGGTTGCTTTCGCCACGCAGGACGTATTAGACGAACTCGAGTCGTATTAGAGTTGTCGGCAGTGGTTTGGCCACGCGGAGTGTTTGCACACTCTATGTCGTTTAACCCAACGTGCGCTCGTGCTAGTCGAGTTCGTCAAGTAACCCGATTGTCCGATGTATGTTCACCATGTATGGACGCTACTGTTTGAATCTAGGGTACCGAACTTACCAGTGAAATCCTATTAACCATGGTACTTGATCCGCTAAGACTCGTGAGCTGGACATGGTGGCATGGGACACCGTGGTCGAGCTGTCGGCCTACGCTGGGGTGATGAGCCTCCCCGTAATGACCAGTGAGCAACTAAACTCGTGAGCCGATTATGGTGGTATGGGACACTATATTCGTGCAGTCGGCCTACATTGATTGGTGACGGGCCCTTTGTAGTGACCTCGAGCATGCCTGAATACTGCATTGAGGCGACGAGCCTTGGTGTAGTAACGAGGGTATGAAAGGCATGCATTGATTGGTGACGAGCCCTTTGCTAGGACCTCAAATATATGATCGTATGAGACGACTAGGATTGACGACCCTAGAATGGATCACCGTTTGGATGGTGATATGAGGAAGGTATCTTAGCTTCCCAATCCTGCTGTATGAAAATGGACTAATAACAACTTGGTAATCATATCCATGCACCGCATTTGCATGTGCTTTGTAGATGTGGCGCACTTTGAGGTGGTGTCATGCGTAACATAAGATGAAGACGCTGAGGGTGTACGCGTGAGGGCACGCATCATTTTGCATACATCCCTGCATTAAGAAGAGTACTTAGGATTTATTTAATTGTTCTGCTTTATCATTACTGCTTGATTGAACTGATAACATGTTAACCAGTGCCTTATTGTTCCACTGAGTTGATCACTCACTCCCACGTTCTGGGGCGGTGTTAAACACCCACCAGACTCTGTCGTAGGTTCTGATGTTGCAGATGTTGATGCGACTTCTGAGGCAAAGCAGGAGATGGATGATGATGAGGCCGCTTTCTCATATATGTAGTTTTCAGATGGGTTTTAGCGAGCCTTGGTCTGATGCGCGGGACTCTGGGAATTTTTTTTTGAATTTAAATGATGTAACTTGATACTTTAATTTTGATAAGTAACACTTTCATATGACCCGGTTTGTATATGTACTTCAGGGATTTACACTTGTACACATATTTTTCTATAAGTCTTCCGCTTGCTTTATTCACTTATCCCTGAATTATATCTGTGTTTGGGCTTAATCTATTCCATGTTTTATGCACTAATACAGTCAACATACATCCATCATTAAATATGTTGCATAAGTGATGTTTTGGAACTCGGGAGCTGGGTTATGCTCGACCCTCGAATTTCAGGGTGTTACAAGTTGGTATCAGAGCATGATCTGGATTAAACCGGACTTGGGTTATGGTCACACACCGCACGTTGTTGCCACTTTAGTGTATTTGGGTGCGGGTCTATCGTAGTTTTTGTGTTTGTGCTCCGTAGCTTCTATCAGCCAAAGTTTCCTGAAAACCTTCACCGAGATCGAGTCTGTGCTCTCTCCTAATCATACACAGCGACCCGAAACCTTTTCTAGATCATCTATTAATGGGTATAGATGGTCTATTTTCCTTTTTTAACCCTTAAACCTTCAAGAAATCTTTATTTGAATCAGATTTCTTCCAAAATGGCCTGATAGGCGTCAAATCATGCAAGGGGCCGATCGGGGCATTTCCTGTGGGGCCTAGGGGGGAACCACATATTTTTGACCTTGAGGGACTAGGAGGACCTCGTCAAAATGGTGAGGCATCACCGGAAGGTCCAGAGACTGGTGATGCCATCGCCGGTTCGCCGAGGGCTCGCCGATCAGCGGGCTAGGTGGGCCGAGCCGGCCTGAGCCGATGAATCCTAGGCCTTGTGTGGCCCACCCCTTCACGGTTTTCACCTTAAAATCCCTTCTTTCATCTATTTCCTTTACAAGCTCCCCTCCCAAGCTCTTCCTTTCTTGAAAACCTTCTCCAAATCTTTCCAAATCTCTCCCAAATCTTCTTCTTCTTCCATTTTTCGTGCAAACCCATCACCCCATCTCAAAACCCTCACTCCCATTGCTGATTTCCCTTTCTTTCCTTCTCATTTGAGCTCCTACATTCCCTTTTTGGCTCTTAGGTGTGTGGAAGCTTCACCATCTTCCTATTTCTCTCTTTCTCTCATTTCTCATGGCCCTCTTTGAGATTATGACGGCCGTCTTTTCCATTTCTTCCCTTCTTTCTTTGATGGGGAAGAAGAGAGCGCCCGTGGATGAAGCCAAGCCAAGCCGCCCAACCCGTGCACAGAGGCCGAGAGGTGCCACCGTGAGCACGTCCACCACTCGTGAATTCCAGACGAAGCGGGACCTTGATCCTCGAGCTCCCGTTAGTAGGACTTTGTTGGCGAAGTTGTCGCATGGAGCCTATGAAGGTCGTAGAGTCCTTTTTGAGGCTCATGTTGATCCGCGACTCTTTGATGAGTTTATGTTGTTGGAGCGCCTAGAAGGGGCTGGTTGGGGTCCCTTGTTTGAAGGCGAGTATCGCGCGAATGCTAACACTGTTCGAGCCTTTTATGCAAATATTCTTGATCCTTCGCTGGAGACTCTGCAGTTCAAGATTCCTTGTGGTAATGGTCGTGTGGGTATTGTCGATGTTGCTTTGATATCCCGCCTCCTGAAAGTGCCACTTGGCGAGGTGCATGCCAGCGAGAAGAATGTGAACAGTGTGCGCTAGAGGGATCGTCGCACCCGATCCTTGTGTGGTCGTATGGTTAAATGGCAGCCAAATAGGAGTCTTCTGGCTACTAACATGATGGACGACTTCCGTTTACTTCACCACATATTTACGTTCAATGTATACCCAAGGTAGAGCAATCGCAGCGAGTGTACGCGCCTGATGGTGGATTTTCTGTATCAGGCGGGGCAGGAAGCGAAGTTGTGTGTGCCGACGTACGTCCTGCGTCAGATTATTCTCATCGCTCATTCGAGTAGGAGGACCGAGTCGCTTCCATTTGACCGCCTCATTTGCAAGCTTGCACATGAGTTTGGCTATAGGCTTGGAGCAGAGAAGCCGGTTCCTGTTCATCATATTGATTTGAGGACGCTTAAGCTGATGGAGATCGGTTCTGGTCGGCATGCCTCAGAGAGTGAGGCTGAGTCTGAGAGCGGTGATGAAGAAAGTTATGCTGAAGGTGGTGCTGAGATTGAGGAAGAAGCAGAGCAGGACGAGGAAGGAGATGAGGCACAGGATTCAAGTGATAGCTCTCCTCCTGTGGTGCCAGAGCAGGGCATAGAGCAGACTGCTAGAGATGCCCGTCTTACACGGCTTGAAGAAGGGCAGGCTGTTTTACGCCAGGATATTATTGATCTTCGAGGCCTTGTTAAACATAAGTTTAAGAAGGTGACTTGAACTTTGAAGTCTATCCTGTGTTGCTTGCAGGATAAGGGTGCTTCGCCTCCATCTCCTGATTCCGACGAGTAGCTGTCGTCTTGGCCGTCCTTTGCTTTGTTTGTTGTTTTCTTTGTGTGTCGCCGTTGTTGGCTTATAGTTGGAGTGTTGTAGTTGTTGTAGTTGTTGTTTGTAGTTGCTGTGGTTGTTTGAAGTGTTAGATGTTGTTGTTTACATGCTTTCCTAGTCGTGATTCATGTATTGCTGCACTACTTGTATTGCGACGATTTTGATTAATGGAATGCATGTTGTTTGCCTTTGGAGTTGTGCTGTGTTGCTGTGTGGATGGATTATGTGACGTAGAATTTGACAGGTTGCATCCTCTGTTGAATGTAGGGATGTCTCCTAAGGGTTTGAAGTCTTCGGCTCGTCTCTCTTTGATTGAGCAGCTTGCTGGGGTTCCTCCCATGAGCGATAGCCAGTCAGATCCGCAGGCGGGTCCATCTCGTGCCAGTGTTGGGTCGACAGCTATGGCTCCCCCAGTCACACCCTCGGTTCCTCAGCCGAGCCGTGCACCTTCGTCTGCTTCACCGTCTGATAGGTTTGAGCAGATGATGCTGTTGATGCAGCAGGAGTTCCTCTCTTCCATGGCTGGCATCTTTGCTCGTCAGTGGGGGCGACTCCACCTGTTTCACCTATGCCTCCATCTGGGAGCGCCAGTGCCAGCGGCACTTTCGAGCGATTCCAGCGTTTACGACCTCCTACTTTTTCGGGTTCTCATAGACCCGAGGAGGCCGAGTATTGGATTGACCGCATCTTTAAGATGCTGAGACCGCTACACTGCTCTGAGGTCGAGTAGGTTGCGCTTGCCACCTTCATGTTTGAGAAGGAGGCCAGTCTGTGGTGGGACAGTGTTCTTCGTACTGTCAAGGAGGATTTTGTGTGGTCGTGGCAGGCGTTTGAGGGGTGCTTCCACGAGAAATATTTCTTGGTTACGTACAGACATGAGAAGGAGAGTGAGTTCCTTCACCTCCGTCAAGGAGGGTTATCGGTGATTGAGTATGAGAACCGATTTATTGAGTTGGGGCAGTATGTTCCTTTGATCCTGGGTGATCAGCCGAAGAGGATGCGGCGTTTCTCTGAGGGATTGAGACCTGAGATCCGATCAAAGATTTGTTGTGCTAGCATTTCTTCTTATGCGGAGCTGGTGAGCATGTCCTTGCGAGCAGAGCAGGACGGGGATAGAGCGTCCCGCATGCGAGCACCGATGGTTCCTAGGCCGCGACCGGACTTTTAGGGTGCACCTTTCCTCGGTAAGAGGCCACGAGCAGATTCTCCTCTGAGGCGTTCAACGCGGCCCGCTCAGCAGATGAGAGCTGAACTTCGATGTTCATATTGTGGGAAGATAGGGCATTTGGACTGTTTCTGCTTCTCCCATATGTGAGCCAGTGGATTTACTCCACCGCAGAGGATTAGCCGTCCGATGCCTCAGGTGATCTCTCATTCATCTCTTCGATTAGCGCCAGCTCATCCATCCTTCAGACCTGTAGTTCCTAGCTTCAGGCCACCTCAGCGACCCATGGTTCCTCCGCCGAATCGTCAGCAGTAGGCTCGAGTTCATGCGCTTTCAGCTGAAGCGCCTATGTCTGACTTAGTGGCGAGGTCCTTCGAGGTGACAACGCACATTGAAGGTATTCCCGTTTCTGTGTTGGTGGATACAAGGTCCACTACTTCTCTTATATCTTATGCGGCAGTTAGGCGTTTGGGTTTGAGATCTATTCCTATGCAAGGAGTGACGCTTACTACCGCTACGGGGATTTCCTCTACTTTGGGCAAGCGTTGTTTGGATTGTTTGGTCGATCTTGGAAGTGGATCGATCCGTGTTGATTTGTTAGTCGCACCGCTTTATCACTACAATGTTATTATGGGTATGGATTGGTTCACGAGGATGCGAGCTGAGATTGATTATGAAGCTAGATCAGTGACGATCCATGGACCTGAGGGCGAGACTGTCACTTTCCCAGTTCAGGTCAGTTACCCTCTTCGTATTGATTATTATTTTTCTCTATTGGAGAGTTCGGCTGAATAGGCGTTAGTTAGTACGCCGGTAGTTCGAGAATTTGAAGATGTGTTTGAGTCGATTCCTGGACTACCTCCTCAGTGTGAGATTGATTTTGCTATCGATCTTATGCCTGGTGCGGCGCCCATTTCTTTACCCACCTATCATATGCCTCTGAGTGAAATGGAGGAGTTGAGGAAGCAGATAAATGGTTTGCTGGACTTGAGTTTTATTCGGCCTAGTGTGTCTCCTTGGGGAGCACCTATTCTGTTTGTGAAGAAGAAGGATGGTTCCCTGCGATTGTGTATTGATTATCGTAGGTTGAATTTGGTAACTGTGAAGAATAAGTACCCTTTGCCTAGGATTTATGATCTGTTTGATCAGTTGAAAGGGGCACGGTACTTTTCGAAGGTTGATTTGCAATCAGGGTATCATTAGTTGCGCGTCAAGGATGGGGACGTGCAGAAGACCTCTTTCAGGATCAGTTTCGGTCATTATGAGTTCCTTGTGATGTCGTTCGGTCTGATGAACGCACCGGCCGTGTTCATGGATTTGATGAACAGGGTGTTTCGGCCATTCTTGTTCCGATTCGTCATTGTTTTTATCGATGACATTTTGATATATTCAGCGAGTCGGGCAGAACACGAGGAGCACTTAAGAGCGATATTGGATACTCTTAGGAAGAATCAGCTTTTCGTACAGTTCAAGAAGTGTGATTTCTGGAAAGAGGAAGTCAAGTTCCTGGGACATGTGGTGTCCAAGGAATAGCCATCGATCTTGCCAAGGTAGCTGCAGTGCAGGACTGGAAGCAACCTGGTTCAGTTACTGAGGTAAGGAGTTTTCTGGGTCTTGCAGGCTATTATCGACACTTTATTCAGGACTTCTCGAAGATTGCCAGACCGTTGTCGCAGCTGACACGGAAGGATTTGAAGTTTGCTTGGAATGAGCAGGCGGAGTTAGCTTTTCAGGAGCTGAAGGACAAGTTGACGTCCGCCCCTGTGCTAGTATTGCCAGAGCAAGGGGTTAAGTATATTATATATACTGACGCCTCTCGTGTTGGCCTGGGTTGTGTCCTTATGCAGAAGGACAAGGTGATTGCTTATGCTTTGTGTTGCTTGCAGGATAAGGGTGCTCCGCCTCCATCTCCTGATTCCGACGAGTAGCTGTCATCTTCGCATTAAAGCTTTGGAGACATTACCTCTATGGTGAGGAGTTCGAGCTCTTTTGCGACCACAAGAGCCTTAAGTATATTTTCACGCAGCGTGATTTGAATATGAGGTAGTGCCGATGGATGAAAACATTGAAAGATTTTAAGTTCGATGTTTCTTACCATCCGGGCAAGGCAAACCTTGTGGCAGATGCGTTGAGTCGCAAGAAGGCTATTGAGTTTGCGGCTCCGCTGATGATAGCAGAGTGGGATATGTTGGAGTTCGTTCGCGATTTTGAGCAGAAGCTTACGGTGGTTGAGCCATATGAGGTTATCGCACACATTCGTGTACAACCCCTTATCGACGAGAGGATCGTTGCAGATGATGAGTTGTTGGTGAAGATGAGGAAGCGGGTTGGTACAGATGAGAACTCCGACTGGAGTGTTAGTTCTGATGGGGGCCTACGTTTTCGTGGCCGGTTATGTGTTCCTGACATCCCTGACTTGAGACGGGAGGTTCTCGAGTTAGCCCATAGTTCTAAACTTGCGATGCATCCAGGTAGCACGAAGATGTATCAGGATATGAAGAGGTCTTATTGGTGGGACAATATGAAGGTCCAGATTGCTGAATTTGTTTCTCGTTGTCTCACGTGCCAGCAGGTCAAGGCAGAGCATCGCCGACCTCCTGGGTTGTTGCAGCCCATGCCCATAGCTGAATGGAAGTAGGATTTCATCTCTATGGATTTTATTTCTGGGTTGCCGAGGACGAGGAAGGGATATGACTCTATTTGGGTGATCGTCGATCGATTAACGAAGTCGGCGCATTTCTTACCGATCAGAGTCACTTACTCTGCAGACGAGTTGGCTAGGTTGTATATCAAGGAGATAGTACGTCTGCATGGAGTTCCCTTGGAGATTGTGTCTGATAGAGACACGCGTTTTACATCTATCTTCTGGACTCGTATCCAGGAAGCGATGGGTGTGAAACTGAAGTTCAGCACCGCGTTTCATCCGCAAATAGATGGGCAGACGGAGCGCGTGAATCAAGTCCTGGAAGATATGTTGCGAGCTTGTGTTTTGGATTTCAAGGACAGTTGGGATGATTGTCTTCAGTATGCAGAGTTCGCGTATAATAAAAGTTTCCAGGCGAGTATTGGCATGGCTCCTTATGAGGCGTTGTATGGTCGCCCGTGCAGAGTACCGCATTGCTGGGCAGAAATTGGTGAGCGAGTTTGCTTGGCCCGGAGTTGGTGTAGGTGACTTCAGAGAAGGTTGACATCATTCGACGTCGACTTCTGACAGCGTAGAGCAGGCAGAAGAGTTATGCTAATACGAGGTTTCGACCGCTTGAGTTTGAGGTGGGAGACCATGTTTTTCTAAAGGTCTCTCCTATGAAGGGAGTTCTGCGGTTCGGTAAGAAGGGGAAGCTGATGCCGAGATTTATTGGTCCATTTCAAGTTCTGGATCGAGTGGGAGCGGTAGCATACCGCCTTGCTTTGCCCACACCTCTTGCGGGCGTGCATAACGTATTTCATGTTTCTATGCTGAAGAAGTACGTTCCTGATCCTTCGCATATTATCAGTTGGGAGCAAGTGCAGTTGAGTGAGGATGCCACTTATGTACTGTGACCGACGCGTATTCTCGACAGGAAGGAGCAGGTATTGCGTAGCAAGGTTATCCCTCTTGTGAAGGTGTTATGGACGCATCATGGTGTGGAAGAGGCTACTTGGGAATCTGAAGCTGAGGTCAGAAAGACCTACCCTCTGATCCTTGAGGAATTTATGAAGGTATGAATTTCGAGGACGAAATTTTCTTCAAGGGGGGTAGATTGTAACGACCTTGGAAATTTTGTGTTAATCTTTCCTTAGTAGTTGTTTTTGGGGTAATTAGCGCTATACTCGATTGCTTGTGAAATTTGCATCAATCACTTTAAATTGTATCTGCATGGCTCAAAACTTGTAGATTAGTTAGCGCTATGTTACTCTAAAATCTGGGATCCATCGCTATATCCAGTTGTTCTGGAGAATTTTTGAAAGTTTTAGATCGGACCTGGACCGCGCATCGAAAGTCCGATAGCGATGATCTTAGGCTGTTGCGATCACCATGTTGGGCTTGACCATCACCTCGAAAATCAAGTCCATGTGATGTTCTGGGTCGATTTGATTGAGTTCGGAGTGAAGAGTGTGAGAACGGTTGGAATTTAATAAGCTTTTATGAAATCTGAGTCGTGTCGCTTGCGCGACGATTTTAAGTTATCTGACCGTCAGATTCTGACCCAATTTCACCCTCTGATCGGGGAAGATGCCCATGCATATCCTTGTGCTTGTGGACTGATCGAGATCCCATGACCGTTGAATTGAGTGTGGTCCGCCACGGCTAATCCAAAAATTTGATCGCAGGGCGTTACACTGACCTAGATCCATGGTCAGTGAGCTTAAGTCCGACCTTTCGTGGTCTTTGGCCCACCAGAAGTGCTTCGTTAGATCGTAAGAGGCAGGTTTTGGTTATACTTTAAGTATACCTTGACCCTGGGGTTATTTTCATCAATATGAGGCCTATTTATAGTCCTTAAACCCTAGCTCTCTTTTCCATACGAATTTTCGCTAACCCTAGCTTGGAAAGAGAGTGGAAAAGAGAGAGATAGTGAGAGAGAAGTTGGTGAATCATCTTGGATTCTTTCTTGTTCTTCTACATCCTTGAACCTTCACTTTGAATCGTTATTCTGACGATTCTGAGTTCATCTTTGGGTAAGTTAACCTAACCCTAACCTGTGTTAGAGCTTAGATTAGTCTTGGTGTTGTTGTAACTCATTTCTATCCTTGCTTTAGGGTATTCTATCGCCGTTGACGAAGACAACTCGTCTAAATCAATTCGGTGTTCTTTCCTTGCTTAAGGTGCGGACTTTAAGTGTATAGGTTATGGTTTTCAAGGCTTTCAATGCCAGATAGTGATTTATTCTTATTATGGATGAGATTTCACATGTCAAATGTTGTGTTTACGTTGCTTTCCTGATATGCATGCGTTATATTGAGATTTGTGTATTCTATGTGTATTTATAAAGTACCGTATACGTATAAAATATGCACTTGTGTTTGCCATGATTATTTGTCATGTATGTGTGCTAGATGCATGTATGACGACTCCTTGGTAAAAGGAATTGTCCAAAGGTGTGTATTGCAACATACGTCATATATGTTGTTCCATGTATTCTAAGTGTTTGTAGAAATGCATGGATGATCTAAAGTGTAACTCATTACACTAATTGCGGGCGTTGAGAAGTGATTCTCAACACTCCCATTGATGTGCATGATTTCCTTTATGCAAGTTACATTCCTTGTCGTTTAATTTCAAGCATTACATGTGCTTACATTTATGTTAAGTTGATATTCCTCAAGTGCTTATGTACCATGATTTGATTTGTTGTTTCTTTTACTGTTCTACATTCAATTCATATATCTGTTGTAGTGTAATGTGTTTAGGACTATGCATTAATCCAGGAAATCGGTAATCTGCCTTAAGATCGTGGCTGAGGTTGCTTTCGCCACGCAGGAGGTATTAGACGAACCCGAGTCGTATTAGAGTTGTCGGCAGTGGTTTGGCCACACGGAGTGTTTGCGCACTCTATGTCGTTCAACCCAACGTGCGCTCATGCTAGTCGAGTTCGTCAAGTAACCCGATTGTCCGATGTTTGCTCACCATGTATGGACGCTACTGTTTGAATCTAGGGTACCGAACTTACCAGTGAAATCTTATTAACCATGGTACTTGATTCGCTAAGACTCATGAGTCGGACATGGTCGTATGGGACACCATGGTCGAGCTCTCGGCCTACGCTAGGGTGACGAGCCTCCCCGTAATGACCAGTGAGCAACTAAACTCGTGAGCTGATTATGGTGTTATGGGACACTATATTCGTGCTGTCGGCCTACATTGATTGGTGACGAGCCCTTTGTTGTGGCCTCGAGCATGCCTGGATACCGCATTGAGGCGACGAGTCTTAGTGTAGTAATGAGGGTATGAAAGGCGTGCATTGATTGGTGACGAGCCCTTTGCTACGACCTCAAATATATGATCGTATGAGACGACTAGGATTGACGACCCTAGAATGGATCACTGTTTAGATGGTGATATGAGGAAGGTATCTTAGCTTCCCAATCCTGCTGTATGAAAATGGACTAATAACAACTTGGTAATCATATCCATGCACCGCATTTGCATGTACTTTGTAGATGTGGCACACTTTAAGGTGGTGTCATGCGTAACGTAAGATGAAGACGCTGAGGGTGTACGCATGAGGGCACGCATCATTTTGCATACATCCCTGCATTAACAAGAGTACTTAGGATTTATTTAATTGTTCTGCTTTATCATTACTGCTTGATTGAACTGATAACATGTTAACCAGTGCCTTATTGTTCCACTGAGTTGATCACTCACTCCCACGTTCTGGGGCGATGTTAAACGCCCACCAGACTCTGTCTTAGGTTCTGATGTTGCAGATGTTGATGCGACTTCTAAGGCAGAGCGGGAGATGGATGATGATGAGGCTACTTTCTCGTATATGCAGTTTTCAGACGGGTTGTAGCGAGCCTTGGTCTGATGCGCGGGACTCTGGGAATTTTTTTTTGAATTTAAATGATGTAACTTGATACTTTAATTTTGAAAAGTAACACTTTCATACGACCCGGTTTGTATATGTACTTCAGGGATTTACACTTGTACACATATTTTTCTATAAGTCTTCCGCTTGCTTTATTCACTTATCCCTGAATTATATCTGTGTTTGGGCTTAATCTATTCCATGTTTTATGTACTAATACAGTCAACATACATCTATCTTTAAATATGTTGCATAAGTGATGTCTTAGAGCGTGCAAGGGTCTTTTGGAGCTTGATTTTCGATTCATGTATTTCCCTTTCAGCACTGTATTTAACTGTTTATATTAGTGGATATGTGATGATGATGTTGCCTTTGTGACTTGGGTAAACTTGTGGTTATGCTTATTATGAGTTAAATGTACATTGAAAAATCCTCATTGTAGGATCCCAGGATCGGAATCTGGCGTATGGATGCTGGGAGCCGAGAATGAGGTACTACAGAGGCTGTCGGCAACGGATTCGGCGATCGGGAATTTTGTGAGCCCAGTTTCCGAGTTTGGGGTGTGACATTAATACTAAGTTTTCTATTTTCTAATGAAAAAGGGGCTTACATCTAATCACATCAAGCCTAATTATATCACACAGATAAATGTTGTCATCAGAAGAAAAAAAGTGCCTAGATATTAATAGAGTCCTATCATCACTAATGATTATGTCCATTTATAATGGATCCGATCATTACCGATAATGATCACTGTTGATGATGGATCCTCTCATCAACATTTATCATCACGATTGATGATGGTTCCTGTTGATGCAAAAATCCGGTGCACCCTCCTTGGATCCTTTTCCTGCATAGGAAGAAGACAATGAAGACCCTGGCTAGAGCCGGGACCCTCTGATGCTAAAGTCAGGGCTAGGATCGTATTGAAGGGTTTGAGTGAGTTTTTTTTGCGTAACTTTCACCCTTGAAGTCTTGTATATTTATAGGAAGGGGAGGATCCCATCGTGCTAGGATTCTTTCCTAATATTTTGGAGATTCAATGCCAATCCAATTTTGGACTCTATTCGATCCCGAGATCCTCGGGATCGAGGATCTTCTTCCTAGATTTTCGGGAAGGTGTTTCACTTTACACCGTTTCTCCCTTTCTCGATAGATTTTACCGATTGAATCGGGCCTGGCCGACTCTATTGATAAGCGAGTCTCGGCTAGCTATAGAAGGTTGAGTTACTTGCCTTCTATCGGATGAGACGAGACCGATCCATAATCAGCGTGCCTTCCTAATCCGATAGCCGACTCTGTAACCGACCCAAGGATAGGTCAGTTTTATGCTGGTCATGTGACTTCTGAGCATTGGGCCTTAGTCGACCTATTTGGATGTTGCTGCCTCGTTTATCGAGCCAACTTCGTGCACCTCAAAGATTCCTTGCCTTATGGCTCAGGACTTTGTAAGCCTCGGTCTGGATTGGTTCCTTGTAATCTAAGCTAAGTCTCTCCTTTAGGCTTTGGTTATGTGTGCCTTAGTCAGGCTTGTTGCCTCGGAAGCCCGGGCAGTGTTAATAGAGTTGGTCCATTTCATAGCCGAGTCTCTAAACTTGTACTATTTTTCCGCAATAGTATGCCCCCTACTCCTTGCATAACTTTATTGACGCGAAGGAGTAGAGAGTTATTAAGTCGGCTTGAGCTGGGACCGACTTTATGATGTAGCATTTATTGCTTGCAGGCGTTCTATATCGTCCAGAACATGCTCCGGTTCGTCAATTGAGGCTGCACGAGCGGGAAGCTACCAATATGTCTTTTCATCTTATAAGAGCCAGACATGTGGCGAAAAAGCGCTCGCGTCGCCCGAAACGTGCCACGTGTCGGGCGGGGGAGTCAAAGCAGGCGTCAACTCGACTCCTCCTTAAATGCCCTTACTACATGGCGAGGCTATAAAAGGGGGAGCGGAACACTGGGCTCCCATTTTCGCGCACGCATTTTTCATTTTTTTCCATTATTTTCGCCATTTTCGTCATTCCGTTTTTGACTCCTGCTCCAACGTTCCGTCTTTTCTTCAGCCACTCTTGCTGCCTCCAGTGAGTTTTTAACTTTCTCCCTCCCTTTTTGCTTTCAATTATAGTGACAATGCAAGGACCATTGAGCCCTCGGGAGGGAGCTTTCGCTGATGAAGGTGAAGCAAACATTTTTGGGATGTTTCGGAATCACCTTCACTGTTGGTGGAGTTGGCTGTAGATGCCAATGTTGCTTTCCAGCACTCCGAAAGGATGACATGATCTTCAGCGGAGCGCCCAGTTCTAGCGGGTTCATCTCGCAGAGGGGCGTTATTGGTGACTGCCCCTGGTAGGCCCAATCCTCCTGAGGAGGAAGCAGAGGAAGAGGATGAGACGGCCGAAGGAGTTAGTGAGTCGGTCGCTGCCCGAAAATCGGCAAGTGCTCCTTAATCAACAATCGATGGAGAGGAGGCTGTGGATAAACAGAAGGGTCTCATTCCCTCGGTTCGAACCGAGGCAGAATTGGACAAAATCAGGTCCGGGTACCATGTTCCAGACTCGATCATTCTTCGCCTCTCTCTCCCGAATGAACTACCCGACCATCCTCCGATCGAGATGGTCACGATTTTTCAGGTCGCTTTGCAATACGGCTTGCGTCTGCCTCTTTAGGGGATAACTCAGGATTTGCTTTCCCAACTTCGAATAGCACCTGGGCAGATAGTTCTGAATGGGTGGAGGGACTTGTTCGGATGCGCAGTGTTATGGACTGAGATGGAGCATCCGTCACTGACCGTCGATGAGTTTCTTTATCTGTACCAAGTACGGCCGAACCCATAGTAGCCCGGTTGGTATTTTCTATGTGCTTAGTGGAATAAGGGCAGATCTTTGATAACTAACCCTTCTACTTCCAATAAGCACTGGAGAGATAGGTGGTTCTGGGCGTGTGGTCAGTGGGAGACTGCAGAACCTGAGCCCATCAACTCTCGCGTTCCTCGGATTTTCTCCCAAGCAGGTGACTCAGTGTGCGTGCTTTTCTCTACCTCCCCATAATTCTAAGTCTTTGAATATGACTATGTATGTTTTGCAAATATTCCCGAGTGAAGGCCTAGTCTTGGAGTCGGCGCTCTAGCTTGGATCAAAGATCTGAAGGTGCTGAGTCCGGAGCAAAGGTCTTGGAAGAGGCTTCTCCAGCCAAAGCGTCTTTTTGAATCCGGTTTAGACTTGGCCTTAACAGGTACTTTCTAGCTGCCCTTCTTTATTCCCTTTGATTCTCGTTTGACTCGTCTTGTGGTTGATATAGAGATGGCTGAGGCTTGTCCCTTCCTCCATCTGCCTTCCAAAATGAAGGCTCCTCCAAGGTCAGAGAATTGGCCTCCGAAGAGGCCGAAGACAATTTCAAAGACTAAGGGGAAAATTGCCCCGGCCATCTCGATCGTGATTGTTCCTGACTCGGAGGAAGTATAAGTGTTATGGTTTCTAGCTCCTATAATTGTCAAATTTGGTAGTGCCAAAACCTCTCTTAGAATCTGTGTTATGTGTAGCACTTTTACATCATGAAGACTTTGCATCACTCAAGAACAAAGGTCTTTACTTCAAGAAAGGCAAGATTACATGGTCATATTCGAGTATAACATCAAGTGTGTATTCAATGGTCAAGATTCATAATTCAAGCTCCAAGTCAAGACAAAGTCATTTTACTTTAAACCTGAAGCTCAAGATTCAAGATATTTCAAGTTCAAGCTTCTTAAGGCTACAAATTCAAGTTTGAATGTTCTTCAAAAAGTCACAAGTTCAAGCTTCATTCTATGACAAGATCTCAAGCTTGGTGAACTTCAAAGAACGACTATCAAATGAAGAAAAAGAAGTTTCAATGTTCATACATCATGTTTAAGGTATGAATGACCCTAGATTGACCATAGGGTAGGTCATTTTGAATACATAATTCAATTAAATTATTTTATAAGTGAATAGACTATTTCTCGACTAGTCTTAGACTCTGTTCAACTAGTCCTAGCAGTAGCTCGACCAGTCCAAGAAATTCCTTGACCAGTCCTAAGTTTGTTGTAAAATTTTGAAATTTTTTGTTAAGTCACAACCAGTCCTGTAGACTGCTCGACTGGTCGTGTGAATAGGGCTGGACTCGTTCTTGACTAGTCTTGCAGCTACAACTCAAAGTTCAACAATTATTTCAGGTTCCACATGACCATTCGTGGTCAAGTCACGACTAGTTGTGGAGGTCCCTCGACTGGTTGTGAAGGGCCTACGACCAGTTGTGGAAGGGCTTTCTCTTATCGCGCTCACAGTTTCAAAAATCTGTTAGTCTTATGACCAGTCATAGTGTCCACAGGACCATTTGTGAACTTGATTTCTTCACTTATAAATAGAGCACGAATTTTAGAGTTTTTCATCGAATTCAAGATAAATCAATACGCCACTCTGAGAGATAAGTTAGTGTTCTTTTTAAGCTATATTGTGCTCGTTTAATATTCTCTTAATTTAGCTTTGCCATATTTGATTTTGTATTCTCTATTCCATTCATATTTGAAGAAAGGATTGAGAATTGCCCTTTTCTTGTAATCAAAATCAAATAGTGCTAGCCCAACTTGATTTAATTTAAAATCAATTTAGAACCTAGAACCATTTCATAAGTGAGTTTGGACATTGAACTTCTACGTTGAAATTCTACTCCAATTTGGTTCTTTTGGGCAGCATCAAAAAGAGAATATCCAGGTATTTTATATTATTGTAAATTTCTGTTTTGGTTTGTCCGAGGTGATCCAGAAAACTCAAGAGTATGGGGTTTTTTGAATTGTGTAAGCCCACTTGAAAGACACAATTGTGAGGGTTTTAGGTGAACTTGGAAAAACCTATTTTCATAGTGAACACTAATATCCACTGTGTGAGGATATTAGGAGTGGAGCAGTTGTGGGGCTATTTTTCTAAACAGTTGGTGTACAGACAAGCGAACCACTATAATTTCTGGTCTTGTGAATTGATTGTTTATTTCTTTTTGTGGATGATTGTAACTTCCTTTTTGCATTATGGAGAATGTTGTAATTTCTTTTATGCAAGTGTGGGAATGTTGTAATAGCGTAGATTTCTTTCCTTGCTATTTATTTTTTTATTCTTCTGTATCAGTTTGAGTTTTTGATACACAAACTGTTCTAGCAAGGTTGTCCTGCCATAAACCTTTGGTTTTTATGGTGTAAGGTTGTCCTTAGAACAACATTTGTATCAACTTCTTAATACTCGTACATTTGAAGTTGTCTTTAAATTCAGTATTGTGTGATTGTCTATTGCTATCTGTATTTAATTTATTTAAATTTCGCTTTTAAGTTTTAATTTGGCATAGTCCTATTCACCCCCCCCCCTCCTCTAGGACATATAGCTCAGCCTTTTCAATTGGTATCAGAGCCTAATAACTCGCTTTTAATTATTCTTTTTGGATTTATTTCCTGAGCTAATTGATCTGAGCTATTTGAGATGTAAAATTTTGATAGTCTATTAGTCACTAGGCTTCCATCATTTGATGGCTCCAATTATGCCTATTGGAAAGCCAGAATGAGGATTTTCCTAAAATTCATGGATGAGAGTATGTGGCAAGCCACAATGACTGAATGGACCAATCCTATCACTGAAGTAACTAGTATCGATGGATCTAAATCAATGAGAGTTACACCTTATCTTTCTTAGACCACTCTTCAGAAAAATGAGAGTAGTGCCAATGCAAAGGCTTTAAACTCCATAACTTGCGCACTATCATCAAATGAATTTAAAAGAATTATATCTTGTGATACTGCAAAGCAAGCCTGAGATATTTTAGAAATGACACATGAGGGTACAACAATCGTCAAGAAATCTAAAGTCTAAATCCTCACAACCAAATTTGAGAAAATATGTATAGAGGAAAGTGAAACATTTATGGACTTTTATACTAGATTAAATGACATTGTTAACTCTATGTGGGGTCTCAGTGATAAAATGCCAGAAAGTAAAGTTTGTGCAAAGATATTACGCTCACTACCTGAACGGTTCAATTCAAAGGTGACCGCGATCCAGGAACTTCGTGATACAGACAATATGAGGGTAGAAGAATTGGTTGGGTCTTTACAAACTTATGAGTTAAACTTTAAAGCTCCTAAAGGTAAATCCATCACCCTTAAATCTTCTAAATGTATTTCTCAAGAAATAGTAATTTTGATTTAGAAAATTCTGAAGATGATATGGCCCTTTTAGCTAAAATTTTTTATATGATTTTCAAAAGTAAAAAGAGGGTTGATTTTTAAAAATTTAATGATAAGAAAAGATCTAAAGCTAAAACTTGGAAATCTTTAAAAGATAGTCAATGTTATAACTGCTATGAATATGAGCATTTAGCGAATAAGTGTCCTAAAAAAGACAAACCTAAAAAAGAAAGGTATGTTGGCTACTTGGGATGAATCGTCTGGCTCTGAAGCCTCTTCTGAATCAGAAAAATCTGAAACCAAGTCGGGTAATGAAGTTAAAGCCCTTATGACTCTAGCCAAGTTCACTTTTTCAGTTCATGATGATACAACTAGTGAAGAAAATCTGAATAGTGATCATGAAAATGAAGAAGATCTTCAAGATGCGTATAATGCCCTTTACAAGGAGAGTTGTAAAATTACGGTAAAACTAAAACTTCAAAAAGAAAAGTTTTTGAAACTTAAAGAAAATTTTGATACTCTTATTTTAGAAAAATCTCATATTTCAGATTCTTTTGAAAAAATAAAATGCGATTTAGATTTCAAAACCTCCCTTTCTGAAAATCTAAAATCTGAAAATGAAAAACTAAAACTTGAAGTCTCTTCACTTTTGAGTTTAAAGGATACATGGATGTATGCCCAAGGTGATCCTACTCTGGATCCAGAAAATGTTGAGACCGATCTGGTTTGGGCTACGACAAAAATATTCCTCCCAAACATAAGAATACTCCTCCTAAGTTTGTGAAAGGAGAGTCTTCAAACTCAAAAGGAAAAAGTTCAAATCAAAATTATTCTAAAAATGCTTAAACTTTTCAATCCTTAAAACCTAAAAGCAACCATATCAACTATAAAAATCAGAATCGTAATCCTTTAGCTGAGAAAATTGTTGATTTACTTAAGGAGCTCTTAAAATCTAACTCAATGGGTCGGTCTTATAACAACTACAATCATAAGAAGACCAACTATTCTCTTAAACCTAAGATTGTAATGAAATGGGTTCCTAAGGTTACTTGCTTGGTTGCCCACACAACTTTCAAAGCATCAAGCCATTCAAAGTGGTACCTAGACAGTGGATGCTCCAAGCACATGACTGGTGACAAAGGTCTGTTCACCACTCTTAAAGACATGACTGACGGTTCAGTCACATTTGATGATGGTAGCAACCACAGGATTATTGGCTAAGGTACAGTTCAACTTTCTAACCTCCCTTTATTTAAGAATTTTTATATGTAGAAGGTTTAAAATGCAACTTATTAAGCATTTCTTAAATATGCGATAAAAATCGTAGCGTAAAATTTTAAATAAAAACGGTTCTGTAATATTAACTGGTCGCAAAACTTCTGAAAACTGCTATATTGTAAGTGATTCTAGCTCATCTAATCTATCGTGTAACATGGTCCATACCGATGAGAACGAGTTATGGCATAAACGCCTTGGACATGTACACTACCATAACTTATATAGATTGAGCAAAAGAGAGTTAGTAAGAGACTTACCCAAATTACAAAAAATAAATAAAATATGTGGTGAATGCCAGATTAGCAAGCAAACTAGGAGTTCGCACAAAAAAGTGGACTTCAATACCACATTTAAACCACTCGAACTCCTCCACATGAATCTTATTGGACCAACTAGACCGGAGAGTCGAGGTGGCAAGAAGTACATACTAGTAATCATCGATGACTTTACCAGATATACTTAGGTATTCTTCTTAAGAGACAAATCAGAAACTCTTGATGAAGTTAAAAGGGTACTTAGACGTATCCAAACTGAAAAAGAGATTCAAGTCTTTAAGATCTATAGCGATCATGGATCAGAATTTGAGAATAGCGATTTTGAGAAGTTTTGCAGTGATTAGGGAATATCACATGAATTCTCTGCGCCAAAAACACCATAACAAAAATGATATAGTAGAAAGAAAAGTAAAATGCTTGAAGAAATGGCAAATGTAATGTTAAAAAATATGAAGCTCCCTAAAAATCTTTGGGCCGAAGCCGTAAATACTGCATGTTATATAATTAACCATGTTTATACAAGAAAATTAAACGGTAAAATGGCTTATGAAATGTGGATTGATAAGAAGCCTACTGTCAAATACTTTCGAGTTTTTGGCAGCGAGTGCTACATTTTACGTGACCGAGAAAATTTGGGTAAGTTTGACACCAAAAGTGATGAAGGAATATTTTTAGGGTATGCTTTGAATAGTCGAGCATATCGGGTTCTAAATAAGAGAACCGGTGTAATTCAAGAATCCATTAATGTGGTTATTGACGATCACTTGAATACACCTGTCTCAAGTTCAGATAATGATGAGGTACTTCTAATTGATAAACCAGATTCTTCATTAAGTTAAAATAACTCTGAACTAAGAACTGTTAAAGACCATCCAACTAATCAAATTATTGAAAACCTTCTCACTAGTGTACACACTCGTAGACAACTAGAAGATGTGTGTAACTACATGTGCTTTACATCCTAGATAGAACCAGCTAAAGTAAAAGAAGCTCTTACTGACGAAAACTGGATAGTTGCGATGCAAGAAGAGCTTAATCAATTTGTTAGAAGTGATGTTTGATACTTGGTTCCTATACCAAAAGATAAACATATTATCGAAACTAAGTGGATTTTTAAAAATAAGTCTGATGAACTTGGTAATATAATTAGAAACAAGGCTAGGCTGGTTATACAAGGGTACAATGAAATTGAAGGCATCGATTATGATGAAACCTTTGCCCCAGTAGCTCATCTTGAATCAATTAGACTACTTATATCCATTGCTTGCTTTAGAATGTTTAAAATACACTAAATGGATGTAAAGAGTGCTTTTTAAATGGTGATTTGTATGAAGAAGTTTATGTTGAACAACCAATGAGTTTTGAAGACCTAAGAATGGTAATCATGTATACCGCCTAAAAAAGGCTCTCTACAGTTTAAAATAAGCTCCCAGGGCATGGTATGAAAGATTGACTAAGTTTCTACTAAGTAATAACTTCATAATGGGAAGTGTTGATAAAACTTTATTTGTAAAGAAATATAATGATCACATTTTAATAGTACAAATTTATGTTGATGATATAATTTATGGATCTACCTGTGCTAACATAACTGTTGAGTTTGTAGATCTTATGAAATCTAAGTTCGAAATAAGCATGGTTGGGGAATTGAATTATTTCCTAGGGTTTCAAGTTAAACAGCAACCTCATGGCTTCTTTATTTCTCAAACCAAATATGCTCTGAACTTAGTTAAAAAGTTCAGATTTGAGAATGGGAAAAATTTTGATACTCTTATGAGTACGATTCTAAAACTCTCAAAGGACTCTACAGGTAAGAAAGTGGATCCTAAATTATATCGCAGTATGATAGGTAGTTTGTTGTATTTAACTGCAAGCCGACCTGATATTGCATTTAGCACATGAATTTGCGTTAAATATCAATCTGACCCTAAAGAGTCACATTTAATTGTTATTAAGCAGATTATGTAATATGTCGCAAGTACAACAAATCTGAGTCTTTGGTATCCACATGATACTAGTGTTCAATTAGTTAGGTACATTAATACCGATTAGGCTGGTAATGTTGATGATAGGAAATCAACCAGTGGTAGTTGTTTCTATGTTAGGAACTGTTTAGTTTCTTGGCAGAGTAAGAAATAAAGTTCTGTATCGCTCTCTACCGCTGAGGCTGAATATATTGTTGCAGCTAATGCATGCACTCAGCTTGTATGGATGAAAAAAATGTTAAGCGATTACGGAATTGCACATGACTCTATGGTTTTGTATTATGATAATTCCAGTGCAATTAATATATATATATATATAAATTCAATTCAGCATTCATGAACCAAGCACATTGACATTAGATATCATTACATTCATGAGTTAGTGGAAGAAAAGATAATTACTTTGGAATACATTCTGACCGAGACTCAACTTGCTGACATATTCACAAAACTGCTTAACAAAAGAAGGTTTTCTAAATTGAAATTTGATCTTGGTATGTGCAATTTGAATTGATTATTCATGCATTTATGTATTATAATGTATATACTTATTAGTTTGTATGGTTGAAGTTCAAAATTTAAAGAAAAATGCTCATTTTTGGCTATGCACGACCAGTCGAGTACATGCTTGACTAGTCGTGGCATGATACTTTTGATGAGATCGGATTAGATTCTACGGCTGACCCTGATTATTAGCCTTCTAATTTTGTTGAGAGGATGAATTCTCTTGAGGAATAGGTGGCTCAGATTCATGTAACCTAGGATCCGTAATTTGCATATATGCGTAAATATATGAGGCACATTAATAAGGGTTTACATCAGATTGATCCATCTATTCCTGCTCCCACTTCAGGATTTGATTAGTATTTTCTAATCTTGGTTTGTAATAGCTTTAATGCTACTTGGTTTATTTTGTCTTGTAAGGTTATTCTTGACTTAACTTGGTAGTACTTGGTTAATTATGTTTGAATATGACTTGCTTATGGATTTCATATGATGACTTTCTTGATCATTTATTCCTCAATACTCTTCTTATTCTTCCTTCTTTATATAATGCCACTTCTATTTCTTGATTCCTTCCTTTGTCATATTGTGACAAGAAGGGGGAGAATTTTGGCATGCTTAATATATGGTGATTGTGGTATATATTGGTATGACGTGTGGATTATGGATGTGGATTATGGATGGATTATGGATATGGATTATGGATGGTTGATTGTGAATGATTCTATTTTATGAAGGGGAGTTAAGTAAGGGGGAGTATTGTGAAATTGATTGTTGGTGGAAGTAATTTGAGTTGATGCTTGATTTCTTTTTATAACTGGTGTATGATTCTTTATGCATATAATGCTTATGTTTGTATCGAGTGTGTTTTGTCACAAATTTAACAAAGGGGGATATTGTAAGTGTTATGGTTCTAGCTCCTATAATTGTCAAATTTGGTAGTGCCAAAACCTCTCTTGGAATCTGTGTCTTGTGTAGCTCTTTTACATCATAAAGACTTTGCATCACTCAAGAACAAAGGTCTTTACTTCAAGAAAGGCAAGATTACATGGTCATGTTCGAATACAACATTAAGTGTATGTTCAATGGTCAAGATTCATAATCCAAGCTCCAAGTCAAGACAAAGTCATTTTACTTTGAACCTCAAGCTCAAGATTCAAGATATTTCAAGTTCAAGCTTCTTAAAGCTACAAATTCAAGTTTGAATGTTCTTCAAAAAGTCACAAGTATAAGCTTTATTCTATGACAAGATCTCAAGCTTGGTGAACTTCAAAGAACAACTATCAAATGAAGAAAAAGAAGTTTCAATGTTCATACATCATGTTTAAGGTATGAATGACCCTAGATTGACCATAGGGTAGGTCATTTTGAATACATAATTCAATTAAATTATTTTATAAGTGAATCGACTGTTTCTCGACTAGTCTTGGACTGTGTTCGACTAGTCCTAGCACTGGCTTGACCAATCTAAGAAATTCCTCGACCAGTCCTAAGTTTGCTCCAAATTTTTAGAATTTTTTGTTAAGTCATGACCAGTCTTGTAGACTGCTCAACCAGTCGTGTGAACAGTGCTCGACTCGTTCTCGACCAGTCCTGCAGCTACAACTCAAAGTCCAGCAACTATTTCAGGTTCCACATGACCAGTCATGGTTAGGTCATGACTAGTTGTGGAGGTCCCTCGACTGGTCGTGAAGGGCCTACAACCAGTCGTAGAACGGCTTTCTCTTATCACGCTCAAAATTTAAAAAATTTGTTGGTCCTATGACTAGTCGTAGTATCCACATGACTAGTCGTGAACGCGATTTCTTCACTTATAACTAGAGCATGAATATTAGAGTTTTTCATCGAATTCAAGATAAATCAATATGCCACTCTAAGAGATAAGTTAGTGTTCCTTTTAAGCTATATTGTGCTTATTTAATATTCTCTTAATTTAGCTTTGTTATATTTGATTTTATATTCTATATTCCATTCATATTTGAAGAAGGGATTGAGAATTGCCCTTTTCTTAGAATCAAAATCAAATAGAGCTAGCCCAACTTGATTTAATTTAAAATCAATTTAGAACCTAGAACCATTTCATAAGTGAGTTTGGACATTGAACTTCTACGTTGAAATTCTACTCCAATTTGGTTCTTCTAGGTAGCATCAAAAAGAGAATATCCAGGTATTTTACATTATTATAAATTTCTATTTTGGTTTTTGAGATTGTGCCAGAAAAATCTCTAATTTGGTTTGTCTAAGGTGATCCAGAAAACTCAAGAGTGTGGGGTTTTTTGAATTGTGTAAGCCCACTTGAAAGAAATAATTGTGAGGGTTTTAGGTGAACCTGGAAAACCTATTTTCATAGTGAATGCTAATATCCACTGTGTGAGGATATTTGGAGTGGAGTAGTTGTGTGGCTGTTTTTCTAGACAGTTAGTGTAAACACAAGCGAACCATTATAATTTCTGGTCTTGTGGATTGATTGTTTATTTCTTTTTGTGGATGATTGTAATTTCTTTTTTGCATTGTGGAGAATGTTGTAATTTCTTCTATTTAAGTGTGGGAATGTTGTAATAGCGTAAATTTCTTTCCTTGCTATTTATTTCTTTATTCCTCTGTATCAGTTTGAGTTTTTGATACACAAAACGTTCTACTAAGGTTGTCCTACCATAAACCCTTAGTTTTTATGGTGTAAGGTTGTCCTTAGAACAACATCTGTATCAACTTCTCAATACTCGTACATTTGAGGTTGTCTTTAAATTCAGTATTTTGAGATTGTCTATTCCTATCTGTATTTAATATATGTAAATTCTGCTATTAAGTTTTAATTTCGCATAGTCCTATTCACCCTCCGTCTAGGATGTATAGCTCGGCCTTTTCAGGAAGGGGCGGGAGCGGCGGCCGCAGTGGCTCTTGAGTCCCGAGGGTCTGCTGAGCCAGGACTTGTTGCGGAGTTAGCTCCTGAACAGAGGGAGGAGTAGAGAAGAGAGGAGCCCTCAGGAAGGGAGACAACTCAATAGCAGACGTCGATCTTCCAACGGGCCGTTAAGGACATGCTCCCTTGGGCGATCTCCCTTGGGAGCAAAAAGGACTTCACTGCCCTCTTTTAAGCTCCCCCCAAGGCTGACTCTCTCCCATATGGTGAAGATGCTTCTCGAGGTAAGAGCTGAACTTTGCGCTTGCTTTGTCGGTTTCCTTGGGCTTAAATGATCTTTTGTTTTCCTTTCGCAATTTGCCCCTTGTATGCTCAGGGCTTGCTCGGATCTGGTTGACACTCAGAAATGGGCTGAGGAGGTGGAAGCACAACTGGCTGCTGCTATGCCTTGGCTCAACATAATGACTGGCGACTTAGGGGTTGCCATGCAGGCCCTCGAGGGGGCTATCACCGAGAGTGCTCGTTTGGCCTTACAATGGAAAGAGGCCTAGGAGGAGAGCCGGCGGAATCACTAGGCTTATGTCTCCTCTAAAGAGAAGTTGGCTCAGCTTAGGACCGAGACTAAGGCTGCCCTTGCCCATGCCAAGGTCCAGGCCGTAAAGGCCTATCTTGAATCCCGTAAGTATTTAGACGAGTGGGACCGCTTGCATCAGGATGACTATGCCAAGTGCATGGACCTGATGAAGCTGTCCTTCTCCGAACTTGATCTTTCGTGATTCGACGACAGTGCCTCTGGGTTTGATGGTCCGGATGTCGGGGTAGTTGGGTCTTCTGGTATGGCACCGGCTGATCTTGAGATTACTTTCGAGACTGCTCATGAGGTGGCGCCAGTGGTTACTCCTAGTGGCAGTAGCAGCTGAATCTGAGCCACCTCCTAAGTCAGCTTCTGGTGAATCTTGAAGCTAATTTTGGATTGCAACGCTTCAAGCACTTCAAGCACATCAGGCTTTAAGCCAGGCTCAAGAGCATCTACAACCAGGGGGGGACATCGCTTATCTCGATCGACTCTTTTCCACGTTTTTCCTGTCACTTTGTCAATGTAATTCTAAAGTAGGAACTAATGTAATCCGATGTAAAACTCATACTGATGAATGAATATATTTGATTTTTCACATTCATTTGACTAAATTTACATGCTTTTCATTCTTTGCTCGTTTGATAACAGAATTTAACCAATCGGTCACCGGCCGACCTAGGGATAGTAGATATTTAGATGCTCGGCATTCCATTAGTGAGGGAGTAATTACCTAGTTAGATCTTCATACCGAAATGTTATAAGTTGGATGGTGCTCGAGACAACATAAGATCCTTCCCAGTTGGGTCCCAGTGTGCTCGCACCAACTTTTTTTATGTTTAGGAATGTTTTTCAGAGGACCATGTCCCCAACTCGGAATCGTCTAACCTTGACTTGGGCATTGTAGAACCGAGATACTTGTTGTTGCCGAACTGTCATTCGTAGCCGAGCCCTTTTCCTTTGTTCTCCCAAGAGGTCAAGTATGAGAGCCAGCAGTTCTTCGTTGTCTCGTTTATTAAACGAATTGACTCGAGTAGAAGGCATTCCAATCTTGACTGGAGTGATGGCTTCTGATCCATACGCAAGGGAGAAAGGAGTCTCTCCTATAGCTATTCGAGTGGTAGTTCAGTAAGCCCATAGTATTTTAGGAAGTTCTTCAGCCCACGGTCCCTTCGTTTGGTTGAGTTTGGTTTGGAGATGCTGTTTGATAGTCTTGTTGACTGCCTTGACCTGTCCATTTGTCTGAGGATGATGGGGAGACGAGTAGACATTCCTTATTTTGAGATTGTCGCACATCCCTCGATATTGCTTATTGTCGAACTGCTTCCCGTTGTCAGTAACAATGGTCCGAGGTATCCCAAATCGGTAGATGATATTTTTCCAGACAAAATCTGTAATCTTTTATTCAGTTATCCTAGCCAATGGTTAAGCTTCGGCCCACTTAGTGAAGTAATCCACCGCGACAATGGCAAACTTAGTCTGACCTTTCCCCAAAGGGAACGGTCCGATGATGTCCATCCCCAACTACATGAAGGGCCAAGGACTGGCCATAGGAGTCAGTTCCTCGGGTGGCTATCTTAGAATGACCATGAATCGTTAGCATTTTTTGCAACTTTGGACAAGCTTACGAGCGTCATGCTGAAGGGTCAGCCAGTAATATCCTTACTGCAAGACCTTGTGCACAAGTGATCATCCTCCTAAGTGATTTCCGCAAATCTCTTCGTCAGTTTCCCATAGTACATAGTTAGCCTTGTAGTGTCTTAGGCAGCGTAACGAAGGAAAAGCCCTTTCTTATATAGTACACCGTTGAGTATGGTGTAATGGGAGGGTCGAATTTTCAATCGTCGGGCCTCGGCACGATCCTCAAGCAACTTTTTATTGTCGAGATATTGGACGATCGGATCAAGCCAAGTAGGTTCCAAATCGATCGAGTGTACGGTTGAGCTAGGCAGGTCGTCGATGCTTGGCTTAGTGATGTACTCAATTGGAACAGACCTGGGTATATCATCCTCATCGGCAGAGGCAAGTTTTGCCAATAGGTCGGCTTTAGCGTTTTGTGTTCAGGGGATCCGAATGACAGTAAATCGTTGAAACCCTTCGATCAACTCTTTGGCTTTCTTCATGTAGGCTTTTAGCTGCTCTTTACGTGTTTGATACACACTAGTGACCTGATTAACGACCAACTATGAGTCACTGAATATGTTGAGATGAGTAACACCTAGACTGGCTGCTAGTCGAAGGCCGAGCAATAGGGCTTCGTATTCTACTGTATTATTCGAGGCTTGAAATCCAAGTCTTAAGGCTATTACATGTAAGTTTGATCAGGAGTTTTCAAGATGACTCCTGCCCCGCTTGTCTTAGAGTTGGAGGAGCCATCCATGTAAAGCTGCTAGTGGGGTGGGTCGGGCGATGTCTCGGGAGCTGCAGTCATCGACTGATTGGCTGGCTCATTTACAAGCTCAGTAGGTGGATCGGTTTGTGGGGTTGCTTCAGCTATGAAGTCAACCATAGCCTGTCCTTTAATTATTACCCTTGACTTGTATTAAATATCAAATTCATTGAGCTCAATTGCCCACTTCGTTAGGCAGCTGGAAGCTTCTGGTTTCTGGAGAATCTGACGCAATGGGAGGTCAGTTACAATGATGATGGAGTGCGCTTAAAAGTATGGCCATAATCGCTGTGAAGACACAACTAATACTAGGGTCACTTTCTCAAGAGGTGGATATCGCGTTTCTGCTGAGAGCAGTGCTTTGCTGACATAATAGACTTGTAATTGCTTCCTTTCATGCTCATGTATCAAGGCCAAGCTTACGGCCGTGTCGAAGATCGCCAGATACAACAGCAAGGCTTCCCCAAGCTCGGGCTTTGATAGGAGGGGTGGAGATCCGAGATATGTATTCAACTGTTGGAATGCTACTTCACACTCTTCCGTCCAATCTACCATTTATCGTCCCTTCAATTGTTTGAAGAATGGGAGGCATTTATCGGTAGCTCAAGAAAGGCAGCGCTTGAGTGCGGCTACCCATCCAGTCAGTCTCTGTATATCTTCAATCGTTCTCAGGGATTTCATGTCACGCAACACCTTGATCTTCTCCGAATTTGCCTCGATCCTTTGCTCGCTGATTAAGAATCCAAGAAATTTACTTGAGCTTGCTCCAAAGGAACATTTGCTCGGGTTCAACTTCATCTGATATTTGTGAAGGATAATGAACATTTCTTCTAAGTCAGCAATATGTCGGCCGCCCGTATACTTTTAACGAGCATATCGCTGATGTACACTTCCATGGTTTAGCCGATTTGCTGAGCAAACATTTTGTTCACTAATCGCCAGTAGGTTGCTCCTACATTTTTTAAGCCAAATGACATCACACGGACTGACAAAGGTAGTCTTAGATTTATCTGATTGATGCATTATAATTTGATTGTACCCAGAATAAGCATCCATAAAACTAAAAAGTCCATGCCCTGTCGTGCTGTCCACCAAATGATCGATCCTCGGAAGACGAAAGCTGTCCTTCGGGCAGGCTTTGTTTAAGTCGATATAATCGATACAGATTCGCCACTTCCCATTGGCTTTTTTAACAAGTACGACATTAGATACCCATTCCGGATAGTATATCTCCTCAATGAATTTATCCTTGAGGAGCTTATTGACCTCTTCTTCAATGATGGCGTACTTATAAGGCCTGTATCATACTCCATATTGTTCCTTAGGCTTCCGCAGTCCTCCGGGTCGAATTCCAGTAACCCTCGACCTATATCTGATGTTTACGTGCGATCTTAAGCTGAGTCCTGCATACCGAAGTTAGCTTGATCCAAAACTTGTACCTTAACGATCACCACGGTTCTAATGCCACGACTCGCACACTAATCTGATACCCAGGCTAGGAGATGTGATCTCACGTTCATCTCAAGGAAAATGCCACGTGTTATGAATTTTGAGAAATCTCTACCACCCATCATATCAAGTCAAGTCAAGTACACCACTCATACCTTAATGCCACCTCACCTTATCCCAAGTACAAACACTCACTCCCTCTTTTCCACAAGTCAACTCTCTCTCTCTCTCCCTACCCATCCCTCTTTTACCAAAATTTCAAACAAACTCATACCACTCCATCCCCTTCCTTACAACACCCATTCTAACCATCTCATATCAATCCATCACCTCCCTTTCTCTCTTATTGTCTTAGCAATCTCCCAACTCCCATGAGAGCTTCCAACGACTAAGCTCTCTCTCCTAAAAACAAGTGTGGCCCACTTTCCCACCCTCTCATCTCCCATCTCAACAATTCATTCTCCATCAACTTCTATTAAAATAAAAGGCAAGGAGCATAGTAGTCCAAGGAGCTAAAGAAGAAGGGCGATAGGTGGGTGATCCACCATTGATTTTGATTTCTAAGGTCCCACATATGGTGGGACCCACCTTGATGTATGCATTATAAAGGGGAGGGCCCATAGTGGTGGGGTCCCTCCCCTCTTCTCGTCTCTCTCTCTCTAACACTCTCTTCTCTATTTTTCTGCGGCCCACCATGATGAATGTATTTTATCCATGTTAGCCACTAAGTGAGCCCACATGGCAGTCCATTTGGACAGGCATGACTGAAGGAGAGCATAAATGTCAGCTTGATCAGGGTAGTGGCCCACTGGTGTGGACCCCACCATATATATGTGTTGCACATGTACCGTCCAAGCAAAACACAAATTTTAGCAACCTAATTTCTGGTGGGCCACACCATGTGGACCACACTGTCCAATGTCAAGACCTGCCAGCGTCTAGACTCTTTGGACGCCGGGAGCTCCCAAACTTTCATATAATATTATAATATATTATACTATATTATATTTATATAAATGTATATATAATATATAATATTATATAATATATTATCTCAAGATGTATTTGAGTGGGCCACACCCACATGATGACTCCACCGAATACATCCAGCCATCCATTGATGGACGCTGGATGCTAGGTGGGTATATTATAATATATATAAATTTAAATATATATAATAAAAATATAATATATATATATTAGATTTTATATAATTGTGGTGGGCCCCACGTGGGACCCACCTGCGCCGTTTGAAACTCATACAACAGTTATATAGCAACTGTATTGACGTCAGCAGGGTCTATGGGACCACCTGCTGAGTGGTTTGCACCACCCTAACCGTCCATGTGGATGGGACCACTGTGTATACCCAAACCGTCCATCATTGTGCAATCCACACCGTCCGTCTGATGGACGATGGGCCTACAACCACAGCTGCTGTATCTCGGCAGCAAGCTTTATGGGTCCCTCTATGTATATGTTACATCCTAACCGTCCATCCATTTGGCTAGCTCACCTCAAGGCTTGAGATTAAAAATAAGACAGATCTAGTTATCAGGTGGACCACACTACAAAGAGCAATGGGTTTGAACACCACCATGGAAACCCCCTTGGATTACAGAAGTTTTGAACCAATATGATATTTTTTCCCTCACTGTTTAGGTCTTTGTGACCTTATGAAAAGTCTAGATGGGAAAATAAATGCTATGGTGGGCCCTCTAAAATTTTAACAGTGTGATTCATTATCACCACTGCCATTTGTGGTATGGTCTAGATGATCTTTTGGATATGATTCCTTTTTTTTTTAATGCTCTAAAATGATCTATAACAATGAATGAATGGTGCATTGGAATCGACCCATTTGACTCAGCCCATTTGATCGGTCATTCAACTTGGCCCATTCAACTTGGCCTATTTGATTTAGCCCATTTGACTTGGCCCATTTGATCGGCCCATTCAACTTGGCCCATTCGACTTGGCCTATTTGATTCGGCCCGTTTGAATCGACCCATTTGACTTGTCCTATTTGATTTGGCCCATTTGAATTGGCTTGATGTTATATATATATACATACATATACATACATACATACATACATACATATATATATATATATATATATATATATATTGGCCCATGAGTGAGACCCAATGTGATGCTTATATGCCCCATAAGCGAGGCCCATGATGATGTATATTAGACCCTTGTATGAGGTCGTGGGTCCATTATATGATTGGCCCTATAAGCACCACTCCTTGGGAGTAATATTGGTTAAAGGACCACATTGATGGGCAATGATGGTTGAACGTCCACATTGTGATCTTCCCTTAGGCCTTGTTGGGCTCTTCCTCATCATTCTCTCATGGGTTAACCCAAATGCTTGCCCCATTGATTTTCATTAGTCCATAATCGGCCGTCCATCTATGGACCCCACCTTACGTCGAGGTTGATTATCGATGCCAATTATCGGTGCCGATTGCTGATACCGGTTACTGTTGTCGATTATGAGTTTGTGACAGCATAACATTATAATACCTGCCTATACGCATCATTTGTATATTTGTTATGTGATGTGATTGCCATTGCATATGCCATAGTGCATGTAGTTTATGCGACTCCCTGATAGGCAGAGTTACTCCACATGAACACACGGTATGCACATGATTGATGCATGATTGGACTGCATGACTCATGCACTTTGCATTTATGTGATTGTGATCACTGTATGCCCTAGTGACATCAGGGCTATAGCCTCCACAAATACATTGTGGGTAGCCGGATTGGATATCGAAAATAATGTTTCTAGCATCAGGGTGCCATAGATGTCCCTGCGTGAAAATCTCTAAACCCGATGGTACTAGAGGATGACTCCAAAGTCGAGATCGGGTAGATACATGAGCGCACGAGAGCCGAATACAAGGAGGCCACGTCTCCCACTATGTCGAGGTCGGTTGGAAAGGGGTGTAGCCTTACCTGCCCAAGGGGAGGGAGCATTGCTAGGCTGAGTTTGACCAGCTCATGAATGGGTCCCCTATCGACATTCCGGATAGGTATTGGTAGACTATTGGCCAGGTGGATAGTGAGTTTTCTTATGCTCACTTTGACTGCGTGCTTGGAAAAGGGGCAATGCCATTTGAAGTGTACTAAACCCCAGTAATTATCCAGAATGAGAATTGTACTGATATTTGATGCCTTAATGATGAGCTGCATTGATATGTGGATTTAAATGAGGATTGGCATGCTTGAGTTGCATCTCACATCGCATGGTCTTGATGTGACCGATAACATTCATATCTTGTACCGCATAGCCTTAGTATGGCTGATTGCATTTATGTACCCATTAGCACGAGTCCGCATTACTTCGACATTGCATTCTGAACAAATTCACATTATGCACACACTTACACCACCCTCTAAGCTTTTTATAAGCTTATGCACGATTGATGTGTGCAGGTGATGCCAGGACGTAACCGTAGCCTATCTACAATTGGAGCATACAGTCAGGCTTCAGGAGTTTCTGTTATTATCATTATCTTGCATTTCTCTTCATATGCATTGTACTCAAAGTTTTTGATCATAGTGGATTTTGTAATGATGTTCTTATGGTTATTGTTCATGGGTTATGCTTATGGTTATACTTATTATGAATCAAAATCATGTTTGAAATTCTCCTTGTAGAATCCTAGGATCGGAACCTGGTGTATGGGTGCATGGAGCAAGAATGTGGTACTATGGAGGTTGTCAGCACCGAATTTAGCGATCAAAAATTTTGTGAGCCCAGTTTCTGAGTTTGGGGCATGACAGTACCTTTCAGGGCTGGTCATTGCTTCCGTTGGATCGGTCGGTAGGTTGGGTCGATATTGAGGCGATGAGTCATTACCGAGGGATCGATCCTGGGCATGTCTTCATAGCTCCACGCAAATACATCGACGTACTGTTGGAGTAGAGATACCAACTTATCTTTTAGGGGCGACTGTGAGATGAGCCAATCCGAACAATTTTGGACTTGCCTGTCTCGACCAAAGGTATTGGAATGAAGTCCTCTACCAGTTAACCTCGCTCATGAGTCTCGGCTCGAGGGTCCAATGATTCGATCGTGGTTACCTCGATTGGAGATTTTACGGTCGTCGCATAGTAGCGCCTTGCATCCCGTTGGTCACCTTTGATGACTCCTACTCTTGACTCGGTCAGAAATTTCATGGAGAGATGGTACAGCAATACAATAGCCCAGAGGAGGCACAGGGAGGGTCGACCAAAGATGGCGTTATAGACTGATGACTGGTCAATTACAAGAAAGTTGACCATAACCATTGATTGGTTGGGGGAATCCCCAGCAGTGAGTGGGAGTGAGATAACTCCTTCAGGAAGGGTTTGTCCACCCAAGAATCTGATCAATGGGGTTCGAACTGGACGTAATGTCGACCATTCGATGCCTATTTTGTCGAATGCTTGAGTGAACAGTACATCTATGGATGATCCTGTATCAATGAGAATACAGAACACTTTGCAGTTTGCTATAGTGAGGGTGACGACTAAGGCGTCATCATGCAGATGAAGAATAACCCGAGCGTCTTCATCGGTAAAGGATATGTAGTACTTTTCCTTCTTTCTTTCTTTTAAATGTCAAGTTAAAATCAGGATCTCGAACTCAGGCCGATTGATGCTCCTAGCGTGATTTTTCGAGCGTTGTTCGAGTCGCCTCCAGTTCGGGGACCACCGACAATAGTTTATATTTCTTCCGTAGGTCAGTTGTCACCTGAGCGTTCTTCAATTGTCTCGGTTCTTTGGTCGACATGTTCTCTGACATGGCCTTCTCAGATGAGCCTCTCTATTTCTTATTTCAAGTTATAGCAATCAATCGTATTATGCCCATGATCACGATGATAATGGCAGTACTTGTCTTTGTTCCGATGGTTAGGGTTACCACGGAGCTTATCGGGCTAGTTTATGAACCTTTCGTTCTTTATTTCCATAAGGACTTGCTCTCACGATTTAATGAGAGTGTAAGTCGAGAACTTATTATCAGGCTGCTTGCTTGTCTTGCGATCGTCCCAGGGGCGCTCATCTTTCCTCTTCTTACCACTGGCCGAGTCAGTATCCTTTTTAGCTGACTGTTTCACCAGGTTTTTAACATTCTGAGCAGCTTCTTGCCAGATTCGGGTTTCTTCAGCATTAGCATACTTCTCCGATCGAGCCATAAACTCGGCTAGGGTAGATGGAGGATTTTTATCGAGAGATAAAAGGAATGGATTGTCTCTTACCTCCTGCATGATGGAATTTAGGGTCGTTTCATCGAAATGTTTCCAAACCTGTAGTGCTTCAAGATTGAACCGCTTAATATAGTCTTTGAGGAGCTCTCCCTCCTTTTGGACTATATTGTTTAGGTGTGCTGACGCCTTGAGTCTTTTCTTTCCAATGATGAAATTGGCAATGAAGGCATCGCTAAGCTCGATGAATGAGCTAATAGACCTTGGTTTTAGTTGTTTCAACTAAAGCCAAGCTACATCTGCCAGTGTAAGGGAGAATGCTCGGCACATAACAGCATCTGAAGTGTTGTGTAACTCCATGTAAGTCAGGAAGGACTCAATATGATCAGTTGGGTCAGCGTTTCCAGTATATGGCGTGATCTGAGAAAGGTGGAATCACTTGGGCAGTCGCGCTTGCATTATCAAATGTATGAACGAAGATTCCTTTTCCTCAGGTCTCGTCTGGCCGGCTGAGTGACTCTGCTTAGAATCCGAGAATTACTTCCGCAGATCTTGGATCTCAGCTTTTCAAGGTTCTTGACTGTCGGCTGTTCCCTCGACCAGAGGTTTGTCCCACCTTCTACGGTCTATTTCATGTTGTAGATCTGAGGCTGGTAGCTGGACTGCTACTAAGACATGAGATGGAGCGGGTTCAGCCGACGTCTCATGCCCGAGAATTACTTCCGCAGATCTTGGATCTCAGCTTTTCAAGGTTCTTGACTGTCGGCTGTTCCCTCGACCAGAGGTTTGTCCCACCTTCTACGGTCTATTTCATGTTGTAGATCTGAGGCTGGTAGCTGGACTGCTACTAAGACATGAGATGGAGCGGGTTCAGCCGACGTCTCATGCTGAGTCGGTTGAGGAGCAACTGGCGAAACGGTTGGTTGAGGGTTGATCGGTTGTTAGGTAACATGTTGTCGAGCATTTTCTTGATTAGGGGCTTGCGTCGGATGGGGTTGCAACTATTCTAGCATTTGCTTCATATAGGTCATATCATTCCAGATCTCTTGAACCTCTCTTTCCAGTCTTCCGGTTCCTCGGTTCCTCTAGGAGCGCCTGGATGAGCCAGAGGTTACTTGGCAGGTCACGAAGCCCTGGCGATTCTCCTATTGTTCTGGCCATCTTTGGGCTCCATTGGTCGCCTGGGGTCCCTTAACTGGAACTTCATTAGGTTCCTCTTGAGCGGTTCTTCGTGTTCTTACCATGGCGGTTTATTTGAAGCTTTTCGATAGAGTTGGGAAAAGGACTTTTCGTATCGCTTCCCACAGATAGCACCAAATTGTTGATGCAAAAATCTGGTGCACCCTCCTTGGATCCTTTACCTGCACAGGAAGAAGACAATGAAGACCCTAGCTAGAGCCGGGGACCCTCTGATGCTAAAGTCAGGGATAGGATTGTATTAAAGGGTTTGAGAGAGTTTTTTGCGTACCTTTCACCCTTGAAGCCTCTTATATTTATAGGAAGGGGAGGATCCCATCGTGCCAGGATTCTTTCCTGATATTTTGGAGATTCAATGTCAATCCAATTTTGGACTCTAGCCGATCCCGAGATCCTCGGGATCGGGGATCTTCTTCCTAGATATTTGGGAAGGTGTTTCACTTTACACTGTTTCTCCCTTTCTCAATAGATTTTACCGATTGAATCGAGCCTGACTGACTCTATTGATAAGTGAGTCTCGGCTGGCTATAGAAGGTTGAGCTCCTTGCCTTCTGTCAGATGAGATGAGACTGATCCATAATCAGCGTGCCTTCCTAATCCGATAGCCGACTCTGTAACTGACCCAAGGATAGGTCGGTTTTATGGCCGGTCGTGTGACTTCCGAGCATTGGGCCTTAGTCAACCTATTTGGATGTTGCTGCCTCTCTTGTCAAGCCAATTTCATGCACCTCAAAGATTCCTTGCCTTATGGATCAGGACTTTGTAAGCCTCGGTCTGGATCGGTTCCTTATAATCCGAGCTAAGTCTCTCCTTTAAGCTTTGGGTATGCGTGCCTCGGTCAGGCTTGTTGCCTCGGGAGCCCGGGTAGTGTCAGTAGGGTTGGTCCATTCCATAGCCAAGTCTCTAGACTTGTACTATTTTTTCCCAAAAGTTCCTATCACTAATGGTCGCTTGATCAATAAAGAATAAAATGATATATTAAGGAAAATACATTCCCATGCATGATTACGTACGTGTAATAATCAAGAAAAATGTGACATATACATTTTGATCGTCAAACTCCAAAAATGTGTAGCCCACCTTAAATGATTACAATCATGATACTAATATATCATAATCAAGATCACAAAAAATAAATTATTTATTTATTTATTTTAATACATACATCGATCGTTATCATTTCAAGAGATCTTAACCGTTAATCATAAAAATGGATTGCACTATAGGTTAGATCTTGCTTTAAAGATAGTACCCCAAGTTACTTCTTGCTACTCGGTTTAAATGAACCCACAAATTGCTGATTTAAAAACCCTTAATAACTTATACTTAATCTTAAAAGAAATTGAATTGGGCTTCTGTTCCGGCCCATTTGAATTTGTATATTAATATGGGGTCCATATGAGCTTTCCAACGACTCATGGATTACTTATTATGGTTCCTTTACAAAAGGTAGATTTAGATAGTTAAAAAAAAAAAAAAAAAGACGCTACTACATGAATAAAGGACCTAAGTCCATATATGAGCCCACCTGACTAAGGAGGCTTTAAACAACAATTACTTGGACAAAATTGTTATCTATTAATTTCACTAAATGGGACTTCATGCCTTTAATAGTTATAAAATAATTGGTGGTAATTCATTTACAATAGTAAATATATACCACAATCCTTACCATTCAAAACAAGGGGCCTAAAAATGTCACAAAAAATCGATTTGAATTACTGATTATTAAACTTTTGGTTGTCCATTTCATACCGATCTATTTGATGAGCTAAGAAAGATTGATTAATGTTTTTCTGGACTATAAAGAAAGGATCTCACAATCATAACAGTGAAGATTGATGTACATTCCAGCTACATATTCATTAGTGGAATATGACAAACCCACACCATCATTAGTCCCTTATGATATATGAACTATTATTATTAGTTAATTGATGAAGGAAGAAATGATCTAATTGTTAACTAATGAGATTCAACTCTAAGATTTTAGTTTTCACTCTCTCATCTTTGAAATCGTACTTATTCATACTTGATTGCACAAAAGGTTATTTTCCAAGAGAGGTTTTGAAACTTGAGGATTGAGGATTACTTCACGCATGTTTTTGCCCGATACTAGAAAAATGCTAGTTGGGGGTGTGTTGAGTGACAAATATTGCATATTTTCCCCTATTTATGCCTTAGTTTTATAAACATGATAGTGCTTAATGAGAGTGCTCTGCTTTGTCAATTAACGTGAGGGTTGAGTCGATGAGTCAAGTGAGCCCCATATGAAGAATGTTCAAGCCATTGCCTTAACTAGATGTGTACTCTGAGCTCGTCAAAGGTAAACTAAGCCTCACATCCATGTCCTAAAACACTCAGGTATATAATGCCTTAAAAGCCTTAGAACAACCCATGAATTAAAAGTCTAAAAACTTAAGTTTTAAATAGGAAATTTTTTCTCTGTGTCAATGTCTTCGAATGCTCATGATCGATGATATCGGATAGTACTCAATGATATCGAATTAAGCCTTTTTTATGTCCAGCAACCACAAAGTAATTTAGACCAAATGCTCGACAGATCGAACATACATTCAATGATATCGAACAACAGTAATCGATGACATCGAAGGTCGGTCGATGATAGTGAAGGGCTTAGAGCATTATCCAAAAAATCTTTTAGGAAAATATTCTAATATTAGTCGAGTAATTGAATGAGATTCGATGTTATCGAAATTCAAATTTTGATGACATCGATTAGGGTTCGATGCTATCGATTTTGGATGAATTTTGTTCAGCAAGCTTAACAAGAAAATCAATGAAAATGTTCGAGGAATCGAGACAGCCTCGATGATATCGATGTTCAAATTTTGATGATATCGAGGGAGTCTCGATGAAATAAGAAAGAGGACATAAAGTGTCTACCGAGCTTTTAAGAAATATCTCCCAAAAAGATTGAGGAATCGAAATTAGATTCGATGATATCATAATTTAAATTTCGATAACATCGAATAGGCATCGATGTCATTGTGGCCAAACTTTATAATGTCCATCAAGCTCTTGTGATATAATGTCAAGGAATCGAACCATGATTCGATAACATCGATGTTTAAATATCGATGTCATCGAATCTGGTTCGATCTGTCACACCCCAAACTCGAAAACCGGGCTCACAAAATTCCCGATAGCCAAATCCGGTGCCGACAGCCTCCGTAGTACCCCATTCTCGGCTCCCAGCATCCATATGCCAGATTCCAATCCTGGGATCCTACAAGGAGGATTTTTTTTCAATGTACATTTAACTCATAATAAGCATAGCCACAAGTTTACCCAAATCACAAACGACAACATCATCATCACATATCCACTAATATAAACATTTGAATACAGTGCTGAAAGGGAAATACATATATAAAAAATCAAAGCTCTAGAAGATGGATGCACTCTCCAAGCTCAACGCTACTGCGACCTAATGCCATCTGCACACATCTATTGTACATAAGCTTATAGAAAGGGTGGTGAAAGTGTGTGCACAAGATAAGTGCCAAGTATTCAATACAACGTCATAATCATATAACATCAGAAATATTGGCAAGATCATAAATCATACGGTATAAGAGTAAGCGAAAATATTAGCAATCCCTAAACCATACAATACCATTAGCCTTATTATGTGATGCAAAAATACAATAAGCCAATATCATATACTGAGGAAGCAATGTAGATCAACTATGCAATGCGAAGACATAGCAAGCTAAATATCATCTATTGAGGATGCAATGCAATATATATAAATTATGAAAAGTCCATTAATGCCGTCAACCTCATCAGGTTATGCGATACAGAAGCAAAGTAAAGCAAATGCTATGTGCTGAGGATGCAATGCAATATGCGATGCGAATGAAATGACCAAACTGAAGTGTGAAGTCAGGATGACAGTATGTAGTATCACAGGCTACGAGGTCTACTACAAGGGACTTCTATCCAAACCAGTCCCATATCTAAATTTGGATAGTCAGACTCAATGTGTTAAACTCCTGATCTCAGGTTAGTAGTGTGCCCCAACTGAAATCCTAGCAATTGTGAAGGTACACGTAACAAATAGTTGCCTACCACCAGCCCGAGTGGATAGTGAATGAATGAATGAATGAGTATGCAACTCTTACTCAATAAGTCTACAAATCAGTACTATACATCTCTGACATCATCACTGAGGTCTAGTACATTTTACGCCAGCTTGCCGCCCCATCAAGCGCACAATACAACTGGGTAAGTGGAAGAGACCTCACTACCCGCCTACCAATATCGGCCAGGTTCGTTGATAGTGGACCTATTTATGAGATGGTCAGACTCAGCCAAATATTGTCTACTCCCTAAGGAGGGTAAGGCCACACCCCCTCCCAACCGACCACGTCACAGTAGGAGACGCGGCCTATTGGTAACGGCCCTCCTACGCTCATATATATCCACTCGGTCTAGACGTTGGGGCATCCTCTGGTATCAAGAGAGTTTAGGGATTTTCACTCAGGGCCATCTATGGCAGTTCGATGCTAGTAACAGATTTTTGGTGTCCCATCTGGCCATTCACGACATGTCTGTGGAGGATACGGCCCTGATGTCGCTAGGGCGTACAGTAATCACAATACACAATGTAAGATGCATGAGTCATACAATCCAATCATGCATCAATCCCGTGCATACCGTGAGCTCATGTGAGACGAACTTCGCCTATCAGGGAGTTTCATAAGAATCTGCCCAATGCCATATGCAATGGTCAACCACATCTCATAATAAACATGCAGATGATGCGTATGGGTATGTATCATGATGCTATACTGTCACATACTCAAAATCGGTATCGACAACTGACACCGATAATCGGCCTCGACAATCAGAATTGGCCTCGATGATCGGCTAAACAAGGCCTAAGGAAAGGTCATATTGTGGACATAAACCATCATTGCCCATCAATGTAGCCATTTAACCAACATTGCTCCTAAGGAGTGGCCCACATAGAGCCAAACGTATCATAAGCCCATGACCTCACACAATGGCCCAATATACATCACCATGGGCCTCACTCATGGGCCATATATGCATCACAAAGGCCCCAATTGCATCACAATGGGCCCCAAATACATCATAATGGGCCACATCCCATGGGCCTCAAACATATCATAATGGGCCTTTATCCATGGGTCTCAAATATGTCACAATGGGACTCACTCATGGGCCTCAAATACATCTCATTTAGGCCTCGAACATGGGCCTCAAATACATGAAGTGGGCCGCATCAATGGGCTGCACCAGTGGGCCTCAGAAACATCTAGTGGGCCACACCAATGGGCCTCATAGACATCAAGCGGGCCGCATCCACGGGCAGCACCAATGGGCCTCATATACATCAAATGGGTCATACCAATGAGCCACACCAATGGGCCTCATATACATCAAATGGGCCGCACCAACGGGCCGCAGCAATGGGCCTCATACACACAACAGGTGGGCCCTGCTCATGGGATCCATATACACAACATGTGGGCCCTACACATGGGTCTTATATGCATCAAATGGGCCACGTATCTGGGCCTCGAATACATCAAATGGGCCATGCGTCATGGGCCTAATACGTATCACAATGGGCCTTGCTCATAGGCCATGAATACATCACGATGGGCCTTGCCCATGAGCCTCAGATTCAAGCAGGTGGGCCCCATCATATGGGCCTTAAATGCAAGGCAGGTGGGCCCTATCACATGGGCCTCAAATATACGTCACGATGGGCCTCATGGATGGGCCGCACATATGGGCCTTACAAATATCATATTGGGCCTCACCACGTTGGCCTCGTATATATCACATCTGGCCCCATACATGGGCCGCATACGCATTACAAAGGGTCGTATCACATGGGCTTATATACATCACAATGAGCTGTATCACAGTGGGCCAAATACATCAAGGTAGGCCCTATGATATGGATGATCAGGATAATACACATACATCATGGAGGTCCCACATGGCAGGTGGGTCCCACACATACATCACAGTGGGCCCCATCCACCACATCGTCCAGATAGACAATGTGTATAGAAATTACATACATTAAGGTGGGTCTCACCTACCCACACATGTCACACGGGTGGGGTGGACCCACACCTACAATAGATGGGAGGCGTGGATGAACACATACATAAAAGGTCCCGTGGATGGACTGTGTGGATATCACACATATATCAGGTGGATCCCACATGGGGCCTACCATTATATATATATAAAAATTCACCAGCGTCCAGGCCCTGGACGGACGACCTGGATGCAGGATATATATATCTCACGTGGGTTCCACCATCCTGCAATGGATGGTGGACACCACATCCACAAATACATCAAGGTGGGGTCACACATGTAGCCCACCAGTCCAGTAAGATGGACGGACAACTTGGATAAGATCCAATCGTTAGTTAGGTCCCATTGTCTTACTGTGTAGATGGTGTGGATGCACACATAGATCACGGTGGATCCATGTGATGGACGACATGGAGTGAAGCACAAACATCAGTGTGGTCCACGTCCCACGGACGGACGGTTTGGATCTAACACATACATCGGGGGTGGGGTCCACGAAACTTGCTGACGCCACAAGAGTGGGACCCACAGAGCTTGGTGGCATCAATACACCAACTTTATAACTGGTGTGAGGTACCTAGCCAATCCGTTCAGCCAGGTGGGTCCCACATGGGCTGGATGGCATAGATTTCTCACATACACCAAGGTGGGCTCCACTGTAATGGATGGCATAGATGCACACATCAAGTGGGCCACACACCTCATCATTAACATAAAAAAATAAAAGAAAGAGAGAGAAGGAGAAAGGAAGAAACGTGTGAAGGGGAGGGACCCCGCCACTATGGGTCCTCCCTATACAATGCATACATCAAGATGGGTCCCACCATATGTGGGCTTGTAAATCATCAAAATCGAGATGATGAACACCCACCGTTGGATCTCCTCTTCCTTCCGCCAACACGATCTAGAGCTCCAAGGGGTGGATTTTAACGGTTGAGATGGACTTTGGATGGTAGGATGGTGTAAGAAGGTGGGCCACACCAAGCTTTCTCCTCTCATGGAGCTTGGACGATTGCTTGCTTGGAGAATAAGAGAGATAAGAGATGAGAGAGATGAGAGTGATGGGTGAGTGAGTGATGAGAGTACTTCTGTAAGAGAGAGAGTTGACTTTAGGGATGGGTGTGAGTGATGGGAGTGATGAGATGTGTACTTGATATTTGATGTGATTAATTAATCGATTTGACATGTTCTCTTAGGTTTTGCAAAGCGCGGCATTTTTCTCAAACTGAATGTGGACCCACATCTCCTGGCCCAGGTATAACCTCAGCGCGGGAGACGTGCCATCGGAACCTCGGCGACAGCACGGTCGCAATGATACAAGTCTCGGGCTGAGCTGACTCAGATCGACAGGAGGCAAATTAGGGTCATGCATAACTGCTATCTATGTATCACGAGACATCGAAATTTGACTAGGAGGACCGCGGAAGCCTACGGAACGGTACGGTCTAGGATACGGGCCTTACATGATATCTTCGAGCTTCCATCAGATGGTTCCTGAAATGACTTCCAACTGAGTTCACATCATCAAACTGATATTCAATAGCATTAAAAGTATACGTTAGATGACATCGAACTTGGTCAGAAACTAATAGTTTTATTTCCATTGGAGCTTTTTACCTATATAAGGGGAGTTTGTTCTTGGTTGCGAAGGTAGAGAAAAAGAGAGAGAGCTTTAAGAGAGTAATTGCATATCACCTTCCCTAAGCCCTTTTCATATGGGAGTCCATTCCTCAATCCACCCTCATCATTGATATTTAACAAAGTGGATTGGTGAATGAACTTCCCCATTTAAGGATCATCCAGCTATCATCTTAATGGCAAATCATTGATCTGGGATCCCTTGAATGCTTAAAGAGCTTGGAATTACTCCGTCTCTCAAATTAGTAGCATTCATTAGAGTAGATTCCAACATGACCTTGACCCAACCCGTCACCTTGCATTGGAGCATCATCAGTGTTACGGATCAAGGGAGCTGAAGAATCTCTGTCATCAAGGGAGATCATCTTTATCAACATGTAGAACGGGGCTCATCTATTTATCTTTAAGTCATTAGAGTCCAGAGACCCTATTGATCATTCCTTGTGTAGGATTGGGTCACTGGTGCTTCTCACCCCTTTTAAGTCATCATAGGAGGCCTTCAACGAGAGAATATGTTTAGGTTCTTAGTGTAGGACCTTTGCTCTTGTGTAGGGCATAAACTAGGGTCTTTGTGTAGGTCCTTGACCTGTGTGGTCTAAACTAGGGTCCTTGTGTGGATCCTTGACCTGTGTGGTCTAAATTAGGTTCCTTGTGTGGATCCTTAGGCAGTACGGCCTAAAACTTAGGTTCCTTATGTGGATCCTTTGGTCTTGTGTTGGGCATAAAATTGAGGTTCCATGTGTGGATCCTTTGCTCTTGTGTAGGGCATAAACTTTTGCCTTGTGTAGGCATGTTTAGGTTCCTTGTGTAGGTCCTAGAGTCGACCTTGTGTAGGTTGTAATGGTAAGAGGTGAACCTGATTTAAAATATCCGATAATGAAATCCGGTACACTCAAGGGTTGAGTCCGTCCGCCAGGAGTGGAGTAGGCACATAGCTTAACCACTATAAATGACTATGTTTTGGATTGATATATGCGTATTCATTCATTATATTTTCTTTGAATGATTACATAAAACATGATAACATGAATGTTTAGAACTGTTAAGAATCACATCCCACACACATTGTCACACTATTCGTCTATCATAGTCCAATTGCTAAATCTTGTTTAAATATTGAGTAGTCTTGCGATTGGATCCTCTAATTGGCTTAGAAGCCATTAGAGTTAAAGTATGTATATCTTGATAGTTGCACATTAGAACAAGATTGGGTTAATAGGATTTTTAATTTTCAAGAAAAGTTTATAAAGTCCTATTCACCCCCCTCTAGGGCACTTTAACCTATTCCAACTTCTATTATAGTGGTTCTTACCGCAATTTCAATTGGTATCAGAGCAGGTCTCTTTTAAGGGTTTAAATGCCTAGAGAGTGATCTTGACTAAAGTTGGGAATCATGGTCAAAGGGGAGGGCTCATCTGTGTCCAGACCTCCTATATTTGATGGCTCAAATTATGCATATTGGAAGGCCAGGATGCACTATTTTCTGAAATCTTTGGATCATAATGTCTGGGACATAGTTGAAATTGAAAGTGCTTTGGTTTGTCAATTAGCGTGAGTGTTGAGTCTGTTAGACAGAGAAGCTGCATAGGAAGATCAATCAATTGTCTGCCTCAACCGGATGTGTGCCAGAACTCACCACAGGTAATTCTAAGCCTCACATCCCATGTCCCAAAACACTAGGTAATTAAAACCCTTAAAATTGATTAAAATATCATAGGGTTTGTGGGTTAGAAATTTTTTTTAAATTTTCAAAATATCTCTAAGTTTTCTACCTCTGTTGATTTATCGATAAATTGATCGATGTAATCGACAAAGTGCTGTTGATGTCCTTAAAGCTCACTCAATAATATCAAAATGAGGACATTAGTTGTCCAACAACCACATACACTTTTAGATGGAATTATCGATGTATCGATAGTTGTATCGATATCATCGAAAATTGAATCTCGAGTTTATCGAAGTTAACTCGATAAAATCAACAGCAGAGATATTGTGTCCCTGTTTTTTTATAAAAAATCATAAAGACCTTCGATATATCGATGTACCCCTCGATATCCTCGGAATTCAACCATCGATGATATTGGAAGGCCTTCGATGATATCGGTCTTGGACACAGTTTACCAACAATATTTTCAGGTGGTTTTTATCTTGGATTGAGGGTCACTTGATAGAATCGATATTCAAATATCGATGATATCGAGGCTAGGTCGATTGCATCGAGAATGGACATAAACTGTCCAGCAAGCTTAACTGGAAAATATCATTGACATTCAAATTTCGATGATATCGAGTGTACCTCGATTGTATCCTTAACCTGAAATATTTCAAAGGCAAGTCTCTCTCATTTTCAAATATTGAGGAATCGATCCTCATATCGATGAAATCGGAGTTCGAAATCCGATAACATCGACACGTGTTTCAATTTTCTCGACCAGCTGGTAAAATGTTTCAAAAGCGTATGTCATTTGAGTTTGTGTCATTGAGCGGCCAGTTGATGCCATCGAGAGTATACGCTCGATGATATCAACCCTTCTCGATGATATCGAACTCTATCATAAATGTGACCATTTTATATCCGTTGAAACCTTTTGCCTATATATAGAGAGCTTATCTTTAGTTGCTGGTAGAGAAAGAAGAGAGTGCTTTTGAGTGTTTAACCTTAGATCATATACCCAAAGCCCTTTCTCTCATGGAAGTTCATCCTCCAATCCACCCTCATCATTGATATTTAATAGAGTGGATTGGGGAATGAACTTCCACATTCAAGGATCCTCCAACTACCATTTTAATGGCAAATCATTAAGCTGGGATGCTTTGAATGCATAAATGATTGGAATCACTATATTTCCCTTATAAGAAAACCTTCAATAGAGTAGGATTCCATTACAACCTTGACCCAACCCGTCGCCATGCATTGGTACATCTTTTGAGTTGCGGTTCAAGGAAGTAAAAGATTCTTCGTTAACAAAGGAGGAAGATCTTTGACAACGCGCTAAATGAGGCTCATCTACTTATCTGTAAGTTAATAGAGTCTAGAGGACCCCTGTGATCATTCATTTGTAGGATTGGGTCTAAGGTGTTTCTCACCCCTTGTAAGTCCTCCAAGAGGCCTCCGGCGGGAGTGTACATGGTGGGTGCTTTCTGTTGACCCTTGCTCTGTGGAGAGCATAAACAGTTAGGGCCTTGTAGGAGGTCCTTGGCCAGTGTGCCTAAAAGTGGGTTCTTTGTGTTGACCCTTACTCATGAGGGCATAAACGTGAGAGGTTCCTTGTGTAGATTCTTGTCCAATGTGCCTAAAATTAGGTGCCATGTGCTGACCCTTGCTCGTGGGAGCATAAATTGTCAGCCTAGGTGTAGGTTGTACTGGTTAGAGGTGAACCTAGTTTAAAACCTCGGGTTTGAGGTGAACCGTGTGAAACCTCCTTAGTGAAATCTAGTACACTCAAGGGTTGAGTGCATTTGCCAAGAGTGGAGTAGATAAGTAATTGAACCACTATAAAAATGATTGTGTTTAAGATTGCTATTGTCTTACATTTGCTCATGTGATTTTCTTAAATATTTTCATATTTGACTATTTGAGATCACACCTCACACACACATAATCATATTTATCATAAACTAATTTGCATATTATTCATCTCTTAAATAGTTTCTGATTGGATCCTCTATCGGGCTTGGAAGCCAGTAAAGTTACTCGTGAGTAATCCTAATGTATTATTGCTTTTAGGATTAGAGTGATAGGATTTTAAATTGTTGTAAAATCTTATAAAAGTCCTATTCACCCCCTCTAGGACATATTGGCATATTCCTACTTCAACTAAGGCAGTCATCATCGTAATTTCAAAAATAAGATATGTGTCACCAACTGATCAAATAGTATTTGAAAATGGCACAACTATTTCAAAACCTAAATCCAAAGAAATCTAGACTACATATGATAAAGAAAGACAAACATTTGATGCAAAAGAAACGAATGTTATTTAGTGTCTGTGTCCCAAGAAGTCTTCAATCAAATCAATATGTGCAACACATCAAAAGAAGCATAGGATTTGCTAGAAACAACCCATGAAGGAACCAGCACAGTGAAAAGATCCAAGCTACAGCTTCTAACATCACAGTTTAAACATCTCAGAATGGAGGAACCTGAGACACTTATGGAATTCTTTATAAAATTGAACATCATCTGTAACTCTATGGGTGGATTAGGAGAGAAAGTTCCTGTCTCAAAAATTTGTAGGAAAATTCTAAGATCCCTACTAGAACGTTTCAACTCAAAAGTTACAACTATTGAAGAGTGTAGGAACATGGATGAAATAAAAGTAGCAGAACTAGTAGGTTCCCTACAAACATTTGAACTACACTTCAAACCACCCCCAAATCCAAATGTAATGCCCTAAAATTTGTAAAACACACCGCCATTAATGAAGAGGAGGAAAGTGAGAGAAAAAATGAGGATGAGGAAGTGGCTCTCTTGGCTCAACGGTTCAATAAATTTTTCAATAAAAACCGTAGCCGACCTTACAACAACAAAGGCAAACAGTTGGACAACAAGTGCCATATAGGCAAACCTCTCAAAACGTCTAAAGAGACTCAGTGTTACAGTTGCCAAAAATTTGGGCACTTGTCCACTGAATGTCCCACTAAAAAGACTAAGGGAAAGGCCATGACGGCCACATGGGATGACACTGAAGAATCAAACTCAGAATTTAGTGAATCAGAGAGTGATGGAGACCAAAAATCCTTGAAAATTCTTATGGCCTCCACATCCTTTGACATTCCCAAGGCGACTGAGGAAATTGATGAACCACAAGCCGAAGGGACACTTCCATCAAATAATGAGAAAGAAGAAGAAGAGGAAGAAAAGGATAATATACAAGATGCCTATGATCAACTCTATATGCAAAGCATCAATATCCTCAAAAGACTTGGTATCAATGAAAATAAGAATAAATTGATGTAGACAAAACATTAGAGATGAATACACATTTGATCAATGACCTTCAACAATACCACTCAAATAATGATAGGATCGAAAGAATCAATTCATTTCTCAAATTTAAGTCAGTAAAACTAAACAAACAAATTGAATTACTGAAAGATGAAAACATGCATCTTAAAAATGAAAATCACACACTTATTTTTTATGTAGAAAAATCCAAAAAATCTATTGAACTAAGTTACAAATTCTCCCAAAGTAGTGAAAAACTAGAAAGACTTTTAGGGATGGGGAGACCACAAAAAGACAAGAGAGGATTGGGATATTTCAAACCAAGTCCCACTTCTACAGTTCAAATGACTAAGAAAATTACTGCTTCGGGGAGTAACACAAGTTCTACCCCTATTTGTCACTCATGTGGAGACTCAGGTCACTATAAATTTGAATGTCTTACTACTGGTAGGACTCAACTCAATTCCAGTTTGAACTTAACTGGTAAATATAAATCAACCGGAAGAACAATACAGAATGTCAAGAGTCTGCCAAGGTTCATGTTAAGAGAAAGGAAACATCTGTCTCCACCTACAATGACAAAGAGAATGGAGGAGCTATTGAGTCAAGTGGCTCAACTGAATCAGAAAACAAAGGAATTAATGAAACAAAGAAATGTGATTCAGTTACCCAACATACCCAGACAAGCCTATAGTGAAGTAAAAACAACTTCTCCAAGAAAAACTGTCACAAAATGGATAGTGAAAAACAATAGGAATTGCCTTGTGACCCATTCATTTTCAAAAATAGGCAATAATGTCAAGTGGTACCTTGATAAGAAATTTTGTTGTGTATACAAGCTGATAAGAAAATACATTATGATATGCATATCTGAGAGGCCATCGAAATACAATGATCAATGTCATATTCTACTCTTTGATAAGTTGCTCAATGAATTGAATGACTCCTTGATGATATCGAGCTAAGGTCGATATCATCGACGATCCTTCAGAATTAGAAGTGTCACCCATTGAAAAATGTTATTGAACACCTCTTCGATAACATCGATTAGAGATGCTTGATGTGATTGAATCAGATTCGATGACATCAAAATATCCTGCTCGATAAAAATCAGGCGAGCGGGAAAATTGCTCTATTTTGCCTTTTCATTTCCTTCTGGGCACTCCTTCTTCTAGTGAGTCCTCCAGATGCACTGGGTGGTTGCTTGCACCTCAAATCCAGAGAATCCCTCATCTGTCAAACATATTCATCATTTTAATTTGGACTGTCCTAGGTTGATAGAAGTTTCTTTTTGTGAAACACCCTTAAGTCCTTCATTATCTTGATTTTTTTTTTGGTATTTCTGTCATCCTCATCTTGCTACTGTGATCGTTGAATCTAACATGTCTAAGGACAAAGGAAGGCCCCAGTAGTTGGAGAATCATTGCGACCTACTTGAAAAAAGGCTCTGGCTCCACGAGAAAGAGCCAGAGCTCCTAAATCACCTGCTCACCGCCGTGGAACCACCGCTAGACAGGCATCACATGATGAGACTCCGTCTGCAGTGCCTCTACCTCCACCAGCTGTATAGATTCCTCCAACACATGCCAATGTATTAAAAAAATATATGGGGAGGAGTCTTATGCATGAACATCGGGTTAATAGGGAATGTATTCGAGCTTTCAACTTGAAATCCCTGTTGTCTACAGTTGATTGGTCACCTATTTTGGATTTTAGTGGGCCATGCCATGATGAACGAACCTACCAATTTCTCACTTATTGCCACTCTCCAATCCTTGAGCCTCCCATGATTACTGTCACAGTCTAGGAAATGAGCGTGGAGATCACGGCTGAGTCTGTGGAAAATCTGTTTGGTCTCACCCTTTCCCCTATAGGCTTGTCTAGTCTTGATCTTGATGACCCAACAGTCCGATCCATGGTCACCAAATTCTTATGCCATGGTAGAGATGTCCCTTGGTATCAAGGGAATGCACTTAAGGCAAAATACATGCTCCCTAAATATCGAGTTTTGTGTGGGATCTTCTCTACAAATGTATACCATAGCGGGACAAATCGAGCCGATCTTCTCAATTTCATGGTCCTCATCCTATATAGCATTGCGTCTGGTGCCAAGCTGTGTCTATCCACTTTAATAGTCCACCAATTGGCGGTTGTTGTCCACACCTCCCGAGCAACTCATCTACCTTTCCCACATATCATCCATGTGTTGTGCAATGAGTTAGGACTGCCCATGAGGGATGATCTTGAGCATCCTCTACAACATTTCAACAAAGTTAACATCTAAAAGATGGACCTCAAATTCCATCCACTCACAGATGGACAAATTGAGGAAGAGCTGTAAAGTGAAACAGAAATGGGGGAAGCAGTGGCACTGGCCGAAGGAGAAATTTAGGAACTACGGGTAATTCCGACGACTCTTGACTCCGCACAGACTCAGTGACAAAAGTGGCATTAGGATCGGGTCGCGGCGACTCTACAAGGACTAGCTCGACTTGAGGACAGGTTTGATTGACAGGATGAGCGACTCACAGGCCTGGAGCAGATGTTAGCCGCATTATAACGCATGGCTCAACAAATCGTTGATCTATTGATGTGCCGACGAGCCAATACAACTCCATCTGACTCGGCTCCGGTGTCGTAGTTCTCTTGATTACCCCATCACATACACCTGTTCACTACTCATACTAAGGACATGTATATCTTTTTTATTGTCCTAAGTACCTATGAGTGTATATGATGGCTGCTGAGTTGCATTAGCTAACAGTTTAGATTATTTGTCTGGTCCTTGGAAGGACCACAGAAAAAAAATGTTAAAAGAGTTGGGATATTTTGATTGTTTGGGATATTTTGTGATACTGCCCATGAATGGGAAAAATGTTTGGATTTCATTTTGGGGTTACATGTACCCATGATGGGTTTGATGTTATTCTTTTTGGATGATCTTTTCTCTGCTAAGCTTGGGCAGTTTCTGTGCTTTAATGAATGGTGATATTTCTAAGATTAATATTAAATTGTCTATGAGAATGAATCATGTTTCCAGGATGCTAAATATTGTTTATTATATGCTCATAGGGATGAATGCTGACTATGGAATGGTGATTGGTCTATTAATATTTATATGCCCATGAAAGGGTTTAATTATGGTTGTTAAATGATGATTTCAATGCTTTATTTTCAAATGCATATGTGCTTATAATGTCTCTTATGGAATGTTGTATACACTACTATCTATATTATGCATTTTGGAGATGTGATTACATGTTATAAAGTGAAATCTGTCGGCTTTCTGGAATGAGGCTTCCCCACATGGCCCTCCTATATTGATTCTCTGAGTATCTTCAAATTCAACTTCAGTCAATATGTTTGCGATAGGTGTATTCTAACCTTTGCCAATGACTGACAAAAAGGCGGGAACAAATCCCACATGAGAACAATTGTGTATGGTTTATATGTATGGTGATATAGGTGATAGGGCGAGCAGCTACAAGGAGATAGGGGGAGCAGCTACCTGAAGATTCAAATTGTGTGTGGACTAATTAGAATACTTGTAAAATTGTGTAAAGTTGATGTACACACAATTTAGGGTGTTGTTCTAGATATTGTTCTAGGTGTTTTTTGTTTTGTCACGTAATTGACAAAGGGGGAGATTAAAAGTGCCCTGGTTTATCAATTGATGTGAGGGTTGACTCGATGAGTCAATTGAGCCCCATATGAAGAACGTTCAAGCCATTGTCTCAACTAGATATGTACTCTGAGCTCGTCAAAGGTAAACTAAGCCTCACATCCCATGTCTCAAAACACTTAGGTATATAATGCCTTAAAAGCCTTAGAACAACCTAGTAATTAAAAGTCTGAAAACTTAAGTTTTAAATAGGAAAAATTTTCTAAGTTTTTTAGCCGAACTCGATGATATCGAGTCTGTGTCAATGTCAATGAACGCTCATGATCGATGATATCAGATAGTACTCGATGATATCGAATTAGGCCTTTTTACGTCCAGCAACCACAAAGTAATTTGGACCAAATGCTCGATAAACAGAACATACATTCGATGATATTGAACATCAGTAATCGATGACATCGAAGGTCAATTGATGATATCAAAGGACTTAAAGGATTATCCAGTAAATCTTTCAAGAAAATATTCTGATATTGCTTGAGTAATAGAACGAGATTCGATGTTATCGAAATTTAAATTTTGATGACATCAATCAGGGTTTGATGATATCGAATTTGGATGAATTTTGTTTAGCAAGCTCAATAGGAAAATTAATGAAAATGTTCGAGGAATCGAGACAACCTCAATGATATCGAGGGAGTCTCGATGAAATAAAAAGAGGACAAAAAGTGTCTAGCAAGCTTTCAAGGAATATCTCCCAAAAAGATCGAGGAATCGAAATTGGAGTCGATGATATCTGAATTTAAATTTCGGTAAGATCGAATATGTATCGATGTCATCATGGCCAAACTTTATAATGTCTAGCAAGCTCTTGTGATATAATGTCGAGGAATCGAACCATGATTCGATAACATCGAAGTTTAAATATCGATGTCATCGAATCTTGTTCAATATCATCGAGCTTCTATCAAAAGGTTCCCGAAATGACTTCCAATTGAGTTCGCATCATTGAACTGATATTCAATGGCATCGAAAGTATACGTTCGATGGCATCGAACTCGGTCAGAAACTGACAGTTTTATTTCCATTGGAGCTTTTTGCCTATATAAGGGGAGCTTGTTCTTGGTTACGAAGGTAGAGAAAAAGACAGAGAGCTTTAAGAGAGTAATTGCATATCACCTTCCCTAGGCCCTTTTTCTCATGAGAGTTCATTCCTTAATCCACCCTCATCATTGATATTTAATAGAGTGGATTGGTGAATGAACCTCCCCATTTAAGGATCATCCAGTTACCATTTTAATGACAAATCATTGAGCTGGGATCCCTTGAATGCTTAAAGATCATGGAATTACTCCATCTCTCAAATGAGTAACATTCATTAGAGTAGATTCCAACATAACCTTGACCCAATCTGTCACCTTTACATTGGAGCATCATCAGTGTTACGGATTAAGGGAGCTAAAGAATCTCCGTCATCAAGGGAGATCAACTTCATCAACGTGCAAAATGGGGCTCATCTACTTATCTGTAAGTCATTAGAGTCCAGAGGCCCTGTTGATCATTCATTGTGTAGGATTGGGTCACAGGTGCTTCTCACCCATTTTAAGTCCTCATCGGAGGCCTCCGACGGGAGAGTACGTTTAGGTTCTTAGTGTAGGACCTTTGCTCTTGTGTAAGGCATAAACTAGGGTCTTTGTATAGGTCCTTGACATGTATGGTCTAAACTAGGGTCCTTGTATGGATCCTTGACCTGTGTGGTCTAAACTAGGGCCCTTCTGTAGATCCTTGACCTGTGCAGTCTAAAACCTAGGTTCCTTGTGTGGATCCTTTACTCTTATATAGGGCATAAAATTGAGGTTCCTTGTTTGGATCCTTTGCTCTTGTTTAGGGTATAAAACCTAGGTGCTTTGTGTAGGGCATAAACTTTTGCCTTATGTAGGCATGTCTAGGTTCCTTGTGTAGGTCCTAGAGTCGACCTTATGTAGGTTGTAATGGTTAGAGGTGAACCTAATTTAAAACCTCCGATAGTGAAATCCGGTACACTCAAGGGTTGAGTGCGTCCACCGGGAGTAAAGTAGGCACATAGCTGAAACATTATAAACGATTATGTTTGGTATTTATATTTGCATATTCATTCATTATGTTTGCTTTGAATGATTACATAAAACATGATAACATGAATGTTTAGAACTATTAAGAATCACATCCCACATACATTGTCACACTATTCATCCATCATAGACTAATTGCTAAATCTTGTTTAAATATTAAGTAGTCTTGCGATTGGATCATCCACTTGGCTTGAAAGCCATTAGAGTTAAAGTAAGTATATCTTAATAGTTGCACATTAGATCAAGATTAGGTTAATAAGATTTTTAATTCTCAAGAAAAGTTTATAAAGTCCTATTCACCCCCCTCTAGGACACTTTGAGCTATTCCATCTTCTACTATAGCGGTCCTTACCGCAATTTCACTTAATCGATCTAATTATGTATGTTTTCATGTGCGAGATGATTTCGAGAGCTTAAGGTGAAATTGATACCAAAAGGAAGACTTATGATTAAAAGATTACTAAATGAAGATTTGGAGATGTGGAAGTCATTAATGAAGAATTCACATGCCAAATATCTAAGGAAACCAAGTAAGGAATGAAGAGAATCGAAGATTTGAAGTGAAGAAAAGGAATCCTAAAAAAACATACTCTAGAATTATGAGTATAAAACAGTACTATCTTGAAACAGCTTTTGGTCTAACCAAAATTCAATTTCGGTCCAACCAAAATCGAGCAAAATAGTCCTGTGAGAAGTAGAATTTTCAGCCTTAATTCAGTCCAACTGAAGCCAACTTCAGTCCAACCAAAATTTCAGAGAATTGTCCAGCAAGATAGTGGGATTTTCAACTTTAAGTTGGTTCGACTGAACCCAACTTTGGTTCGACCGAAGTGTAACTTTTTGCGTAAATTTGAGGCGGTTTCAAATTCAGTCCAAGCAAATACTATAAATATGGGTCTCTTAATTGTTTCTAAGCACGAATTAGGGTTGGAAGATTGGAGTAAGTTGTTGGAGAACTTCAAAGAGTCCTTCCTTCTTCTCCAATCTTCTTCTTCTAGTTAGTTTTTGTGTTTTCTTTAAGAGTTTTAGTTTCAATTATGTCTTTGGTTGGCTAAGCCTCTTAGCCAGAGCTAAGAGGTGAAGCTTGTAGTTTGTTTAAATGATTATCTTACTTTGATTCACATTTATATTGAACTTCTATTAATTTATGATTTGAATTAAGGTATATTTTCAGTTTTATATGGTTTATTGTGGGTCCAATTACAGTAGATGTTGTGAGAGCTATGAATATCTTCTTATATGTTTTGATATTGTTGAGAATGGTAAAATTTGTTATTCACCATCGTCTCCTAGGTATGGTGGATGGTTGAATTCCCCTCCAATCATCACAATAGTGCTTCTTGTGAGAACTAATTTAATTGAAAGATCAGGTTATGGATTAACTACTTTATCTTCCAACTCAATATGATAGGACTTCGATTCCAGTTGTGTTTCTTGGATCAAGGTAGGATCTTAATAGCTACAAGTGGATCCATGGCTCTCTAGTATCCTTTTTATATTTAATAATTTTTCATAATTATTCTCTCTTATTCCAGATTCTAGTTTAAATGTTATTCTAGTTTATTTCAGAATACGTATAAGTCCCTATGGAATTGACCTCGGTCTTACCAAGTTATTTCTACATCGCAGCCTTGCACTTGGGTTGTGAACACAAAGTCATACCAGAAGGGTTGGGATAGCTCCCACTAACCATCGGGGATGGGCAGAACCAAGTAACTACAATGATCCCCAAAAAAATTGTTGGAGAGCTTTTGTTAATTATCTTTGTAATGACATGGTAAAAAAGTTCTATTTGTAAATAAACCTTGACGGTAGTTTTTTATTTATGTGAATGTGTTTTGTTTTTTGTTTTTCATTTCTTATCCTCATATTAAGGGAGAATTGTATTGCTTGGAAATAGCCATTTTTTCTTACTGCAATTTGATGATACATCATGAAAATAGGATAATATGTTTAGAAAGTAAATTTTCTTTTCTCATTGGATTCCAGTAATGTTATGTTAAATGCTTTACTTCTTCTGATTGATGCAATAGATTCATATGAAGTGGTTTTGTGATCTTTTTTTCTGCTAATTAACGAGAATTGAATGGTTTTAGTCATTTTTCCAATTTTTATAATATTTGTCTTAACGTATTCTAACCTAAAGAGGGTGATGTGTAGGAACTTTAGTATTTTGGAGAATGATGAACTCATGATGTTGATACTTAAGCTATTCTTATAGATACGGTACTGTTAATTTTCTTGCACTTGTCATTTGTTTCGACATCAAAAGGTTTATTTATGGTTTTTGTTTTCTTTTTCATTTAGTGGAGGGAGGTGGGTTTGATTTTTGCACTGTGGGTTTTAACTTCATTGAATAGTCTGATGTCCAGAGGCTTATTTATAGGACTCCAATTCTATCAATGAGTTTGACTCTGAGAATTGTTTATATTGCTTTCTATCAATTATTTTCACCATAAACATCATATTTTTAGGAATTTATGTTTTATGGATAGTTTGGTTTCCAACTAATTATCTGATTTATTATGGGTTTTATCTTTCATGTGTGTACTTATTCATTCCATGATTTAATCTCCAAATGGGTTTAATATGAAAAGGGATGGTTTGTAGGAACCTTTTTTTTCCATTTTGAGAAAGGGTTATTTTCTTTTGTGGAATTAGCACTCTGCTGAGATCAGCTGTTTTGCTGTCAAATATCCATCTTGTGTTCTCCTAACTACTTACTTAGCAGAATGCTGACCTTTAGGAACACATGATTTTAGGGAAGCTAGTTTTTTGAGAAATGAAGGGTGACCAAAGTGATGGAGAGGAAACTTCCTCCTGTGGGAATGATTGGGAAGTTGTGTCATTGACTGCATCAACATATGTTGCCGCACTTGGGCCAAAAGGATCCGAGTCATTCTATGATTACAAGAATCATGAGGTAGTCACCAATGATGAGGAGAAATCCTCTCCTGTAATGTTCATGTCTAGTCACTTTGTATATCCACCACAACAGCATGAAAATTTTCTAGTGGAGCCTGATAATAATGAAATTCATAATAGACTTGGAGGAGAAGGTTTGCAGTAATAGCTATCACAAATGGTTGTACAGGTGCTTAATTAGAGTTCTTGTGCTTAGACAACCTCTACTAGGGGAGCCACTGATTTGCAGTGGCTCAATAAAAGTGCAGAAGAGTGCTCCAAAAAACCATGCATATGGTTTTGTGGGCCCCAGATGATGTCTGAATGATAAAAAATTGGTCCCGTTTGAAAGCCTATTGATATAGCCCTCAAACAATCAAATATCATGGACTCTTTATGTCATTTTTCTTACATGTGTCATTGATATCATTTAAATGAAATATGATGGAATTATGTAAGAGTTGTATGATGGAATTTAGATAATTTGTCATTTTTTAAATATTTTGTTATAATGGATGATCCTAATTAGAATTAACAATGTTTAATACTAACTTAGGTTTTGCTTGGGAAAAAGTATATATGCATGTAATGACTCTTTTATGACTAAATGATGAGTGGAATTTTAGTATACTTCTCCCAACTCATTTTGTTTCTGTTTCATTTTAGTCTACTGACTTGTTTTGTTGCTAGATGACAAGACAACTATGGTTGTACTTCAATCTTGAAATCTGATTCACTAGTCTTAGAATGTATTTACACACAATTTCCAAAACAATGCCTCTTGGAAATCTAAACTCGGTAGACCATAACATAAATGCTTACTATCAAAAGCATAAATGGCCTATGTGATAAATTGTAGAAATTATTATGATAAAAAAAAAGCAACATTTTGACCCAACCCAAGCTATTACAAATTAAAGAATAAGAGTATGATTAGAATAAAGCCTCTGTCTTTTTCACCTTTAGAGTGTTTGTCCAAGCAAATGGGTCATGGATTTTTGAACAGTTCAATAAGTTCTGCAAGCTCTGCAACTGGAAACATCTGAATTTAAGAAAAAATAAATAAAATTATATCATAGCAACGCTGAAAATGACATAATTAGTTAAAGGTATGAATCTAAAAATTATAATCAGTAAATAATCCGATAACATTTAGTTAAAGGTATCAATCAAAAAAATTAAATTGATAAAGAATCCGGTGAAAATCAGGTCACATATTATCAATCTCATGTCTCTCATAATTGTTTCTTGTGTCCATCAATCTAGACCAACTAATTCATAGGCCACCTCAAGGATGGGTTGCTACACAAGAACTGCAATGACCTGATGATTCTAAGAATTTTAACCATGGGCAATTGTGAACTTTTTCTCTGAAATGTTTTTGGGCATCCAAGCATGTATATGAATCAAATAATTAGGAATTTCAAATCATATATGAATGCACTAATCAACAATTTGTAGTGTTTTCTTCTATTGACTAAATGGTACCTAATGTAATCAATTGCTAGCTAAATTATAACAAATAAATAAATAAATAAAAACATAGTATGTAGACCCCTAGTGAGTTTTTTTAGTCTACAACTGACATTACTTACACCCACACAGGAGAAATATTGTATGATCCTTAAGTGAAATAGCTATGATATGGACTTGGTTGACCTGTTTGGCTTCAATGTGGATAGATGGCTCTTCAAGACAGAGTCATGGAAGAAACAAAGGATAAGAAAAATGTTGTGGAGGCATATGTTTATGACATGAGAAACAAGGTAAAGCAAGCCTTTTATTAGTATATGCTTGGCGGATGGCACACCAACCTTGTTATATCTGAACTCATGATTCTTTTTTTCTTTTTTTTTTTTCATTCAGGTCCACTACAAGTATCAGGATTTCGTAACTGATTTCGAGAGGGAGGCATTCTCCACAAAGCTTGAGGAAACGGAGGATTGGTTGTATGAAGATGGTGAAGACGAAACCAAGGGTGTTTACAATGCTAAGCTGGAGGAGCTCAAGAAGGTATTGCATTTTTAACTTTCCGTATATTAATTTGAGAAGATCTTTATGTAGATGACACTAACATTCGGCTTGCAGTAAGGTGACTCCATTGAGGAGCATGCAAGGAGTCCACAGAACGGGGAGCTATTTTTGATCAGCTTGTCTATTGCATCAATAGCTATAGAGAGGCAGCTATGTCACAAGATCCTAAATTCGATCACATCAACATAGCAAAAAAGTAGAAGGTATTGTACATTCTGTATCTTCCAAGCTGTTGTTTGTCGGTGTGTTAACAGTTGTACATTCTAATCAGGCAGCCTCACATATCACAAATATTCACAGTCAAATTAAGCCAAATGCAAAGGGAAGGGAATTGTATGCAGCTACATTAGGGAAGGTAACGATGGTCTTGAATAAGGCATCATCATCTATAGGTCTTATACCAACTAATTCGGTCAACTAGGGAATTCACCCATGTCCTTTCGGGCCTTTCCCCTTGCCCTTTAGAGCCTTCAACTTGAACCAACTTGCTCCTCCTAACCGATGTAGTTCCTGGTCTTGGTTGCACATGGTTAAACCATCTCTGTTTACTTTCCCTCATCTTTTTACCTATTGTTGTTACTCCTAAGTTCCATCAAATGATTCATTTCTAATTTTGTCCTTCCCCATCTTGCCACTCATCCATCTCAACATCCTCATTTCAGCTACGCCCATCCTATGAAAATGTGTTTGTTGATTGTCCAACATTTTGTCCCATAAAACAGGGCTGGTCTTATAGCTATCCTATAAAACTTCCCCTTCAGTTTCATTGGTATGCGGCGATGGCATAAAACTCCAGAGGCACATTTCCAATTCATCCTCCCAGCTCTAATTCTGTGAGCAACATCCTTCTTAGTCTCTCCACTCTCCTGAATTATCAACGATGGCCTTGGATGGGTACATTGTTTAAAAGTTCAATCTTGTCTTTAAAATTATTGTTTTGGCTGCTAAGTTCAAGTTCCTTATGTTGTGGGTGACTCTCATTTGGGTAGATTCTGGATGGCTTAACTAACTGCAATTACTTTTTTAAAGTCCTAGTTGGATCCTAGTTTGGAGTCTGTTCATCCTATATGGTTTCCTAGTGCTTGTGAACAATGAACTGGTGAAATGGAGTAAATATAAGATGATAGAAAATTGGGGAACTGATGGAAATGTATCATCTAAGGTCCTTATCTGATATTGATTGCATTATATGGTAGGTTGTACATGAGTGTGGGGAGGTAGAGGTGTGGCTGGGAGAGAAAAAAGCAGCAGCAGGATGCTTTGCCCAAGTATGCCAATCCTATTCTCTTGACAACTGATGTGAAGCGGAAGGTTGAGGCGCTTAATAGGCATAAACACTAAATGCACCATTAACTCTAGAGACCTCTACTTTTAGGGCATTGTCTGGATCTGTCTTTCAGTGTGCTGCGCCATATCATGAATGCAAGAATTTCATGTTAGAGAGATCTTAGTCATGACTTGGAGAAGAAAATAGGTTCAGAGAGGTCATTGCTCTTGATTTGGACTTTTGTTTCTCAGATTCTAATCTAAGAAGGGGCGATGGGAAAATATGTTCCTGATATGCTATCTGCCCAATAGGCCCCCTAATTACCATTTTTTGTCTGTTAGATCAACTTCTTTTTTAATAACAATGCCATATGCTGGATATCGGAACCTTCTCTTTTAAAGTTGTTGCTGGCTCCACTTTTGGATCTGTTGGTAATAGATGGAATGTTAGGGTATAGACGAATGCAAGTTGTCGGGCACAACCAATATCCAGTGGCAACTGACAAGTTTGATTTCCCTGGACTGATCACCTACAACTGGCTGTATGTTAATTTAACCTACAAACCAATTATGGAAGTGGGACCAACCAATTCATACGCCGCCTCAAGGATGGGTTGCTACACAAGAATTGCAATGACCTGATGATTCTAAGCATTTTAACCATGGACATTTTTGAACTTTTGCTCTGAAATATTTTTGGGCATCCAAGCATGTATAGGAATTAAATAATTATGAATTTCAAATCATGAATGCACTAGCCAACAATTTGTAGTGTTTTCTTCTATTGACTAAATGGTACTTAATGTAATCAATTCCTAGCTAAATTATAATAAATAAATAAATAAAAACATAGTATGTGCACCCCTGGTGAGTATTTTTAGTCTACAACTGACATTACTTACACCCACACAAGAGAAATATTATATGATCCTCAAGTGAAATAGCTATGATATGGACTTGGTTGACCTGTTTGGCTTCAATGTGGATAGATCATGCCCCTAAAATCTCCCAGATTAGAAGCTATATCAAATATTTCGTCCCTTCTCTTATACTTGAATATGGTCCATTTCTGGATTTGATTCTCATCAATCTATTATCTGGAGAATGTTAGAATGGTCTTATAAGTTTGATTAGGAAGATGTTTTGAGGAATCTCTAGTCAACAGTGGGGTCCATCTATTCATGTCTGGATCATACAGGTCCCACTTCTCAAACTCAAAGACTTGAAGATGATATAATTCTTCCCTGAACAAGGGAACATTACACCCCACTTGTATGGAATGGGTATATTTTGATACTACACCCAAGAAAAGGTTGTCTCGTATCTCATGGTCTCAAAAGCAAATGGACTATGCCTCAACCACTTTTCTTGATTGAAAGATTCAAGTTATCCAATCTTTAACAATGTTTGGTGCTGAATATGAAGTTAAGAACTGCTATTTTCTTTTCTTAACCATAAGTTTGATCTATTCTCCATCAGATGGCCAAGGTTCCATGGATGGCCTATGTTCTATGGATAAGAGGAGAAGCATGCATTCAATGGTCACACTAGTCATCATTATAGGGAGTTTTTTCTTGGGCCTATTCATCTATTCTCTGTGGAGAGCAGTCAAGGAAAAAGGTCAATGGGAGATTCTCAACAAAAAAATCAGAAACCAATTTGCTGATATTATTTCTAAGAGAATTCTATTTCTTTTAATTAATGAATTAGGAAACAGGGAAAAAAGTTGACAATGTCACTGTCGAGTTTCAATGCAACTGGGTCATCTACAAAAGACTTCTTGGATTTTAGTATCTTTTAAAAAGAGGGGAATAAAGGTCTAGATATACCATTTTTCGATTTTAGAAGTATAGCAGCTACGACATCAAATTTCTTAGATTAAAACAAGCTTGGACATGGGGGTTTTGGGCCAGTATACTAGGCAATCTTACAATACTTAAAAAACAAATTTCATAAAAATTGAAAATGGTGTAAATGTGTTTATTCTGACGATTTTTTTTTTTTTTTTTAATGTTTCACTTGCATCTTTCTGCAAAAAATATTTGGTTGCAATGAATGAAACTTGCACTTTTTTTCAGGGTAAGCTACCAGGAGGACAAGAAATAGCTGTGAAACGACTTTCTAAGAGTTCCAGACGAGGCCTAGAAGAGTTCAAGAATGAAGTTATATTGATTGCAAAACTTCAACACAGGAATCTGGTCAAGCTCTTAGGTTATTGCATACAAGGGGATGAAAAGATACTTCTCTATGAGTACATGCCCAACAAAAGCTTGGACTCCTTTCTCCTTGGTCTGCTTTCACAGCCCAAATCCCTTCTTTGTGTGCTTCATGTTTTATTAGAAACAAATTATTAAATATTTTATGTTTTATGATGATACTTTCTTTGTATTTTCAACATAATTGTAATTGTAATTGTAATTGATTGAATGAATGATTATGCAGGTGGTAATTGAATGAATGATTATAAAAAAAAAATTAATGTAGTAAATAGCTACGGATATTGATCGCAACTATATTTAAATTAGGCATATTGCTACGGATCCAGCACTACTTTTAACTACAAATACTATCCGTAGCTATAAGTGCATTTCACTATAGAAATATTTGCTATGGACTAAAACTGTAGCCATAAGTATTTAGCTACGGCTTTTATCCGTAGCCTTTGTCCAGTTTTTTGGTAGTGGAGCAGTGGTCTCGACTTATCACATTGCTATGAAGTTTCCGACCAAGCACGGTGTCGGGTTGGTCAGAGGAGAACAACATGAAGCTCAAAAATGCTACACAATGGCGTTAAGAGCTCGACATCAAACAATGAACATAACTTCTTTGGACCCCCGAGAAGACTTAGATGAGAGAGGATGTCCCATGAAAGATCTCATCTCCGTTCCACTCGACAGCTCTGAGCCTACTCGGACAGTACAGATAGGGTCGTCCTTGGCACCTCCACTACGGAACAAAATTGTGAATCTGAAAAAGTTAAGCAATTAAGTCCTAGAGGGGGGGGGGGGGGGGGGTTGAATAGGATTGTGCTAAATTAAAAAATTAATAGCGGAATTTAAATAAATATAAATATTGATAGCAATAAACAATCCCACAATGTAGAAATTTAAATTCAAGAGTACAGGTATTGAGAGGTTGATACAGAGGTTGTTCTAAGGACAACCTTACACCAAAAACCAAAGGTTTTTGGTAGGACAACCTGATTTCTAGAATAGTCTGTCTATCAAAAACTCAAAATGATTCAGAGGAATAAAGAAATAAATAGCAAAAGAAATAACTATGCTATTACAACATTCCCACACTTGCATAAAAGAAATTATAACATTCTTCACATATGCAAAAAGGAAAAGTACAAATATCCACAAAAAGAAATAATCAATCAACCACAAGACCAGAAATTATAGTGGTTCACTTGTGTGTACACCAACTGTTTAGAAAAATAGCCACACAACTACTCTACTCCTAATATCCTCACACAGTTGATATTAGTGCTCACTATGAAAATAGGTTTTTCAAGGTTCACATAAAACCCTCACAATTATGTCTTTCAAGATGGCTTACACAATTCAAAACCCCACACTCTGAGTTTTCTTGATCACTCAAACAAACCAAAACAAAGAGATTTTTCGGACATAATCTCAATAAAACCAAAATAATGAATTTACAAAACTGTAAAATACTTATCTAGATATTATCCTTTTGATGCAGCTCGGAAGAACCAATTCGGAGTAGAAGTTCAATGTTCACACTCTCTTATGAAATGGTTCTAGGTTCTAAATAGATTTTAAATTAAAACACATTGGGCTAGCTTGCTTTTATTTTGATTCCAAGAAATGGGAATACTTTAATCCTTCTTTCAAATAAAATTGGAATGCAGAATACAAAATCAAATGCAAAAAGCTAATTAAAGAGAATATGAAATGAGCACTAAATAGCTTAAGAATATCATTAACTTATCTCTCAGAGTGGCGTATTGATTTTGCTTGAATTAAATATTAAACTTTGAAATTCGTGCTCTATTTATAGTTGTAGAAATTGCACTCTCGACTGGTCCTGAGGTCGGCACGACTGGTCGGGGGACGAACAAACTTTAAAAAGTTTGGGCGTGATAAGATAAGGCCATTCCATGACTAGTCGTAGGGTCTGCTCGACCGGCCGAGTGGCCTCCACGACCGATCAAGTCGTATCCACGGCTGGTCGTGTGGGACCCAATTTAGTTTTTGGACTTTGAGTAGAGCTTGCAGGACTGGTCGAGCACAGGTTACGCACTGTTCATACGATCGGTCGAGCAGTCTCCAGGACTAGTTGAGGCTTTAACAAAAATTCCTACAAATCAGTAACAAACTTAGGACTAGTCAAGAAATTCTTGGACAAGTCGAGCCAGTGCTAGGACTAGTTGAACTTAGTCCAAGACTAGTAGAGAAACAGTCAATGCACTTATAAAGTAACTCAATTTAAATTATGTATTCAAAATGACCTATCCCATGGTCAATCTAGGGTCATTCATACCTTGTAAGTAATGTATGAACATTGAATCTTCATTTGCTTCAGCTGATAGTTGTTCTTTGAAGTTCACGAAGCTTGATATCTTGTCATATGATGAATCTTGAGCTTAAGACTTTTGAGGCTTGAATATGACTAACATTGAGGCTTGAACTTGGAGTTCAAAGTAAAGAAACAATGTCTTAAATTGGATGAAGCTTTGAAAACTTGAACTTTGAAGCTTGAAAGATTGAAATCACACTTGGTGTTGTACTTGAACTTGAACATGTAATCTTGCATTTAAAGTTCTTGAAGTAAAGACCTTTGTCCTTGTACATGAGATGCACTGTCTTGTATATGTAGATATGCTACACAAGACACAGATTCCAAGAGGTTTTGGCACTACAAAATTTGACAAAAATAAGAGCTAGAAACCATAGCACTTACAATCTCCCCCTTTGTCAAATGTGTGACAAAACACACTTCATAACTTAAGCATTATACGCAGAGAGAATCATGCACCAGTTATCAATATAAACCAGTTACAACCTAGTTAAAGAATCATTAAAGAATCATACACCAGTTATAAATAAGTCAAAAATTCACGTCAAAAATAAAACTCCCCCTTACAAAAAGAAGGTTACCTACCTATCCATAATCCACATGCCATATATCACAAGCATGATAAAATTCTCCCCTTACTTACTCCCCCTTACAAAAAGAAGGTTACCTACCTATCCACAATCCACATGCCATATATCACAAGCATGATAAAATTCTCCCCCTTACTTACTCCCCCTTACAAAAAGAAGGTTACCTACCTATCCACAATCCACATGCCATATATCACAAGCATGATAAAATTCTCCCCCTTTTTGTCACAATATGACAAAGGAAGGAACCAACAAAAGGAATAGGAAGTAGATAAATAAGGAAGAATAAGAAGAGTACTAAGGAATAAATGATCAAGATATTAAAACAAGTATTGTTCAAGCATGATCAACCATGTTCAACCAAGTTCAATCAAGTTCAACCCCATAAAACAAAAGAAAGCTAAGTATCATAAAGGTTATTACAAACCATATAAGTAAATACTAATCAGAACCCAAAGAAGGAGCAAGTATGTTAGGATCAAGTTGATGAAGTCCCTTGTTAAGGCGCCTAAGATATTTGCGCATATAGTTGAACTGCAAATCATGAGACACATTCATATTCTCTACCTTGTCCTTAAGTGAGCGCAACCGCGCATTAAAATCAGATGGCTGGTAATTAGGATCATCTGCTAAATTAGATTCGATCTCATCAAAAATATCATCCATATTGATATCATCGGGTGGTAAATCACCTTCTTCTTCATTTGCGACATCAGCTCCACCAACACCCACATTAACTTGGCATGTGGCCAACTTCAGATTCATTTAGTTTATATTGGAATTGTTGAAGATTAGGTGTTGAATCGGAGATTCTCTAATAGGCATAACCACTAAAATATGGGAGGCCAACATAGTCATAAGATACATGAAGGGAATGTCATTGTGTCTTGGATGGAGATGGAATTGAATGATGCAATGACAATGAAAGAAGGAAGACATACAGAGGTACCAGAGATGATGGAATGAAGAATCCGAACCACGAACGTAGTAAGTTCGGTTTTATTACCAGAACAAGGATAAACATTGGAAATAAATATCCTATGAAGGACTCTGTATCTGGGTAACAAATACTTTGAGGCATGTGCATTTCCATTAGTACTCCATTTCGCATCTATATTGCACAAAGCTCTAGTAAGCATACGCTTCTCAAATTAAGATGGTTTTACCACTAGAGTGCTAATGGAAATACCTTCATCATTGACAGGTATGTCCATTAGACGAGAAATAAGATGTCGATCTATTTCAACAGGACCTTCTCTAGTTGTAATAATGAACGTCAGATTTTTAGTAGAAAAAATAGAAATACATGCATACATAGATTGCACAATAAACCGGTATGCCAGCCCATCCCAATGTAGAATGTTATCCCATCCTATATATTGGAGAAGAGGAAGGATATCAAATGGATCTACATGATCAACATGAACAGGTCGTTCAACTATAACATTGCGCAACCTAATATCCCGCACATAAGAGGGATCATCTTTGGGTGACCGGAGGTGGCGCGTTATGATAAGAGTCGACCAAGAAGTTGAAGGACCATGAGAACTTTTCTTTCTAGTTCTACCTTCCATTTGCAACAAGGAATATAAGAAAAATGGAGATTGTAAAAGAGGAAGTGTGGGTTTTCACTTAGATGAGATTTTTAAGAAGAAAATCCCAAAAACCACTATGAATCAAGAAATAAATCACACCAATGATTAAAAGGGAGTGCTAAGAACTTGAATCTATAAGGAAAATGAAAACAAAGCATTAACTTTGAAGAAATAGGAGATGAGTTTAACCGGTCAACTTAGGACCCATTAGAGAAAAAATAAAAAATGAAGAAAAAGGGATTTTCTCCCAAATAAAGCACCAACCCATGCTACATAGCTGGTCGAGTACATGCTCGACTGGTCGTGCCATGACTGGTCGACTATGCACTCGACTGGTTGGGAACAATCCAAAATATGCAATATTCATAAAATTTTGAAATTTAAACATTTAAACTAACAAATATATAAATTATGATACAGAAATACGTAATTTATCAATTCAAATTGTACATACCAAGATCAAATTTCATTTTAGCAAACCTATTTTTATCGAGCAGTTTTGTGAATATGTCTGCAAGTTAAGTCTTGGTCGGTATGTATTCCAAAGAAACTAACTTTTCTTCCACTAATTCACGAATGTAGTGATATCTAATGTCAATGTGCTTGGTTCGTGAATACTGGATTGAATTTTTAGATATATTAATTGCACTGGAATTATCATAATATAAAACCATAGAATCCTGTGCAATTTCGTAATCACTTAGCATCCTTTTCATCCATACAAGCTAAATACATCTATTACCCGTCGCAATGTATTCAGCTTCAGCAGTTGAAAGCAGTACAGGACTTTGTTTCTTACTTAACCAGGAAACTAAACAGTTCCTAATATAGAAACAACCACCACCAGTTGATTTCCTATTGTTCACTCCCCAAGTATAGGGTTGTGATGTAGTAATAAACTCGGTAAGACCGAGGTCCAATCCCAAGGGACTGATACCTGTACGTTATCTGAAACTAAGTAGAACTAGAACTGGACTAAGATGTAATCTAAATCAAATAGAATTTAAGGAATAATTTTGGAATAATTATCGAAAACTTAAACAATTCAGGGAAAAGAAACTGGGGATTCAGAGGATCCACTTGTAGAGATCAGGGAGATCTTATGCCATCACCATGAAAATTAAACTGAACTTCTTTTAATATAGTTTTAAAGAGATGAAAGGTATATGAATTAGAATGGATTCCATTATCAAACCATGCCCAGGAGGCAAAGCAACCAACAGAATTAAACTAATTACCAACCACTCAACAATGCATGAAGGTTAGGAAGGATACCGTCATCCAACCATGCCCATGAGACGATGGTGAACAACAAGGCTTCCTGATGTCATAAACATCAAAAGGATGGGGAAATAATCAAAGCCATCGCAGATCTTATTGTAATTTCAGTCACAACAAACCATTAAAACAAACTGAAAGTATTCCTCTTAATTGAACTCAAATCAACATCAATCGGTCTAGCATAAATCAAAGGCATAGAATCAGTCCCATCACGCCACAAGCTTCCCCTCTTAGCCCCAGCTAAGAGGTTTAGCCTAACATGATGAGGCTAGAACACATAAAAAAAATAAAACAAAATAAAAATCTCCAAGAGAACAACTCTCCCTGTCTCTGACCTCAAGTTCTCCTTCAATCTCCTCAGATGCCTCCCGTCCTCCACAGCTCCTCCTCACATTCCCTTCTTTCTCTTTTTGTAGCTGGAGAAGGTCGGTCGGCTGTGGAGCAAGTTGTGTGCACAACAAGAAAAAGACGCAACTTCTTACGCCTGGCTCGGTTCTTGGGACGGTGGAGTGGCTGACTTTGAGATCTGAGCCGTTCAGACTCCTTAGAGGTAGTCATTTGCCCTATGCAACGAATTTAGATGGTCCAGATTGTCCAGCCGATCATCACCATGATCATACAGCGGCCAAAATCAACAATCGACGTCGAACGTGCGTAAGGCTTACGCAGGGAGTGCGCTGAGGTGTTTGGTGGGCCCCATATTGGTGTTCTCTGAGAAATCTGACACGTTCATTGGATTCCCGACGAAAAATCATTAAGGAGTGGTTTTTATTGGGTTTTGGTACAGTCCACTGTATCAAACCAACTCACCGTCCATCATGCGTTTTCTAGCGATTCATGTGCATATGTATGTGTGGGTCCAAAAAGATACTTACACGAGGGTCACACATACCTTCTGGAGTGAATGTTCGGTCCGGATCATCCATATACATGATGATGGTGGCCCACTGCTACATCCCGTGGTCGGCTATGCGTGAGAGAAAACAGAGACATTCCGTCTCTGTTTAGGAAATCGGATGGGTGTGGGTCAAACGCAATCAAACTGCGTGTTTGGCCCGAGTGCACATCCAGTGCGTACTCTCTCTCACACAACTGGGTCCCACCTTGCTGCATGTAATAAATCCGCTCCATCCATCTTTTTCCTCACAACATTTAAATGGTTGGGACCAAAAATGGAGCATATCCATACATCAGGTGGGCCCCAAATCCAGATTTTAGGGCTGATCTGTCCGTTGGAACACTTCCACAGGGATTGAACAGATGAAATTCGACGTGTACGGTTAATTTATGGTCCTCGGGTCATGTATGAAGTTTTGAGCTGAACGGATGGTGGGAACCCTGTGATCTTGCATTTTGGACGTCTTTTGGGCCACTTAAGCTCCAGTTTCTTGATTTTCTCGAATCTCTGGCATGTAAATTCATTGATCTTGGTCCCCTGGGGTCCATCCCTTGCCTTGGTGAATTATGAGTGTTAAATCCATGCTTTTAGTATCCTGTTTCAATCCAAGCTCGTAAATCCACCTTGCAACACAACCATGATTAAAATGGGCCATTAAACGGTGCCATGTTCATAAATCCAGGCAATAACTGGGTCTGATATGCAATATTTAACCCTCAACACAACCCCCAACAAGCATTTTGCTAGTCCCAAGCAAAGTATGCGAAAAATAAGTTGAGAATTACAGGACAATTTATATGAACTCGAGTGATTTTTGAATAACACATCAAATACTAGAATTTTAAGATTCATGAATGTTGGCATTACTTTCTCCTGATATCAGGCTCACGGTAAACTTCATAATCAAGTTCAAATATTAATCCATTAATTAGAACAATTCTAAACATCGAGTTTCATGGGTATATAGTGTAATCACGGCTTACCATCATTAAGAGATCCAATTGTCAAAGTTCTATGATAGATTGATGATCGAATGAGCATTCAAGACAACCAAACCTAAACTAGAAATTGCCTTACAATTACATTGATGATCGAATGAGCATTCAAGACAACCAAACCTAAACTAGAAATTGCCTTACAATTCTTCTTCTTCTTCTTCTTCTTTTTTTTTTTTTTTAAATTTCATTCTTCCAGCTTTTGATTTTTCCATCGAGGGGAAAGGGAATCGCATCCACACCTATAAGGAGCAAACCTATGTTGAAGATCGTACACCCAACCCTTTCCTGATGACAACTATTTTTTAGCTGGGTATTCTTTTTCTTTCTTTCATTCATTCCTTGTATTGAACAAGATGGACAATTCCCCAGGTTGGTTCCTTCCATGCTTAATGATCACCAATGTTACAATTCAATATCGGACTGAAACCTTAATATGCAAGCGAGATGTGTCCTGTGAATTCATGACTCAATCAATGTTTACACTTCTAATAATGGATTAATAATTCAAACTTAGCTGTGAAATCTAACAGATAACTGAGTTCAAGAGTCATAAATTACCAACATCATGTATTTTGCAATTCCAAGTGTCCCAGATGGCCATAAAAATCACTTTGAATTCATATGAAATTTCAGAAAAATTTAAAATTTTCACAATTTTCACAATTTTCGCTCAAGACCAAGAAAACACTGATTAGGAAACCTAATCTCCCACCCCTAACCTAAAATCTACATTGTCCTCAATGTAAAAGAAATAGGCATGCAATGCACATGGGACAACGAAAATATAAGAGGAGTGATGGAAAGATAGTACCTGGATGAAAGAATCAAGAGGCTTTCCAAAGATATCTACGTAAGAGCGGGTCAGCACAAGAGAGAAACCAACAGAAGTAAAATAAAAATAATAAAAATAAAATCCTACCTACACCACTTTCGTAGATGCTCTCGATTGCATTTAGCGTATGCAACAAGCCTTTAAACCCCTAGGTTGCCCCTAGTGGACGAGTTGTAGTCTCGTGAGGGTTTCCAGTAATGTTACCCACAAATATTGAACTAACTAATGATAAAAATAAAATGAAATGAAGAGCTAGGTTGCCTCCCAGGAGCATTAAGTTTACGTCTTCAGCCGGACAAATAAAGCAACTACCCTAGTCCTATGAAAGCGATACACCTACCTATACCTCCATCAGACTAGGAGATCAATCCTGGTAAACAGGAGCAGTTAGGGGCATGGACATGTCCTTTGAATCAAATTTCTCGACAAATGGTTTCAATCGATATCCATTGACTTTAAACTCCTTGCCATTGTCGGGATCTCTTATCTCAACGACCCCATGAGGAAAAATAGTAACAACATTATAAGGGCTGGTCCAACGAGATCGAAGCTTACCCGGAAAAAGATGTAATCGAGAATTGTACAAAAGGACCTTCTGACCAGACGTGAATGATTTTTGCAATATGTGTTGGTCATGAAATGCTTTCATCTTGTCCTTGTAAATTCTCAAATTATCGTACGCATCATTCCGAATTTCCTCAAGTTCATTCAATTGAAGTTTGCATAGCGAGCCAGCATTGTCCAGATTGAAATTAAGATTTTTGATCGCCCAGTACGCTTTATGTTCCAGCTCCATAGGCAAGTGACAAGCTTTCTCATAGACAAGTCTAAAGGGAGACATTCTAATAGGGGTTTTAAAGGCAGTACAGTATGCCCATAAGGCATCGGTCAATCAGATTGACCAATCCTTACTATCAGGGTTAACCGTTCTCTCCAAAATGTGTTTAATTTCCCTATTAGAAATCTCAGCTTGCCCACTTGTCTGTGGGTGGTACGGGGTGCTCACCTTATGAGAGATACCATATTTCTTCATTAAGCTCTCAAATGGTTTATTACAAAAGTGTGAGCCTCCATCACTATTGATGGCTCGAGGCGTTCCGAATCGAGAAATGATGTTTTCTTTTAGGAATTTAATGACTGTGCGATGGTCATTAATTCAACACAGAATCGCTTCGACCCATTTAGTTACATAATCCACGGCAAGCAAAATATACAGATTTCCAAACGATTGGGGGAATGGTCCCATGAAATCGATGCCCCAGCAATTAATGCTTCAATGATAAGGATGGGATTCAAAGGCATCATATTTCGACGAGACAATGCTCCCAATTTCTGACAACGCTCATAAGCTTTGTAAAACTCATGAGTGTCCCTAAACATAGTGGGCCAGTAAAAGCCACACTGTAAAATCTTGGCCATGGTCTTTTTAGCAGAAAAGTGACCACCACAGGCCTATGAGTGACAGAAGGAGATGACACTCTGATGCTCATCGTCTGGCACACATCTCCTTAGGATCTAGCCTGGGCAATATTTAAACAAATATGGATCGTCCCAGAAAAAGTTACGTACCTTGGTAAAAAATTTCTTCTTATCTTGCGCAGTCCAATGTGTCGGTATGGAACCTATGGCAAGATAATTAGCAATATCAGTGAACCAAGGTGAATGGGAGACTCTGAACAGTTGTTCATCAGGGAACATATCATTGATATGGGTCGCCTCAAGGGAATCAGAGGTACTAAGGCGAGAAAGGTGATCGGCTACTACGTTCTCTACTCCCTTTTTATTTTTAATTTTCAAATCAAATTCTTGGAGTAGAAGGATCCATTGTATCAAACGGGGCTTAGAATTATTCTTAGAAAGAAGATACTTAAGTGCCATATGATCTGTGTAGATAATGATCTTGGATCCAATCAAGTAGGACCTAAATTTATCCAAAGCGAACACTATGGCTAGGAGTTCCTTTTCCGTAGTCGAGTAGTTCACTTGGGCAGAATTTAAAGTTCTACTTGCATAATGAATGACGTAGGGCCTCTTATCTTTTCTCTGGCCTAGAATCGCTCCAAGAGCATAATCAGAAGCGTCGCACATAAGCTCAAAAGGAAGGCTCCAATCGGGTGGTTGCATGATAGGTGCAGTGGTTAACATGCCCTTAAGCTTGGTGAAAGCTTCCTGGCATTGCTCAGTCCACTTGTATGGAGCATCCTTTTGAAGAAGATTACATAAAGGATGAGAGAGGAGACTAAAGTCCTTTATGAATCGCCTGTAAAATCCTGCGTGTCCTAAGAAGGATTGCACGTCTCTGATGTTCTTGGGTGGAGGTAGGTTAGAGATAAGATCAATTTTTGCCTTATCCACCTCAATTCCTTTGGACGAGATAATATGTCCAAGGACAATTCCCTTATGAACCATGAAATGACACTTCTCCCAATTAAGTACCAAGTTTTTCTCTTCACATCTTTTCAACACACATTTAAGACTCTCTACGCACTCGCTGAAAGATGAACTAAAAATAGAGAAATTGTCCATAAAGACCTCTAGATATTTCCCCACCATGTCAGAAAAGATACTCATCATATAACGCTGAAAGGTGGTAGGGGCATTACATAATCCGAATGACATCCTTCTGTAGGCAAAGGTGCCGTAGGGACATGTAAATGTAGTCTTTTCCTGGTCCTCAGGGGCGATTTCAATCTGATTGTAGCCCGAATACCCGTCAAGGAAACAGTAATAGGAATGACCAACTAGCTTTTCCAAGATTTGATCAATGAAGGGCAAAGGAAAGTGGTCCTTCCTCGTGACGGTATTTAGCTTCCTGTAGTCAATGCACATTCTCCAACCCGTCGTAACTCTAGTTGGCACAAGTTCATTATTAGCATTGGCTACGATGGTGATCCCGGACTTCTTAGGAACCACCTGAGCTGGACTCACCCATTGACTATCGGATATGGGGTATATGATACCCACATCTAATAGTTTAAGAACCTCGGCCTTAACCACTTCCCTCATGTTTGGATTTAGTCTACGTTGTGATTGCCGAGCGGTCTTAGCATTATCCTCAAGATAAATGCGGTGAGTACAAATCGAGGGGTTAATTCCCTTGAGGTCCGCTATCGTCCATCTAAGGGCTCCCTTATGCTCAATGAAAGTAGATATGAGCATACTCTCCTATTCTTTCTCTAGGTGGGTAGAGATCATCACCGGGTATGTCTCATCTTGACCTAAATAAACATATTTCAACTTAGAGGGCAAAGGTTTTAGGTCAAGCTTCGACGACTTGAGGTTAGACGGTAGAGGCACTACATCAGTTTGGGGCAACTCTTCAAATTGTGGCCTCCACCGGTTAACTTCAAGTACCAGTGCAGTATCAAGCAAGGCACACATCTCCCTAATCATGTCATCATCAAAATCATGGGAGTGGGCCAGGCACGTCTCTAGAGGGTCAGAGGATAAGGTCAGAGGTGTCGTATCTTCCACTAAAGAGTCAATCATGTTAATGTCGTGGAAATCGTCATCCTCTAAGTTTCTGCGGTTATTGAAAAAGATGTTTGACTCCAATGTCATATTTTCAAAAGACATAGTCATGACACCATTCCTGCAATTGATAATTGCATTTAAGGTGGCAAGGAATGGGCGACCAAGAATGACGGGGATCTGAGTGCTCATGGTATTGATGGGTTCGGTGTCCAGGATGATAAAATCTACAGGGTAGTAAAATCTATCAACTTGGACTAACACATCCTCAATTATCCCTCTTGGTACACGAACAGAGCAATCAGCGAGTTGTAGGGTGGTTAGGGTGGGTTTTAATTCACCCAAACCTAACTGTTTGTATACCGAGTAGGGAATCAGATTGACTCTTGCTCCTAAGTCAAGAAGTGCATGATCAATTCGATGGTCCCCGATTACACATGATATGGTTGGGCTACCGGGATCTTCGAATTTCTGTGGCATGTCTTGCTTTAGGATGACACTCACTTTCTCGGTCAAGAAGATCTTCTTTTGAATATTTGCCGTCGTTTGGTTGTGCATAGGTCCTTCAGGAATTTGGCATATGAAGGTATCTGTTTTACGATATCAAGTAAAGGAATGTTGACTTTCACTTGTTTCAACACCTCTAGGATATCCTGAGAGTTAGAGAGAGGTTTTGGTGCGACCAACCGTTGGAAAAATGGAGCAACTGGCTTTTCTAGAAGTTCCGGTTCTAATTTTTGTGGGGTCTCACTAGATCCATTATTGTTGTCCTCTTCTGGTTCTTGAGGCTTTTCGGGCCTAACCGGAAGGGTTTTATCAATGATCTTCCCACTCCTAAGAGTGGTGATGGATTTAGCGTGCCCCATTTGATTTGAAGAAGCTTTGAGGGGTAACAGTTTGTTCATTTCTCCAACTAAAGTTTGGATGATTTTTCCAACCAGGATTGTACGTATTAGAGATTGGTCCATTGAAAGGTCTTTGATAATTATTTACGGCATTTGGATTGCTCATTCAACACTTCTTGAAAGGCGGGTATTGTAGGACAATTTTCAGTTGTATGAATGTTGCAATCACAGATGCCGTAAACAATTTCATTAACCTTATCCTTCTTTCCTTCCATGGCCTCAACTTTCCTTATGAGCATAGTCACTTTACACTTGAGATCATCCTCTTCTTTCAAGAGATATAACCCACCTTTCTCCTTTAATTGAGTCGGCCTAGACGTGGTGTTTGACTTTGGGTAATAGTCCCATGATTGTGTTTTTTCAGCAAGACTAACGAGGTAATCCCATACCTCGTCAACATTTTTATTAATGAATTCTCCATTACACATTGTCTCAACCATTTGGCGCATAGAAGATGTCTGTCCATCGTAGAAAAAATTTGTAATGCGCCACGTTTCAAAGCCGTATTGTGGGCACGAACTGACCAAATCCTTGAACCTTTCCCAACATTGGTAAAACGTTTCATCCTCCTTTTGAGTGAAGTTCATGATTGCTTTTCTAAGGGTAATCGTTTTATGATGTGGAAAGAATTTCTTTATAAATTCCCTTTGCATATCATTCCATGTGCCAATGGATCTAGGACGCAGTGAATGTAACCACGCCTTAGCCTTCTCTTTTAAGGAAAAAGGAAAGAGTCTCAGCCTGACTGTGTCCTCAGACACATTTTGAAAATATAAAGTTGCTCTGATCTCATCAAACTCTTTCAAATGTAGATATGGTTCTTCAGATTCAAGCCTATGGAAGTTAGGAAGGAGTTGGATAACCCCTGGCTTGATGTCCATATGTCCTGTATTTTCAGGAAAAATCATGCATAAGGGCGTACTCACCCCCGCTGGTTGTAGATAATCTCGTAAAGTACGAGGCGGGGGTGCTTGATGTACCTCATTCTCATCCTGAATGTCCTCCACCCTGGTTGAGGTAGAAGAGGTTGGTTCTCAGCCATTACTTCAGTTAGCTTAGGGGATTTCGAGTGGTGTCTAGTCCTGTGATGGATAGTCAACCCCTCAACCAATCCTCCTTCAGTCAAGAGACGTCGAGTGTTGTCACGGGCCCACTTGGGCATGAAACACTCGCAGCCCTCAATCAAATTCGAAATGAAAAGAAAATCTAGAAAGAAAGAGAGAGTTGGAAAGAAATTACCAAATTGAAGTCCCTAAGTTAAAGACTGAATTAGAAATTTCTATCTTAAAGGCCTACAAAATATGAAAGTTAGTTTCTAAATAAAAATTCTATAAGTAAAAAATTAGGAAACAAAATTAGATTCTAAAAGAGTTAGAATTAGAAAGTTACTAAAAACAAAAATAGAAAGTTAATTTCTAAAAAGGGAAATAACTAACCTAGTTTCTAAAAACAAAAGAGGAAAGTTTCTAAAAATAAACTATTTCCTAAAAATAGGAAAATACTGGAATTGGAAAATTTCTAAAATTTAAACCCTAATTTTAAAAGTAGAAAAAGTAGAGAAATTAGGAAAGAATTACCAATTTAGAAACTTATGTCAGGATCCTACAAAACAAGAAAAACAGGTTAGTTTCTAGAGATCAGAAAAACCTAGACCTATAGTTAGAAAAATCCTAATCTTAAACTAATTCTAAAACTAATTAATTTCAGAAAATTTTAATCGTCAGTCCCTGGCAACGGCGCCAAAAACTTGTTCACTTCCCAAGTATAGGGTTGTGATGTAGTAATAAACTCGATAAGACTGAGGGCGAATCCCAAGGGACTGATACCTATACATTATCTGAAACTAAGTAGAACTAGAACTGGACTAAGATGTAATCTAAATCAAATAGAATTTAAGGAATAATTATCGAAAACTTAAACAATTCAGGGAAAAGAAACTGGGGATTCAGAGGATCCACTTGTAAAGATCAGGGAGATCTTATGCCATCACCATGAAAATTAAACTGAACTTCTTTTAATATAGTTTTAAAGAGACGAAAGATATATGAATTAGAATGGATTCCAACATCAAACCATGCTCAGGAGGAAAAGCAACCAACAGAATTAAACTAATTACCAACCACTCAACAATGCATGAAGGTTAGGAAGGATACCGTCATCCAACCATGCCCATGAGACGATGGTGAACAACAGGGCTTCCTGACGTCATAAACATCAAAAGGATAGAGAAATACTTGAAGCCATCGCAGATCTTATTGTAATTTCAGTCATAACAAACCATTAAAACAAACTGAAAGTATTCCTCTTAATTGAACTAAAATCAACATCAATCAGTCTAGCATAAATCAAAGGCATAGAATCAGTCCCATCACGCCACAAGCTTCCCCTCTTAGCCCCAGCTAAGAGGTTTAGCCTAACATGATGAGGCTAGAACACATAAAAAAAATAAAACAAAATAAAAATCTCCAAGAGAACAACTCTCCCTGTCTCTGACCTCAAGTTCTCCTTCAATCTCCTCAGATGCCTCCCGTCCTCTAAAGATGCTCCTTACGTTCCCTTCTCTCTCTTTTTGTAGCTGGAGAAGGTCGGTCGGTTGTGGAGCAAGTTGCGTACACAACAAGAAAAAGACGCAACTTCTTACGCCTGGCTCGGTTCTTGGGTCGGTGGGGTGGCTGACTTTGAGATCTGAGCTATTCAGACTCCTTAGAGGTAGTCATTTACCCTATGCGACGAATTTAGATGGTCCAGATTGTCCAGCCGATCATCACCATGATCACACAGCGGCTAAAATCAACAATCGACGTCGAACGTGCGTAAGGCTTACGCAGGGAGTGCGCTGAGGTGTTTGGTGGGCCCCATATTGGTGTTCTATGAGAAATCCGACACGTTCATTGGATTCCCGGTGAAAAATCATTAAGGAAGGAGTGGTTTTTATCGGGTTTTGGTACAGTCCACTTTATCAAACCAACTCACTGTCCATCATGCGTTTTCTAGTGATTCATGTGCATACGTATGTGTGGGTCCAAAAAAACACCTACACGAGGGTCAAACATACCTTCTGGAGTGAATGATCGGTCTGGATCGTCCATATACATGATGATGGTGGCCCACTGCTACATCCCGTGGTGGCTATGCGTGAGAGAAAACAGAGACATTCCGTCTCTATTTAGGAAATCGGATGGGTGTGGGTCAAACGCAATCAAACTGCGTGTTTGGCCCGAGTGCACACCCGATGCGTACTCTCTCTCACACAACTGGGTCCCACCTTACTGCATGTAATAAATTCGCTCCATCCATCTTTTTCCTCACAACATTTAAACGGTTGGGACCAAAAATGGAGCATATCCATACATCAGGTGGGCCCCAAATCCAGATTTTAGGGCTGATCTGTCCGTTAGGACACTTCCACAGGGATTGAACAGATGAAATTCGACGTGTATGGTTAATTTATGGTCCTCAGGTCATGTATGAAGTTTCGAGCTGAACAGATGGTGGGAATCCTGTGATCTTGCATTTTGGACATCTTTTGGGCCACTTAAGCTCCAGTTTCTTGATTTTCTCGGATCTCTGGCGTGCAAATTCATCGATCTTGGTCCCCTGGGGTCTATCCCTTGCCTTGGTGAATTCCGAGTGTTAAATCCATGCTTTTAGTACCCTGTTTTAATCCAAGCTCGTAAATCCACCTTGCAACACAACCATGATTAAAATGGGCTATTAAACGGTACCATGTTCATAAATCCAGGCAATAACTGGGTCTGATATGCAATATTTGACCCTCAACACCTATCATCAACATTACCAGCCCAATCAGCATCCGTGTAACCAGCTAATTGAACACAAGTATCATGTGGATACCAGGGACCTAGATTTGCTAAACTTGCGACATATCGCATAATCCACTTAACAGTAGTTAAATGTGACTCTTTAGGGTCAGATTGATATCTAGTGCAAATTCCTACACTAAATGCAATATCAAGTCAGCTCGTAGTTAAATAAAATAAACTTCCAATCATACTGCGATAAAGTTTAGGATCCACACTCTTACCTATAAAGTCCTTTTAGAGTTTCAAAGTAGTACTTATAGGAGTATCAAAAATTTTCCCATTCTCAAATTTAAACTTTTTAACTAAGTTCAGATCATATTTGGTTTGAGAGATAACGAAACCATCAGGTTGCTATTTAACTTACAACCCAAGAAAATAATTCAATTCTCCAACCATGCTCATTTCGAACTTAGATTTCATAAGATTTGTAAACTCAACAGTCATGTTAGCACAGGTAGATCCATAAATTATATCATCAACATAAATTTGCACTATTAAAATGTGATCATTATGTTTCTTAACAAACAAAGTCTTATCAACACTTCCCATTAGAAAATTATGACTTAGTAGAAACTTAGTCAATATTTCGTACCATGCCCTGGGAGTTTGTTTTAAACTGTAGAGAGCCTTTTTTAGGCGATAAACATGATCAGCATTCTTAGGGTCTTCAAAACCCGTTGGTTGTTCAACATACACTTCTTCATGCAAATCGTCATTCAAGAAAGCACTTTTTACATCCATTTGGTATATTTTGAACTTTCTAAAGATGCAATAGATATAAATAGTCTGATTGATTCAAGACGAGCTACTAGGGTAAAGGTCTTATCATAATTGATGCCTTCAATTTGAGTGTACCCTTGTACAACCAGCCTAGCCTTGTTTCTAATGATATTACCAAGTTCATCAGACTTATTTTTAAAAATCTATTTTGTTCCAATAATGTTTTTATCTTTCGGTTTAAGAACTAAGTACCAAACGTCATTTCTAACAAATTGATTAAGCTCTTCTTGCATCGAAACTATCCAGTTTTCGTCAGTAAGAGCTTCTTCTAGTTGTTTAATTAGTTGGATGGTCTTTAACAGTTCTTAGTTCAGAGTTATTTTGACTTGATGAAGAATCTGGTTTATTAATTAGAAGTACTTCATCATTTTCTGAACTTGAGACAGGTGTATTCAAGTGATCGTCAATAACCATATTAATTGACTCTTGAATTACACCAATCCTCTTATTAAGAACTTGATATGCTCGACTATTCAGAGCATACCCTAAAAATATTCCTTCATCACTTTTGGTGTCAAACTTACTCAAATTTTCTCGGTCACGTAAAATGTAGCACTTGCTGCCAAAAACTCGAAAGTATTTGACAGTAGGCTTCTTATCAAACCACATTTCATAAGCCATTTTACTATTTGATTTTCTAGTATAAACGCGGTTAATTATGTAACACACAGTATTTACGGCTTCGGCTCAAAGATTTTTAAGGAGCTTCATAATATTTAACATTATATTTGCCATTTCTTGAAGCACTCTATTTTTTCTTTCTACTATACCATTTTGTTGTGGTATTTTCAGCAAAAAGAATTCATGTGATATTCCCTGATCACTACAAAACTTCTTAAAACCACTATTCTCAAATTCTGATCCATGATCGCTATGGATCTTATAGACTTGAGACTCTTTTTCAGTTTAGATACTTTTAAATACCCTTTTTACTTCATCGAGAGTTTCTGATTTGTCTCTCAAGAAGACTACCCATGTATATCTGGTAAAGTCATCAACGATTTCCAGAATGTACTTCTTGCCACCTCGACTCTCCATTCTATTTGGTCTAATAAGATCCATATGAAGGAGTTCGAGCGATTTAGATGTGGCATTAGAGCCCACCTTTTTGTGAGTACTCGTAGTTTGTTTGCCAATCTGGCATTCACCACATATTTTATCTACTTTCTATAGTTTAGGTAGACCTCTTTTCAACTCTCTTTTGCTCATTCTATACAAGTTATGGTAGTGTACATGTCTGAGGTGTTTGTGCCATAACTCGGTCTTATCGGTATGGACCATGTAGCATGTTAGATTAGATGAGCTTGAATCACTTAATGTAGTAGTTTTCAGAAGTTCTGTGACCAGTTAATATTACAGAACCATTTTTATTTAAAATTCCACACCCTAGGTTAGTAAATTTTATACTATGATTATTATCGCATATTTGAGAGATGCTTAATAAGTTATGTTTTAACTCTTCTACATAAAAAAACATTCTCAAATAAAGGGAGGTTAAAAGGTTGGACCGTGCCTTGGTCAACAATCCTGCAGTAGCTACCATCACTGAATGTGACTGAACCATCAGTCATGTCTTTAAGATTGGTGAACAGACCCTTGTCGCCTGTCATTTGTCTGGAGCAACCACTATCTAGGTACCACTTTGAATGGCTTGAAGCTTTGAAAGTGGTGTGGGCAACCAAACAAGTAACCTTAGGAACCCATTTCATTACAGTCTTGGGTTTAGGAGTATAGCTGGTCTTCTTATGTTTGTAGTTGTTATAAGACAGACCTATTAAGTTAGATTTTAAGAGCTCCTTAAGTAAATCAACAATTTTCTCAGCTAAAGGATTACGATTCTGATTTTTATAGTTGATATAGTTGCTTTTAGGTATTAAGGATTGAAAAGTTTTAGCATTTTTAGAATAATTTTGATTTAGACTTTTTCCTTTTGAGTTTGAAGACTTTCCTTTCACAAACTTAGAGGAGTATTCTTATGTTTGGGAGGAATACTTTTGTCGTAGCCCAAACCAGATCGGTCGCTATATTTTTTAGATCCGGATAATAGTTTTTCTAACTTAGGATCACCTTGGGCATACCTCCAAGTGTCTTTTAAACTCAAAAGTGAAGAGACTTCAAGTTTTAGTTTTTCATTTTCAGAATTTAAGCTTTCAACTTGGGAGTTTTTAAAGTCTAAGTCGCACTTAGTTTTTTCAAAATAATCTGAAATGTGAGATTTTTCTAAAATAAGATTATCAAAATTTTCTTTAAGTTTTAAAAACTTTTCTTTCTAAAGTTTTAGTTTTACAACAATTTTACAACTTTCCTTGTATAGGGCATTATAAGCATCCTGAAGATCTTCTTCATTTTCATGATCACTATTCAGATTTTCTTCACTAGTTGAATCATCATGATCTGAAAAAGTGAACTTGGCTAGAGTCATAAGGGCTTTGACTTTATTACCTAACTCGGTTTTAGAATCTTTGATTTAGAAGAGGCTTTAGAGCCGGAAGATTCATCCCAAGTAGCTAACATACCTTTCTTTTTAGGTTTGTCCTTTTTAGGACACTTGTTCACTAAATGCCCATATTCATGGCAGTTGTAGCATTGACTGTTTTTTAAAGATGTCTAGGTTTTAGATTTAGTTCTTTTCTTTTCATTAGGTTTTTGTAAATCAACCCTCTTTTTTACTTTTAAAAATCTTATAAAACTTTTTAGCTAAGAGGGCCATATCATCTTCAGAATTTTCTAAATCAGAATTACTACTATTTTCATGAACAATACATTTAGAAGATTTAAGAGCGATGGATTTACCTTTAGGAGCTTTAAATTTTAACTCATAGGTCTGTAAGGAACCAACTAATTCTTCTACCCTCATATTATCTATATCACGAAGTTCCTGGATCGTCGTCACCTTTGAATTGAACCATTCAGGTAGTGAGCGTAGTATCTTTGCACAAACTTTTCTTTCAGGGATTCTATCACCGAGACCCCACATAGATATAATAATGTCATTTAATCTTATATAGAAGTCCATGAAAGTTTCACTTTCTTCTATACGTATTTCCTCAAATTTGGTTGTGAGAATTTAGACTTTAGATTTCTTGACAATTGTTGTTCTCTTGTATGTCATTTCTAAAATATCCCAAGCTTGCTTTGCAGTATCACAGGATATAATTCCCTTGAATTCATTCGGTGATAGTGCGCAAGTGATTACATTTAGAGCTTTTGCATTGGCATTACTCTCACTTTTCTGAAGAGTGGTCCAAGAAAAATAAGGTGTGACTTTCATAGTTTTAGATCCGTCGGTACCAGTTACTTCAGTGGTAGGAGGGATCTAATTAGTCGGTGTGGCTTGCCACATGCTCTCATCCATGGATTTTAAGAAAATCCTCATTCTGGCTTTCCAATAGGCATAGTTGGAGCCATCAAATGGTGGAGTCCTAGTGACTGAAAGGCTATCAAAATTTGACATCTTACAAAGCTTAGATCGATTAGCTCAGGAAATTAATCCAAAAGAAATAACAATTAAAACGAGCTATTAGGCTTTGATACCACTTGAAAAGGCCGACCTATTAAGTCCTAGAGGGAGGGGGGGGAGGGCGAATAGGACTATGCCGAATTAAAAAATTAACAGCTAAATTTAAACAAATATAAATATTGTTAGCAATAAACAATCCCACAATGCAGAAATGTAAAACAACCTCAAGAGTACAAGGATTGAGAGGTTGATACAAATGTTGTTCTAAGGACAACCTTACACCAAAAATCAAAGGTTTATGGTAGGACAACTTGATTCCTAGAACGATCTGTATATCAAAAACTCAAACTGATATAGAGGAATAAAGAAATAAATAGCAAAGGAAATAACTAAGCTATTACAACATTCCCACATTTTCATAAAAGAAATTACAACATTCTCCGCAAATGCAAAAAGGGAAATTATAAACATCCACACGAAGAAATAATCAATAAACCACAAGACCAGAAATTATAATGGTTCGCTTATGTATGCACCAACTGTTTAGAAAAATAGCCACATAACTACTCCACTCCTAATATCCTCACACAGTGGATATTAGCGTTCACTATGAAAATAGGTTTTTCAAGGTTCACCTAAAACCCTCACAATTGTGTCTTTTAAGTGGGCTTACACAAATTAAAAACCCCACACTCTGAGTTTTCTGGATCACCTCAAATAAACCAAAACAAAGAGATTTTTTCTGGCACAATCTCAATAAAACCAAAATAATGAATTTACAAAACTATAAAATACTTGTTTAGATATTCTCCTTTTGATGCAGCCCAGAAGAACCAATTCAAAGTAGAAGTTCAACGTAGAAGTTCAATGTTCACACTCTCTTATGAAATGGTTTTAGGTTCTAAATAGATTTTAAATTAAAACACCTTGAGCTAGCTTGCTTTGATTTTGATTCCAAGAAATGGGAATACTTCAATCCCTCTTTCAAATAAAATTGGAATGCAGAATACAAAATCAAATGTAAAAAGTTAATTAAAGAAAATATAAAATGAGCACTAAATAGCTTAAGAATATCACTAACTTACTCTCAGAGTGGCGTATTGATCTTGCTTGAATTGAATATCAAACTTTGAAATTCATGTTCTATTTATAGTTATAGAAATCGTACTCTCGACTGGTCTTGAGGTCGGCACGATTGCTCGTATGACCAACAAACTTTTGAAAGTTTGGGCGCGATAAGATAAGATCATTCCACGACTAGTCGTGTGGGACCCAATTTAGTTGCTGGACTTTAAATCGAGCCTACATGACTGGTCGAGCACAGGTCGAGCACTGTTCACACGACCGGTCGAGCAGTCTCTAGGACTGGTCGAGGCTTTAACAAAAATTCTTGAAAATCAGTAACAAACTTAAGACTGGTCGAGGAATTCTTGGACTAGTCGAGACACTGCTAGGACTACTTGAACTTAGTCCAAGACTGGTAGAGAAAAAGTTAATGCACTTATAAAGTGACTCAATTTAAATTATGTATTCAAAATGACCTACCTTATGGTCAATCTAGGGTCATTCATACCTTGTAAGTAATGTATGAACATTGAATCTTCATTTGCTTCAGCTGATAGTTGTTCTTTAAAGTTCACGAAGATTGATATCTTGTCATATGATGAATCTTGAGCTTGAGACTTTTGAGGCTTGAATATGACTAACATTGAAGCTTGAGCTTGGAGTTCAAAGTAAAGAAACATTGTCTTAACTTGGACAAAGCTTTGAAAACTTGAACTTTGAAGCTTGAAAGATTAAAATCACACTTAGTGTTGTACTTGAACTTGAACATGTAATCTTGCATTTGAAGTTCTTGAAGTAAAGACCTTTTTCCTTATACATGAGATGCACTGTCTTATATATGTAGATGCGCTACACAAGACACAGATTCCAAGAGGTTTTGGCACTACAAAATTTAATAATAGGAGCTAGAAACCATAACACTTACAGAATCTCCTTTAACTGTATGCTGATATTTTTGTATGGTCTCATCAAGATATGCCCGACATCGCCCTATAGGTCATATCCACTGGCTAAATGTCGAAACTGACCATCGAACGATTCGATAGAACGTAGACCACTCAATTCCAAGCGATTTTTCATAATCGAAGAAGAAGTGGAGAAGCTCCTCAAAGCTGGATTCATGGAAGAGGTCTATTATCTAAACTGGATAGCCAACGTGGTTTTGGTTAAAAAGTCCAATGAGAAGTGGTGGGTCTGTGTTGATTACACCAACCTGAATAAAACTTACACTAAGGATAGTTTCCCTCTCTCAAGGATTGACCAACTTGTCAACAACACAGCGGGCCATGAGCTATTGAGCTTCATGGATGCCTATTCAGGCTATAAGCAAATCTTGATGCATCTGTATGATAAGCAGAAGACTGCCTTCATCACCAACAAAGGTCTCTAATGCTACAAAGTAATGTCGTTCAATTTGAAGAACTACAGAGCCACATATCAAAGGCACGTCAACAAGATGTTTGCCCACCAAATCGGACAGACAATGAAGTTTATGTCAATGATATGCTCGTCAAAAGCATTAAAGTTATAAATCATGTGTTAGATCTCGAAGAGATGTTCTCAATCCTTCGAGAATACTAAATGAAACTGAATCTAAGTAAATGCACCTTTGGTGTTAGCTTGGGAAAGTTCCTCGCATTCCTGGTCAGCCAAAGAGGAATCAAGGCGAACTCTGACAAAATCCAGGCTCTGCTCGATATGAGCTCATTGAAGACAATGAAAGATTTCCAACGATTAACAGGAAGGATTGCTGCATTGAATAATTTTGTGTCTCGAGCAATCGACAAATGCCTTCCTTTCTTCAAGCAATTGAGAGGGAAGCAAATGATAGATTGGTCAAAGGAATGTGAACTTACTTTCAAGTAACTTAAGCAGATATACTTAAGCAATATCTGGGATCACCACTGCTACTTTCAAAACTGGAGTGAGGAGAACCATTACTATTATAATTGGCTATTTCTACTGCAGCAGTTAGTTTAGCCCTAATTAGAGAGAAGAAGCATGTAGGGAAGCAACTCCCAGTATTTTACATAAGCAAAGCCTTGGCCTCCACTGAGACCAGATACATAAACATGGAGAAATTGGTGTTGGCCCTAGTAGTCTCATTTTGATGCTTATGAACATAGTTTTAAGCCTATACTATCATCATCTCAACTGATCAATCCCTTCGTCAAGTACTGTAAAAGCCTGAAGCATCAGGTAGGTTAATAAAATGGGCAATCGAACTCTAGGAGTTTAACATTAAATTTTGTCCCCGCACAACAATCAAGGGCCAAGCAGTGACCGATTTCGTTGTTAAGCTTACTCCCAAGAATGACATTATATGTTGATGGCTCTTCCAAATCTAAAGCTAGTGGGGCTAGTACAGTCTTAGAGACTCCAGATCACATGTGTACAATACGCCTTAAGATTTGGATTCTGAGCCTCCAACAACGCTGAAGAATATGAAGCATAGCTAACTGAGCTCAAGATTGGCCACAGCCATAGGAGCCCAACATCTTAAAGTGTATAGTGATTCTTAGCTCATCGTCAACCAAATAGCCGACGAATATCAGGAAAAAAAGAGCATGAAGGCCTACCTAGTAAAAGTAAAAAAAACTCATCAGTAAGTTCCAGAGTTGTGATATCGATCTCTTTCATCATGTAGAAAACTCCAAAGCCAACATGTTGGCAAAGTTAGCTACTATCGCCGAAGATGATATGCCCAAGTTGATCCCAATTGAGTTCCTAAATGAGCTAAGTGTGAACGAGTCCGACCCACCTATAGCTCTTCCAGTGAACTCGGAGCCGACTTGAATGGATTCGATTATTAACTTCCTTAAAGACAACGAGCTACCTCAAGACCACTCAGATGCGCACAAACTTCGCACCAAAGCAGCTCGCCGCACCGTGATTGGGGATATCTTGTACAAAAAAGGATTCTTCCTGTTAAGGTAGAAAAAATATTCCATTGCATGTCCATTGCATTGGTCAGAGAATTCCTTAGTGCAGATCCTTCCTAGGGTTGTGCACTCCTTATTTTGGTAGAAATGAGTGAATGGGGGTATTTTGGTAGAAATGAGTAGATGGTGATATTTTGGTAGAAATGAGTGAATGGAGGTATTTTGGTAAAAAGCAGTGAGTGAGGATATTTTGGTAAAAAGTAGTGAGTGAGGGTATTTTGGTAAAAAGCAATGAGTGGGGGTATTTTAGTAAAAAGCAGTAACTGGGGGTATTTTGGTAAAAAGCAGTGATTGGGGGTATTTTGGTAAAAAACAGTGACTGGGGTATTTTGGTAAAAACAGTGACCGGGAGTATTTTGGTAAAAAGTAGTGAATGTGGGTACTTTAGTAAAAAGAAGTGAAGAGGGTATTTTGGTAAAAAGGGGTGCATGGGTGTCATTTTAATGAAGAAGTGGTTTTACACCACTATTTGAGGCAAAATAGTGGAACACCACTATGTAAAGAAGGAGGGTGGAAGTTGTATGAAGAAAGAAGCGGTGGTGATCACCACTATGTAAGAGAGGAATGAAATTGCGGTAATGACCACTTTAGTCGAAGTGGGAATATGCCAAGATGTCCTAGAGAGGGGTGAATAGGACTTTAATATTTTATGATCATTTAAAACCTATCAACTCTATCCTAGATGAATATGCAAGTATCAAGATTTCTTCAAAATAACTCTAATGGCTTCTAAGCCAAATAGAGGATCCAATTACAACCTCATTCAAAAGATAAACAAGACACACAATAAAGTTTATGATGGATGTGACTGTGTGTGAGATGTGATTCTACTCAGTTCCAAATAATCATGTACGCATGGGATATGAGAACATCCAGGGAAATCACACAAGCAGTAGAGGTAAATGGCAATCTTAAACACAATTGTTTTTATAGTGGTTCGACTACTTGTCTACTCCACTTCCGGCAGACGCACTCAACACTTGAGTGTACTGGATCTCACTAACAAAGGTTTTAAATTAGGTTCACCTCAAACCAGTACAACTTACACTAGGCTGACTCTAACGTGTCTACACGACACGAATTTATGCCCCACACAGGAGCAACGGTCAACACACAACACCCAAATTTTAGGCCACACAGATCAAGGATCCATAGAAGGAACCTAACATTTTATGCTCCCACAGAGCAACGGTCAACACACAACACCCATGTTTTAGACCACACAATCAAGGACCTACATATGGACCTAAGTTTATGCTCTTTACAGAGCAAGGGTCAACACAAAGCACCCCCATGTACACTCCATCGGAGGCCTCCTATGAGCACTTAAAAGGGGTGAGAAGCACCTTTGACCCAATCCTACAAAATGGATGATCACAAGGGTTCTCTGGACTTTAATGACTTGCAGATAAGTATATGAGCTCCATTAAGCATGTTGATGAAGATCTCCTCCTTTAATGATGAAGAATCTTCAGCTCCCTTGAACTGCAACTCAAATGATGGTCTAATGTAAAGCAACGGGTTGGGTCAAGGTGATGGTGGAATCCTACTCTATTAAATATTTTCCTATAAAGGAGACAGACGATTCAAATCATTTGTGCATTCAAGGTATCCCAGCTTAATGATTTGCCATTAAGGTGGTAGGTGAAGGATCCTTGAATGCAGAAGTTCATTTCCCAATCTACTCTATTGAATATCAATGATGAGGGTGGATTGGAGGATGAATTCCCATGAGAGAAAAGGCTTAGGGTATATGATATGGGTTTAAACACTCAAAAGCACTCTCTGTTTTCTCTAAACACAACCAAAGGCAAGCACTCCTTAAATAGGCAAAAAGTTGTAACGGATATAAAACAGTCATATTTTTTACAGAGTTTGATATCATCGAGCCAGGTTCAATCTCATCGAGTGTATACTCTTGATAGCATCGAATGGCCGCTCGATGATATGAACTCAAACTATCAAATGCTTTTGAGCCTTTTTGCCAACTAGTCGAGGGGATCGAACATGCTTCAATGTCATCAGATTTCGAACTTTGATTTCATTGAAATGATGTTCAATTCCTCAACATTTGAAAATGAAAGAGCAGATGCCTTTGAAACTTGTCAGGTATATGATATGATCAAGGGTCCTTCGATATCATTGGAATTTGAATATCGATGGTATCAATGACGGTGTCGATTCATCAAAAATTTCAAGAAGTTTTCCTATAAGTTTGCTAAATGATTTTGTCCTATTTTGATGACATCGACCACGTCTCGATATGATCGATACTTGAATATTGATTTTATCGAGTAATCCTCGATACGTGAAATATTTTACCTGAAAACTTGCAGGGTAGTTTAGTGTTCCAATCCGATATCATCGAAGGTCTATCAAGATCATCGAGATTTGAATTTTGAGGATATCGAGGCTCTCTTCGATATATCGAGAATAACATGATTTACCTTAGAAGTATATTGGACACAACTGACTAGGTGTCAATTTTATCGAGACGTCTTGATGGACACGAGATTCAAATTTCGATGAGATCGAATAGTCCATTGATTCATCGATAATTTAGTTTAGAGTTCTTTGTACTTGTTGGACATCAGAAGTCCTCAATTTGATATTAGCGAGTGAGTTTCGAGGACATCGATAACAAGATTCAATTTCATCGAACCATGAGTCGATAAATCAACAAAGGCAGAAAACTTAAAGATTTTCCTGATTTTGCAAATTAGTTTTCTCACCTAAAACCCTAGGATGTTCTATCCAATTTTAAGGGTTTTATATACCTCGTGTTTTGGGACATGGTTGAGGCTAAGGTTTACCTTTGGCGAGTTCGGGAACACACCCTGTTGAGGCAGACGCTAGGCAGATGCTTGAACAATCTTCCGATGGGGCTCACTTGTCTAGCTGACTCAACACTCACGCTAATTGACAAACTAGGACACTTTCAATCTCCCCCTTTGTCGATTACGTGACAAAACACCCTAAAGACCTAGAACAACATCTAGACCAATACCCTAAATTGTATGTACATGAACTTTACACAAATTTACAAAGTTAGTGAGTTCACACACACACGCGACTATATCATTCAGTAGTATAGCTGCTCCCCCTGTCTTCTTGTAGTTGCTCCCCCTAACACCTGTACCACCATCAATAAAGAGATACATAAGATACACACAATTTTCCTCCGTGGTGGGATTTGTTCTCCCCCTTTTTGTTAGTCGTTGGCAAATGGCAATATAGCAATATATGTTGACTGAAGTTGAAGTATGGAGATATGGGAGAACCAATAGAGAATAGAGACTGAGATAGTTCAATGCATAACATATACATCTATAAAATGCATAATCAGTAAGAGATAGATGTAAGTGACATCTCTTATAGAAAACATTTATGCATACCAGGTCAAAGGAGAGCTATGATTTTAACAGACAATAGCATTATAGACTCACAAAACCAATTCTCAAGTGTTAAGGAATATGCAGAAGAAGACAATCACAATTCATACCAGCATGTTTCAGAATATTTATGCATAATTAAAAATAGAGAGATATGGCAGCAAGGATAGGTAAATTATAAACCAGCCAAAACAAAATATCCAAAATAAGAACTGCCCAAGATTGGCAGAATTGTAACATCCATCCCAAAACAATCAAACCAAGATTCAGGCCTAACCATGAGCACATCAAAATAAGGTATTTTCCTCTTCTAGTGGATGAATAGTCCCAAAATGATTCAATTACAAAATACCAATTTATCCAGGTCAGTAATTTATCTCTCTCTCTCTCTCTCTCTCACACACACACACACACACACACACACACACACACATACTTAGGCCATCCAAAAGGATATTCATGCCCTACGCACTTTATGGATAATCTAGATATGTGATGATGAAAGAGAAGCACTATAGATTATGAAAGCTTGGGTGTGCTAAATGCTAAGGTAAGGAATCCAGAATTTATTCTGTAGTATGTTGCAGAGCCATCATCATGTGCTTAATCTTTGAAAGATAGGCTTCAAAATTGTCAAGTTGTTTCATCATGTGAGATTGTCCATCTAAAAGATGTTGCAAAATATCTTGTTTTGTGAAAGCCTTAATGATATTAACGGAGTCGGGGCTGTGCATAGGATTTCCCTTCCCCGAGGTTTGATTGGTTAGACACCCACGAAACACGTTGTCATTGATATTCAAATTGCAAATGTCTTCATAGTTGAACCAGGCACAAGGGTGCGGGGAATCATTTGCAAGAGGCAACCCAATCTGTCGGGAAAGCTTGGACATAAGACATGGGAATAGAAGGGTAGTGATGTATTCTTCTATAGTCACACGAATTAACTGTCGTAGAAGAAGAGTGGGTAGACACACTTGAATACCCTGATGAACATCATACAAGATATTAAGAATGTATGGAGAAAGCTTGTTGCCAGAAACTTCACAGGGGTAGACATTTGTGCTGAAGATGTTGTGAAGTATTTTATAGAAGGGATCAAGGTACTTAACATGAAGAATGTTCTTCGTATTCCTGGGTATTGTAGCACCATTACATAATGCTCGAGTAACTTCTCCCCATACTCTAAGACCGTTCATGTTCCGTTCAGTTATAGGTATCCCAATGACTTTTACTCCTACCAGATGACTTATTAGTCCGGGAGTGATGTGATTAGTCCTATTCATGACAACGACTGAAATGAGTGGGAGATTATTCTCAACATTGTAGATTAAGTTCAGAAACTGATGTACAAGATCATACTAAAATTCCTCTCCAAAATTCATGATATTGCCCCACCCAATCATTTCCAGGAGATTGATGATCTCAAAGGGTTCAACGCACTTACTATGAACAGCTCGTTCTGCCACGATTTCTAAGTCTGAAAATGAAGATGAGATAGTTGCATTTTTCTTACCTTTCTTGCACTCAGTTGAGTCACTTTGTAGGAGAACTAGACCCTTGTCTTTAGGCATTGCTGCTTTGAATGAAAGGAGACTAGGATTCTAGATATAGATAGCTAACCAAGATAAGGAAAAATGCTCTGGAAGATGAAATGCCAAAATGAGATGGAGAAGGAAGACAAGTGAAACCCTTTTCCCACTCGCCCAACTTTTATTGAGTGGTACACTTCGATATCATCGAACATGAATATACCCTAATCGATGTTAGCAATGATGAGTTCAAGGGCAGACCAATCGACCTGACGTTTCAGATTCTTGAGAGGTCGTTGATGGGATTGATTTAGTTCCAATGATATCAACGATTCGTTCGATTGAACGATTCACTTAATCGAGAGGAAGGATGGGACAAGTTATCTCTAGTTTTTTATAATCTTCCATATATGTATATTTTCATGTCAGCTTCAGTATACACATCAAAATTTGTACAAAAGTTGTACCATCCAAAATTATAAACATTAGAATGTTTATACAAAAAAAAATTTGAGGTGTAGAGACCTTAGATATCTCATGAAAATCATCAAAATTACATCATTTCAACAACCATCTAAATCTAGATGCATGACCTGGACATGTTTTCCATGCTCAATTGTTACTAAGTGTATGGATCAGACTTTCCATTTCCTTTAATGACATAACAATGGTCACTAGTGCGAAGTCCCTCCATAACCGATTTTCCTAATAAGTCGAGGATCTTGCACTTTAGTTTGTCAAAGGTAATCACATGTTTTTTGTCACATATTTGAGAGATGCTTAAAAGATTATGAGTCAATCCTTTTATGTAAAAAGCATTATCCTTTTTGAGCATTTCCATTCCTTTTATGGTTCCACATCCTACTACCTTAGCAGTGCTTCCATCACCGTAAGTGACAATCCCATCATTAAGATCTGAATAATTTGAGAGAAGATATTTGTAACCTGTGACATGTCTTGAACAACCACTGTCTAGATACTATTTAGTACAATTGCTTGTTGAATGATTTGAGTGAATAACAAGACAATTTTTCTTTTCTTTCACTACCCATTTTAAGACAGGATTTCTTTTTATGGTAGTTTCATTACAGATTTTGGTAGGCATGTTGGGTAACTGAACCATGTTTCCTTGTTTTACGAATTCATTAGTTTTCTGATTTAATTCAGCCACCTGATTCCATAGTTCCTTCATTCTTTCGGGTGGTGATGGATATGTATTACCTCTAGTCATATTCTTGGGTGAACTCTTGACATTTTGTATTGTTCTTCTAGTCGATCTATATTTACCAGTATGAATTTGACCAGAATTGAGTTGAGTCCTCTTAGGTGGCATGCATTCAAATTTATAATGACTAGAATCTCCACATGAATGAAAAATAGAAGTAGTTTTTATTTTGCTTCCTGATGCAGCTGATTTTTCAAACATTGGTGCTGCATTTTCGGATTTTGTTTTGAATTTTTCATATCCTAATCCACTCTTATCTTTTCCAAGTCTTCCCATCCCTAAGAGTTTTTTCTAATTTTTCACTAGTCTGGGAGAATTTGTAACTTAGTTCAACTAACTTCCTAGATTGTCCTACATCAAACCTAAGTGTGTGATTTTCATTTTTTAGATGCTCATTTTCTTCTTCCAATAGATCAATCTGTTTAGTAAGTTTTGATGATTCATATTTTAGAGACAAATTGATTCTTTCTAGTTAATCATTTTCAGAGTGGTATTGTTGTAGATATTTAATTAAGTGCGTATTGAATTCCAATGTTTTGTCTAAATCTTTTTGCAGCAAGTTATTTTTGTTTTCATTTATCCCAAGTTTTCTAAGGATATTGATGCTATGGATATAAAGTTGATTATAGGCATCCTGCAGTTTATCCTTTTCTTCTTCTTCTTTCTCTGTTTCCTCATCATCAGATGGAAATGATTCGGTATCTTGAGGATCTTTGGTGCTTCCAGTTTCGATGGGAATTTTGGAGGCTGTAGAGACCATAAGAATTTTCAGGGATTTTCAGTCTCCAAAACTCTCCAAGTCACTACATTCTGAATTTGACTCTTCAGTATCATCCCATGCGGCTGTCACTGTCTTTCCTCTGATTTTCCTATTTGGGCATTCAGTGGATAGATGTCCAAACTTTTGACAGGTATAACATTGTGGTTCTTTGGACTTTTTACCAGATTTACCTATAAAATGTTTGTTGTCCAATTGTCTTCCTTTAAATGGTCAGCCATGATTTTTATGAAAGAATTTTCTAAACCGTTGAGCCAACAAAGCAACTTCCTCATCTATAATCTCCCTTTCACTTTCATCTTCCTCATTTATAGTACTCTTTGAAGTTTTGAGGACAGTGTTTTTGGGTTTAGGAGTTTTCTTGAAGTGTAGTTCAAATGTTTGTAAGGAACCTACGAGTTCTTCTACTTTCATTTCATCCATATTTCTACATTCTTCAATGGTTGTAACTTTTGAATTGAACCATTCTGGTAAGGATCTTAGAATTTTCCTACAAAGTTTTGGAACCGGAACTTTTTCTCCTAATCCACCCATGGAGCTGCAAATTGGGTCTTTTCACTGTGCTGGTTTCCTCATGGGTTGTTTCCAACAAGTCCTAAGCTTCTTTAGTTGTTCCACACATACTGATTTGGTTGAAGACTTCTTGGGACACAACACAGTAGATAGCATTCATTGCTTTAGCTTCAGAGGTTTGTTTTTCCTTATCGAATGTTGTCCACATTTCTTTGGATTTCAGTTTGATGATAGTTGTGTCATTTTCAAGTACTATTTGTTCGGTTGGTGGCACATATCCTTTTTTCAACAATATCCCAAATATCATGATCCAAAGATCTCAGAAAGTAATGCATCATAGCCTTCTAGTATGCATAATTTGATCCATCAAATACTGGAGATCTAATTACCGATGAGCCCTCTCCTTTGGCCATATTCCCAACTTTAGTCCGGATCACTCTTTAGGCGGTGAAGCCCTAAAGAGAGACCCTCTCCGATACCAATTGAAATTGCGGTAATGACCGCTTTCGTCGAATGTCCTAGAGGGGGGTGAATAGGACTTTTTAATATTTTATGATCATTTAAAACCTATCAACCTTATCTTGAATGAATATGCAAGTATCAGGATTTCTTCAAAATAAGCCAAATAGCGGATCTAATTACAACCTTAATCAAAAGATAAACAAGACACACAATATAGTTTATGATAGATGTGACTGTGTGTGAGATGTGATTCTACTCAGTTCCAAATAATCATGTACGCATGGGATATGAGAACTTTCAGAGAAATCACACAAGTAGTAGAAGTAAATGACAATCTCAAACATAGTTGTTTTTATAGTAGTTCGACTACTTGTCGACTCCACTTCCAGCAGACGCACTCAACCCGTGAGTGTACCGGATCTCACTAACGGAGGTTTCAAATCAGGTTCACCTCAAACCAGTATAACTTACACGAGGCTGACTCCAACGTGTCTACATGACACAAGTTTATGCCCCACACAGGAGTAAGGGTCAACACACAACACCTAAATTTTAGGCCACACAAGCCAAGGATCCAAACAAGGAACCTAACAGTTTATGCTCCCACAGAGCAAGGGTCAACACACAGCACCTAGGTTTTAGACCACATAGGTCATGGACCTACACAAGGACCTAAGTTTATGCTCTCCACAGAGCAAGGGTCAACACAAAGCACCCCCACGTACACTCCCGTTGGAGGCCTCCTATGAGGACTTAATGGGGGTGAGAAGCACCTTTGACCCAATCCTACAAAAGGGATGATCACAAGGGTTCTCTGGACTCTAATGACTTACAGATAAGTAGATGAACCCCATTAAGCACGTTGATAAATATCTCCTCCTTTGATGACGAAGAATCTTTAGCTCCCTTGAACCGTAACTCAGATGATGTCCCAATGTAAGGCAACGGGTTGGGTTAAGATTATGATGGAATCCTACTCAATTAAATGTTTTCCAATAAAGGAGACAACGATTCCAATCATCTGTGCATTCAAGGTATCCCAACTTAATGATTTTCTATTAAGGTGGTAGCTGAAGGATCCTTGAATGTGGAAGTTCATTCCCCAATCCACTCTATTGAATATCAATGATAAGGGTGGATTGGAGGATAAACTCCCACGAGAGAAAAGGCTTAGGGTATATGATCTAGGTTTAAACACTCAAAAGCACTCTCTGTTTTCTATAAACACAACTAAAGGCAAGCTCTCATTGAATAGGTAAAAAGTTCCAACAAATATAAAAGAGTCATATTTTTGACAGAATTCGATATCATCGAGCCAGGTTTGATCTCATCGAGCGTATACTCTCGATAGCATTGAATGGCTGCTCGATGATACGAACTCAAATTATCAAACGCTTTTGAACCTTTTTGCCAACTTATGAAGAGGATCGAACATGCTTCGATGTCATCGGATTTCGAACTTTGATTTCATCGAAATGAGGTTCGATTCCTCGACATTTGAAAATGAGAAAGCAGATGCCTTTGAAACTCATCAGGTATATGATATGATCGAGGATCCTTCGATATCATCAGAATTTAAATATCGATGGTATCGATGATGGTGTCAATTCATCAAAAATTTTAAGAAGTTTTCCTATAAGTTTGCTGGATGATTTTTGTCCTGTTTCGATGACATCGATCACGTCTCGATATGATAGATATTTGAATATTGATTTTATCGAGTGATCCTCGATACGTGAAATATTTTACCTAAAAACTTGCCAGGTAGTTTAGTGTCCCAATCTAATATTATCGAAGGTCTATCGATTTCATTGAGATTTGAATTTTGAGGATATCGAGGCTCTCTTTGATATATCGAGAATAACATGATTTGCCTTAACAGTATATTGGACACAACTGACCAGGTGTCAATTTTATCGAGACGTCTTGATGAACTCGAGATTCAAATTTCGATGTCATCGAACAGTCCATCGATTCATCAATAATTCGGTCCAAAGTTCTTTGTACTTGCTGGACATCAGAAGTCCTCAATTTGATATTATCGAGTGAGTTTCGAGGACATCGATAACAGGATTCAATTTCATCAAACCATGAGTCAATAAATCGACAAAGGCAGAAAAATTAAAGATTTTCCTGATTTTGCAAATTAGTTTTCTCACTTAAAACCCTAGGATGTTCTATCCAATTTTAAGTGTTTTATATACCTTGTGTTTTGAGACATGGGATGTGAGGCTAAGGTTTACCTTTGGCGAGTTCGGGCACACATTCTATTGAGGCAGACACTAGGCAGATGCTTAAACAATCTTCATATGGGGTTTACTTGTCTAGCTGACTCAACACTCACGCTAAGTGACAAACCAGGGCACTTTCAAGGAATGCCTATAAATACCCCTCCCCATGCCACATTTGAAGGGTTGTTGGTTGGAACACGAGAAGTGAAGAGAAGTGAAGAGACGTGAAGAGAAGAAAGGGAGAGAGTGGAAAGAGATCCTCATATGCCATCCTTACAAACACTTTTGGAAAGAAGTCCTCTTACGACGGCAGCGCAAACACTCTTGAAAGACAAGCCTTTGCGCGATCCGCATAATGGAAATTGGGAAAAAGCCCCATGCGCCACTCCATGTGGAACAATGTCCAGACAAGAGGCTTTTGTTGTCTTGAAGAACCCTTTGCGCGAACCTGCACAACCATTTCTGTGAAGAAAACCCTTTGTGCCAACCCACGCAACCACTTTTGTAAGAAAAACCCTTTGCGTGAGTCGTGCAACCACTTTTGCAAATAACATTTGCGTGAGCCACACAACCATTCCTGTAAAAAGCCCTTTGCACCACTTTGGGGGAGCCTGTCTTAGTGCAAGGCTTTTCTTGTCTTGATGGAAGCCCTCATGCGCCACTTCTTGTGGAGTATGTCTTGATGAAAGCCCTCATGCGCCACTTATTGTGGAAACATGTCTTAAGCAGAGGCTTTGCGCCACTTTGCATGGATTTATGTCCTAAGACATGACTTTTGCGCCATTTGAAGAGGAAGCATGTCCAAATGCAAGCCTTTCATACCACTTCTCATGGAAATATGTCCTGAAGAAAGCCTCTCATACCACTTCTCATGGAAATATGTCCTAAAGAAAGCCTCTCACACCATTATCCATAGGGACTTGTCCAAAGGCAAGCATTGTGCACCATTCTCCATGGACTTTTGTCCCGAAGTAAGCCTTGTGCATTCCACCTTGGCTAAAGTTTGTGTGCCCCACTTATGATGGAGGGTCTGAAGGAGGTCACAAAGGGGAAAGAAAAGTAGAGTATGATGGAAGGTCCGCACAATTTAAGTTCGAGATTTTCACATCTCAAGGGTTATGCACTTTACATTTCAAGGGTTGTGTGCTTCACATTTCAAGGGTTGCGCGCTCCACATCATAAGGGTTGTGCGCTCCACATTTCAAGGGTTGTGTGCTCCACATTTCAAGGGTTGTGCACTCCACATTTCAAGGGTTGTGTGCTCCACCTTCAGAGGAAAATGAAGGAAATGCAAAGTACAAAAAGAAAATTCCAGAAGAAAGAAGAATCTGTTCATATGACTGGAAAGATGAACGAAAGATGATCAGAACCTATTATACGACCAAATTGAGGGCTTCGAGTCCGCACAACCTGTCTGCCTTTGCGATGAACATCAAAAGCATCAAAATGCTGCCAAAATCGCCATCGGGCTATCTTCTCTCCATTCATTGCATGGATTGATTGTATTCTGTTTTCAAAATCAAGGGATATCCGAGGATGTAAATGAACTTAGAATGAATCTGTGATCATTGTTCTCTCATCGAATTCTTTGTTATCATTGAATAAATCCCCCAAATCAAATGCATTCATTTCTTATCGAAACACTTCTTTCCCTACCTCAAATGCCTCCGGCCCAAGGAAGCCAAATATGACATGAGAGAAATCCATGAAGGTATGTGCGGAAATCATTTTCGCAGCCGAGCCTTGGCTCACAAAGTTATTTAATAGGGGTACTACTGGCCGACCATTCAAGTAGATGCTCAACAATACATTCGAAAGTGCGACAAATGCCAATGCTTCACAACTATACCTTGGCAGTCACCAGAAGAACTAACTCCTATGACCGGACCATGGCCATTCGCCCAATGGGGAATCAACATCATCAACCCCCTCTTGACTGGCAAAGGGCAGTCCAAGTTCGCAGTGGTCGTAGTCGATTACTTCACCAAGTGGGCCGAAGCTGAACCTTTGGCGAAGATCATCGAGCAGAAAATCACGAACTTCGTGTGGAGAAATATCGTGTGTAGGTATGGAATCCCCCCCATGATTATCTCAAATAATGGAAAACAATTTGATAATAAATAGTTTTGAGGAATGTGTGAAATCCTCAGAATCCAGAATGTTTATTCGTCACCACGCCATCCACAGGCCAATGGATAAGTCGAAGCAGTCAATAAGATCATCAAGAATCATCTCCGAATGAAGCTCGAGAAAGCCAAGGGGTCATGGGCAGAAGAACTCCACCACGTTCTTTGGGTGTACTGAACTACCACCCATACAACCACTGGAGAGACCCCCTTCTCCTTAACCTTTAGTGTTGAGGCTATTACCCTGGTGAAATTGGACTTCCAACTGCTCAGATCTCTTCCTATGATGAGCAATGAAATACTGAGCTGATGGCCCTGGACTTCAATCTTATCGAAGAATTAAGAGAGCAAGCTCGAGTCAGGATAGCGATCTGCCAATAGCAGGTTTCCTGTTTCTACAACTCTAAAGTAAAGATGAGAAAGTTCTGAGTCGGGGAACTGGTTCTTTGTAGGATTTTTCAAAATACTAAGGAATCCAGCTCAGGAACCTTAGGGCCGAATTGGGAGGGGCCCTACGTGGTAACTAGCATGAGCCGACCTAGGTCGTATCGACTAGAAGACTTAGAGGCCCAGCTCCTGCCACATTCATGGAACGCCAAGCATCTTAAGATCTATTATGCCTAAAAGGCTGACCTACCCCAGGTATGAAAATTGACTATGTACTGTCCTCATTGGAACTGGGGCAATAAAACTTTCAAGCCTTCTTTCAACCTTCGTGTTTCTACTAATGATTGTCTACCGAATATCTACTGAAGGGTTTCCTATAATGTATGGGAGGAACAACCCTTATTAACAAGCCTACACTCTAAGAAGAGGCTCGACTATACACTACTTACGGGTTCGGTCTGCGGATAGTTACTTGGGGCTCCCCTCGATGCAAGGAGGAGAAAATCCCTAACCATTTAATCGACCCTTTAAAGGCCAGAACCTCGACAACTAAAACAACTGAAGTATTGAAAGATCGACCTTCCTACTTAAAACAATTTGCATTCAAACATGATGCCAAGTGAGAATTTGGATTATATTAATGAAGCTCCAAGGAGCACATTACATCAAGTCCAAAAAAAAAAAGTGACTTGTGCTTAAACCTCGGGGTGCTGCTCCGCAGGCATATCCTCAGCAGGGGCCTTAGATTCAGAGCTAGCTTCCTCGATGGCCGAGAGGTCTAGCTTGGGGTAGATTCCCTTAACCTCTTCAAGGCACTTCTCGAACGTCATCCGGTACAAAGCATCCTTGTCTTCCAAATACTCTTCAGAAGACTTGAATTCTTTGACAGCAACTGCTCGAGCCGAGGAGATAGCTACCTGGGCCTCCTTGTGCTTCACTGTTTATAATCCCCAAGTGTAGGGTTGTGATGTAGTAATAATCTCGCTAAGATCGAGGTTGAATCCACAAGGACTAAAACTTATACATTTATAAAATTAACTAGAAGTAAAAGTAGAACTAGAAGAAGATGTGAAACTAATTCTGAAGTATTTGAGTGAGTAATTGTAAATAGAGTAATTAAAACTAAGAATTTAAAGGTGGAAACTAGGGTGCCAAGGATCCACTTGCAGTGATTAGGAAAATCTATTACTTGATTCAAGGACATGATTGAAATCGAAGTCCTATCCTATCCAATTGGAAGATATCTCAATAAAACCAAACTTGAACTTCTCTTGACCTAATTCTCAATTAAGGAGAATGAAAAGGCCAAGCTAAGAGTCTTAGAAAACGGGAGGGGGGGAGGGGGGGGGGGTGAATAGGACTATGCCAAATTAAAAATTTTAATGCGGAATAAGAAAGAAATAAACAAAGATATCACTTATTAATTCAAATTATAGAAATGAATAGCAACTTCAAATGCACAAGTTTTGAGAGGTTGATACAGATGTTGTTCTAAGGACAACCTTACACCTAAAACCAATGGCATATGGTAGGACAACCTGATTTCTAGAACGGTCTGTGTATCAAAATCCCAAACCAATATAGAGGAATAAAGAATAAAACAGAAATAAATATCTACTACTATTACAACATTCACCACTTGTGCAGAAAATAAATTACAATCATTCACCACAAATGCTGAAAAATAAATTACAATCATTCACACACTTAAGCACATTCAACCATCCACCACAACTCCAACAATTATAGTGGTTCACTTGTGTGTACACCAATTGTTAGAAAACAACTACACAATATCCTAACCCTCGGGATATTGGCTTTCACTATGAAATAGGTTTTCCAAGGTTCACCTAAAACCTTCACAATTGTGTTTTCAAAAGGGCTATCATAATTAAAAACCCCACTCACTGAGATTTTCTAGCTATCTCAGTCAAAACCAAAAATGAAAGATTTTCTGGCAATCTTATAAACCAAATACATAAAATTAAAATGTACTTATCTGAGTATTCTTCTTTTGATTAAGCCCGATATAACCAATTTGATGTACATGTTCAATGTAGATGTTCAATGTCCAATCTCACATATGAAAGGGTTTTAGGTCTAAATGATTTTTAGAATAAATTAACCTGGGCTAGTTTGATTTGATTTTGATCTCAAAAAGGGTAAAAGCAATATTCCCTTTTTCAAAAGAAATAGAGTTGAATAGAGATCACAAAATCAAATGCAAAAAGCTATTAAAAGAATCTTAAATACTAACCAATTAGCTTCTCGAATGTGGGGACATGTTTTCTTAGAGTTGTGACTTGAAGATCTTGGAATGAAATGAAAAACTCTGAAAATCGTCCTTAATTTATAGGCAAAAATACTATTTCACTTGACTGGCCCAGTGGTCAGCTCGACTGGTTGAAGGACTAACAATATTTTAAAAATTCTAGCGTGATAAGATAAGATCACTACTCGACTGGTCAAGTGGGACCTAGAAACGTTGCTGGACTTTGAGATGAGCCTGCTCGACTAGTTGAGAACTATTCACTCGACTGGTTGAGCAGTCTCTAGGACTAGTCGAGGGTCCAACAGAAATTCTGAAAATTCACAACAAACCTTGGACTGGTTGAGAAAATTCTTAGACTGGTCGAGCCAGTATCTGGACTAGTCGAACATAGGCTAGGACTATTCGAGAAAAAGCCTATAAAATTATATAATGACCCAAATTAAGTATGCAATCAATATGACCTAACCTATGGTCAATCTTGGGTCATTCATACCTTATAGGTGAAAATTGAATATTGAAACATCGTTCGCTTTGGTTGATAGTTTATCTTAAAGTACATGAAGCTTATCATTGTATACTTGAAGATGAGCTTGGACTAGTGACCTTGTAACTTGAGTTTTAACTTGAGTATACGAGCTTAAGCTTGAGAAGATTACTTGAGCTTAAATTCTTAAGTAATGCACACTATCTTAATATAGTTGAAGCTTGAAAACTTGATCTAGTACTTGAACTTCTTGATGTTGTACTTGAATCTCTTGTTCTTGTACTTGAACTTGAACTTGAATTAGAACTTCTTAAACTTGTACTTGAATGTAGGCAAGGATGATATAAAGTTGAGCTACACAAGATACAAATTCCAAGAGGGTTTGGCACCACAAATTTTGACAAATTTAGGAACTAGATAAGATAACATTTACAAAGAACTATGATAATTGGTAGGGATTCCATCACCAAACCATGCCCAGGAGACAATGACAAATAATAGGATTTACCAATCCCATAATCTCAAAGCAGAAGAATTGTGAAGATTAGGAAGGATTCTATCACCCTATTATGCCCAAGGGATGATGGTGAACAATAGGACTTACTAATTTCACAATATCAAATCAGGAAAAGAAGATACTTAAAACTATTGCAAATCTACTGTAATTTGAGTCACAATAAACCATTAAAAACTGAAAATATTCCTTAAATATCAAATTAGAATCCATGGAGTTTAACATAAACATGAATCAAAGCAATAGAAACATCCCATCATGCTACAAGCTTCATCTCTTGCCTTAGCTAAAAGGTTTAGCCAACCATAAACATGATTGAATCTAAATCCCTAAAAGAAAGTATGAAAACAACTAAGGAAGAAGAAGAAAAACTCTTTGCGACGACTTCTCCACCCTTTTACTCCACTCCTTAAACCTTAGAAGATGCCTAGGAACATCCTTGGGAGTCCTATTTATAGTTGTGTAACTCTAACTTTTGCACCTAGTTGGAAAATTTTAAAACTAAAATAGACTTCATTCTACACAGTTTTCCAAAATAGACTTCACTCTACGCAATTTCACAAAATGACCCAGAGTTTCAGAATATACTTTTTCAGGACGATTTCAGGATTCCTTTTCTTCACTTTAAATCTTTGAGTCTCTTCATTCCTCACTTGGTTTTCTTAGATCTTTGGCATGTGAATTCTTCAATCTTGGTCTCCTAAGATCTATCCCTTGCCTTGGTGATTCTTGAGCAACAAATTCATGCTTTTAATACCCTTTTCAATCCAAGCTCTTAAGTCCACCTTGGAACACAAACATAAGTACAATAAAACATTAAGCATTATCATGTTCATAAAACCAAGATATAAATGGGGGATAAAATGCATTATTTAACCCTCAACACAATCCCCAGTCAACATTTTTCTTGTTCCGAGCAAAGTATGTGAAAAATATTTCGAGAACCACATGATAATTTCTATAAGCTCAAGTGATTTTAAAAAAATATTCCAGATAATAGAATTCTAAAATACATCAATGTTGTGCATTACCTTCTCCTAAAGTCTAGTACTTGGTAAGTTTCATAATCAAGTTCAAAGCATTAATCCTCCAATTAGAACAATTCCAAACATTAAGTTCCATGAGTGTATAATGAAGTCTAGACTTATCACAATCAATGGTTTAATTTGTCACTTTCATGATAACATTGATAATTAAAAGAGCATTTAGGACAACCAAAACCTAAACAGAAACTTGCCTTACTGTTCATCTTTTAGTTCCCTCTTTTATTCCTTCAGCTTTTGATTTTTCCATCAATGGCCTTCACGCTATTTCAACCTTTTTAAAGATCTTTAATAGGTAGCCCTTTTCAACGACAACTATTTTTTTAGTTGGGTATTTTTTTTTTCTTTGCAATTCTTCGCATTGAACATAATGGACAAATTCCCTAGGTTGGTTCCTTCCATGCTTAATAATCATCAAGTTAACAATTCGATATCAAACTGACACTTTAATGTGTAAGTTGGATGTGACATATGAAATCAGGACTTAATCAATGTTTAAAACTTCTAATCAAGGATCTCCTAAGTGACTTAAATACAAGAGACATAAGGCATCAACATTAAATATCTTGTAATTCTAATTCATGGATTAACTTTGAGATCACTTAAATTTGCAGAAATTTCAGAAAATTTTCTAAATTTTTCACAACTTCGACCAAAGACTAATAAAAGACTGATTTGCTTGCCTAATCCACACCCCCAACCTAAAATCTACATTGTCCTCAATGTAAAAGAGATAAGCATTCAATACAAATCAGGTACCGAAAAGAAAAGGAAAGTGGTGGAAAGGTAGTACCTGAAGAAGGAATTCTAAGGTTTGTTTTTCAAAATATCTCAATGTGAAGACGGGTTAGCAGAAGAATTAAACCATTAGAAAGCAAACTTTCTAAAACAGTAAAAAGCAAACTATCTTAAATTACGAAAAGCAAAATATCCTAAATGGCAAAAAATAAACTATCTTAATCCTAAATTCTTTGAAAACAATAAACCTAACTAGGAAAACAGGGAAAAGCTACTTAATCATGCCGCATGGTTCCTCCTCTAGCCAGTATCTTGATAAATTTCTCAATAGGTTTCATAACAAGATCATCCAAAAGCCATTTTTATAATAGGCTTGGATGCCCTGAGCATGATTTTCTAGAGAAATTTGTTGACCTCAACATAAAGTTTCCTTTTAATTTCCTGAGGTGTCCACAGTACATATAATTCACATGAGACAGAGAAAGTTTCAAAGTTAGTGCAACATGGTGAATCAGAGACTACAAGTAGATAAAATTCAGAGAAATTCTCAGTAGGTAATAAGGTCTCAACATATTCTGAAGTTTCACGCTACAGTTTAACTTTCATCTCCTCCTCTCTTAATGGTAAACATTCAAGATCTATGGAAGGAGGGGCTTCAGAATAAGGGTTCTCTTGGTCAGTAACAACCACCGAGGTATTGTTTTGCAAGGCATCTATTATTTCCTTTATCATGGGATCATTTGAGAAAAACATGTCAAGCGATCTTCCAAAGAGTGGAAAGATTCAGTTGAGAGGGGCTCGTTTTCCACACTGAGGTCTGCGATGATATACCTAGTTACTTCTTCATTATCTTCGAGAATTGAGTGAAGTGTGCTCCCTTGCCCTTCATCTTAGTGAGAATACTCATCACCGAATGTATCTTGTCTTGTCCTATATAGACAGATTGTGGACCAGTAGGCGCATTGATGTGAAGACTCTATTCATTGATACTAATCAATAGAGGCTTTTTATTATTAAGGGATGACTACTCAATTAGTGGCCTTTGTTAGGTAGTTTCAATTATCAGAGTCATATCAAGTCAGTCATCCATCTTCCTAATCAAATCATCATCCAAATAAGGGAAGTAGTATAAATACGCCTTAAAAGAATCAGAAGGGTCAGTTGAAAGGGACTCATTCTCCACATTTAAATCAAACATGTCAGATGAGTGGAGGAGATCATTATGGTCGACAACTTCCTGTACCTCTTAATCATTTACACGGGCCAAACTTGAGATCGATTCTGGAAACTCATGATTATTATCCCAATACTCATCATCTTCCAATTCAGTGTAGTTCACAAGTGGGATGGGATTGCTTTCCACACATTCTGTTTCTAGGTTGGGTTGAGGCTCAAATAAACTAGCCTCTTCCTCCTCATTGAAGCCAAGTGTATCATGAGAGTGAAGCATGTCAGTATCATTATATTTGAAAGATACCCATGTCTCTCAATCTTTACTTTGGATAGTCATCGAGATCGACTCTCTAGGAAATCAAACCATATGATCATTAGCATAATCCAATTCCTCATTCTCAATTTCAGTATTCTCCATAATCGCACCTTGTGAACCTAAATGTTGTATATTGTTTATAAGTTCTTTTAATCTTTGGAGTGTGTTTTGCTGGATGAGCTCTAGAGTTTGCGTGGAATTCTGAAGTGAATTCTCTTAGATCGTTTCTTGTTGGATCTCAGAGGTATAGGACCCAAGAGAATTGTCACTATAATGCACTGTTGATTCAACTTTCAATCTTGATGTTTCCATTGATCATAAGTAGGGAGTTGGGAATGAAGAATTAGATTGGGTTGAGGCTGGGGTGAACTAGCCTCCATTAGCTTATCGAGGCTTGATGCAAGCGCTTCTATCATTTTTCTAATGCCAGCAAAATTGTCTATGTAACCCTAAAGTGAATCCCCTTGGATTGTTTCTGGTTGGATTTCAAAGGTAGAAGACCGAAGAGAATTGTTACTATGATGTATTACTCGTTCATCTTTCCAACATTGATGTTTCCATTGATTATAGTCATACGGGCCATAGGTAGGAGAATCTGATGGTTGTTGATACATATTATCACCCATAATATAATCTCTCAATATTTTATTCTTGTCTGATGGGTGATAATAATTCTCATTCCCATAGTTATGATAACCCCAACACTCACATTCTTTTTCTTAATCCGCGTGGTGTAATTATTCTCCCGCATATGATCACGTAAGGATTTCTTAATCGGTGGAGCATTGTATTCTGTTTCGCTCTTGACGATGTTTCAAGAAACGTTTTGAGACATAGGTTGTTTTCCAACATAATCATCTGACAACCCTTCACAATTTCTCGCATTCTCTAAAACTAGCTCAGCATATTGACATTTCCGCTCTTATATATACATGGTGAAACCCTAATTCTGAATCTAGTCCTAAAATAGAATAAAAGAAAAATCCTACAACAATATGGAAAGTAAGTAGAGGAGAAGTTAGAAGGAGTTTACCGGTTTGGAGAGTTCTATGTTAGGATCTTACAAAACAGAAAACAATGTTAGTTTCTAAAAATAAATCAGAAAAAACCCTAAACTAAAAACAAAACAAAAAGTTAGGCCTAAAAATAAATTAGTTTTTAAAAATAAATTAGGAAAGTTTCCAAATCTAGAAAAAAAAAGAATTAGTTTCTAAAAAGAAATTAGGAAAGTTTCTAAATCTAGAAATAGAAAGAAAAGTTAGTTTCTAAAAAGAAATTAGTAAAGTTTCTAAATCTAGAAATAGAAAGAAAAGTTAGTTTCTAAAAACAAAGTAGGAAAGTTTCTAAATCTATAAATAGAAAGAAAAGTTAGTTTCTAAAAACAAATTAGGAAAGTTTCTAAATCTGGAAATAGAAAGAAAGAGAATTAGAAAGAAGTTACCAAATTAGAAGTTTCTATTCTGGGATCCTGCATAAGAAAAAAGAAAGTGAATTAGTTTTTAAAAAAGAACTAAGAAAGCAACCTAGTTTCTAAAAAAGGAAAAGGAAAGTTTCTAAAAATAGAAAGTAAGTTAGTTTCTAAAAACAGAAAAAGGAAAGGAAATTAGTTTCTAAAAATAGATTAGGAAAGTTTTTAAAAAGTAAAAAATTAGTTTCTAAAAATAAAAAAGGAAAGTTTTTAAACCTAGAAATAGAAAGCTAAGTTAGTTTCCAAAATAATTCTGAAAAACGCCTAACCTAAAATAGAAAGTAGAAAAATCATAATCTTAACCTATTTCTAAAGGTAATAAAATATAGAAAATGCAACCGTCAATCCCCGGCAACGGCACCAAAAACTTGTTCACAACCCCAAGTGTAGGGTCGCGATGTAGTAATAATCTTGGTAAGATCGAGGTCGAATCCATAGGGACTGAAACTTATACGTTTCTGAAATTAACTAGAAGTAGAACTAGAAGAAGATGTGAGACTAATTCTGAAGTATTTGAGAGAGTAATTGTGAATAAGGTAAATAAAACTAAGAATTTAAAGGTGGGAACTAGGGTGTCAAGGATCCACTTGTAGTGATCCAGAAAATCTATTACTTGATTCAAGGACACAACTGGAATCAAAGTCCTATCCTATCTAATTGGAAGATATCTCAATAAAACCAAACCTGAACTTCCCTTGACCTAATTCTCAATGAAGGAGAACTATGATAATTGACAAGGATTCCATCACCAAACCGTGGCAAGGAGATAATGGCAAACAACTGGATTTACTAATCCCATAATCTCAAAGCAGGAGAATTGTGAATATTAGGAAAGATTCCATCACCCTACCATGTCTAAGGGTCGATGGTGAACAACATGACTTACTAATTTCACAATCTCAAATAAGGAAAAGAAGCTATTGCAGATTTACTGTAATTTGAGTCACAATAAACCATTAAAAACTAAAAATATTCCTTTAATATCAAATTAGAATCCATAGAGTTCAACATAAACATGAATCAAAGTAATAGAAACATCCTATCATGCTACAAACTTCACCTCTTAACCCTAGCTAAGAGGTTCAGCCAACCATAGACATGATTGGATCTAAAACCCTAAAAGAAAGCATGAAAACAACTAAAGAATAAGAAGAAAAACTCTTGGCGACGACTTCTCCACCCTTGTGCTCCAATCCTTAAACCCTAGAAGATGCCTAGGAACATCCTTGGTAGTCTTATTTATAGTTGTGGAACTCCAACTTTCGCACCTAGTTGAAAAACTTTATAATCTGCCTCAAATTTACGCAGTTTACTAAAATAGACTTCACTCTGCATAGTTTTTCAAAATAGACTTCATCTGCGCAATTTCACAAAATGACCCAGAGTTTTAGAATATATTTTTTCAAGACAATTTCAAGATTCCTTTTCTTCACTTCAAATCTTTAATTCTCTTCATTCCTCACTTGGTTTTCTTGGGTCTTTGGCATGAGAATTATTCAATCATGGTCTCCTAAGATCCATCCCTTGCCTTGATGATTCTTAAGTATCAAATTCATGCTTGTAGCACCCTTTTCAATCCAAGCTCTTAAATTCACCTTAAAACACAAACATGAGTAAAATAGAACATTAAGCATTATCATGTTCATAAAACTAAGATATAAATGGGGGATAATATGCAATATTTGACCCTCAACATTCACCTCCATGATCTGTTGCAACCCCACATGGTCAGCCTCCCATTAAGCTGCCCTTTCAAATGCATCGGCAACTAGCTTCTTTGTTGCCTCCAGCTCAGCCGTTAGGTCTTTAAACTGATCCTCCGAGTCTGACTGAACTTGATCGATCGTGGTACGAGATTCCTCAGCCTCGATCCGGAATCGATTAGCTTCGGCCCCTTTCTTCATCATTGCCTTCTCAAACTCCTTCACCTCCGCCTACAAACGTATAATCTCGCAGTGTACGTTCAGCAAATAAGGGGCAAACTGCCATAGGGGAAAATAAAAATATCAGAACAAGTCGAGAAAGAAAAATGACAAGTACTTAGAAGACTAACTTACCTCGAAGAAGGTTTTTACCAGCAACCCAAGGATCACATCCGATGTCGAGTCAAATGCGAAGGTGAACTCAACATTAGATATGTGCCTATCCACCCATGGCTCTCCAAATCCCTTCATGCCTGTCGGGGAGAATGTTGATCCTCCCCTTCCTGAGGCTTGGAAGGCTCGGTAGAAGGCCCAACATTTTCCCATGCCTCGATGAAACAAGCCTCCTCAAGAGTGGTCATCTAATATGGACGAGCCTCCTTACGAGAGGTCATCTCAACCACTACTTCAGTGGTGGTGGGAGCAGGCTCGGTAACTGCCGCCTCATCCTCCACCTCCACAATAGTGGGAGCCGAGGCACCGACTCTCCCTTTTCTTTTGGAGGTCATTTTCATCTTTTTCTTCTTCTTCTTCTTCGGCACTGTCTCCTCTGGAAGAGGCGCCTTACGCTTTGATATAGGCTTTGGCGCCGGACGAGCTTCAGGCATGGCTGCATCAATAAGAAAGGGGAGTAAGTCAGCTATAAATCTATGAGTTTTCTAAGTCCTTAGGTCATCCAGAATTTATACCTATAAGCTCAGAATCAAGGCCTGACTTAAGCTAAAGTTCGGGATAGAGGAGTCTTCTCCAAGATCTCTCGTTAGAGTCCACTGACCTTGCTCCTTTGACTTGAGCAAGAGATTTGACCCCTAGCATAGGAGGAAACTTGGGATTGACTGCAAAAAAGTGGCGCACAAATGAGTTAGAATGTTGAAGCTGACCAAGCTAAACACAAAGAAAAAGGACTAAGTCCGGACAAAATCGACCTAGAACAGAGAAACAAGTGGGCACCCAACTAGGACGCATGGTCATCCCCAAAACTTCCTAACTCCCCGAAGCCCAGAAACATTGTCCTTCCATTCGTTGGAGGTTGGGACATCCGTGGCCATGCCTCTCCTGGTCCCCCTCCAAGAAGAGAAGTAGTACCAACCATCATGGAGAGGGCTAGACTTCAACTAGTATAGGTGGAGGAATTCGCTAATAGTTAGGTCAAGCAGTTCAAGTATGGACCAAAGAACATAACAGCCGACCAATGCCCTCCGAGCTAACTCCAGATGAGCTAGCACTTCCCTTACTATCTTCTGCAGAGGGAGACTCGGGCCGCACTGAAGGGTGCACTACCAAAAAACTGGGCAAAGGCTATGGATAAAAGCCGTAACTAAAGGCTTATGGCTGCGGTTTTAGTCCGTAGCACGACCGTAGCCATAGGTGCCATAGCCATAGGTCTAAAACCTATGGCTACAGATTTAATCCGTAGCTATAGCTTACAATAGCTACAGCTATAATCTGTAGCAATCATTTATGAAGTGAAAAGTACATACAGCTACGGATAGTATTTGTAACTAAAAGTAGTGTTGGATCCGTAGCAATATACCGAAATTAATAACAGCTACGGTTGTCAGATTACCAGCTACGGTCAATATCCATAGCTATTATCTACATTTAAAAGAAATTATTATCATTCATTCATTCAATTACAATCATTCATTCAATTACCACCTGCACAATCATTCATTCTTTCATTCATTCAATTACAATCATTCATTCAATAATGAATCAATTACAATCCTTCATTCAATCAATTACAATTACAATTACAATAATGCTGAGAATACAAAGAAAATGTCATCATCCTTTTTTTAGTGAGTCTGGTCCCTAACTGATGAATATCCCAAATCTGACACATGCTACAAAGATCCTCTTCCCTTTGCACCAATCTCCTTTACATTTCTCTCTATTTTGCAGGAGGCAATACCTTTCCATCTAGCTGTTCTTTTTTCCTTCAAGATTTCTTGCTGCCAGTAGAGAGGATATAAAAATTCAGTATTAACATAACATACATTTTCTATTGCATTGAAACTGAAATAACCAACACAAATTGATGAACAACCAAGCATGTTTTGTAAACGCTAACATGATAAAGAAAAATCTAAAAGAAGCGCACCTTAATATCCTCTGGCATATTTTTTGAAAGTGCTTGTACTCTCAAATATAACAGATGCAGTGCAAATACAGAGAGCAAGTTGTCAATCTAAAAAAATTTAAATGAAAATCACTTAATCATTCCCTGATACAAACTAAGCATGACTTCAGTTCACAGTGCATGCACCAAGTTGGTGCACCTTTATCTCCATCCCCACTCAAGAGGGAGTGAGGTGTGTAAAAATCAGATGTCCAAATGGTCAAAGATATATTTTTTAGTATAATTAAAATTACCATGGTTCTACTGGATGCAAATCCACAAACTTCACTCGTTTTGATCATTGCACAAGTTTCCTTTGATCCACATACTTCACTTAAGCTTTGGATTTGCAATTTAGCTAAGAAGCAATAGACTAAGAAGCAATCATATTTTCTAAACACATTAGCAAGGAAATTTCCGCTGTCCAATAATGAAAATGAAATTTCTCAAAATGACCTATAGAGTTGAAAAGGATAGTCTTGAAAATGCAATCAGTTACTTACTTAATAGAGCAAATTTCTGTCCTTTTCTGAATAAATATCTTACAACTCTATAATTAATGCTTGTAATGGAAGAAAAACACTAATGGCAACTCAACTCCATGTTTGTGTGATGCAAGGGAAGCTAACACGAGCCCTGCAACGGCTTGACATATTAGTTCTATGCATGTATGGTGACCGGGGATGTGGATCTTGTGGGCCACTGCATGGATGGACTGTTGGGAAAACCCCGCAGTGATGGGACAACCCTGACCATCTAGCTATTATGAGCTTCACCATGGAATTTGGACCATTGCTCTGTTTTCAAGTGGATACCACAGTCCGATAGCTAGATTCATGGGAGTGGTGCAAGCACTTGCAAAGCATCCCATAGAATGCCTATTTGTTTATGGTAATCTTTGGTTGCAGCACACCACTTTCGTGGTATTCATCATTAAAGAAAAAGGGAAAAATAACCTGGAACTACATTATGAGGATTCTGTTTATGAACTTTGCCAAGCCCACAATATTCATCTATTAGACATGAGATAATTAATGATGCACATATTTGTGAAATTACCTTAGTGACTTTGAATATTCAAAACTTCTAAGTGGTGATGTTAGTAGTGCTTATCAGAATGGTGATCAGAGAAATTTAGAAATATGACAACCAGAACAAAAATTATCCTTCCATAAGAAGTTAGCTAAAGGTATTGCAAATACAACACTTCTGACTATTCATTAAAGAACTAATGAATCAAGTCATCAAAAAAGCAAATAAACATGACATTATGCTCCTTATAGTTTCATGAGACAACAAGAAAGAAAAGAAAAGTCAAGAGTGCCAAATTCTCAACCCTTATTTGCGCTTATGAACTCATGAAGGGCTATTTGTTTAACTACTTTGGGAAAAGAAAAAGAAAACTATGAATTAGCTAGTGGAACATTGGGAAATAGTGAAAGCCTGAACTGAATTGAGAGATATAGCTGAATGTCTACCCCTAATGCGAGCCTACAAATGGGCAAAACCATTTATCCACCAAACAGGAGAAACCTTACATTTTCACCTTTAATTAGCTAAATAAGCAAAGGAGAAAAAAAATGCTTCTCAGACACATAGGATGTATATGCATTGATATGGTTGTAGTATAGTAGTAGAATTTATGTTGATTATGATTTTCTATATTCTTAGGTGTGCATACGAATAGATGTTGTTGTATAACTCTTAGATGCATTCGTACTGCTATACTAGTATTGTATTGCTAGAATATAGTTTGATTGTATGGTCAGAAATAATTTGTGCAGTTAAGCAGATCTTCTAGGTTATTGAGATCCACATATGAGACTGCCTCCCTTAGAGCTCATTTCTGCTACACACATCCAAGAGGACTTGAAATGCAGATAGTTTCTGAAAATGGGTCCCACTAAAACCATTCATGTTGTCGTCGAGTGGAGAGAAGCCCATCCTTTCCAACTGTTTTTTCTTAGGAGCAGTGTCAATGAACCACAAATCATTATCAATGAAATGAATTCACAAACTGCATAAGAAGAAACACCTATGTTTGGGACTTCCCAAACATCCATACTTTAAGAAAGCATGAATCATTTTTTGTTGCCTTAGTTATCCGAAGCCTACCTTTTAAAAGATGCTTGGTGCTGGTGGATCCACGTCTATTGTCATGAGATAAAAGGAATTCATTTGAAAAGATTGGCCTCATTTACTTTTAGTAAATGCATGAGCGGAACATAATTTTGATGGAATGATTAGAGACATACTTTTAGTAAAAGAGTCATACGCTACCAGAGCATCAAATAACTCCCTATATACGTAATGTGCATCTCTTAACAGTATGTACAAGTATTTAACAATGACAAGTAGGGCCCATAGCCCAGTAATATGTACCATTTATCTATTGATTACCATCATTATAATTACCAAAAATCAATTATCAGCCTTATCATGGTCATGTCAATAGTTATACATGCTACATTAGGCAATTAAAATAGAAGATATAGGCACAAATTTATGAATGGGCCATTCAATGGAATGATTATAAGCATAAAGACCTGCATACAAAATTTTCCACAAAGGCCAATATGAATATTCATATACAAACTGTAGAATCCATAAATATTAGTAGCAAGTCCACGTTGAAAGCAAGTCCAATACTAATTCCACAAACTATAAATGGAAGTCTTGATCTTTTATCAGTTGAAAGCAAAATCACATTGAAAGTAAGTCCAATACTAATTTTAAGCATGAGCATCGATTGGAAAAGCAAAACCAAGTCCTCTGACATAACTGTTCAAACAGAGGATAGGAACTGAGCGGTTACATTAGACAACTAAATAAATATCTCCAGCCTGAAATTTGGATTGAAACATCTGCCATCTATTTTTTATGGTCTTGAGAAAGAGAGGCAAATCATTTGTATAATGCAAATAAGAAAGAGAGAGAGAGAGAGAGAGAGAGAGAGAGAGAGAGATTTTGCCTACAAAAACTGACAGGAAGTAGCACCAGACAAGGAAAATTTTCAAGTAGAGATTGAATCTAGGAAGTGGACATTATAAAAAGAAAAAAAGAAAAAAAAAATCATTGCATACAAAGTACAAAGAAGTCTGTTCTACATACCATGTTAATCAGCATATCATGAAATTTTATTATATTTTACCTATTTCAGTATTTATGCAATCTATTCTCCAAAATGCCTCCTCACCAACATTAACATTGTTTGTACTTTGTACTATTTTCTATTCCTAGTAGAAAATACCCAATTAGTTAGCCTCTTCCTACTTAGGCTAAACACATGAATTATCTTCCTTGCAATGAATGAACCTGAATGCATCACCTTGCTGCATGATTACATGCATTTGGATTATTTCACTGTTTAGCCAATCTAGGAATATGAACTGACTTAGGCTCTTCAAAGATTGGTCAAATTCCAAGATTGAGGGCAACTTTGGAGCCTTCAAGTAGTGACCAATTCCAACATTGATGGGCTCACCTTCTGCCCCCTATTCCCAAAAGCTGAGATTAACAGATTTGGGTCTTGGAATTAAGCAATGTTAAGATTGATGAGCCCACCTACTGCTCAATTCCCAAGAGTATAGATTGACAACTTCAAGATCTTCACTAATTTTATGATTAATGGGACCCACTTGCTGCACCCAATTCTAAAAAACTGGCATGGACAACTCCTATAAAAAAGGTCATATCCCACCCGAACAAACATGAAAGAACCCATGAAATGTTGGTATTGTAGTGTAAAAGCTAAAAATAGCTTAAAACTAGGGAATAAGAAAAAATTACCTTAGCAGTGGCCGTCATGTAATTGTTTGTTTCCCAAGATTAATCTACACAGAGATACTGGCTTATGACAGATCTATACTTGAGCCCTCCAGTGCCTTGTTAAAATAGTCAATAACCTACTCCAAATCATGTAATTGGACTGTAAGCTTGAAGTTCAAATAAGATATTAAAGAAAGGCTAAAAAAATACCACTGATAAAAGAAAATTCAAAAACCAAATCATCCAAACGGTCACATTCTGACATAGAGCAGGATGATCAGATGGCAACATTCGCCAATAAACCATGGACAATTGAAAATGCCAAGCTATATGTCCTAGAGGGGGGCGGGGTGAATAGGACTATGCCAAATTGTAATGACCCGGATATTTTGTGCTAATCTTTCCTTAGTAGTTGTTTTTGGGGTAATTAGCGCTATACTCGATTGCTTGTGAAATTTGGATCAATCACTTTAAATTGTATCTGCATGACTCAAAACTTGTAGATTAGTTAGCGCTACGTTACTCTGAAATCTGGGATCCATCGCTAAATCTAGTTGTTCTTGGGAATTTTTGGAAGTTCTGGATCGGACCTGGACCGCGCGTCGAAAGTCCGATAGTGATGATCTTAGGCTGTTGCGATCACCATGTTGGACTTGACTATCACCTCAAAAATCAAGTCCAGAAGATGTCCTGGGTTGATTTGATTGAGTTCGGAGTGAAGAGTGTGAGAACGGTTGGAAATTTATTAAGCTTTTATGAAATCTGAGTCGTGTCGCTTGCGCGACGATTTTAAGCAACCTGACCATTGGATTCTGACCCAATTTCACCCTCTGATCAGGGAAGGTGGCCCAAGCATGCCCTTGTGCTTGTGGACCTGATCGAGATCCTGTAACCGTTGAATTGAGTGTGGTCCACCACGGTTGATTTGAAGATCCGGTCGGTACGAAAACTCAGCCTGACCTAGATCCATGGTCAGTGAGCTTAAGTCCGACCTTTCATGGTAATAGGCCTACCGGAAGTGCTTTGTTGGATCGCGAGAGGCTGGTTTTGGTTATACCCTAAGTATACTTTGGCCCTGGGGTTATTTTCATCAATCTTAGGCCTATTTATAGTCCTTAAAACCCTAGCTCTCTGTTCCATACGAATTTCCTAACCCTAGCTTAGAAAGAGAAAGGAAAAGAGAGAGAAAGTGAGAGAGAAGTTGGTGAATCATCCTAGATTCTTTCTTATTCTTCTTCATCCTTGAACCTTCACTTTAGAATCGTTATTCTGGCGATTCTGAGTTCATCTTTGGGTAAGTTAACCTAACCCTAATCTGTGTTAAAGCTTAGAATAGTCTTGGTGTTGTTGTATCTCATTTCTTTTCTTGCTTTAGGGTATTCTATCGCCGTTGACAAAGACAACTCGTCTGAAATCAGTTCGGTGTTCTTTTCTGGCTTAAGGTGCAGACTTTAAGTGTATAGGTTATGGTTTTCAAGGCTTTCAATGCCAGTGAATGGTTTATTCTTGCTATGGATGAGATTTCACATGCCAAATGTCATGTTTATTCTGCGTTCCTGATATGCATGTATTATATTGAAATTTGTGTATTCTATGTGTATGTATAAAGTACCGTATACGTATAAAATATGCATTTGTGTTTGCCATGATTATTTGTCATGTATGTATGCTAATTGTATGTGCGGCAACTCCTTGGTAAAAGGAATTGTCCAAATGTGTGCATTTTAACATACGTCATGTATGTTGTATTATGCATTCTAAGTGTTTGTAGAAATGTCTGAATGATCTAAAGTATGAAATATTAACCTGTATGGGTGTTGAGAAGTGATTCTCAACTCTCCCACTAGTGTGTATGATTTCCTCCATGCAAGTTATATTCCTTGTTATTCAATTTCAAGCTTTACTTATGCTTACATTAATGTTAAGTTGTTATCCTTCAAGTACTCATATGCTACATGATTTGAGTTGTTGTTCCTTTATTGTTCTACATTTAATACGAATATCTGTTGTAATGTAATGTGTGTGGGACTATGCATTAGTCCAGAAAATCGATTATCGGCCTTAGGTTCGTGGTTGAGATTGCTTTCGCCATGAAGGACGTGATTAGACAAACCCGAGTCATATTAGAGTTGTCGGCAGTGGTTTGGCCACGCGGAGTGTTTGCGCACTCTATGTCGTTCAATTCAACGTACGCTCGTGCTAGTCGAGTTCGTTAAGTAACCCGATTATCTGATGTATCTTCACCATGTATGGACGCTACTGTATGAATCTAGGATACCGAACTTACCAATGAAGTCCTATTAACCATGGTACCTTGATCCACTAAGACTCTTGAGCCGGACATGGTGGTATGGGATACCATGGTCGAGTTGTCGGCCTAGGCTGGGGTGACAAGCCTCCCTGTAGTGACCAGTGAGCAACCGAACTCGTGAGCCAATTATGGTGGTATGGACACTATATTCGTGCTGTCAGCCTACATTGGTTGGTGACGAGCCCTTTGTAGTGACCTCGAGCATACCTGGATACCGCATTGAGGTGACGAGCCTTGGTGTAGTAATGAAGGTATGATAGGCGTGCAATGATTGGTGATGAGCCCTTTGCTACGACCTACAACTATATGATCGTATGAGATGTCTAGGACTGACGACCCTAGAATGGATCACTATTTGGATGGTGATATGAGGAAGGTACCTTAGCTTCCCAATCCTGCTATATGAAAAGGACTAATAACAACTTGGTAATCATGTTCTTGTACCGCAGTTGCATGTGCTTTGTAGACGTGGCGCACTTTGAGGCGATGTCATGCGTAACGTAAGATGAAGATGATGAGGGTGTACACGTGAGGGCACGCATCATTCTGCATGCATCCTTGTATTAACAAGAGTACTTAGGACTTGCTTAATTGTTCTGATTTATCATTACTACTTGATTGAACTGATAACAAGTTAACCTGTGCTTTATTGTTCCACTGAGTTGATCACTCACTCCCACATTCTGGGGCGGTGTTAAACACCCACCAGACTCTGTCTTAGCTGCTGATGTTGCAAATGTGGATGGGACCTCTGAGGCAGAGTGGGAGATGGATGATGATGAGGCTGCTTTCTCTTTTATACAGTTTTCAAACGGGTTCTAGGGAGCCCTGTTCTTATGCGAGGGATGCTGGGATTCCTTTTGGAATTTAAATGATGTAATTTTGATACTTGTAATTTTGATATTAACACTTGTCAGAACGACCTGGTTTGTACATGTACTTCAGGGATTTGCACTTGTACACATATATTTCTATAAGTCTTTCGCTTGCTTTCTTCACTTATCCCTGAATTATATTTGCTAATTGGCTTAATCTATTCCATGTTTTATGCACTAATACAGTCAACATACATCCATCATTAAATATGTTGCATAAGTGATGTTTTGGAACTCGGGAGCTGAGTTATGCTCGACCCCCGAATTTCAGGGCGTTACACAAATTAAACTTTTAACAGCAGAAACTAAAGAATATGATAGCCAACAAAAGAAATCAAGCAAATCACATTACAGGAATGTAAAGCAACCTCAAATTTAAGTCTTGAGAGGCTGATACAAATCTTGTTCTAAGGACAACCTTGCACCATGAAAACCATGGGTTTATGGCAGGACAACCTTACTAGAACCATAAGTATCAATATCTCAAACTGAAGAGGAATAAGAAAGGTAAATACCAGAAAATAAAGTCTAAACTATTACAACATTCCCACAATGTTTGAAATGTAAATATTACAACATTCACATCCACACATACATCCCACAATTCTAAATGACAAAAGATATGAAATATTAAACAAACATTCAAACCACAAAACATAAAGAATTATAGTGGTTTGCCTGTGTGTATACCAACTGTTAAACAACAGCCACATAGCTACTTCACTCCTAATATCCTCACACAGGGGATATCAGCATTCACTATCAAAATAGGTTTCACAGGTTCACCTAAAACCTTCACAATTGTGTCTTTTATATGGGCTTACACAATTCAAAAACCCCACTTTCTGAGTTTTCTGGCTCTCCTCAGAGAACCAACACAATGAGTTTTTCTGGCTTAACTTCAAACAAAACCAAAATAATTGAATTTATAATAAATGTAAAATACCTGGATTTCTCCTTTTGTTGTAGCCTGGAAGAACCAATCGGAGTAGAAGTTCAAATGTGAAGTTCAATGTCCAATACTCACTTTGATATGGTTCGAAGTTCTAATTGATTTTAAATTAAACCAGTTGAGCTAGCTATATTTGATTTTAATTCTAAGAAGAAGGAATATAATAACTCCTCGTTCAATTTAGATTGGAATATAGAAACAAAATCAAATTAAATAAGCTAACAAAAGAGAATATTAAATAAGCACAATATAGCTTAAAAATAAACACAAACTTATCTCAGAGTGATGCCTTGATTTTACTTGAATTGAGTTATCAATCTCTGAAATTATTCGTCTATTTATAGATGCAAAAATCATGCCTACGACTGGTCCTGAGTACTCCGCGATTGGTCGTAGATGAAACAGATTTTTGAATTTTCAAGCGGGACTGAAACGGATGGTTACAGACCGGTCGTAGGGGGTCTACGACTGGTTGTAGGACCTCTACGACTGGTCGTAGGAAACCCATGATTGGTCGTAGGACTCAAGGATTCGTTGTTGTAGTTTGAGTTGAAGAACTAGGACTGGTCGAATGCTAGTGGACACTGTTCACACAATCGGTTGAACAGAGTCCAGGACTGGTCGTAGATGAATAGAAAATTCTGAACAATTGCAACAAACTTAGGACTGGTTGTGGATTTTCTAGGACTAGTTGAACCAATGCTAGGACTAGTCGAACAAGGTCCATGACTAGTCTTAGAACAAATCAAATACTTATAAAGTGATTAATATGAATTATGTATTTAAAATGACCTACCCTAATGTCAATTTAAGGTCTATCATACCTGAGACATGAAGCATGAATATTGAAACTTCATTCAATCAGATGAAGGTTGACCTTTGAACCTTATGAAGCTTGAGATTTCTACTTGATGTGGCTTGATCTTGAGATCTTCTATAGCTTGGATTTTTCTTCTTAGAATGTACTTCATTTTTGAACATCATCTTTAGTCTTGAACAAGCGCTCTTCTGATTGATGTAGTTCTGAACATTGAAGCTTATAGAAGAGGATAAAGTACATGACCATGCATTTCTTGAAGTAGATCACCGTAGTTGACTTGAAGCATTGATGCAGTGTCTTGAACATCCATACAACAACAAACTACACAAGACACATATAGAGGTTTAGGCACCACAAAATTTGACAACCAAAGGAGCATGAGACCATAACACTTACAATCTCCCCCTTTGTCAAATTTGTGACAAAACACGCTTTAAAGAAGAAACGCACAACTCATATATAAAAGAACTAGTTACAGCCTGATTAATGAATCATGCACCAGTTGTTAACTTAACGAATCATGCACCGGTTGTTAGTAAGCACAAATATTATAGCCTGGTTAACAAATCATGCACTAGTTGTTAACAAGAACACCAATTGTTAACAAGCACAAATAATACTCCCCCTGAGTAGCATATATAAATCCAAAAGAAATGCTTATGCTACTACTTCCACAAATATCAATCTATATACCCAATAAAATCCCCCCCTTTTTGTCATAATATGATAAAGGAAGAAATAAAAGGATAATTAGCAGGAGAGTAAGTAATGGATGAACTAGTCAAGATATAAGCAAGTTGAAAAGTCCACACACCATAAGCTAGTTCAAACAAAAAAAAAAAAAAAAAAAAAGTTACTTAAGGTTCCTACACCACCAAAAGTAAAAAGTAATAAAGTTAATGCAGACCAATATAATCACTTAATCAGATCCTGAAGAAGGAGCAGGAATAGAAGGATCAATTGATGAAGGCCCTTGTTTATACGCCTGAGATACTTACACATATATTTAAATCTTAAATTGTGGGCAACATTCATATTTTCTACCTTCTCTTCCAAAGCACGTAAAGGCGCATCAAACTCAAATGGCTCATAATCAGGTCATTTCTAAAGTCAGATTCTATCTCATCAAAAATTTCATCCATGTTAATATCATCAGGAGGAAGATCACTAGCATCTTCTTCATTCCCAGCTTCAGCTCCACTTCCACCAACATCCACCTGGCCAGGAGCCAATCCCAATTTCATCTTGTTTTTATTAGAATTGTTGAAAATGAGATGATGGATAGGAGCCTCTCTAATAGGCATAGCCACTAGCATATGATTAGCTAAAACAGTCATAAGATATGCAAACGAAATATCACTATGACCTAGATGGAGAAGAAACTGAATAATTGAATGACATATCAAGGAAGGCAGACAAACTTTAGTACCAGTAATGACAGAATGCAAGACCCAAACCATAAAAGAAGTTAGTTCGGTTTTGTTACCTGAACGAGGATATAGATTTAAAATAAAAATTCTATGGAGCACCCTGTATCTGGGTAACAAATACTTTGTGGGGAGCGCATTCCCTTTATGCGTCCATTGCACATTCATACTGCATAGATATCTAGTTAGCATACGTTTCTCTGATTCAGAGGATTTTTCAGTTAAAGTATGAATACGAATACCCTCATCATTAACAGGAATATCCATAAGGCCAGATATCAAATGACGATCTACATTAAATGGCCCTTCACTAGCATCAATCTTAAATGATAAATTTTCAGTAGAAAAGTCAGAAAGACATGAAAACATGGCTTGTACAATAGATTGGAATGCTAGCCCACCCCAATGTAAGAGATTATCCTATCCTACAGCTTGGAGTAGAGGCATGATACCAAACTGAGCAATATGATTAAGATCAACCAGACGTTCGATAATGACATTGCGCATACGCAAATCTCGCACATACGAGGGATCGAAGATGTCACCAAGTTAAATTTGACCTGGAAGAGAAAGCATCACGTGTTGTTTTCTTTTTCCCTCTAGAGTCCATTTGCAACAAGAAACTCGAAGAAATAAGAAGATACAAAGGATGTAGAGTGGGGTTTTGGTAGATCAGATTTTTAAAAATAAAACCCCAAAATTGCAATGGAATATCAAATAGATTACTCCAAGAGTGAAAATGAAGTGATATAGACTAGAATCTATAAGAAAATTGTAAATAACGCACTAACCTTGAAGATCTAGGTCGGTGGCTTTGACCAGTCAAGCATCGGCTCGTTGGAGAGGGAATAGGAAATGAGGAGGATGAGATTTTTTCCCAAATTATAAAAGACCCAACACACTTCACGACCGGTCTTGAGCTATCCTCGACCGGTCGTACCATGATCGGTCGAGTACAACCATGGCTGGTCGTGTACAGGAAAAAACCTGTATAAAAATTTATAATTTAACCACATAAAGTATTATATATATATATATATATACACACACTATGATACATACATGCATGAATAATCAATTTTAAATGCACATACCAAGATCAAATTTTAATTTATTAAACCCGCTTTTATCGAGCGGTTTAGTGAAAATGTCAGCAAGTTGAGTCTCATTCGAAATGTATTCTAAAGATATTATTTTTTCTTCCACTAATTCATGAATATAATGATACCTAATATCAATGTGCTTGGTATGTGAATGTTGGAATAGATTTTTTAAAATATTTATCGCACTGGAATTATCACAATATAATATTATTGATTCATGTGCAATTCCATAATCGCTTAACATACGTTTCATCCAAACAAGCTGAGTACATGCATTTCCTGCTGCGATGTATTCAACCTCAGCAGTTGAGAGTGATATAGACTTTGTTTCTTACTGAACTAAGAAACTAAACAATTTTTGATATAAAAACAACCACCACTGGTTGATTTCCTATCATCGATATTACTAGCCCAACCAGCATCAGAGTACTTAGCCAATTGAACATTAGTATCATATGGATACCAGAGACCCGATTTAGCAGTACTTGCAACATATCTCATAATATGCTTGACCGTAGTTAGATGTGACTCTTTAGGGTTAGACTGATATCTAACACAAATACCAACATAAAGTAATATCAGGTCTACTAGCAGTTAAATAAAGTAGACTACCAATCATACTTCTATACAGTCTAGGATCCACATCTTTACCTGTAGAGTCCTTTGAGAGTCTTAAAGATGTACTCATAGGAGTATCAAAGTTCTTACCATTCTCAAATCCGAACCTTTTAATGAAGTTCAAGGCATACTTGGTTTGAGAAATAAAAATACTATCAGGTTGTTGTTTTACTTGCAACCCTAGGAAATAGTTTAATTTCCCAACCATGCTCATTTTGAACTTAGATTTCATTAAATCTGCAAACTCAACAATCATGTTAGTACATGTTGATCCATAAATAATATCATCAACATAGATTTGAACCATTAAGATATCATCATTATGTTTCTTAACAAAGAGCGTCTTATCGACACTACCCATTTTAAAATTATGACTTAGTAAAAACTTAGTCAACTTTTCATACCATGCCTGGGGAGCTTGTTTTAAACCGTAGAAAACCTTTTTAAGGCAATACACATGATAAGTGTTCTTCGGGTCTTCAAAACCCATTAGTTGTTCCACATACACTTCTTCATGTAGATCACCATTTAAGAAGGCACTCTTTACATCCATTTAATAAATTTTAAACTTCCTAAAGCATGCAATGGATATAAAAAGTCTGATTGACTCAAGACGACCTACTGGGGCAAAGGTTTCATCATAATCAATGCCTTCTATTTGAGTGTACCCTTGTATAACCAGTCTAGCCTTGTTTCGAATAATATTACCAAGTTCATCAGACTTATTTTTGAAAATCCACTTAGTTCCTATAATGTGTTTATCTTTAGGTATAGGAACTAGATACCAAACATCATTTCTCACAAATTGGTTAAGCTCTTCTTGCATCGCAACTATCCAGTTTTAGTCAGAAAGAGCTTCTTTTACGTTAGCCTGTTCTATCTGGGATGTGAAGCACACATAATTACATATGTCTTCTAGTTGTTTACGAGTGTGCACACTAGTGAGAGGGTTTCTAAGAATCTGAGTAGTTGGATGATCTTTAACAGACCTCTGTTTAGTATTAGTTTGATTTGATGAAGTATCTGGTTTGTCAATTAAAAGAACTTCATCATTTTCTGAACTTGGGGCAGGTGTATTCAAATGATCGTCTATGACCACATTTATAGATTCTTGAATCACACCAGTCCTTTTGTTCAGTACGCGATGTGCACGACTATTTAAAGAATATCCTAAAAAGATTCCTTCATCACTTTTTGTGTCAAATTTTCCCAGATTTTCACGGTCACGCAGAATATAGCACTTACTGCCAAAAACTCGATAGTATTTGATAGTAGGCTTCTTATCAAACCAAAGTTCATAAGCAGTTTTATTATTAGATTTACATGTATAAACTTGGTTAATAATATAACACGCAGTATTTATGGCTTCAGCCCAAAGATTTCTAGGGAGCTTCATACTATTCAACATTACATTTTTCATTTCTTGAAGCACTCTATTTTTCCTCTCCACAATTCCATTTTGTTGTAGTGTTTTGGGAGTAGAGAATTCATGCGATATTCCCTAATCGCTACAGAATTTCTCAAAACTAGTATTCTCAAATTCAAATCCATGATCACTACAGATTTTACTGACTTGAGAACCTTTTTCAGTTTGAATCCGCTTGAGCACTCTTTTTACTTCATCAAGGGTTTCTGATTTATCCCTCAAGAAGGTTACCCATGTGAATCTAGTATAATCATCCATGATCACCATAATGAATTTTTTGCCACCTCGACTCCTCCGACCTGGTTGGTCCTATAAGATCCATATGAAGAACTTCGAGTGGTATTGATGTGGCATTGGAGTTCACTTTCTTGTGAGGGCTCCTTATTTGTTTGCCAATATGGCATTCGCCTCATATTTTTTCTACTTTCTGTATTTTAGGTAGACCTCTTATTAGTTCTCTTTTGCTCAATCTGTATAGATTACGGTAGTGTGCATGTCCAAGGTGTTTATGCCATAATTCCGTTTCATCGGTATGGACCATGTAACATAATTGATTAGATGAGCTACCATCGCATACAATATAGCAGTTTTCAGAAGTCCTGTGACCAGTTAATATTACAGAACCCTTTTTGTTTAAGATTTCACAACCTTGATTTGAAAATTTCACACTATAATTGTTATCGCATATTTGAGATATGCTTAATAGGTTGTGTTTTAGTCCCTCAACATATAAAACATTCTTAAATAAGGGAAGATTATATAGTTGAACTGTACCTTGGCCAATAATCTTGCAGTTGCTACCATTACCAAATGTGACTGACCCATCAGTCGTATCTTTAAGATCGGTAAATAAAGCCTTGTCGCTTGTCATATGCCTGGAGCATCCACTATCTAGGTACCACTTTGAATGACTTGTAGCTTTGAAAGCAGTGTGGGCAACCAAGCAAGTAACCTTAGGAACCCATTTCATAACAGTTTTGGGTTTAGGAGAATAGTTGGTCTTCTTCTATCTGTTGTTGTAAGAATGACCTACTGAGTTAGATTTTAAAAGCTCCTTAAGCAAATCAACTATTTTTTCGGCTAAAGGATTTCAGTTCTGATTTTTATAGTTGACAAAATTGCATTTAGGTTTTTAAAAAGTTTTAGCATTTAAAAAAAAAACCTTGAATAGTACTTTTCCCTTTTGAGTTAGAGGTTTCTCCTTTCGCAAACTTAGGAGGAGTATTCTTTTATTTAGAAGGTATATTCTTATCGTAGCCCAACCCGGATCTGTCACCACATTTTCTAGATCCGGATAAGAGTTTTTCAAACTTTAAATCTCCTCGAGCATACCTCCATGTATCCTTTAAACTCAAAAGTGAAGAGTTTTCAAGTTTAAGTTTGTTATTTTCAGATTTAAGATTTTCAATCAGCGAGATTTTGAATTCTAAATCGCATTTAGTCTTTTCAAAATAATTTGAAATATGGGATTTTTCTAAAATAAGAGACTCATAATTTTCTTTAAGCTTTAAAAATTTTTCTTTTTGAAGTTTAAGTTTGACAACAATTTTACAACTTTCCTTGTATAGGGCATTGTAAGCATCTTGAATATCATCTTCATTTTCACAATCACTATTTAGATTTTCTTCACTTGTTAAATCATCATTATCTAAAAATGTGAATTTGGCTAGAGTCATAAGAGCTTTAACTTCAATGCCCGACTCGGTTTCAGAATCTTCTGATTCAGAAGAGGCTTCAGAATCAGAGGATTCATCCCAAGTAGCCAACATACCCTTCTTTTTGGGTTTGTCCTTTTTAGGACACTTGTTTGCCAAATGCCCATATTCTTGGCAGTTGTAACACTGACTGTCTTTTAATGATTTTCAAGATTTAGATTTAGGTTTAAATCTTTTCTTATCATTTACTTTTTGAAAATCAACCTTCTTTTTACTTTTGAAAATTTTGTAAAACTTTTTCGCCAAAAGGGCCATATCATCTTCAGAGTTTTCTAAATCAAAATTTTCTTGAAAACTATTTTTAGAAGATTTAAGAGCAATCGATTTTCCTTTTGGAGCTTTAAAAGTTAACTCATAAGTCTGTAAAGAGCCAACTAATTCTTCTACCCTCATATTGTCCGTATCACGAAGTTCTTGAATCGCGATTACCTTAGAATTGAACCGTTCAGGAAGTGAGCGCAGTATCTTTGCACATACTTTACTTTCTGGGATTTTATCACCAAGATCCCACATAGAGTTCACAATGTCATTTAATCTAGTGTAGAAGTCCATAAACATTTCATTTTCCTCCATATGAATTCCTTCAAATTTGGTTGTGAGGATTTGGACTTTAGATTTCTTGACGATTGATGTACCTCATTTCTTGACGATTGATATACCTCGTGTGTCATTTCTAATATATCCTAGGCTTACTTTGCAGAATCACAGGATATAATTCTTTTCAACTCATCCGGTGATAGTGCGCAAGTGATTGCATTTAGTGCTTTTGCATTTGCACTACTCTCACTTTTCTGAAGTGTGGTCCAAGAAAAATAAGTTGTTATTCTCATTATTTTTGAACCATCGATACTAGTCACTTCAGTAGTAGGAGGGGTCCATTCATTCACTGTGGCTAGCCAGACACTTTCATCCATGGATTTGAGGAAAATCCTCATCCTGGCTTTCCAATAGGCATAATTGGTGCCATTAAATGGTGGAGGCCTAGTGACTGAAAGGCTATTAAAATTTGACATTTTATATATAGCTCAGGAAATGAATCCAAGAATAAAGAATTAAAAATGATCTATTAGGTTTGATACCACTTGAAAAGGTCAAGCTATATGTCCTAGAGGGGGGTGAATAGGATTATGCCAAATTAAACTTTTAACAGCGGAAACTAAAAAATATGATAGCCAACAAAAGAAATGAAACAAATCACAATACAGGAATGTAAAGCAACCTCAAATTCAAGTCTTGAGAGGCTAATACAAATGTTGTTCTAAGGAAAACCTTGCACCATAAAAACTAAGGGTTTATGTCAGGACAACCTTACTAGAACAATAAGTATCAATATCCCAAACTGAAGAGCAATAATAAAGGGAAATAGCAGAAAATAAAGTCTAAACTATTACAATATTCCTATAATGCTTGAAATGTAAATATTACAACATTCACATCCACACATACATCCCACAATTCTGAATGATAAAAGATAGAAAATATTAAACGAACATTCAAACCATAAGACACAAAGAATTATAGTGGTTCGCCTGTGTGTACAACTATTAAACAACAACCACACAGCTACTCCACTCCTAATATCCTCATACAGGGGATATCAGCATTTACTATCAAAATAGGTTTCATAGGTTCACCTAAAACTTCACAATTGTGTCTTTTATATGGCCTTACACAATTCAAAAACCCCACTTTCTGAGTTTTCTGGCTCTCCTTAGATAACCAACACAATGAGATTTTTCTGGCTTAACCTCAAACAAAACCAAAATAATTGAATTTACAGTAAATGTAAAATACCTAGATTTCTCCTTTTCTTGTATCATGGAAGAACCAATCGGAGTAGAAGTTCGAATGTGAAGTTCAATGTTATGGTTCTAAGTTCTAATTGATTTTAAATTAAATAAGTTGGGCTAGCTATATTTGACTTTGATTCCAAGAAGAAGGAATACAACAATTCCTCTTTTCAATTTAGATTAGAATATAGAAACAAAATCAAATTAAATATGCTAACAAAAGAGAATATTAAATAAGCAGAATGTAGCTTAAAAATAAACAAAAACTTATCTCAGAGTGATGCCTTGATTTTACTTGAATTGAGTTATCAATCTCTGAAATTTGTTGTCTATTTATAGATGCAAAAATCATACCTACGATTGGTCCTGAGTACTCCACGACTAGTCGTAGATGAAACGGATTTTTGAATTTTTACACAGGATTGAAACAGACGGTTACACGACCGGTTGTAGGGTGTCTACGATTGGTCGTAGGACCTCTACGACTGGTCGTAGAAAACCGACGACTGGTCATAGGACTCAAGGATTTGTTGCTGTACTTTGAGTCGAAGAATTAGGACTGGTCGAATGACTAGTCGACACTGTTCACACGACCGGTCGAATAGAGTTTAGGACTGGTCGTAGATGAATAGAAAATTCTGAACAATTGCAACAAACTTAGGACTGGTCCTGAATTTTCTAGGACTGGTCGAACCAGTGCCAGGACTAGTCAAACAAGGTCCAAGACTAGTCTTAGAATAGACCAAATACTTATAAAGTTATTCAATATGAATTATGTATTCAAAATGACCTACCCTAAGGTCAATCTAAGGTCTATCATACCTGAGACATGAAGTATGAACATTGAAACTTCATTCAATCAGATGAAGGTTGACCTTTGAACCTTATGAAGCTTGAGATCTCTACTTGATGTAGCTTGATCTTGAGATCTTCTACAGCTTGGATTTGTCTTCTTTGATTGTACTTCATTTTTGAACATCATCTTTAGACTGGAACAAGCGCTCTTCTGATTGACGTAGTTCTGAACATTGAAGCTTACAGATGAGGATTAAGTACATGACCTTGCATTTCTTAAAGTAGATCACCATAGTTGACTTGAAGCATTGATGCAGTGTCTTGAACATCCATACAACAAAAAACTATACAAGACACATTTAAAGGTTTTGGCACCATGAAATTTGACAACCAAAGGAGCATGAGACGATAGCACTTACAACAACTTGAAACAAATGCAGACATACACAAAGGCCATGAAATAGGTAGTAAATCTTGATAAAACAATCATAGCTTCTAAGCCATGGACACTTGTTTATGGCAATAGGACCGTTGGACATGAAAACATTTTTAATCATCCAATAAATGTTCACTATTTTGATAGTCAGACAATAGATAGTGTAAATTTTGGTTCATGATATATCTAAACTGAGAACCATTATTTGAATAGTTTAATTTGACTTGTATGGCTTGCATGCAATTTATGTAATTTGTAAGTGCCTGCATATCATCTATTACTCTCTGTTACACCATCAAAAATGGGGTGCCCACAAGCAAATCTAAAGAGATGCAGTTCAGGAATAGTTAAACAAATAGCTCATCATGCTCAATGGTTGTAGAACACACAAGCAATGTCAGGAGAAAAAAAAAACAAATTTCTTTCCACTGTGAATTCATACATGCATATACATGTATGAAATTATGAAGTACAAAACATTAGTGTTCTTTTTTCCTTAACAAAATCTCCTTTTTTAAATTAAAAATAAAAATAAAAAACCAGAAATTTTGGTCCATTTTGGTGTTTCACTATAGTGGATTTCCCAATCCTAAGTGGAATAACAAAACTTGAGTGCTTTTGGATGCTCAATCCAAATGAATTGCAATTCATTGAATGTGAATTGATCCAAGTTTCATGAAATATTATGATCAAACATTACAGAAGTCATATTGAAGTATAGAAGATTGGTCGGAAAAGAGGTAGACATCATCATTCTATAATTTGAAAATATCATCCAAACATCTCATACCATTCATAAATGAACTTGCATTAGTGACCATTCACTATGTCACATCCATTTGCCTCACACATGCCAAGTAACTTCTATTACAAAAGAAAGACCGCAAATTAGATCTCTAGTTAAAACTTAAAAACAATGTTCTACTATTTATACTAAAACAAGTCATGAGCCTATTACAATTCGGCCCGGCTGGTGATATTCTATATATAGCTCTGATGGGTCTCAATTTGGACAAAGAATGTCCCCAAATTGGAAGTTCCTAATCCTTCGATCAATGGCCTACGAGTAAACAGTTAAGGAAAAAATACAGTAACAAGCCTAGGAAAAAGGACAAAGATTGTATGGTTAGGAACTTTTTCTTGGATCTGATTGGGCCTTGATAGAACAAGAGCTTGTAACAATTAAGAATAATCACTAACGGAAAATTAATTTTCAGTGCAGATAGGTAATTACCATTCTCATTCAATATGGCTTGAAAGTATAGATCCACAAAGTTCAAACATCTTGACCCTTCTATGAGTTCTTTGGGAAGTACTGTCATTTAAAATAAATTTTCAAGCTGTGCTACCTGACATATTAGCATGATGAACCGAGAAATGTAGGTCTTTTCCCATCATGGTCCTGCATTAGCCATTCATGGAATGTGCATCAACAACTGAAGGAACTCGAAACATTTTACATAAAAAATAATAATTAGTAATGGTTAACCAATGATTGCTTTGCATTCAAACTCAAGAACCTATGACATTGATAAGATTGAAGTTTAACATAGAACAGAGTCAATAGGATGATGAAATAGCCAGATATTTCATAAATAAGAACATGTTTTGAATGGGGAAGATGAAAAACTTTACACAACAAACAATGCTCGACCATAAATTGAGTTTGCATTGAATAATCCTTTTTGTTGGGACCCTCCTAAAAGGTTGTAAATTTTCAAGAGTAATGAAATCTTCATGGCTTTTGTTAAAAAATGTGAAGAAGAATATGAAAAATGTGATTGTTGCAAAGTTTCAAAACTACATGTTTGAAACCAAAACTACGGAAATGAAGAAGAATATAACAGAAATGACAGTAGCCTTTCCATAAAAAAAAAAAAAAAAAAAGAAAAAAAAAAGACAGTAGCAAAAGGAAATGAAGAAGAAGAAAGGAAAAAGACCTTTTTACCCATGATTTATGCATCTTCTTTTGTAGCCTTTGAAGTCACTCTCTCTACAAGCAATCTTTCCCTTAAACAATCAACAGTTCTTGCTTTTCCTTACATCATCTTATCTCTGAAAGAAAAAAATAGCCTAGTTTATCATATTAAATTATCATATTAATCCCACACATCCAAGTTTACTCTGATTGATAATTGAATTTGAATTTGAATAGTATGCAGAATGATAATTGAATTTGAATCACAGGAATTAAAGCTTAACAGAGAGGAATTGAAATGAAAAAAGAAAAAAAGAAAAAAAGAAGAAGACCAAAATTGCAAATTCAGATTATTTTGAGTCTGAATTAAGATACATGATATGCAATTCCAACCTCATTCAAATTAGAATAATGATACCTGATTCAAGATTTTATTTTATTTTTTCCATTTTTCTTTGTTCCCTTTAGTTCAATTCAACTGAGCATGCCTTGCATCCAAACACGCCTTACGTTTAATATAACAACGTCCAGAAATCTCGACATGGTTTGCAAAGTAGATATGATTTTCAGCTAAACCACCTACAACCAGCAAACCAAGAAAATGTATTTCTTTTTACAATGCAACAAAAAGAAGAGGGAGTTACCATTATTGATCGAACTTCATATACAACAAACCCACAACCTGCCAAGAAAAAGCCACAACCAGTTAAACTAGCAATCAAGTAAGCAACTAAAAGAATTCTTTAATATGAGTAGGGATACTGCATTACATTTGAGAAGTTTGAAGGCACTTACCACCTCACCAGTTAGCTTGTATATAGCTTGCCATACAGTTCCAAAGGTACCATCCCTAACTTCCTCAATTACCTTGTACCTGTGACATCCAAATCATCTTAAATTAAATGGATAGGACGGTAAACTACATCACATTGTAAGAAATCTCATCATTACTTCAGATTCACAACTTGCACCAACACAAATTCATACCTTTTTCATGAATGGGCTTCAAAGCCTTATTCACTAATGACTCTTCAAACAGAGCTTCAACACTGCTGTGCAGTTGTAAGCCATATGACGAATGTACCATACACCAAACTTCTTGAAAGAAATAGAAATACCAAAAAGTGAAGTTAGTGTTATTTCAAGCATTGATGCTACAATAACAATCAAGATCAGACTCAAAGAAAAAGAAAAAAGCACATAGAAAATGGAACAAGCTAGTAGTTAATATCATTAAACCCACCAACACATGAAGCACAATCCCTAGCACCAGGAGAACCATGTGGATTGTCAAAATGGCCATTAACTAAAACTGATGGATCAGTATCCTTTTACTCTGTTGATGAGATCCAACTCACGAACACCAGCAATGGTAGTTCTTACAGGTGATGCAACATCATCTTTGAGTTGTCTTGGGTGCTTTCCTAAATTGATAGCCATAGCAGCTACTCCCAGAATTGTTTGGGAAGCTATCTTCAATGGAAGATCTCGTGGAAGACTAGCAGCAACTCCTCCATCAGCCATAGCCTCCATTGCTATAGAAATATGTATGATGGTCCACTGCCACTCAAGCTTGTGACTATGTTAAAGAATTTTTCATCCGCTCTCCATATCTTGCCAATTGCTCCAAAAATACACTCTACAAGTTTTTCAACTTCTTTTGTTGCCATTTATCCCAAGCTCATAATTGTTGCTGCCTCACAAATAGTTGGAGTATTTGGCATTACCCTGATTATTCGACCATGGCCAGCCCATTCCTGCAAATCTTTTAATTTTGTTCCTACAGCAATGGACACAAGAAGTTTCTTCCTTGAAAGCAGTGGCTTCAACTCCAAAACCACCTCCTTTGCATCTTGAGGTTTTACAGAGAGAATGATCATTTTTTTTTGTTATTCAATCCACTTCCATTGATACCACACAATGCCAAGACAGTCTCCTTTACCTCCAACCCAACAAAAACATGCACAGTCCAAAGAATGAGCAAGAAAATTAGGGCCATGGAGGGGCAGTTTCTAGGCAAACAACTATGCACAAAGCACCCACAAACATGAAAGGTAATGCTCAAGTAGTTGGCTGCACAAAATAGAAAAGGAACCCAGTATACATGATTACTAACATGACTCACATGCTAACAAGGTCAACACCTTAATATAACTGTTACTGAATGTGATATGATAGTTAATGAATGTGACATGGGCCTAACTTGGACCCACTTAGATGGGTTCTTATAGTCTAAAACATAAAGGAGATTTTTTGATTTTGTTATTAAGGGAAAACAATTAATGGAATAGAGGATAATTTCAGTTCAGATGTAAATGCCTAAATCATACACCACAACAGTTATAAGATCATTTAATCAGAAATATAACTGTGGATATCAATATTTGTTATATGTTTCCATCAACACAAAAAATGTTTATATGGATCTGTACATTGTCATAGGAGATTTGATTTCAAGAGACAAGCATAAGCAAATGTGAGCACCACTGAGATAGACCAAGCTGAGACGAAAGCTTTGCATTCATAAAAGGGCAATAAAGAACCTTCAAACACCCAATCAATCTAATCAATACCCCCTCAAATCCCCAATCTAATTCTATATATAAAAAAAGACAGAAATATGAATATTCAAAAGAGAAAAAAAAGAAGATAATCGGTCTTGCATACCTAAAATGGACGTGGATTATGGCGTGAGAGAGGGAAGTCTTCGTGAGATCGACGGAGAGGGGATGGTTAGGGAGAGAAGAGGGGTTCGTGAGAGGGGAGATAGAGAGAGAAAAGGGGTGCGAGAGAACGAGAGAGAGAAAAGGGGCGTGGGAGATCAAGAGAGAAAGGGATGTGGAATGAGGTTTTTTTCTCAGGAGTGGAGGGAGATGAAAAGTTCGTGAGAGGGGAGAAAAGAAAAAGGGCAACGCGGGATGAGTTTCCACATTTTTTACTTTCTATGGTCCTGCTACGGTTTTAAACAGTAGCTAAAAGCCCTATGGACCATGGCCATTATACCATCCTCCATGGCTTGTCCGCTTTCACACAAATCTAACGGGTTCTGGATGAACGGTCCTCTCAAGGGCTTTGTGGGATCCATTGTGATACATTTCATATGTCCACTCCATCCATTAATTTTTTAATTTTTTTATAAGGAATGACCCCAAAATCTATGCAAATAGAAGGTCCAATTGAACCACACCATAGATCAATGATAGGTATTTAATCTCCACTGTTTCTTACCGTGTAGTCCACATGAGCCTTCGATCTACTTTCTTTTTTGGGCTCTTGCCCTAAAATCATCTTTCAAAATGGATAGATGTATTAGATGGATCTCACACATTTTAATGGGCCTGGTAGAGTCCCTTATAAGGCTGTCCCAGGTGGTAGGTTCGTGTGGTGGTTTTAACCTTTAGCTACGGTTTATATTCGTAGAAAAAAACTCACATAGTCCATAGCCTTTGATCATTTTTTTGGTAGCGGTGACCTGAAAATATCTACTGCTCCCTCAGGAGGATTATTGGGAAGATCGCTTGGTGAGGGAACTCGGAGTACCACAGAGTATACCCCGACCTAACCCTCACTAAGTCAGCCTCCCCAAGGATGGATTCCACGAGACCTCTCTTTATGCCCTCACCATCCTCTTCTGAGGATCCGACCAATCCCTCATCCTCGAGCAGGTCATCCTCTGTCCTAGCTAGCCGATCTGTCAGGGACCTCTCTAGCACTTATAACGACTGCGACGCTTGAAATGGCCAAGCTATATGTCCTAGAGAGGGGGGTGAATAGGACAATGCCAATAACAGTGGAATATAAATGAATAAAAGATAGCACTATTAATAAATCACTATATTGGAATGTAAAGCAACCTTAAAGAGAGAGATTGATAACAATGTTGTTCTAAGGACAACCTTACACCATAAAAACCAAAGGTTTATGGCAGGACAACCTTATTTCTAGAATAAATTGAATATCAAAAACTCAAATAGAAAGGAAACAAATGAAATAGTAATAAATAAATTCTAAACTATTACAACATTCCCCACAATACTTGAAATGTAAATATTACAACATTCACATTCACATATACATCCCACAAATCTAAATGATCAAAGATAGAAAATATAAATCACACATCCACAAAACACAATGAGTTATAGTGGTTCGCCTATGTGTACACCAACTGTTAAAAAATAGCCACACAGATTGCTACTCCACTCCTAATATCCTCACACAGGAGATATTAGTGTTCACTATCAAAATAGGTTTTCACAGGTTCACCCAAAACCTTCACAATTGTGTCTTTTAGAAAAGGGCTTACACAATTCAAAAACCCTCACTTTTGAGTTTTCTGGCTCTCCTCAGATAACCAACACACTGAGATTTTTCTGGTTTAATCTCAAATAAAACCAAAATGTAAATTTACATAAATGTAAAATATCTGGATTTCTCCTTTTGTTGTAGCTCGAAAGAACCAATCGGAGTAGAAGATCAAATGTAGAAGTTCAAAGTCTAATACTCACTTTAAAATGGTTATAGGTTCTAATTGATTTTAAATTAAACCAGTTAGGCTAGCTATATTTGATTTTGATTCCAAGAAGAAGGAATATCACAATTCCTCTTTTCAATTAAGATTGGAATGTAGAAATAAAATCAAATTAATAAAGCTAACAAAAGAGAATATAAATTATACACAAAGTAGCTTAAAATGAACACAAACTTATCTCAGAGTGATCCCTTGATTTTACTTGAATTGAGTTATAAAACTCTGAAATTCATGCTCTATTTATAGTTACAAAAACTCGGCTATGACTGGTCCTAAGGACACTATGACTGGTCGTAGGAGAAATGAATTTTTAAAATTTTGAGCGCGATCGGATGAAACCGTTCTACGACTAGTCGTAGGGTGTATACAACTGGTCGAGCATACCCACAACTGATCATAGGACTCAAAGATTGGTTGTTATAGTTTGAGTCATAGAACCAGGACTGGTCGTAGGACGAGTCGACACTGTTCACACGACTGGTCGAACAGAGTCAAGGACTGATCATGGATGAACAGAAAATTTTAAAAAATTGCAACCAACTTAGGACTGGTCTTGGAATTTCTTGGACTAGTCGAGGCAGTGCTAGGACTAGTTGGATAAGGTTCAAGACTAGTCTTAGAACAGTCTAATTTCATGTAAAATGATTCAATTGAATTATGTATTCAAAAAGACCTACCCTAAGTACAATCTAAGGTCAATCATACCTTGAAAGTGAGATATGAACATCGAGACTTCATATCTTCAGATGATAGATGACCTTTGAAGATTGTGAAGCTTGAGATCATTGAACTTGATGTAACACTGAACATGAGATCTTCTATAGCTTGAATAACAATTTATCTTGTGTTGTACACTGACTTGAGTCTTGAACAAGATCACTTCTACTATTGTAGCTTGTACTTGCATTCTACTGTAGTAGCTTGTACTTGCATTTCTTGAAGTATTTTGAAGTAGTTCTTCATTCTTGACTTGAAGCAAAGTGCTTAGAGCAGTGATGCAATGTCTTAAACATTTATAACAATGAACTATGCAAGACATAGATTGAGGTTTTGGCATCACAAAATTTGACAACCAAAGGAACATAAAACCATAACACTTACAATCTCCCCCTTTGTCAAATTTGTGACAAAACACTCAACAATAATATAACCAATATGAATATAAAAAAATATGCACAGGTTATAAAAGAAAAAAAACCAGTTACAGCCTGGTTAAAGAATCATGCACCAGCTGTCATCACACATCAAGATGAAGTAGGCAGAACACCTCCTTACTTACTCCCCCTGAGTAGCACACATATATCCAAAAAAATGCTACTCTACCACAGTCCATATTCCATCAACATATCAATTCATATGCAAAACCATATAAATTCTCCCCCTTTATGTCACAATATGACAAAGGAAGAAGAAAAATGGAAAAGGATAATAAACAGGAGTAATCAAGGAGTTAAGATATAAGCAAATTAAAGTCGACATACCATGAACTAGTTTAAACAAAGTCAGCAAGCTACAGTCAGCAAACTAAATGAAGTTTACAACCCAGCAAAAGTAAACTTAAAGTTATTATAGACAAAAGAGTAAATCACTTAATCAGATTCTAAGGAAGGAGCAAGTATGGTGGGATCAAGTTGATGAACGCCCTTATTAAGCGCCTAAGATACTTGCGCATATATTTAAATCGTAAATCATGGGCAACATCATATTCTCTACCTTCTCCTCAAGTGCACGTAGACACGCATCAAACTCAGATGGTTCATAATCAGGATCATTAGCAGAATCAGACTCAATTTCATCAAAAATATCATCCATGTTTATGTCATCAGGAGGAAGATCATCAGCTTCTTCTTCATTCCCAGCTTCAGCTCCATCACCACCAACATCCACTTGGCCAGGAGCCAATTCTTATTTCATCTTATTCATATTTGAGTTGTTAAAAATAAGATGATGGATGGGAGCCTCTCCAACAGGCATAGTAACCAACATATGAGAAGCTAAAACAGTCATAAGATAGGTAAGTGAAATATCACTATGACTTTGATGGAGATGAAACTGAATGATGGAATGACATATTAAAGATGGAGGACAAACTTTAGTACCAGAGACGACAGAGTGAAAAATACGAACCATAAAGGAAGTCAATTCTGTTTTATTACCAGAACGCGGATACAGATTTGAAGTAAAGATTTTGTGGAGGACTCTATATCAAGGTAACAAGTACTTTGAGGGGAGCGCATTCCCTTTATGAGTCCATTGCACATCCACATTACATGATGATCTGGTGAGCATTCGTTTTTTTGATTCTAAGGGTTTTTCAGTTAAAATAATAATAGGAATACCCTCATCATTAACAGGTATTTCCATAAGGTAAGATATTAGATGATGATCTACATCAAAAGGGCCTTCTCTAGCATCTATTTTAAATGTTAAATTCTCAGCAGAAAAATCAGAGATACATGCGAACATGGACTGAGCAATAGATTAGTATGCAGGCTCACCCCAATGTAAGATGTTATCCCATCCTATAGATTAGAGAAGTGGAATGATACCAAAAGGATAAGAGAAGTGGAATGATACCAAAAGGAGCAATGTGGTTAAGATCAACAGCTCTTTCAACAATAACCTTACGCAAACACAAATCTCGTACGTATGAGGGATCATTTTCAGGTGACCAAAGATGGCATCGAGTTATTAGAGTAGATCTTGAAGAAGATGGACCACGGGTTGTTTTCTTTTTCCCTCTAGCATCCATTGGCAATAAGATTTTCAAAGAACTAAGGAGATGGAAAAGATGAGAAATAGGTTTTCTCAAAATCAGAAATTTGAGAAGAAAGCCCTAAATAACCCAACAAAGCTTGAAATCAAGCACTCCAATGATGAGATTGAAGCAAATGGACCATGAATCTATAAGCATGACTGATAAAATGCACTAACCTTGACGAATCACACTATAGGGTTCGACTAGTCATGCCACGGCTTGTTGGAGAGCAAGATAGAAATGAGGAAGATGAAGATTTTCTCCAAATAAAAGAGGACAACGCAATCCATGACTGGTCTAGAGCTGTCCTCGACCGGTCGTACCAGGACCAATCGAGTACACCCATGACTGGTCGAGTATCAATAAAAATATGTATTTTTCATAAAAATTTAAAATTTAACCAAATAAATTATCAAATATATATACACTATGATACATATATTCATGAATAATCAATTTTGAATGCACATACCAAGATCAAATTTTAATTTATTAAACCTGCTTTTGTCAAGCGATTTAGTGAAAATGTCAGCAAGTTGAGTCTCAGTCAAAATGTATTCTAAAGAGATTATTTTTTCTTCCACTAATTCACGAATATAATGATACCTAATATCAATGTTCTTGGTACGTGAATGCTGGATTGGAGTTTTTGAAATATTTATAGCACTGAAATTATCACAATATAGAACTATTGAATGCTGTGTAATTCCATAATCACTTAACATATGTTTCAACCAAACAAGCTGAGTACAAGCATTTCCAGCTGCGATATATTCAGCCTCAGACGTAGAGAGTGATATAGAACTTTGCTTCTTGCTAAACTAAGAAACTAAACAATTTTTTATATAAAAACAACCACTACTGGTTGATTTCCTATCGTTGATATTTCCAGCCTAATCAGCATCAGTGTACCCTGCCAATTGAACACTAGTATCAAATGGATACCAGAGACCCAAATTAACTGAACTTGCAATATATCGCATAATCCGCTTAACAACAGTTAACTAAGACTCTTTAGGATCAGACTGATATCTAGCACAAATACCAACACTTAAAGCAATATCTAGTCTATTAGCAGTTAAATAAAGTAACTGCCAATCATACTATGATATAACTTAGGATTAACATTTTTACCTGTAGAGTCCTTTAAGAGTCTTAAGGTTGTACTCATAAGAGTATCAAAATTTTTACCATTCTCAAATCTGAACTTTTTGATTAAGTTAAGAGCATATCTGGTTTGAGAAATAAAAATACCATCAAGTTGTTGTTTTACTTGCAACCCAAGGAAATAGTTCAATTCCCCAACCATGCTCATTTCGAGATTTCATTAAATCTGTAAACTCAACAGTCATGTTAGAACAAGTAGATCCATAAATAATATCATCAACGTAGATTTGAACCATTAAGATATCATCGTTATGTTTCTTAACAAATAAAGTTTTATCAACACTTCCCATTTGAAAGTTATGACTTAGTAAAAACTTAGTCAACTTTTCATACCATGCCCTAGGAGCTTATTTTAAACCATAGAGAGCCTTTTTTAGGCGATAGACATGATCAACACTCTTAGGGTCTTCAAAACCCGTTGGTTGTTCAACATACACTTCTTCATGCAGATCGCCATTTAAGAAGGCACTCTTTACATCCATTTGATAAATTTTAAAATTTCTAAAACAAGCAACATATATGAATAATCTGATTGATTCAAGACAAGCTACTAGGGCAAAGGTTTCATCATAATCAATTCCTTCAATTTGAGTGTATACTTGTATAACTAGTCTAGCGTTGTTTTGAATTATATTACCAAGTTCATCAGATTTATTTTTAAAAATCTACTTAGTACCAATAATATGTTTATCTTTAGGTCTAGGAACAAGGTACCAAACATCATTTCTCAAAAATTGGTTAAGCTCTTCTTGCATCGCAACTATCCAATTTTCGTCAGTAAAAGCTTCTTTTATGTTAGCTGGTTCTATCTGGGATGTGAAACATACGTAATTACATATGTCTTCAAGTTGTCTACGAGTGTGCATACCTATGAGAGGGTTTCCAAGAATTTGAGTGGTTGGATGATCTTTAACAGTCCTCAATTTAGAATCAGTTCGATTTGATGAAGTGTCTGGTTTGTCAATTAAAAGAACTTCATCATTATTTAAACTTAGGGTAGGTGTATTCAAGTGATCGTCTATGACCACATTTATAGATTCTTGAATAACACCGGTCCTTTTGTTGAGTACTTGATATGTGCGACTATTTAAAGAATATCTTAAAAAGATCCCTTCATCACTTTTAGTATCAAACTTTTCCAGATTTTCATGGTCATGTAGAATATAGCACTTGCTGCCAAAAACTCGAAAGTATTTGATAGTAGGCTTCTTATCAAACCACATTTAAGCCATTTTATTATTAGATTTACTCGTATAAACCCGGTTAATTATATAACAAGTAGTATTAACAACCCAAAGATTTTTAGATAGCTTCATACTATTCAACATTACATTAGCCATTTCTGCCATTTTTTTGAGGAGTTTTGGGCCAAAGAATTCATGTGATATTCCTTGATCGATGCAGAATTTCTCAAAACTGCTATTCTCAAATTCAGATCCATGATCACTATAGATCTTATAGACTTGAGAACATTTTTCCATTTGAATCCGTTTGAGAACTCTTTTTATTTCATCATGGATTTCTGACTTATCTTTTAAGAAAGCTACCCAAGTGAATCTGGTTAAATCGTCCACTTTACCAAAATGTATTTTTTGCCACCTCAACTTTCCATCCTGGTAGGTCCTATAAGATCCATATGGAGAAGCTCGAGTGGTCCTGATGTGGCATTGGAGTTCACCTTCTTGAGAGAGCTCCTTGATTGCTTGCCTATTTGGCATTCGCTACATATTTTGTTTATCTTTTGTAATTTAGGTAGACCTCTTATTAGTTCTCTTTTGCTCAGTCTATATAAATTACGATAGTATACATGTCCAAGACGTTTATGCCACAAATCAGTCTCATCGGTATGGACCATGTAACATGTTTGACTACATGAGCTGGATTCACCTTCTTATGAGAGCTCCTTGATTGCTTGCCTATTTGGCATTCGCTACATATTTTGTCTATCTTTTGTAATTTAGGTAGACCTCTTATTAGTTCTCTTTTGCTCAATCTATATAAATTATGGTAGTATACATGTCCAAGACGTTTATGCCATAAATCAGTCTCATCGGTATGGACCATGTAACACGTTTGACTAGATGAGTTGGATTCACTAACAATATAGCAGTTTTTAGAAGTTCTCCGACCAGTTAATATTACTGAATCCTCATTATTTAGAATTTCACAACCTTGGTTAGAAAATCTTACACTATGATTGTTATCGCATATTTGAGATATGCTTAATAAATTGTGTTTTAACCCTTCAACGTATAAAACATTTTTAAACAAAGGGAGGTTATAGAGTTGAACCATACCTTCGCCAATAATCTTACAATTGCTGCCATCGTCGAATGTAACTGAACCATCAGTCATGTCTTTGAGATTGGTGAATAAACCTTTATCACCAGTCATATGCCTTGAATATCCACTGTCTAGGTACCACTTTAAATGGCTTGTAGCTTTGAAAGCCATGTGGGCAACCAAGTAGGTAACCTTAGGAACCCATTTCATAAATGTTTTGGGTTTAGGAGTATAATGGGTCTTCTTTTGATTGTAATTATTGTTAGAGTGACCCACTGAGTTAGATTTTAAGAGCTCCTTATGAAGATCAACTATTTTCTCAGCTAAAGGGTTTCGATTCTGATTTTTATAGGTAATATAGATGTTTTTAGATTTTTTAAAAGTTTTAGAATTTTAAATAAAATTTTGATTACTTTTCCCTTTTGAGTTTGAAGTTTCGCCTCTCACAAACTTGGGAGGAGTGTTCTTCTATTTAGGAGGAATATTCTTATCGTAGCCTAAGCTGGATCAGTCGCCACATTTTCTTAATCCGGATAAAAAATTTTCTAACTTTGGATCACCTTGGGCATATCTCCATGTATCCTTTAAACTCAAAAGAGAAGAGACTTCAAGTTTAAGTTTTTCATTTTCAGATTTCAGATTTTCAATTTAGGAGGTTTTGAATTCCAAATTACATTTGCATTTTTCAAAACAATCTGAAATATGAGATTTTTCTAAAATAAGAGACTTAAAATTTTCTTTAAGCTTTGAAATTTTTTCTTTTGGAAGTTTAAGTTTCACAGAAAATTTACAACTTTCCTTGTATAGGGCATTGTATGCATCTTGAAGATCATCTTCATTTTCACATTTACTGTTCAGATTTTCTTCACTTGTTTGAATCATTATCTAAAAATGTGAATTTGGCTAGAGTCATTTGGGCTTTAACTTCACTGCTCGAACTCGTTTTCAGAATCTTCTGAATCAGAAGAGGCTTCAGAATCAAAGGATTCATGCCAAGTAGCCAACATACTCTTCTTTTTGGGTTTGTCCTTTTTAGGACACTTATTTGCTAAATGCCCATATTCTTGGCAGTTGTAACATTGACTATCTTTTAAATATTTTCAAGTCTTAGATTTAGATTTAGATATTTTCTTGTCACTTGCTTTTTGAAAATCGACTCTCTTTTTACTTTTGAAAATTTTGTAAAACTTTTTCGATAAAAGGGCCATATCGTCTTCAGAATTTTCTAAATCAGAATTGTTTTCTTGAGAAACATTTTTAAAAGACTTAAGGGCAATAGATTTTTCTTTAGGAGATTTAAAATTTAACTCGTAGGTTTATAAAGACCCAACTAATTCTTCTACCCTCATAGTATCCGTATCACAAAGTTCCTGGATCGCAGTTACCTTAGAATTAAACCGTTCAGGAAGTGAGCATAATATTTTTACACACACTTTACTTTCTGGGATTTTATCTCTAGGACCCCACATAGATTTCATAGTGTTATTTAATCTAGTGTAGAAGTCCATAAACATTTCATTTTCTTCCATATGTATTTCTGCAAATTTGGTTGTGAGGATTTGGACTTTAGATTTCTTGACAATTGATGTACCCTCATGTGTCATTTCTAAAATATCCCAAGCTTACTTTTCAGAATCACAGGATATAATTCTTTTGAATTCATCCGGTGATAGTGCGCAAGTGATTGCATTTAGAGCTTTTGCATTTGCACTATTCACACTTTTCTGAAGTGTGGTCCATGAGAAATAAGGTGTTACTCTCATTGATTTTGAACCATCGATCCCAATTTCTTCAGTGGTAGGAGGGGTCCATTCATTCACTGTGGGTAGCCACACACTGTCATCCATGGATTTAAGGAAGATCCTCATCATGGCTTTCCAATAGGCATAATTGGTGCCAACAAAAGGTGGAGGCCTAGTGACTGAAAGGCTATCACAATTTGACATCTTATATATAGCTTAGATCGGTTAGCTCAGGAAATAAATCCAAATAACAAGAATTAAAATGAGCTATTAGGCTCTAATACCACTTGAAATGACCAAGCTATATGTCCTAGAGGGGGAAGAGGGGGAGGGGGGGGGGGGGGTGAATAGGATAATGCCAAATTTAAGCAATAACAGCAGAATATAAATGAATGAAAGATAGCACTATTAATAAATCACTATATTGGAATGTAAAGCAACCTCAAAGAGAAAGATTAATATCAATGTTGTTCTAAGGACAATCTTACACCATAAAAAATAAAGGTTTATGGCAGGACAACATTATTTCTAGAACAAATTGAATATCAAAAACTCAAACAGAAGGGAAACAAATGAAATAGCAAGAAATTAATTCTAAACTATTACAACATTCCCCACAATGCTTGAAATGTAAATATTACAACATTCACATATACATCCTACAAATTTGAATGATCAAAGATAGAAAATATAAATCACACATCCACAAAACACAATGAGTTATATTAGTTCGCCTGTGTGTACACCAACTGTTAAAAAATAGCCACACAGATTGCTACTCCACTCCTAATATCCTCATACAGGGGATATTAGCATTCACTATTAAAATAGGTTTTCATAGGTTCACCCAAAACCTTCACAATTGTGTCTTTTTAGAAAAGGGCTTACACAATTCAAAAACCCTCACTTTTGAGTTTTCTAGCTCTCCTCAGATAACCAACACAATGAGATTTTTCTGGCTTAATCTCAAATAAAACCAAAATGGAAATTTACATAAATGTAAAATACTTGGATTTCTCCTTTTGTTGCAGCCTGGAAGAACCAATCGGAGTAGAAGATCGAATGTAGAAGTTCAAAGTCCAATACTCACTTTAAAATGGTTCTAGGTTCTAATTGATTTTATATTAAACCAATTAGGCTAGCTATATTTGATTTTGATTCCAAGAAGAAGGAATATCACAATTCCTCTTTTCAATTAAGATTGGAATGTAGAAACAAAATCAAATTAATGAAGCTAACAAAAGAGAATATAAATTATGTATAAAGTAGCTTAAAATGAACACAAACTTATCTCATAGTGATCTCTTGATTTTACTTGAATTGAGTTATGAAACTCTGAAATTCATGCTCTATTTATAGTTGCAGAAACTCGGATACGACTGGTCCAGAGCACACTACGACTGGTTGTACGAGAAATAAATTTTTGAATTTTTGAGCGCGATCAGATGAAACCGTTCTACGACTAGTCGTTGGGTGTCTACGACTGCTCGTACGTCCGCTACGACTGGTCATTGCATACCCACAACTGGTTGTAGGACTCAAAGATTGGTTGCTGTAGTTTAAGTCATAGAACCAGGACTGGTTGTAGGACAAGTCGACACTGTTCACACGACCAGTTGAACAAAGTCCAGGACTGGTCATGGATGAACAAAAAATTCTGAAAAATTGCAACTAGCTTAGGACTGGTCTTGGAATTTCTTAGACTGGTCGAGGCAGTGCTAGGACTAGTCGAACAAGGTTCAGGACTAGTCTTAGAATAGTCCAATTCCATGTAAAATGATTCAATTGAATTATATATTCAAAATGAACTACCTTAAGCTGAATCTAAGGTCAATCATACCTTGAAAGTGAGGTATGAACATCGAGACTTCATATCTTTAAATGATAGATGACCTTTGAAGATTGTGAAGCTTGAGATCTTTGAACTTGATGTAGCACTGAACATGAGATCTTCTATAGCTTGAATAACAATTCATCTTGTGTTGTACACTGACTTAAGTCTTGAACAAGATCACTTCTACTGTTGTAGCTTGTACTTGCATTCTACTGTAGTATTCTTAAACTAGTTTGAAGTAGTTCTTCGTTCTTGACTTGAAGTAAAGTTCTTAGAGCGGTGATGCAATGTCTTAAACATTTATAACAATGAACTACGCAAGATATAGATCGAGATTTTGGCACCATAAAATTTGACAACCGAAGGAACATAAAACCATAGCACTTACAACACCCGAAAGTCGACATCGCTCATCATCATCAATGGCGACGGTAGATTAGACATGGGGTGGAGACTACTCATCCCACAATCATCATCGGAGGCCCCCTCCTGCGAAGTTAGTATTTACTACATGGCAGTAAGCTCAAAAATTATGAAAATTGATAACAAAGAAGAAAGGAAAGGAGGGAAAGGGTGAGATGAAGAACTGAGCTCACCGGAGGGGGAATGCTGCCCTACTGCCAATGGTGTTTCAACATAAGAAGATTGCCAAGAAAACACCAGAAATTGCCCTTGCACACAGGTAGCAGAACATGAGCGAATGGGGAAAGACGTAGAACAAGAGCATCTCGCCGCTTTAGGGTTTCCTTATATATGGAAGCTACATGGCAGCCATTTAATTCCCTTATTAATGCACTACCATACGACACTCTTTCAACTCCCCCGTTTCGATACATGGCACGTCTAAGCTCGTCGCCCGACTCCACTATCGAGAAAACGCCACGCGTCCTCTCTTAATTGGTCTGGAACTGAAAAGGTAGCCTGACATGTCAGACGACCTCAAGTCACAATACACCACCTTGATAAGAGCCTGTTCATGATTATGGATCTGCCTCGACTCCCACACTGGACGCCTTACTTAGCATTTATGGCAAGACGGTCCAACCTACTTTCCAAGTTTGTTTTACCAACTTGAAAGTAGGGGGCTTATTGTTATGGGAAAAATAGAATGACCCATAGGAGTTGGTCGGACCGATATTTAGCATGGCCCATTGGGTAAAGAGCAAGGGTAAGCCCAACCATCTGACCAACTTTAAGGTCGGACAACCAAGGTCGGCACTACTAAGGTCGGCCTCACGAAAAGGCCAAAGACTACAGGAACTGGAGATCACAAGGTCATCACAAGGACCCTTGGTCGGTTTAATCATCAACATGGTGTCGACCTTCTTATAGTTTGGTCAGCTATGTGACTTCTGTTAACCGACCTTAATCGAAGCTCGGATGAATAATGCCTTGGTCTTTAGACAATCATCGACCTAATATGAAGGAAGACCTATCTAATATCTTCTCTGAGGATCGCGGAAACTAACTCGCGATCAGTTCGGGAACCTGAGATCCTCACCGAGGATCTCAGAAGATCTCCTATATGTTTGAAGTTATAATCCGACTACAATACATATCTACTAAACCGGGAGGATCCATTTAGGATACGATGTCCCCTCTACTATAAATATGGAGACCCCTAATGGTGAAAGGTTCACACAGTTACACCCAGATAACCCTTTATGCTAAACCTTTTCTACAAAAACTTGGATTCCCGACTTTGGCATTAGATGGTCCCCTGCATTAGCCAGGGTCTTCCTGTTTGTTCTCTATGCAGGTACTCAAGGGTCCTATAAGGGTTAACAAGAAATCAGCATCAACAGATGGCATTGAAGGATGCTCGATGGCATCAGACAGAATCTGCCCTACACCTATTTAAAAAACATTGGTGCATAAAGTCAATGGCATCGAAGACCTTTCGATGACATCAACAAGAACAAAGTTCTGCCCATTTTTTTTACCATTGGGATTCAACTTTATATAAATGTTTACATTACTCTTTGAAAAATGAGCAAGAATTGAAGAGAGCTTGAGAGAGTTATTGTAATAGTTAATACCCTCATCCTCATGCCCTCTTTCCCATAAGAGTTCATCATTCAATCCATTACTCAAGCATTTGTTGTCATCTTCCTTACTTAGATTGAATTATGAACTCTGAAATTCATTAAGTTTCCAGGAGCACTTTTTAATGAAAAAATCATTATGCTGGAATCTTTTAATGCTTAGCACATGGGAATCTTCTCTAACCACTAAAGGCGAATCATTTATTAGAGAAGATCAGACTAAACCTTAAAACCAACAACCTCAGAGCATTGATTAGAGCATCAACAGATGGTTGCGGTTCAAGGGAGCTGAAGACTCTTCATAAATGGGAAGATCTTCACCAGCATGTGCTGGCAAGGGGCTTACTCACTTACAAGTAAGTAATAGAGTCCATAGAGTTTCAAGCCCCTTCCTTTTGTAGGATTTCATTTCAGAGTTTGTTCTCAAACTCGCTAAGACCTTTAATAGGCCTCTGACGAGAGAATATGTATAGTGTCCTTATGTAAGACATATTGACTTGTGTAGGCATATGGTTTTACCTTGTATAGGCATATGGGTTTGCCTTATGTAGGCACCTAGTCCATACCTTATGTTGGTAGTGAAGGTTTATAGTTAACCTAGTTTAAAACCATTGGATAGTGAAATCTAACACACTCTAAGGTGGAGTGCGTCAGCATGGAGTGGAATAGGCATGTAGCTAAACCACTATATATTATTGTGTTTGTGATGATTGCTCTTACTCATATTTATTGATTGTTGGAACATTTACTTTATGCATAATACATGTTTGATATAATGCAGCACTTAGATTTCTCACAATCATAGAGTTTGAAAATGAATGACTTCTTTATTATCCTACTTAGCTTGCGTTAAATTGGTAGAGTTTATAGTTTAGTAGGATTAAAGTTTTTAAAAGTCCTATTCAACCCCCCTCTAGGACACTTGGACATACATCCGTACGTCAATAATAGTGGTCTTACCACAATTTTAAAGTTCAATGGCATCATATTTCGATGGGACAATCCTCCCAATTTTTAACAATGCTTACAAGCTTTGCAAAACTCATGAGTATCTTTAAATATAGTGGACCAATAAAAACTACACCACAAAATTTTAGCCGTGGTCTTTTTAACAGAAAAGTGACCACCATAGGCCTGAGAATAATAAAAGAAGATTACACATTGATGTTTGTTGTTAGGCACACATATCCTTAAAATTTGGTCTGGGCAATATTTGAATAGGTATGGATCATCCCAGATAAATTTACGTACCTCGGTGTAGAATTTCTTCTTATCTTGCACAGTTCAATAGATCGGCTTAAAACCTGTGGCAAGATAATTAGCGATATTAGTGAACCAAGGTACTTGGGAAAGTTTAAATAATTGTTTATCAGGGAATATGTCATTTATTGGTGTCGTCTCAAGGGAATCGGGTAAGTTAAGTCTAGAGAGATGGTCAGCCACTACATTCTCTACTACATATTTCAATGTCAAACTCTTGGAGTAGAAGGATCCATCTTATCAAGTGGGGCTTAACATCCTTCTTAGAAAAGAGGTACTTTAGCATCGCATGATCAGTGTATATGATGATCTTCAATCCGATCAAGTAGGAACTAAATTTGTCCAAAGAGAATACTACGATTAAGAGTTCATTCTTCGTAGTAGAGCAGTTCACTTGGGCAGAATTTAGAGTTCTACTCACATAATGAATTACATAGAGCTTCTTCTCATTTCTCTAGCCCAATATCGCCTGAATAAGATAGTCACTAGCATCACATATAATCTCAAAAGTAGCGCTCCAATCGGATGGTTGCATGATAGGAGTGGTAGTCAGCATGCCCTTGAGCTTAGAAAAAAGCTCACTAGCATTCTTCACTCCACTCGAATGGGGTGTCCTTTTGGAGAAGATTACATAAAGGTTGAGAGAGGTGACTAAAGTCCTTTATAAATCTTTTATGAAGATCGGTGTGTCATAGAAAGGATCGCATATCACGTATGCTTTTAGGTGGAGGTAGGTTAGAGATTAAGTTAATTTCAGTCATATCTACATCAATTCCCTGGATGAAATTATGTGTCCAAGAACTATTCCCTTAGGAACCATGAATTGACATTTTTCCCAATTCAAAACCAAATTCTTCTCCTCACATCTCTTCAGCACACATTTAAGTTTTTCTAAACACTTGGCGAAGGATGGACCAATGATAGAGAAGTCGTCCATGAATACCTCTAAATATTACCCCACCATGTCTGAAAATATGCTCAACAAGCATCACTGAAAAGTGGCAGGGGCATTATATAGTCAAAATGACATCCTTTAGTGAACAAAGGTGCCAAAGGGACATGTGAATGTTGTCTTCTCTTAATCTTCAAGGGATATCTCTATCTGATTGTAGCTCAAATACTCGTTCAAGAAACAGTAATAAGAATTGCCAACTAGCCTTTCTAAAATTTGATCAATGAAAGATAAAGGAAACTGATCATTCCTTGTGACAATGTTTAACTTTCAGTAGTCAATGCACATCCTCTAACCAAAAGTAACTCTAGTTGGCACGAGTTCATTATTGGCATTGGCCACGATGGTTATTTCAGAGTTCTTAAGAACCACCAGTGTTAGACTCACCCATTGAATGTTGGATATTAGGGATATGATACCCACATCCAATATTTTAAGTACCTCGTCCTTAACCACTTATTTCATGTTAGGATTTAAATGGCGTTGTGGATATCAGGAGGTTTTTGCATTTTCTTCTAAGTGAATGCAGTGAGTACAAATCAAAGGTCAATTCCTTTGAGGTCCGCAATCGTCCATCCAAGGGGTCCCTTATGTTCCTTGAGAGTAGAAATGAGCAACTTTCTTATTTTTCATTAAGGTGGAAAGAAATCACTACCAGGTATGTCTCATCTTGGACCTAAATAAACATCTTTAAGATCAATGAACAAAGTTTTTAGGTCAAGCTTTAGTGCCTTGAGACTAGACGGTAGAGGCATTGTATCGGTTTGGGAAAAAGTCTCAAATTGTGGCCTCCACCGATTAATTTCAAGTATAGGTATCACATCAAGTAAGGCATCCATCGCCCTAATCATGTTATCATCTAAATCAAGGGAGTGGGCCAAGCACATCTCCAAAGGGTCAGAGTATAGAGTCGAAAGTGCTCCATCTTCTTCGAATGAATTGATCATGTTAATGTTATGGGTATTGGCAACATCCTCTAATTGTTTTCCCATATTGAATAACTATTGAGCTCTAATGTCATGTTCCTAAAAGACAAGTTCATAACACCATTCCTACAAATAATGATGGCATTTAATGTAGGAATGGGAGATCAAGAATGATTGGAATCTGAGTGCTCATGTCCATGATAGGCTGGGTATTCAAAATGATAAAATCCAGTAGATAGTAGAATTTATCAGCTTGGACCAACACATCCTTAATCATCCCTCTCATTACACTAACTGAACGATCAACAAGTTGTAGTGTGGTCTAGGTGGATTTTAATTCACCTAGACCCAATTATTCGTAGACCAAGTAAGGGATCAAATTAACACTTACCCTCAAGTTAAGGAGTGCATGTTCAATTCGGTGGTTCCCAATTATACAAATGATGATTGGGCTACCAAGATCCTTGTACTTTTGTGGCACATCTTGCTTGAGCATGGCACTCACTTTTTCTATTAAAAAGATTTTCTTTTGTAGATTTTGTTGCCTTTTGGTAGTGCATAAATCCTATAGGAACTTGTCATATGAGGGAATTTGTTTAACTGCATACAATAGAGGAATATTGACTTTCACTTGTTTAAGCACCTCTAAAATATCCTGTTAATTAGATAGAGGTTTTCATGCAATCAACCGCTAGGGGAATGGTGCAACCAGCTTATATGTTTTTTGTGGTTCTTCCTCTTGTAGAGTAATGTTAGGTCTATCACTCTCAACTTCTTTCAAGTCCTTAGGCTTTTCAGCCCTCACCGGAATAGTTTTGTCAATTGTCTTTCGACTTATAAGAATGGTGATGGACTTAGCTTGTTCTATGTTATGTGAAGAGCTTAGGTTACTTATCTCACATTGTGGTTTTGAATTGGGTAGAGGTTGAGTTGGAAAAGTCCATTTCTCCCTAATTATTAAGTATGACTAAATCCTTTTTATGGCCTTAGTAAGGTTTTGAATACTTGTAATGTGCCTTGATTAAAGAGCAATTAGCTTTGGATGTGCTTTAGAACCGGATCCTCACGAGGTTTCCTTTGATTTAAGAGTTGAGTAAGGGCCTCTTGAGGGTTGTTCATTTGTCCATTCCTCCAACTGAAGTTTGAATGGTTCCTCCAGTTGGAATTTTATGTATTTGAGGTGGGTCCATTGAATGGTCATTCATAATTGTTTATGACGTTTGATTATTCGTTCAATAGATCTTGAAAAGTAGGAATTGTGGGGACAACCCTGCATTACATATATGTTACTAGCACAAATATCGCAAACAACTTCTATAACCTCACTAGGTTTGATAGTTTCCACCTTCTTAAGTTCGATGGCCTCAACTTTCCTTATGAGATTAGCCACCCTGGCACTTATGTCATCTTCTTCCTTTAAGACCTATATCCCTCTCTTCTCTCTTGATTGAGTAGGCCTAGACGTGGTGGGTCTTGGGGACGTGTCCCATGATTGCACGTTTTCTGCAAGTTGATCAAAATAGTCCCACACATCATTATCTTCCTTGTTCATGAATTCACCATTACACATCATCTCTACAAATTACCGAATGGGTGAAGTCAAACCATTATAGAAAAATCTTATTACCCACTAGATTTTATAGACATGATGTGGACATGAATTCGTGATGTCCTTGAACCTTTCACAGCATTGGAAGAAGGTTTCTTCCTCTTTTTAGTCAAAGTTCATGATTGCCTTCCTTAAAGTGTTTGTTTTATAAAACAGGAAGAACTTTTTAAGAAATTCCCGAGTCATCCCAACCCATGTACCGATAGATCGCGGTTTTAAGGAGTGCAGCCATGACTTAGCCTTCTCCTTCAAAGAGAAGAGAAACAACTTTAGTCTTTTTGTGTCTTCAAACACGTTTAGAAACTGCAATGTGGCGACTATCTCATCAAATTCTTTAATGTACAAGTATGGACTTTCAGAGTCCAGTATATGAAATTTAGGAAGGAGTTGTATCACTCCCTGTTTGAAATCCATATTTCCTGCATTAAGTGGAAACACCATGCAGGAAGGTGTACTCACTCCCACCAGTTGTAAGTAATCTCGTAAAGTATGAGGCGATGGAGCATGATGCACCTTATTCTCACCGTTAACTTCCTCAACTAGATGTTGAGGTTGATTTACAGCCATTACTTCAATTAACTCAGAGGATCTCAAGTGGTGTCTAATCCGGTGATGGATAGGCAGCCCTTTGACCAATCCTCATTCACTTAAGAGACGTCGAGTGTTGTCAGGTACCCACTTGGGCATGAAACACTCATGGCCCTCAAATTCTAAACAACTAAAACCTAGGAAAAAGAAAACTATAGAAATAAGAAACCTGGAAATAAAAGAAAGTTGGAAAGAGGTTACTAGATTAGAGTTATGAAGTTAGATTGCTACAAAATAGAAAGAAGTGTTAGTTTTTTTAAAAATTCAAAAATACCTTCAATTGCACTTTGTACTGCACTAGTAGAAGTATGGAACTTTTCTATTAGTCCTAGAGGGGGTGAATATGACTTTCAATTATTTCCTCTTATTTAAAAACTTGATTGCCTAACTTAAACAATTATTCAATTTAAATCAAGTAAGACAATATAACTCTAATGACTTCTAAGCCAGTTAGAGGATCCAATCACAAAGGCTAAAAGAGATATGTAGATATAATAACTAGCCTAGTGTTGTGTGCTTGTGTGTGGAATGTGCTTCCTATTGATGAATCGCATTCATTCAATCATATATACTAAATTAAACATTCAAGCATATATAAGCATGATTAAATAGATGCACAAATGACAATTCCAAACACAAGCACTTATAGTGGTTCGACTATGTGCCTACTCCACTCCCGGCATCCACACTCAATCCCAGAGTACACTAAATTTCACTATTAAAGGTTTTAAACAAGTTCATCTATAACCTTCACAGTCCTACACTAAGGACATAAATTTATGCTCTCCGCAAGAGCAAAGTTCCTACACTTAGAACCCAATGTTTAGCCTACTGGCCAAGGTCCCACACAAAGCACCTAACGTTTAGGCCCACCAGCCAAGGTCCCACATAAGACACCTAACGTTTAGGCTCATCGGCCAATTTCTCACATAAGGCACCTACTTTTAGGCCCACCGGCCAAGGTCCCACACAAGGAACCTAAACGAGTTTGTTAATAGCAAACTCTTAGCTTCAATCCTATAAGAGGAAAGAGACTAAAATTTTGAACTCTTATAATAACACTTACTTGTCGGATGAGTTCTTTTTTATAGCTTCTTCGCGGGTTGATAGATTTTCACGCTCTCGAGCTTAAATCAGCTTCTCAATGCTCCCTCAATCATGTACCTTAAATTTACCTGTTGGCTCAACTTCACGATAAAAAATGTTACATAAGTTGTACCTAAAAGGTGACCAAGGTTATGAGAGTTAGTTGAATCTCCTATCTAGGATAAACAGTGGATTCTTAAGGGATTCAATTTATGGACACTCTAGGGTATCAAAGAACCAAGGATTTTTCTATTGGCTTGGTCTTTGAACTCTAGAGAAGGCACGAGTTCAAGTTCTTCATTAAATAGGAGCATTGAATGCTCATAAGAGTGAAGGATCACGATAAAGAGGACATGAACTCATATGGATAGAGTCTAAATGGGCTAGGATAAGCTTGGGGTATATTAAAGACTCTATGGTGCCTATTTTCACTATTTTTACAAGTTCTTACAAGCCATTTTTATAGGCACAAGCTTCCAACGCATAGAAAATGGCTACAAAACAACTAGTTCTCGATGCTACCGAAGTGACCTTCGGTACCACTGATAGTACCAAATTATCTATCAGTAGTACTGAATTAAATTCCCCAAGTTGCTGACTGAAAACAGTCTCTTTCAGTGGCACCAAACTTTGTTCGTCGGTGGGAATCGGTGATACCAAATTAACATTGTAAGCTTGCTGGACTATTTTGAGCACCTTCGATCACAATGAAGGTATCTTCAGTGGTACTGAAGGTGTTATTCGGTGGCACCTTTTTCCTACAAACAGTGGACAAATTTTCTTATTTTTGTCAAATAGTTCAACAACTTAGGACTTGGTTAAGCCAGGATTATGGGATATTCAATATGGACTTGGGTTTGGCTTAGAATAGATGACCTAGGAGGGTTTTCTTATTTGGGTTGGGATCATCTATTTACAAGGTTTTAAGATCGTAAAAGCAGTTCTTTGTCTTCAATGTAGCTTTTCCCACTTCAGCTCCAGTTGCGTCGCTAGTCTTCATTTGCTAAGAACTCATCCAACTACAAGACACAACTAGACACGTGATTGACAAACATGAGTGCAAATAAGTGCACTAATAGTCCCCCCCTTTTTCAATTATGTGACAAAAACAACCTAACCTACAACCATGTCATGGTCCATACTAATGACATACTAAAACAATAAAGATTATATATAAAAAATATCTAAAATCAAAATGCATTATGATTCAACGATAACATAATAACGATCATCGGGATGATCCACCCTCATATAGAGGGATATAAGAATGGCGAGCCAGAAGTAATTCGGTGATGTGCTCCCCAGTATGTTGAAGAGAAGCAAGACGCAGTTCAATCCTGGAGGCGAGCTTCTATATTTGACTGCCCTTCAAAAAGTTAACAAACTGGATTGTTCTAGTGAAGGAGGCACACAATGTTAACAGATAATGGACTTGGTGTAGGTACTAGGCTGTGACAAGAGTTCCAACCAGTGGCCATGGGAGTTTCTTAAGTGTCTTCACCGCTACTCCATTCTTGCTAAGTTTTTATGATTTTTAGTAAATTTTTCTTAGTAAGATATATGTCGGATATATTGTATCATGAGTAGGGGGCAGTGCAAGAAACTTGGAGAGTTTGCAGATGATACTGGGAAAGGGGAGACTTATTTGGTGAATACTTTTGACAACTTGAATTAACTGTCTCATGATTAGAGTGGGTAAACATATTTCGGTTCTCCGATAGATATCACATAGGGTATTCACAACAACTGGTGAGAGTATATCTCCTGAAACTTCACAAGGATATGCATTGGTACTCAATATTTGGTGAAGCACTTTTGTGGTAGAGTCCAGATGCAATGAAGATAAGTAGTTATTTCTATTTCTAGATATCATTGACTCATCACACAGTGTTCTTGTCACTTCTTTCCAGACACTTGGATCATTTAAGCAACGATCAGTTGGTGAGGTATGTGTGACTGGAAGATCCAGAATTTGCGCCCAAGCATCAAAGGAGTGATCTCCTTGGTTTGATTTATGTAATTCGTGCTGATCGACGGAGGATCATCTTGAGTATTATGACAAAATTTCAGAAATTAATAAACAAGGTCATACTGTATTTCTCGTCCTAGATAAAGGACGTTGTCCCACCCCATTGATCTTAGGTAGATATCTATCTCGTATGACTCTATGAGACTAGGTCTGATAAATCGATCAAAGGTAAATTCTCTTACCCTGGTATTAAAATACGGATAAGGAGTATAGGGTCTGATTTTCATAAATGAGGTTTCTCCTTTTGCATCTTCCTTTCCTTTGTTCTTAACCATGTTGTGCTAAAATCATATTTCAAAAGTATTAAGCAACCATAAAGATATTCAATCTGGCCTCTAATATGAACTTTCAGATAACAGTAAGTGTACATGGAATATTTTTGCAAAAATTTAAACCATTCATATTCAGCTTTAATAGTTGACAAATATAAAGATTTTCAAAATACTGTTATGAAGATAAGAGTCTAGAAGGTCATATAACAGATATACTTAAATCATTTGACCTGAAGAGTACTATATCGAGATCTTCAATTTATATTAGCAAACAGAATGGTTTAAACCTAGGATTCACACAATGAAAAAGCCTCTAAAATAGTTATAAAAAAATTCTGAAAGTATCTAGGAATCCTCAACACAACAAAATACAAAGAGAATATCAATTCTGTCACTTCTAAGGAAGGCCATTATTTGCATCATCTTACGGACATGACAAGTGTGCTGCACTTTGTTGCACTGACTATTGGAGTGAGGAGAGCTTTTTTTCCATTGACTTCATCATCTCACCAAGTTTTGATTGATCCTCCAAAAGTTTCATGAGAGCATCATTCTAAGCGGTTGTAGGAGCAAAGGTTGGAAAATGATCATCTGGTGTTTCTATTTCATCCCCATTGTCTTGAAACTCTTCTTCTTTCGGCGTTCGATTACTAGATTTACTTGCAGAGGAGAGATTCATTTTTCTAATGCTATGCACACTAATTTTTAGGGCAGACGGGAATATGCCTTTAAGCTCATTGAACCCACACTGATGAGCCAACTTGCACAACAAATGCCTGAAAGGTATTGCTGTGAACTTTGACTTAATTATTGAAACTATCTAATCATATATCAAGGTGGGCAGACATATGGGTTCTCCTTTTCCAATGTGGTAAAGGGTTTCCACCATAAATGGTGTGAGCTCCGTATGATTATCGAATTTGGGATATATATTAGAGATATAATTAAAGTGAAGTATCCGGTAATCATGGGACATACTTGTAACCCATAAAGCTTTCCCATGATGTCAAGGTACACTCTCCCCATTACACAAGAATTTTGTCCAAACACCCCGTTTAGCTTCAGTGGGTAGTTGTAATTCATTGGGTTGTTCAAAACACATGGATATCCTTATGAGAGTCGATATGCGATACGGAGTGATTTTCACTATTCGTCCATCGTAATCAGACTCAAGGCCCCTAGATAGAGTACAATGTGACAAGAATGTTCTGACCAAGTTTTCGTTTACCGACCCCCCAAAGGATAGGAGTGGTAGCCATCCTCGGTGCGAGAGGATTTCTTGGACCTTAAATTTTTCAATACACGTCACATCCACATCTCTTTCACATATAATTTTTTTTGTAACATTTCGTACTTTCTGGTAATCGGGTGTTACCATGAAGATCTAAATTAGTTTGTACATGTGTGGAGACACACGTGACTCACCTTATGCATCACATCTAGTGGCCCACAATCTATTCATCTTGACTGACTAGTACAAGCTTCATCCATATATTAAGTCATCCGACCATTGGGAGTGGAATTCACCTATAAATCGAGCTTTCCCTTAGATTGATCCTTAAGATGGGCCATCACGTAATTACAGAACTTACTTTAGGATATTAATCTCCTTGATAGTTAAAGATCTAGTTCTTATTCAAGACGGACCATACAATTGCATTAGGACTCCTTAGATAAACTATAGATCGATCACAACGTTCTGTTGATCGATCTGATCGATCTAACAAACGATTCCCCTAACTTGACCATCGGATTATAAAATCAACCGTAAGACCGTTTAAGTAGTAGTTGTGCCTAGGATTGGACGTGTGGTTCACTAGGACATGATTCAATTCATTGATGACTCTAATTAAAGGCAGGTCATATAAGATAGTAATAATAATATTAATAAACAATAAATAAATACAATATCTATGCATCCACACATAAAAATAATAATTAAATATTTAATAATATAAAAGCATGAGATATGTAGTCCTATTAACCTATAGAGTGGGACTCACAACATGATTATGATACACACACACACACATATTTACATGTAATAATAATAAAATTTAAAATTTAAAAATCAAAATTTATATGATCACTGGATAGTAGCAAGTATTGAACATACGAGTGACCCATTGGGACCTTCCGACTGTTAATGGTCAGATTGGAATCAATCCGACCATTAGATCAGTGAGAATCCACATATAAGACCCAAATCAAGTTGTGGCCCCACCTAGGCATTTCATCAGCCTGATCCTCGATCACGGGCCTTGCCTCGGACCTCCAAGTGAAATGAATGGAGTGGATTTGCCAAGCACTTTACAGTGGGCCCCACATTTACGGTGCATGTACACTAGGGGGTGGTACACCCGCTGTGCACTAGACCTGCCAAGCCCGGTCAAATAGAGTTGACCCAACGATTTCAAAAGAAGGAAACATTCCTTCTTTCTTTTTCCGCCAACGTCTGTTTCAAATGGACGAACACATTTTCCCGATCAATGGCCCACCATTTGGCCTCTCTAGCATGATATGAACCGTCCATCATGTCGGGGCGACAAAACTGATGAAATTCATTCACATGATACCAACAATGGTCACGTGCATTCCATACACATGAAATTGTCCATCCATTCATATCTTTCTAGCTATGCATCAAGTGGCCCATGCTATGAAGGTCATTAAGTCCCAAAAAAATGGGTTATTTCACTCATTAAGAACTGCACCATCGAAATTAAGGGTAGAGATGATGGTTTGACTCAATGTAGTGATGTACAGGTGTGGCCCACTTGAGTTTCTGCTCAGGACCACCTAACATTGAAGGACCCACCTTATGGATGGGGTGGATCTGATTTTCAACGTCCATATGCATCTTTGATTAAATAGACGACTGTCCATTGTTTTGAATGGTGTGGCCAAGGTCTAGATAAGCTTGATTCTTGTATCAGGTGTTCTACATGCTAGGACCAACCTTTTTGGATGGATTGGATGTTGCTCCTAAGACCCCATGAATTTAAAGATTGAATATTTCATTGTGGTACATGCAGGTGGAGGTATCACTAGACCAATCATCCCTAGATGTCACGAATCATTCCACTCCACCTGACAATCTCAATAATCCGAATGTAGCTAAGGTCCCAGATCCACAGATCAACACCAACAGATCTTCCCCTTCCGTCAGGTAGACATCATAACAATGTCGGCAGGGGTGGCCCACTGGTGCTATAACGATAGCAAGACCAACGTTGTTGATCTTACAATGTTCAACACCAGTAGCATCCATAACCAGCTAACTCGAATCCTGAACCATTTTGGGACCGTGCTTAGTCAACAGACCAACTACGTTGGGGCTACCAATTCTGAGCATAATGTCGGACATCTTTGTTTAGATAATCCTTCTAACCACGTCCAAATCAACTGAGTTGACTCAATGGGTCAATTCCCTCCTTGTTGATGTATTTATAGACATTCCTAACACCACCTAGAGCTAACTTAAGAAGTCTAATTTGTTTTGCCAAGCATAAATCAACGCACACAATCGTACCAATTTGTGCCTGTTATGATGAAGATCCTGATCCATTCAACTTAAGAATGTCGACTTCCGATTCTTTTATACATTTAAATTGTCAAAATTATTTTATCATTATTTTTACTATTGTTAGAAGTTATTATTACGTATTATTAAATTATTAATTATGATTTTGCTAGCTAAGCTTAATACTACAATTAACTTATAATTGTTAATTATTTCATTAGTTATCATTAAGGATTGATGATACAAGTGAAACATTATCATTAGTTACCATTAAGAATTGATGATACAAGTGAAACATTAAAATCTAAAATCGACGTCTAGAAATGGATTATTGGACGAAGCTAAAGATCTAAGAAATCCAAACTCCAGGTTATCATCCTAACCATAGAAAGTGTATAAAACTTAAATTTGACCATAAAATTTTACAACTCATGGTAAGATTCGATTTTAAGGATGCACGCACTTCATAGCAATGTTAATCGGCGATTCAGACCCTAAGGTGATGATTCCTTCCACTTGAGCTTCCCATTTTCCTATTAGCTTAAGTGATAGTTTTTATTTTAATTGATATCCTCATTTTATAATCACATGTGTTAATTGTTGGAATTGAATTGCTACATTACAAGCTTAATATTTATCCTGCATACTTTCTTATGTTCGTTGATTACTTGTGGATTGCTTATGGAACTTAAACTCATATATCAATGGGAAACCCTCACTTATAAATGTACACCCATACTCGGGATGTAACTTGATTGATGGTGATTGTAAAGGACCTTCGACTTAGTGGTTATTGAATGGTGGTTTAAATTGAATATTGGTGTGGGCTTACTATCCAGGGGTTGTTGTGTCTAAATGGTTTTTAAGGATGGTCTTTTATCGCATGGTTTTGATATTTGCCCTATGTGGCTTAGTTTTGAAAATTAACCTATGTGGTTTAGTTTTGATATTGGCCCTATGTGGCTTAGTTTTGATAATCGCCTTAGGTGGCTTTGTTTAGGTATTTGCCCTATATGGGTTTGATGTATTATTTTGTGCAACCATGCGATGGTAAGCCCCATATACTAAAATATGATTGGCTACTAGTCGATGCGTTTCCATTAAACATCCTAAAGTGGTAGCCTCATGAGCCAGGGATGGTGGAATGGGACATTATGCCTGAGCTGTTGGCCTACGCTGGGTGACGAACCGCCCATAGTGACCTTGAACTTTATTAAACTGGCTGATTGTAATTGGAATAATAATAGTTTAGCTAACCATACATACATGGCATATTTACGATGACGAGTGAGTATTTCCGAATGCTGTATCACGTGCCTCCGAGTTATTGGGGTATCATTTTGCTAGCTGCCAGACCACCAACTATTGATTTACGTAAGTGATGTACGATAGGCAGTCGTTATGCGATATGTGATGCATGCACGTGATGTGCTTCACTAATGGCCAGCCTTTGCATGGGTGACGAGCCCAACTATCGAACAGATGAACATCCCTGGGTCGATAATGCATTCACGCTTTCATGCATATAATAAGATTGCATCATGTATTATTTTGTATGCCTTGTTATGTTTTTATAACTATGCTTACCTAATACGGCAGTGTGTAACTTGAGGGGAAATCACACTGAGTTGGCCACTCATTCATCGAATAAATAACCATACAAGTGAAGCAGGTGGCCTAGACAATACTCGTGTTTATATTGATGAGCAGGGTACCATTGTTAAAGATGCATGATTATATTGCCAAGAGTTGCTATGATTTTGTAGCTTAAGATTTGTTATAAATTCCTTGTTTACATGTGACATCATTTTACCTTGTAATTGTAAGTATTGGGACATTAGTTTGTATAAGTCATTATGGGCAACCAGTCGTGTATTTTGAATGTAATACAAAAATTTTCATTATATATGATTTGTCCATTCTACGCTAATCTACTAACTCTGAATGAAAGGAAAGAAAAAAAAATAATATGTGGAATTTGGTTTTCTATAGGTTAACACTCGGGTTTTTGGGAAACAAGTCATATACTGGGGTCCTGAAAACACGGGGCATTACATTTTCTCCCCAAAAACCTGGTAGCAATGCGCCTGGAAGGATTAGGGTTTGAAGGAGACAAGGGTCTTTGTGCTTGGCTCAAGCACCATCCTCGTTTTGAAACACATATTTTCTACCTAGTTCCAGATTGTTCTGCAGAGTTATGCTTCCTCTTGGAGTGACTTTCACAGGGCTGAGATGTCTCCATTCTTGCAAATCGACAGTTCTAAGGTAATCGTCTATTAATGTTTGAGATATGAGCTTAGAAGATACCTTAGATTTACTGACTTGTGCTTAGACAATCCTGTAGCCGTTTTTTGGAACGAAACAAGCCAAATGACAGACTGAGTAGAATTGAACATACAAGGATTTAAATATATTGACGTGGCTCGATTTTGGTATCACTGAAGGTAAGTTTTCGGTGTTATCGAAATGTTCCCGGAGTTCAAATGATTGACTTCACATTTCTAAAAATTCCAAGATCTTAGTTGAGAGTGAAAGCCTTTTATGGAATATTTAAAATGTTCATAGGCTAAGAATCTTCAGATTTTTCATTTTGAGCAATTATTAGACTTACTCCTTTAGTTTGACTCTAAGGCTTACATAGGATGTATGATCCCTAGATTTCTTGACCAATCAAATATATATATATTTTTGTTTTATATGTATGTTTTATATTTTTTGTTTACTTTTACTTCTCAACACCTCTATATTTTTTTTTCTATATTTTTATTAACATCTCCCCTTTTTAAAGTTCCTGAGCCATTGACAAATATATCAAAAGATGGATCAAGGAAGCTTGTTGATTTACATGGGCATGAGTCATGTTTAGGGCACTTCTGTTATTTTTGTGTTACCCATTTGGTAACCAATTTCTTTGAGCTAGAGGAGTATTTCTTTGAGTGACTTCCAAATGATTTAGATGTGACTTTGTGATTTATCTTGGCAGTAACATCAAATTTTTTTGATCATAGGACATTCCCATTTGTAATGTCCTATCTTTCCACAGTGATGGCAATCAACTAAATCTTTCTGAATAGTTGAATTTGTCATTAGTGATGAGGTGGAGGAGGATTCCGATTCATATCGTAGGCCTGTCATATTTTTGAATTTTCTTCCCATACCTAGAAGTTTCTCAAATTTTTCATTGCGATGAGGAAACTTTCGGGTTAGTTCAGCTGTCTGATTAGAATATTTTACTTCCATTTTTAGTTTCTTGTTTTTTCTTTTCAATTTTTCAACTTTTAATTATAAAAGTTCAATTTTCTTGATCAGATTGTCAAAAGTTATGCTTTTAACTCTAATTCCTCTCCCCTTTTTAATTTCCTCGAGATCAAGTTCATCTTCCTCATCCAAATTTTTGGAAATGGTTGTAGTGGTGGAGGCCATAAGAATCTTCAGTGACTTTGTATCTCCATCACTACCTGACTCATCTGAATCTGAATTTGAGTCGTCAGTGTCATCCCAAGTGGGTACCATAGCTTTTCCTTTGGACTTCTTTGTAGGACATTCAGTGGATATGTGTCCAAATTTTTGGCAATTATAGCATTGGAGAGATTCAGACTTTCTAAAAGATTTTCCAATCTGGCGTTTATTTTCCATTTGTTTCTCATTAAAGAACTTGTTGTGGTTCTTGTTAAAGAATCTTTTGAAACTTTTGGCGAGAAGAGCCACTTCCTCATCATCTTCATTTTCAGTTTCTTCATCCTCCACTATAGTTTTGGAGGTTTTGAGGACATTGTGTTTTGATTTTGTATGAGTTTTGAAGTGTAGCTCAGAGGTTTGTAATGATTCCACAATTCTTCAACTTTCATCTCATCGATGTTTCTACATTCCTCTATTGTGGTGACTTAAGAGTTGAACCTTTCCGGTGGGGATCTTAAGATTTTTCTAAAGATTTTGGGTACTGAAACTTTTTCACGTAGTCCACCCATGGAATTACATATGATATTAAGTTTTGTGAAAATTTCTATAAATGTCTCATGTTCTTCCATTCTTATGTTTTCAAATAATTTTTCTACAAATTGGGAGGTTAGCAGCTATAGCCATGATCTTTTTGCTGTGTTGGTTCCTTCATGGGTGGTTTGCAATAAATCCCATGCTTCTTTCAAAGTTCCACCCATACTGATTTGATTGAACACTTCTTATGAAACTCCACTATAAATAGTGTTCATGGCTTTAGCCTCATGTAATTTCATTTCTTTATCATATGTAGTCCATTTCTCTTTCGGCTTTGGTTTGGACATAGTTGTATTGTTGTCTACTACTGAAATTGCGGTAATGACAACTTTAGTTGAAGTAGGAATATACTAATAAGTCCTACGGGGGGTTGAATAGGACTTTTTTAATATTTTATGATAATTTAAAATCCTATCACTCTAATCTTAAACGCAGGCATACAGTAGGATTACTAAAGAGTAACTCTACTGGCTTCCAAGCCCGGTAGAGGATCCAATCATAAAACTACTTTTAATGATAAACAAGAAACAAGTTGTAGTCTATAATGGATGTGACTGTGTGTAAGATGTGATCTTAAATATGAGGACATTTATGGAAATCACATAAGTAATGGAAGACAATAGCAATCACAAACACAGTCATTTTTATAGTGGTTCAACTACTTGTCTACTCCACTCCCAGCTGACACACTCAACCTTTGAGTATACCAGATTTCATTAAGGAGGTTTCACAACAGGTTCACCTCAAAATGGAGGTTTTAAATCAGGTTCACCTCTAACCAGTACAACCTACACCTAGGCTGACATAGTGTGTCCAAATGAAATCAGGTTCACCTCTAACCAGTACAACCTACACCTAGGCTGACATAGTGTGTCCAAATGACACAGTTTATGCTCCCACGAGCAAGGATTAACATATAACACCCGATTTTAGGCACACTGGCCAAGGATCCACTCAAGGAACCTAACAAGTTTATGCTCCCACGAGCAAGGGTTAACACAAAGCACCCAACTTTTAGACCACCCTGGTCAAGGACCTACTACTAGTACCTAAGAGTTTATGCTCTCCACAGAGTAAGGGTTAACATAAAGCACCCACCATGTATACTCCCGCCAAACGCCTCCTACGAGGACTTGCAAGGGGTGAGAAACACCTTAGACCCAATCCTATAGAAGGAATGATCACAAGGGTCCTCTGGACTCTAATGACTTACAGATAAGTAGATGAGTCTCTTTCAATGCATTGTTGACGATCTCCTCCTTTGATGAAGAATCTTCAGCTTCCTTGATCCGCAACTCAGAAGATGTACCAATACATGACGACAGGTTGAGTCAAGATTATAATGGAATCCTACTCTATTGAATGTTTTCCTATAAAGGAGATAGAGCGATTCCAATCATCTATGCATTCAAGGCATTCCAGCGTAATGATTTGCCATTAAGGTGGTAGCTGGAGGATCCTTAAATGTGGAAGTTCATTCCCCAATCCACTCTATTAAATGTCAATAATGAGGGTGGATTGGAGGATGAACTCATATGAGAGAAAAAAGGCTTAGCGTATATGATCTAGGGTTAAGCACACAAAAGCACTCTCTCTTTTTCTCTATCCAACAACCAAGGACAAGCTCTCATTAAATAGGCAGAAGGTTCCAACGGATATAAAATAGTCTCATGTTTTATAGAGTTCGATATCATCGAGAAGGGTCGATATCATCCAGCGTATACTCTCGATAACATGGATGGCCGCTCGATGACACGAACTCAAATGTCAAGCACTTTTGAAACCTTTTACCAGCTGGTCGAGAAAATCGAATATGCATCGATGTCATCGGATTTCGAACTCTGGTTTCATCAACACGAGGTTCGATTCCTCAACATTTGAAAATGAGAGAGACTTGCCTTTGAAATATTTCAGGTTAAAAGAATGATCAAGGCACACTCGGTATCATCGGAATTTGAATTTCAATGATATTGATAGACTTGTCGATGCATCGATAAATCCAAAGGATTTTCCAGTTAAGCTTACTGTAATGACCCAAAAATTTTGTGCTAATCTTTCCTTAGTAGTTGTTTTTGGGGTAATTAGCGCTATACTCGATTGCTTGTGAAATTTGCATCAATCACTTTAAATTGTATCTGCATGACTCAAAACTTGTAGATTAGTTAGCGCTACGTTACTCTGAAATCTGGGATCCATCGCTAAATCCAGTTGTTCTTGGGAATTTTTGGAAGTTCTGGATCGGACCTGGACCGCGCGTCGAAAGTCCGATAGCGATGATCTTAGGCTGTTGCGGTCACCATGTTGGGCTTGACCATCACCTCAAAAATTAAGTCCAGAAGATGTCCTGGGTCGATTTGATTGAGTTTGGAGTGAAGAGTGTGAGAACGGTTGGAAATTTATTAAGCTTTTATGAAATCTGAATCGTGTCGCTTGCGCGACGATTTTAAGCAACCTGACCGTTGGATTCTGACCCAATTTCACCCTCTGATCAGGGAAGGTGGCCCAGGCATGTCCTTGTGCTTGTGGACCAGATCGAGATCCTGTGACCGTTAAATTGAGTGTGGTCCGCCACGGCTGATCTGAAGATCCGGTCAGTACGAAAACTCAGCCTGACCTAGATCCATGGTCAGTGAGCTTTAGTCCGACCTTTCGTGGTAATAGGCCCACCGGAAGTGCTTCGTTGGATCGCGAGAGGCCGGTTTTGGTTATACCCTAAGTATACCTTGGCACTGGGGTTATTTTCATCAATATTAGGCCTATTTATAGTCCTTAAAACCCTAGCTCTCTTTTCCATACGAATTTCCTAACCCTACCTTAGAAAGAGAAAGGAAAAGAGAGAGAAAGTGAGAGAGAAGTTGGTGAATCATCCTAAATTCTTTCTTATTCTTCTTCATCCTTGAACCTTCACTTTAGAATCGTTATTCTGGCGATTCTGAGTTCATCTTTGGGTAAGTTAACCTAACCCTAATCTGTGTTAGAGCTTAGAATAGTCTTGGTGTTGTTGTATCTCATTTCTATTCTTACTTTAGGGTATTCTATCGCCGTTGACGAAGACAACTCGTCTGAAATCAGTTCGGTGTTCTTTTCTGGCTTAAGGTGCGGACTTTAAGTGTATAGGTTATGGTTTTCAAGGCTTTCAATGTTAGTGAATGGTTTATTCTTGCTATGGATGAGATTTCACATGCCAAATGTTATGTTTATTCTGCATTCCTGATATGCATGTATTATATTGAGATTTGTGTATTCTATGTGTATGTATAAAGTACCGTATACGTATAAAATATGCACTTGTGTTTGCCATGATTATTTGTCATGTATGTATGCTAATTGTATGTACGGTAACTCCTTGGTAAAAGGATTTGTCCAAATGTGTGCATTTCAACATACGTCATGTATGTTGTATTATGCATTCTAAGTGTTTGTAGAAATGTCTGAATGATCTAGAGTATGATATATTAACCTAGTATGGGTGTTGAGAAGTGATTCTCAACTCTCCCACTAGTGTGTATGATTTCCTCCATGCAAATTATATTCCTTGTTATTCAATTTCAAGCTTTACTTATGCTTACATTAATGTTAAGTTGTTATCCTTCAAGTACTCATATGCTACATGATTTGAGCTGTTGTTCCTTTACTATTCTACATTTAATACGAATATCTGTTGTAATGTAATGTGTGTGGGACTATGCATTAGTCTAGGAAATTGGTGATCGGCCTTAGGTACGTGGCTGAGATTGCTTTCGCCACGAAGGACGTGATTAGACAAACCCGTATCGTATTAGAGTTGTCGGCAGTGGTTTGGCCACGTGAAGTGTTTGCGCACTCTATGTCGTTCAATTCAACGTATGCTCGTGCTAGTCGAGTTCGTCAAGTAACCCGATTGTCCGATGTATGTTACCATGTATGGACGCTACTGTATGAATTTAGGGTACCGAACTTACCAATGAAATCTTATTAACCATGGTACCTTGATCCGCTAAGACTCATGAGCCGGACATGGTGGTATGGGACATCGTGGTCGAGCTGTCGGCCTACGCTGGGGTGACGAGCCTCCCCGTAGTGATCAGTGAGCAACCGAACTCGTGAGCTGATTATGGTGGTATGGGACACTATATTCGTGCTGTCGGCCTACATTGATTGGTGACGAGCCCTTTGTAGTGACCTCGAGCATACCTGGATACCGCATTGAGGTGACGAGCCTTGGTGTAGTAACGAAGGTATGATAGGCGTGCATTGATTGGTGACGAGCCCTTTACTACGTCCTACAACCATATGATCGTATGAGATGTCTAGGACTGACGACCCTAGAATGGATGACTGTTTGGATGGTGATATGATGAAGGTACCTTAGCTTCCCGATCCTGCTATATGAAAAGGACTAATAACAACTTGGTAATCATGTTCATGCACTGCATTTGCATGTGCTTTGTAGACGTGGCGCACTTTGAAGCGATGTCATGCGTAACGTAAGATGAAGACGCTGAGGGTGTACGCGTGAGGGCACGCATCATTCTGCATGCATCCTTGCATTAACAAGAGTACTTTGGACTTGCTTAATTGTTCTGCTTTATCATTACTGCTTGATTGAACTGAAAACATGTTAACCTGTGCTTTATTGTTCCACTGAGTTGATCACTCACTCCCACGTTCTGGGGCGGTGTTAAACACCCAACAGACTCTGTCCTAGCTGCTGATGTTACAGATGTGGATGCGACCTCTGAGGCAAAGCGGGAGATGGATGATGATGAGGCTGCTTTCTCTTTTATACAGTTTTCAGACGAGTTCTAGTGAGCCTCGTTCTGATGCGCGGGATGCTGGGATTTCTTTTGAAATTTAAATGATGTAATTTTGATACTTGTAATTTTGATAGTAACACTTGTCAGAACGACCTGGTATGTACATGTACTTCAGGGATTTGCACTTATACACATATATTTCTATAAGCCTTCCGCTTGCTTTCTTCACTTATTCCTGAATTATATTTGCTAATTGGCTTAATCTATTCCATGTTTTATGGACTAATACAGACAACATACATCCATCATTAAATATGTTGCACAAGTGATGTTTTGAAACTCGGGAGCTGAGTTATGCTCAACCCCCAAATTTCAGGGCGTTACAAGTTGGTATCAGAGCATGATCTGGATTAAACCGGACCTGGATTATGGTCACACACCGCACGCTGTCACCACTGTAGTGTATTTGGGTGTGCGTCTATCGTAGATTGTGTGTTTGTGTTCCGTAGCTTCTATCGGCGAAAGTTTCCTGGAAACGATCGCCGAGATCGAGTCTGTGCTCTCTCCTGATCACACACAGCGACCCAAAACCTTTCGTAGATCATCTATTAATGAGTTTAGATGGTCTATCATCCCATTTCAACCCTTCATTTGTCAAGAAATCTCTATTTTTACCAGATTTCTGCCCGAATGGCCCGATAGGCGTCGAACCAAGCAAAGGGGCCGATCGGGGCATTTCCAGTGGGGCACAAGGGGGGACCCACATCATTTGGAGCATGGGGGACTAGGAGGACCTTGCCCAAATGGCGAGGCATCGCCGGAAGGTCCAGAGACCGGCGATGCCATCGCCAGCTCGATGAGGCCTCGCCGATCAGTGGGCCAGCTCGGGCCGATGCTTGTTTGGCCTAGTGTGGCCCACCCTTCCATGGTTCAGTGGTTTTAACTCCTTCTAAGACCTACTTCCTTCATAACTTTCCCTCTCAAGCTCTCCTTTTCTTGAAATCCTTCTCTAAACTCTTCCAAATCTTCTTTTTCCTCCATTTTCGTGCAAACCCCATCACCCCATCTCAAAACCCTCACCCCCATTGCTGTTTACCTCTCATTTTCTTCTCATTTGAGCTCTCACATCCCTCTTTTGGGATCTCTAGTGTGTGGGAGTTTCACCATCTCCCTATTTCTCTCTTTCTCTCATTTCCATGGCCCTCTTTGAGTTTATCACGGCCATCTTTTCCATTTCTTCCCTTCTTTCTTTGATGGGGAAGAAGAGAGTGCCCATGGATGAAGCCGGGCCTAGCCGCCCAACCCGTGCATGGAGGCCGAGAGGTGCCACCGCGAGCACGTCCGCCACTCGTGAATTCCAGACCAAGTGGGACCTCGATCCTCGAGCTCCCATTGGTAGGACTTTATTGGCGGAGCTATCGCATGGAGTCTATAAAGGCAGTAGAGTCCTTTTTGAGGCTCATGTTGATCCGCGGCTGTATGGCGAGTTTATGTTGTTGGAGCGCCTAGAAGGGGCTGGTTGGTGTCCCTTGTTTGAGGGCGAGTATTGCGCGAATGCAAGTACTGTTCGAGCTTTTTATGCCAATATTCATGATCCTTCGCTGGGGCCTCTACAGTTCAAGATTCCTTGTGGTAGTGGTCTGAAAGCTATGGTCAATGTCGCTTTGATATCCCGACTCCTGAATGTGCTACTTGGTGAGGTGTATGCCAGTAAGAAGAATTTGAACAGTATGTGCGAGAGGGATCGTCGCACCCGATCCTTGTGTGGTCGTCTGGTCGAATGGCAGCCTAATAGGAGTCTTTTGGCTACCAACATGACGGACGACTTCCACTTGTTTCACCATATATGTACGTTCAATGTATATCCTAGGTGGAGCAATCGCAGCAAGTGTACGCGCCTGATGGTAGATTTTCTGTATCAGGTGGGGCAAGAAGCGAAGTTGTGTGTGCTGACGTACATCTTGCGCCAGATTATTCTCATCGCTCGTTCGACTAGGAGGACCGAATCGCGTCCTTTTGGCCGCCTCATTTGTAAGCTTGCACATGAGTTTGGCTATAGGCTTGGAGTAGAGAAGCCAGTTCCTGTTTGTCATATTAACCTGACGACCCTTAAGCAGATGGAGATTGGTTCTGGTCGACATGCCTCAAGGAATGAGGATGAGTCAGAGAGCGATGATGAAGAGAGTTATGCTGAATGTGGTGCTGATATTGAGGAAGAAACAGAGCAGGACGAGGAAGAGGTTGAGGCACAGGATACGAGTGATACTCTCCTCCTGTGGCACCAGAGCAGAGTGCAGATCAGATTGCCAGAGATGCCCGTATTGCTCGGCTTGAAGAAGGGCAGGCTGTTCTACGCTAGGATATTATGGATCTTCGAGGCCTTGTGAAGCATAAGTTTAAGAAGGTGACTCGAACTCTTAAGTTTATCCTATGTTGCTTGTAGGATAAGGGTGCCCTGCCTCCATCTCCTAATTCTGACGAGTAGCTGTCATTGTAGCTGTCCTTTAATTTATTTGTTATTCTTTCTGTGTGTAGCCGTTGTTGGCTTTGTAGTTAGAGTTGTTTGTAGTTGTTTGTTGTTGCTTGAAGTGTTAGATGTTGTAGTTCACATGCTTTCCTAGTCGTAATTCATGCATTGCTGCACTACTTGTATTGCGACAATTTTACTTAATGGAATGCATGTTGTTTATCTTTAGAGTTGTGCTGTGAATGCTGTGTGGATGGATTATGTGGACGTAGAATCTGACAGGTTGCATCCTCTGTTGAATGTTGGGATGCCTCCTAAGGGTTCGAAGACTTCGGCCCGTCTCTCCTTGGTTGAGTCGCTTGATGGGGTTCCTCCCTTGAGCGATAGCCAGACAGATCCTCAGCGGGCCCGTCTCATGCCGGTGTTGGGCTGACACCTATGGTTCCTCCAGTCACGCCCTCGGTTCCTGAACCGAGCCGTGCATCTTCGTCTGCTCCGCCTACTGATAGGTTTGAACGGATGATGTTGTTGATGCAGCAGTAGCAGCAGTAGGAGTTCCTCTCTTCCATGGCTGGCATCTTTGCTCAGTCAGTGTGGGCGACTCTACCTGCTTCACCTATGCCTCCATCGGGGAGCGCCAGTGCCAGCGGCACTTTTGAGCGATTCCAGCGCTTGCGACCTCCTACATTTACGGGTTCTCATAGACCCGAGGAGGCCGAGTATTGGATCGACCGCATCTCTAAGATGCTGAGGCCGTTGCATTGTTCTGAGGTTGAGTAGGTTGAGCTTGCCTCCTTCATGTTTGAGAAGGAGGCCAGTCTGTGGTGGGACAGTGTTCTTCGCATTGTCGAGGAAGGATTTGTATGGTCGTGGCAGGCGTTTGAGGCACGCTTCCACGAGAAGTATTTCCCGGTTACGTACCGACATGAGAAGGAGAGTGAGTTCCTTCGCCTCCACCAGGGAGGGTTGTCGGTGACGGAGTATGAGAACCGGTTCACTGAGCTGGGTCAGTATATGCCTTTGATTCTGGGCCATCAGTCAATGAGGATGCGACGTTTTTCTGAGGAATTGAGACCTGAGATCCGATCGAAGATTTGCTGTACTAGCATTTCTTCTTATGCGGAGTTGGTGAGCATGTCCTTGCGAGCAGAGCAGGACGGGGACAGGTCGTCCTGCATGCGAGCACCGATGGCTCCTAGGCCGCAACCGGACTTTCAGGGTGCACCTTTTCTCGGCAAGAGGCTGCAAGTAGATTCTCCTCCTAGGCGTCCAGCGCCGCTCGCTCAGTAGATGCGAGCTGATCTTCGATGTTCGTATTGTGGGAAGATGGGGCATTTGGACCGTTTTTGCTTTTCGCGTATGCGGGCCAATGGATTTACTCCACCGCAGAGGATTAGCCGTCCGATGCCTCAGGTTATTTCTCCTCCACTTCTTCGTTCAGTGCTAGCTCATCCATTCTTCAGACCTGCAGTACCTAGCTTCAGGCCACCTCAGCGGCCCATGGTTCCTCCGCCGAATCGTCAGCAGCAGGCTCGAGTTCATGCGCTCTCAGCTGAAGTGCTTATGTCTGACTGGGTGCCGAGATCCTTTGAGGTGACGGCGCATATTGAAGGTATTCCCATTTCTATGTTGGTGGATACAAGGTCCACTACTTCTCTTATATCTTATGCGGTAGTTAGGCGTTTGGGTTTGAGATCTGTTCCTATGCAAGGAGTGACGCTTACTACCGCTACGGGAATTTTCTCTGCTTTGGGCAAGCGTTGTATGGATTGTTTGGTCGATCTAGGGAGTGGATCGATCCGTGTTGATTTCTTTGTCGCACCCCTTTACAATTACGATGTTATTATGGGTATGGATTGGCTCACAAGTATGCGAGCTGAGATTGATTGTGAAGCAAGGTCGGTGACCATCCATGGACCTGAGGGCGAGACAGTTACTTTCCCAGTTCAGGTCAGTTATCCTTTTCATATTGATTATTATTCTTCTCTATTGGAGAGTATGGCTGAATCGGCGTTGGTTAGCACGCCGGTAGTTTAGGAGTTTGAAGATGTGTTTGAGTCGATTCCTAGATTACCTCCTCAGCGTGAGATTGATTTTGCTATCGACCTCATGCCTGGTGCGGCGCCCATTTCATTACCCACCTATCGAATGCCTCCGAGTGAAATGGAGGAGTTGAGGAAGCAGATAGATGGTTTGCTGAATTTGGGTTTTATTCGGCCTAGTGTGTCTCCTTGGGGAGCACCTGTTTTGTTTGTGAATAAGAATGATGGTTCCTTGCGATTGTGTATTGATTATCGCAGGCTCAATCTGGTAACTGTGAAGAATAAGTACCCTTTGCCCAGGATTGATGATCTGTTTGATCAATTGAAGGGGGCACGATACTTTTCGAAGGTTGATCTGCAGTCTGGGTATCATCAGTTGCGCGTCAGGGATGGGGACGTGCAGAAGACCGCTTTTAGGACTAGCTTCGGTCATTATGAGTTCCTTGTGATGTCGTTCGATCTTACGAACGCACCGGCCGTGTTCATGGATCTGATGAACAGGGTGTTTCGGCCATTCTTGTTCCGATTCGTCATCGTCTTTATCGATGACATCTTGATTTATTCGGCAAGCCGAGAAGAACATGAGGAGCACTTAAGAGCGGTTTTGGATACTCTTAGGAAGAATCAGCTTTTTGCGCAGTTCAAGAAGTGTGATTTCTAGAAAGAGGAAGTCAAGTTCTTGGGACATGTGGTGTCTAAGGTCTAAGGAAGGGATAGCTGTCGATCTTACTAAGGTAGCTGCAGTGCAGGACTGGAAGCAGCCTAGTTCAGTTACTGAGGTAAGGAGTTTTCTGTGTCTTGCAGGCTATTATCGATGCTTCATTCAAGACTTCTCGAAGATTTCCAGACCGTTGTCGCAGCTAACACGGAAGGATTTGAAGTTTGCTTGGAATGAGAAGGCGGAGTTAGCTTTTCAGGAGCTGAAGGACAAGTTGACGTCCGCCCCTGTGCTAGTATTGCCAGAGCAAGGGGTTAAGTATATTATCTATACTGACGCCTCTCGCGTTGGCCTAGGTTGTGTCCTTATGCAGAAGGACAGGGTGATTGCTTATGCTTCACGTTAGTTAAGGAAATATGAAGAGAATTACCCTATGCACGACCTGGAGTTAGCAGCTGTCATTTTCGCATTAAAGCTCTGGAGACATTACCTCTATGGTGAGGAGTTCGAGCTCTTTTGCGACCACAAGAGCCTTAAGTATATTTTCACGCAGCGTGATTTAAATATGAGGCAGCGCCGATGGATGGAAACATTGAAGGACTTTAAGTTCGATGTTTCTTACCATCCGGGCAAGGCGAACCTTGTGGCAGATGCGTTGAGTCGCAAGAAGGCTATTGAGTTTGCAGATCCGCTGATGATAGCAGAGTGGGATATGTTGGAGTTTGTGTGAGATTTTGAGCAGAAGCTTACGGTGGTCGAGCCGTATGAGGTTATCGCACACATTCGTGTACAGCCCCTTATCGACGAGAAGATCGTTGCAGCTCAGGCAGATGATGAGATTTTGGTGAAGATGAGGAAGCGGGTTGGTACAAATGAGAACTCTGACTGGAGTATTAGTTCTGATGGGGGACTACGATTTCGTAGCCGATTATGTGTTCCTGACATCCCTGACTTGAGACGGGAGGTTCTCGAGTTAGCCCATAGTTCTAAGCTTGCGATGCATCCAGGTAGCACGAAGATGTATCAGGATATGAGAAGATCTTATTGGTGGGACAATATGAAGGTCCAGATTGCTGAATTTGTTTCTCGTTGTCTCACGTGCCAGCAGGTCAAGGCAAAGCATCGCCGACCTCCTGGGTTACTGCAGCCCATGCCCATAGCAGAATGGAAGTGGGACTTCATCTCTATGGATTTTATTTCTGGGTTACCAAGAACGAGGAAGAGATATGACTCTATCTGGGTGATAGTCGACCGATTGACGAAGTCGGCCCACTTTTTACCTATCAGAGTCACTAACTCTGCAGACGAGTTGGCTAGGTTGTATATCAAGGAGATAGTACGTCTGTATGGAGTTCCCCTGGAGATTGTGTCTGATAGAGACACACGTTTCACATCTATCTTCTGGACTCGTATTCAGGAAGCGATGGGTGTGAAACTGAAGTTCAGCATCGGGTTTCATCCGCAAACAGATGGGCAGACTGAACACGTGAATCAGGTCTTGGAAGACATGTTGCGAGCTTGTGTTTTGGATTTCAAGGACAGTTGGGATGATTGTCTTCAGTATGCAGAGTTCACGTATAATAACAGTTTCTAAGCGAGTATCGGCATGGCTCCCTATGAGGCGTTGTATGGTCGCCCGTGCAAAGCACTGCATTGCTGGGCAGAAGTTGGCAAGCATAGTTTGCTTGGCCCAAAATTGGTGCAGGCGACTTAAGAGAAAGTTGACATTATTCAACGTCGACTTCTTACCCAGAGTAGGCAGAAGAGTTATGCTGATACGAGGCGTCGACCGCTTGAGTTTGAGGTTGGAGACCATGTGTTTCTGAAGGTCTCTCCTATGAAGGGAGTTCTGCGGTTCGGTAAGAAGGGGAAGGTAACGCCGAGATTTATTGGTCCATTTCAAGTTCTGGATCGAGTGGGAGCGGTAGCATACCACCTTGCTTTGCCCACACCTCTTGTGGGCGTGTATAACTTATTTCATGTTTCTATGTTGAAGAAATACGTTCCTGATCCTTCGCATATTATCAGTTGGGAGCAGGTACAGTTGAGTGAGGATGCCACTTATGTATTGCGACCGACGCGTATTCTCGACAAGAAGGAGCAGGTATTGCGTAGCAAGGTTATCCCTCTTGTGAAGGTGCTATGGACGCATTATAATGAAGAAGAGGCTACTTGGGAATCTGAAGCTGAGGTCAGAAAGAGCTACCCTCAGATCCTTGAGGATTATGAGAAGGTATGAATTTTGAGGACGAAATTTTCTTTAAGGGGGGTAGATTGTAATGACCCAAAAATTTTGTGCTAATCTTTCCTTAGTAGTTGTTTTTGGGGTGATTAGCGCTATACTCGATTGCTTGTGAAATTTGCATCAATCACTTTAAATTGTATCTGCATGACTCAAAACTTGTAGATTAGTTAGCGTTATGTTACTCTGAAATCTGAGATCCATCGCTAAATCCAGTTGTTCTGGGGAACTTTTAGAAGTTCTGGATCGGACCTGGACCATTTGTTGAAAGTCCGATAGCGATGATCTTAGGCTGTTGCGGTCACCATGTTGGGCTTGACCATCACCTCAAAAATTAAGTCCAAAAGATGTCCTGGGTCGATTTGATTGAGTTCGGAGTGAAGAGTGTGAGAACGGTTAGAAATTTATTAAGCTTTTATGAAATCTAAGTCGTGTCGCTTGTGCAACGATTTTAAGCAACTTGACCGTTGGATTCTGACCCAATTTCACCCTCTGATCGGGGAAGGTGGCCCAGGCATGTCCTTGTGCTTGTGGACCTGATCGAGATCCTGTGACCATTGAATTGAGTGTGGTCCGCCACGGCTGATCTGAAGATCTGGTAGGTACGAAAACTCAGCCTGACCTAGATCCATGGTCAGTGAGCTTAAGTCCGACCTTTCATGGTAATAGGCCCACCGGAAGTGCTTCGTGGGATCGCGAGAGGCCGGTTTTGGTTATACCCTAAGTATACCTTGGCACTGGGGTTATTTTCATCAATATTAGGCCTATTTATAGTCCTTAAAACCCTAGCTCTCTTTTCCATACGAATTTCCTAACCCTACCTTAGAAAGAGAAAGGAAAAGAGAGAGAAAGTGAGAGAGAAGTTGGTGAATCATCCTAGATTCTTTCTTATTCTTCTTCATCCTTGAACCTTCACTTTAGAATCGTTATTCCGGCGATTCTGAGTTCATCTTTGGGTAAGTTAACCTAACCCTAATCTGTGTTAGAGCTTAGAATAGTCTTGGTGCTGTTGTATCTCATTTCTATTCTTGCTTTAGGGTATTCTATCGCCGTTGACGAAGACAACTCGTCTGAAATCAGTTCGGTGTTCTTTTCTGGCTTAAGGTGCGGACTTTAAGTGTATAGGTTATAGTTTTCAAGGCTTTCAATGCCAGTGAATAGTTTGTTCTTGCTATGGATGAGATTTCACATGCCAAATGTTATGTTTATTCTGCGTTCCTGATATGCATGTATTATATTGAGATTTGTGTATTCTATGTGTATGTATAAAGTACCGTATACGTATAAAATATGCACTTGTGTTTGCCATGATTATTTGTCATGTATGTATGCTAATTGTATGTGCGGCAACTCCTTGGTAAAAGGAATTGTCCAAATGTGTGCATTTCAACATACGTCATGTATGTTGTATTATGCATTCTAAGTGTTTGTAAAAATGTCTGAATGATCTAGAGTATGATATATTAACCTAGTATGGGTGTTGAGAAGTGATTCTCAACTCTCCTACTAGTGTGTATGATTTCCTCCATGCAAGTTATATTCCTTGTTATTCAATTTCAAGCTTTACTTATGCTTACATTAATGTTAAGTTGTTATCCTTCAAGTACTCATATGCTACATGATTTGAGTTGTTGTTCCTTTACTGTTCTACATTTAATACGAATATCTGTTGTAATGTAATGTGTGTGGGACTATGCATTAGTCCAGGAAATCGGTGATCGGCCTTAGGTTCGTGGCTGAGATTGCTTTCGCCACGAAGGACATGATTAGACGAACCCGAGTCGTATTAGAGTTGTCGGCAGTGGTTTGGCCACGCGGAATGTTCGCGCACTCTATGTCGTTCAATTCAACGTACGCTCGTGCTAGTCGAGTTTGTCAAGTAACCCGATTGTCCGATGTATGTTCACCATGTATGGACGCTACTGTATGAATCTAGGGTACCGAACTTACCAATGAAATCCTATTAACCATGGTACATTAATCCGCTAAGACTCATGAGCTGGACATGGTGGTATGAGATACCATGGTCGAGCTGTCGGCCTACGCTGGGGTGACGAGCCTCCCCGTTGTGACCAGTGAGCAACCGAACTCGTGAGCCGATTATGGTGGTATGGGACACTATATTGGTGCTGTCAGCCTAAGTTGATTGGTGACGAGCCCTTTTTAGTAACCTCAAGCATACCTGGATACCGCATTGAGGTGACGAGCCTTGGTGTAGTAACGAAGGTATGATAGGTGTGCATTGATTGGTGACGAGCCCTTTGTTACGTCCTACAACCATATGATCGTATGAGATGTCTAGGACTGACGACCCTAGAATGGATCACTGTTTGGATGGTGATATGAGGAAGGTACCTTAGCTTCCCAATCCTGCTGTATGAAAAGGACTAATAACAACTTGGTAATCATGTTCATGCACTGCATTTGCATGTGCTTTGTAGACGTGGCTCACTTTGAGGCGATGTCATGTATAACGTAAGATGAAGACGCTGAGGGTGTACGCGTGAGGGCACGCATCATTCTGCATGCATCCTTGCATTAACAAGAGTACTTAGGACTTGCTTAATTGTTCTGCTTTATCATTACTGCTTGATTGAACCGATAACATGTTAACCTGTGCTTTATTGTTCCACTGAGTTGACCACTCACTCCCACATTCTGGGGCGGTGTTAAACACCCACCAGACTCTATCCTAGCTGCTGATGTTGCAGATGTGGATGCGACCTCTGAGGTAGAGCGGGAGATGGATGATGATGAGGTTGCTTTCTCTTTTATGCAGTTTTCAGACGGGTTCTAGTGAGCCTCGTTCTGATGCGCGGGATGCTGGGATTTCTTTTGGAATTTAAATGATGTAATTTTGATAGTAACACTTGTCAGAACGACCTGGTATGTACATGTACTTCTGGGATTTGCACTTGTACACATATATTTCTATAAGTCTTCCGCTTGCTTTCTTCACTTATCCTTGAATTATATTTGCTAATTGGCTTAATCTATTCTATGTTTTATGCACTAATACAGACAACATACATCCATCATTAAATATGTTGCATAAGTGATGTTTTGGAACTCGGGAGTTGAGTTATGCTCGACCCCCGAATTTCAGGGTGTTACACTTGCTGGACAGTTTATGTCCATTCTAGATGAAATTGACCGAGCCTCAATATCATCAAAATTTAAATATCGATTCTATCGAGTGACCCTCGATCCAAGATAATACAACCTGAAACTATTGCTGGATAACGGAGTGTTCAATCCGATATCATCGAAGGGCTTCTGATATCATCAAAATTTGAATTCCGAGGATATTGAGGAGTACTTCGATATATCGAAGATTTAATGATTTTCTTTAGCAGAACTTTGGATACAACATTTATGATGTCGATTTTATTGAGTCAACTGCAATATACTCGAGATTCAAATTTCGATGATATCAATATGGCTATCAATACATCGATAATTCCATCCAGAAGTATATGCAATTGCTGGACATCTTATGATCTCATTTCGATATTATCGAGTGAGTTTTGAGGACATCGACAACACTGTTCGATTACATGATCAGTCTATCGATAAATCAACAGAGGTAGAAAACTTAGAGATTTTTTTGAAGTTTGAAAAAAAAGTTTTCTAACCCCAAAACCCTATGATATTCTAATGAATTTTAAGGGTTTTAATTACCTGGTGTTTTGGGACATGGGATGTGAGGCTAAGATTTACTTGTGGCGAGTTCAGGCCCACATCCAGTTGAGGCAGACGGTTTATTGAACTTCCTATGGAGCTTCTCTGTTTAGCCAACTCATCACTCACGCTAATTGACAAACTAGGGCACTTTTAATCTCCCCCTTTGTCAATTATGTGACAAAATACCAAAACACCCTAAAACAACTTCTATACTAACATCCTAAATTGTGTGTACATGAATTTTAGACAATTGTACAATGCTATCTAGTTCACATACACAAAGCATTCAGAAGTTGCTCCCCCTATCTTGTTGCAGCTACTCCCCCTAACACCTGCATCACCATCCACAAGTAGATACACACAATTTTTTAAGGTGTGGATTTGTTCTCCCCCTTTTTGTCTGTCATTAGCAAAGGATACAAGAACAGTTGATATTAACTGAAGTTTAGATAATATGGGAGAACCATAAAATTAGGGAGCATAAGCATAGAAGATAGATGAACAAGATCATCACATTTCAGAAAACATATATGCTTATCAGGACAAGAAGAGCAGTGAAAGCAGAAATATGAAAGTGAAGAGCAAGCATCACATGCATAATTGATAGAACTCAGAAAAACTAGGGAGAACTGGAAATTGCATAATATGGTAGTAAGAAGATATGTGATAGCCATAACCAAAAGTATATATATGTATACTGCCCAAGATTGGCAGTAGTATGATCATTCATACCATACCAAAATAAAATTAGCCCATCCATGGGCACCCAAAAACAACAAAACAACCACCAGTATTGAGCCCATCCATGGGCACATCAACAACCCAAAAAGAAATGTCAAACTTTGTAAGTTAGTAATGAATCACATACACTCATGGAATCGTAGGGCATTCAAAAAGATACCAATGCCCATACACGGATATAAGAGAAGAGTGTATGTGATGGATCTCGGATGTCTTCACTAAGGTGGTGGAGCGGAGGAAGACGGCTCTGTATCGTCGCGACGGCAGGTGAGCAGATCAACCAATTGCTGGATGGACTGTTGCACCCCATGCACCAGACGTTCCAGGACATTGAATCGTGCATTGGTTGACTCCTTCAGCTGAACTACATCTCCCTGTATCATGCCAATCCGATCCTAATGTACCTTGAATCATTTTGCATGACCAGGTTCAGACGGGGGCGGAGCCTATTGAGATGCAGGAGGGTCACCCTCAGCTATTCTAGCACCTTCTCCTGGAGCATCCCCTTCACCACGTTCGCCTTCTTCTTGAATCCCTTCCTCATCTTTGGGAAATTTATGGAACTTTAAATCCATTCTTCGAATATTGTTCTTGTTGAAGTGTTGAAGGGGAAGTTTCGGGTCGTTTGACGTGGAAAAGCCGGTCGAATTGCATATAGAGTTAATGATCCAAGGATAGGGCAAATGCACGTCTCGAGAAGTATTAATGGCATATACCAACTGATGAACAATCAGGGTAGGAAGGCAGATTTTAATTCCCACAGCTACGGAGTAAACTACCATGGCCATGAACCCGGTGAGATCCAACTGATTGGTACTTCTAGGATATATATTTGAGGCAAAGATACCATGCAAAATACGATACCGAGGTTCCATGAACTTTGATTTTAGTGCATTGCCTTGATACCAGAGGATATCACGACCATGACAGAGAAATTTGGTGACCATGGGCCAGGTTTCAGCGCTCTCCAGGTCCAAGTTAGGAAGACCAATGGGTGATAGTGTAAGCCCAAGAATGTTTACAACTTCTGCAGGAGTAATCTCTATATCATCACCATCAACAGAGACCATGATGGACGGAGGATCAGACACTGGCGAATGACAAGAGGCAAAGAAATGGTAGGTCCGTTCATAGTGACAAGGACCCCCAAAATCGAGTAGAGGTATCCATCCATTTTCGACTAATAGGGGTTCCAGATTATACGGTTGTAAGCATTCCCTGTCGACCCTTCTCTCAAAAATTAACTTCTGCCCAGTGTACTTTGCCAGGAGGAGGCGTCGAAGCTTCGGATTGGGGGTTGCTACGTGTGGTCTGTTGTGTTCGCTGGCGAGTGGAAGTTCCATGATCAGTAGCTCTTACCCTTTCCCTTAGAGCGAGAACTTTCTGTGAGGATGATCACGAAGATTCATCAAGCCCTGACAATTTCCCTTTGTCCTTCCCCATTTTTTGATTCTCACAGAAAGGGATTTGAAGAGATTGGAGATAGAGGAGCAGAGTTTCTTTTGAAAATCAGGAAATACCCTAACAAGACCAAGATGAAATCTTGATAGTGAAGAGGTAATGGTAGGAGTACTACCTGATTTGAGGGACGTCCGAAACCCACTGATGAACCTCCGGCTGAAGGGGACGAGTAAGGAAAGAAAAAAAAACTTTTTAGAAAGAAAATGTGATTTTTCCTGCTCGACAGCTTTTTATCGGGCTGCATTCTTCGATATCATCGAACGTCATTTCGATGATATCACTTGACCCCATTCGATGTTATCGAGATAGCCTTAGATAACATTCTCGATCATGCAACTTCTCAGATTCCAAAGAGGCATCGATGATATTGATCCTTGGTCAATTTAATCGAGAGAGCCCATGAATTATCGATAACCATATTGAGGATGTATATTTGTCATTTATCAGCATATAGACAATCTTCTATGTATAGTAAAGTATTTCTTTATATCAACCAGTATACACAGCAAAAATTTTGTACAAGCATTGTACAACCAAAAATTATAAACATCAAGATGTTTATATACAAAAGATGAGGTGAGAGACCTCAGATATAACATTAAGAGTTCAAAAAAATTGTATCATTTTAGCAACTCTCCAGATCTAGATGCATGACCTAGACTTGTTTTTCCATGCTTAATGTTTCTAGGCATTGGGATCAGCCCTTCCTTTGCCTTTAATGACATAGTAGTGGTTATTTGTGCGATAACCCTTCATCACTGATTTACCTGATAGGTTAAGGATTTCGCATTCATGTCTATTGAATGAAACTACATGCTCATTGTCACATATTTGAGAAATGCTCAGAAGACTATGCATTAATCCTTTTATGCAAAAGGCATTCTCATTTTTGAGTGAAGTAATTCCTTGAATAATTCCCTGTCCAACTACCTTAGCAGCGTTTCCATCTCCATATGTGGTTATCCCATCATTAAAATCTGAATAGTTAGAAAGAAGGGATTTATCACCCGTGACATGTCTTAAGCAGCCGTTATCTAGATACCACTTAGTGTCATTGCCTGTTATATGAATTGAGTGAGTAACTAGGCAATTTTTCTTTTCTTTTACTATCCATTTTGTGACAGGATTTTTAACTGTGGTAGATTTAGTTTTCTTGTTTAACTCAGCCACTTGATTCAATAACTCCTTCATTCTGTCATTCATTATAGGTGGTGATGGATGTGTATTTCTTTTATCCATATCCCTAGGTGGACTCCTAACGTCTTGCATTTTTCTGGTTGGTTTGAATTTACCAAAATGATTTTGACCAGAATTCTGTTCTGTCCTCCTAGGTGTCAAATATTCAAACTTATAATGACCCGAATCACCACATAAATAACAGAATGGAGTAGTTCTTGTGTTACTTCCTGAAGCAGCAGATTTTTCGGCCATTGGTGCTGCATTTCCAGTTTTTGTTTTAAATTTATCATATCCTAAGCCACTCTTGTCCTTTTCGGGTCTTCCCATACCTTAGAGTTTCTCCAATTTCTCACCACTCTGGGAAAACTTATAGTTTAGCTTAGCAATTTTTCTGGATTCTTCTAAATCAAATAGGAGTGTATGATTTTCATTTTGAAGGAGCATGTTTTTATCTTTTAATAGCTCAACCTGTTTGTTTAGTTTTTTAGACTCGGATTTAAGGAAGTTGTTGATTCTTTCCAATCTATCATTATCAGAATGATATTGTTATAGATCATTAATTAAATGTGTATTAATTTCCAAACTTTTATCCACATCTTTTTGCAGCAATTCCTTTTTATTTTCTGATATTCCAAGTCTTCTAACTATGTTAATGTTATGGATGTAAAGTTGATTGTAAGCATCTTGTAGTTTATTCTGTTCTTCTTCTTCTTCCATTTTAGTTTCCTCATTATCTGATGGAATGATTCAGCGGCTTGCAGTTCTTCCTCGTTCTTAGTTTCAATGGGAATGATTGGAGCAGTGGAGACGATAAGAATTTTCAAAGATTTCTGGTCCTCATCGCTTTCTAAGTCGCTAGATTCTGAGTTTGACTCTTCTGTATCATCCCATGTGGCAGTCATTGCTTTACCCTTAGTTTTTCTATTTGGGCATTCAGTAGACATGTGTCCAAATTTCTGACAGGCATAACATTGTGGTTCTTTGTTCTTTTTACCAAATTTACCTACAGAATATTTGTTGTCTACCTTTCTTCCTTAAAATGGACGGCCACAATTTTTCTAAAAGAATTTTCTGAACTGTTGTGCCAATGAAGCCACTTCATCTTCATTTTCTCTTTCACTTTCAATGTCCTCATTTGTTGTATTCTTCAAAGTTTTGAGGATAGTGGTTTTGGATTTTGGAGTTTGTTTGAAGTATAGTTTAAATGTTTGTAGGGAACCTACTAGTTCTTCTACTTTCATTTCATCTATATTTCTACACTCTTCAATGTTTGTTACTTTAGGATTGAACCGTTTCGGTAATGATCTTAGTATTTTCCTATAAATTTTTGGGACCGGAACTTTCTCACCTAATCCACCCATGGAGTTGCAAATGATATTCAGTTTTGTGAAAAAATCCATGAAGGTCTCATGCTCTTCCATCCCGAGACTTTCAAACTGTGATGTTAGGATTTACAATTTGGATCTCTTCACAGTGCTCGTTCCTTCATGGGTTGTTTCTAACAAATCCCATGCTTATTTGGCTATCTCACACATACTAATTTGATTGAAAATATCTTAAGATATAACACAGTAGATAGCATTCATAGCTTTAGCCTCAGGAGTTTGGTTTTATTTATCGAATGCTGTCCACTTTTCTTTGGATTTTGGTTTGGTGATAGTTAGGCCATTTTCAAGTACTATCTATTCAAATGGTGGCACGTATCCTCTTTCAACTATATCCCAAACATCATGATCCAAAGATCTCAGAAAGTAGTGCATTCTAGCCTTCCAATATGCATAATTTGATCCATCAAATACTGGAAGTCTAGTGACCGATGATCCCTCTCCTTTGGCCATATTAACAACTTTAGTCAAAATCACTCTCTAGGCGGTGAAGCCCTTAAGAGAGACCCGCCCTGATACCAAATGAAATTGCAGTAATGACCGCTTTACTTGAAGTAGGAATATACCAATATGTCCTAGAGGGGGTGAATAGGACTTTTTTAATATTTTATGATAATTTAAAATCCTATCACTCAAATCCTAAAAGTAGGCATACATTAGGATTACTAAAGAGTAACTCTACTGGCTTCCAAGCCCGGTAGAAGATCCAATCATAAAACTACTTTGAATGATAAACAAGAAAAAAGTTGTAGTCTATGATGGATGTGACTGTGTGTGAGATGTGATCTTAATTATGAAGGCATTTATGGAAATCACATAAGTAATGAAAGACAATAGCAATCACAAACACAATCATTTTTATAGTGGTTCGACTACTTGTCTACTCCACTCCTAGCTGACACACTCAACCCTTAAGTGTACCAGATTTCACTAAGGAGGTTTCACAACAGGTCCACCTCATACCAGAGGTTTTAAATCCAGTTCACCTCTAACTAGTACAACCTACACCTAGGCTGACATAGCATGTCCACATGATGCAGTTTATGCTCCCATGAGAAAAGGGTCAACACATAGCACCCGATTTTAGGCACACTGGCCAGGGATCCATTCAAGGAACCTCACAAGTTTATGCTCCCACGAGCAAGGGTCTACACAAAGCACCCAAATTTTAGACCACCCTGGTGAAGGACCTACTACTAGGACCTAAGACTTTATGCACTCCACAGAGCAAGGGTCAACACAAAGCACCCACCACGTACACTCCCGCCAGAGTCCTCCTACGAGGACTTGCAAGGGGTGAGAAACACCTTAGACCCAATCCTATAGAAGGAATGATCACAAGGGTCCCCTGGACTCTAATGACCTACAGATAAGAATATGAGTCTCTTTCAGCACATTGTTGAAGATCTCCTCCTTTGATGAAGAATCTTCAGCTTCCTTGATCCGTAACTCAGAAGATGTACCAATACATGGTGATGGGTTGGGTCAAGGTTATAATGGAATGCTACTCTATTGAATGTTTTCCTATAAGGGAGATAGAGCGATTCCAATCATCTATGCATTCAAGGCATCCCAGTTTAATGATTTTCCATTAAGGTTGTAGCTGGAGGATCCTTGAATGCGGAAGTTCATTCCCCAATCCACTCTATTGAATGTTAATGATGAGGGTGGATTGGAGGATGAAATCCCATGAGAGAAAAAGGGCTTAGGGTATATGATCTAGGGTTAAGCACATAAAAGCACTCTCTCTTTTTCTCTATCCAACAACCAAGGGCAATCTCTCATTAAATAGGCAGAAGGTTCCAACGGATATAAAACGGTCACATTTTTTACAGAGTTCGATATCATCGAGCGCATACTCTCGATAACATGGACTGGCCGCTCAATGACACGAACTCAAATGTCAAACGCTTTTAAAACCTTTTACCAGCTAGTCGAGGAAATCAAACATGCGTTAATATCATCGAATTTTGAACTCTGATTTTATCGACACGAGGTTCGATTCCTCGACATTTGAAAATGAGAGAGACTTGCCTTTGAAATATTTTAGGTAAAAAGAATGATTGAGGCACATTTAATATCATTGGAATTTGAATTTCGATGATATTGATAGACTTGTTGATGCATCGGTAAATCCAAAGGATTTTTCAGTTAAGCATGCAGGACAATTTATGTCCATTCTCAATGCAATCGACCCAGCCTCGATATCATCGAAATTTGAATATCGTTTCTATCAAGTGATCCTCGTTCCAAGATAAAACAACCTGAAACTATTGCTGGATAACAAAGTGTCCAATCCGATATCATCGAAGGGCTTTTGATATCATTGAAATTTGAATTCCGAAGATATCGAGGAGTACTTCGATATATCAAAGATTTCATGATTTGCCTTAGCAGAACTTTGGACAGAACATATATGATGTTGATTTTATCGAGTCAACTTCAATAGACTTGAGATTCAAATTTCGATGATATCGATATGGCTATCGATACATCGATAATTCCGTCCAGAGGTATATGCGGTTGTTGGACATCTTATGTCCTCATTTTGATATTATTGAGTGAGTTTCGAGGACATGGACAACACTGTTTGATTACATCGATCAGTCTATCGATAAATCGACAGAGGTAGAAAACTTAGAGATTTTTCTGAAGTCTGAAAAAAAAAATTCTAACCCAAAAACCATATGATATTATAATCAATTTTACGGGTTTTAATTACCTTGTATTTTAGGACATGGGATGTGAGGCTAAGATTTACCTGTGGCGAGTTCGAGCCCACATCTAGTTGAGGCAGACGATTGATTGATCTTCCTATGGAGCTTCTCTGTCTAGCCAACTCAACACTCGTACTAATTGACAAACTAAGGCACTTTCAACTACCACTTATTCAATTGGAGGTACATATCCATTCTCAACAACTTCCCAAACTTCAGTAACCAAAGCTTATTAAAAATATGACATCATGGACTTCCAATAAGGGTTATCTAAGCCGTCAAAGAGAGGAGGCCGAGAGACAGCTGGTCCCTCTTTACTCATTGTTCCAACTTCTATTTAGGATCTCCCTGTAGGTTGTTAAGCCCTTGAAGAGGAACCTGCTCTGATACCAATTGAAATCATGGTTTGCACTACACTATTAGAAGTATGGAACCATTCTATTAGTCCTAGAGGGGGGTGAATAAGACTTTTCAATTATTTCCTCGTATTTAAAAACTTGATTGCCTAACTCAAACAATTATTCAATTTAAAGCAAGTAAGACAATATAACTCTAATGACTTCCAAGCCAGTTAGAGGATCCAATCACGAAGGCTATTAGAGATATCCTAATCTTAACTCCCTAACCTAATGTGAGACCCGACCCGAGTTCACATGTGTGCATGTGTGTGTGTGAGTATGCATTCCGTCCATCTTGATCTCGCGGTCCTACCGGTCGAATCCTGGCAACCCGTGACCCTTGGATAGTGTTTGCGGTCATCCGTGAGCCCAGTCATGAAGACCCGACTCGGATCGAGTTGAGACCTATACCATTGTGACCGCATCGTCGTTGCGATTCCAACGACGCGTCTTGTGCATTCATCCGACTTATAGATCAAAAGTTGTGAGCATTTCATCATGTGGCCCACTTTTTGTACAAAAGCATATGGACCACTCTCAGGCACAAGTTCCCATGCACACCACCCACACACACTACAATTCCCATGGAATAAACACTACCCATCCTAAACACTACCCACACCTAACCTACCCTAGCAAGCATTGTTTGTATCACCATAGGTTATGATTTCTTTCTCTAACCAAGGAGGGAGAGTAATGATGACTCCCCTACAACCTTTCCTTTCTCTCTCTCCTCCTTCATTCTCTCATTTTCCTCTTTCATGGAAGAATTTCCAGCCCTCCCTCTCCCAATTTCCAGCAACTTTCCCTTCCTTTCTTCCTCCATCTAGCCATCACAAACTCATCTTGACCATTGAACCTTTAAGCTTGGAGCTTGGAGTACCTAGTGTTGGTGGTAGCTTGAAGATTCAAGGTGGGTGATTATAATTGTTGATCTTATTTTCTAACCTTTGATCTTTTTTCTTTCTAGATGGATCATATGGGACCCACCAATCCATGGTGGGGATCCCATTTGATCCCATGGATGTGGCCCTTTGGCCCATCCTACATGCATGTCATGATCCATGATGGGGCCATTCTCCATGGACCCCATCATGATGTATTTTATAATCCACTCCATCTTAAGGTCATCTAGACCCTAAGGATCATGTTGGGATGGCATCCCAACCATCCATAACAATTATATATCATGCATGTAGTGATTTTTTTGTTGCATGTAAAATCAATGTAGTTGTATGGGTATGATTCACTCTTGGGAGGGCCCACTAGTGGCGGGGCCCTACCCCCATGGCCGGATTACTCTATTTCCTTCTTCTCTTTTCTCTGATGTATGGATGATAGTGTGTGTGTGGCCCATTTATAGTGGGCCTTGGATGTCCCAAAATAAATAAAAATAAAAATCCAGCAAGGTGGGATGCTCTTATCACCTAACTCCATGATCATCGGACACCTTAATCAAATGCATGCAAGTGTCCTAGTTCTAGTATGTGATTTGGACTTATGTGGGGCCCACTGAGGAAGGCCACACACCCTTTTTATGGCTGAGATTATTGAGATATAGGCTGATGTGTCCAGCCATGTATTGCTGTCCAAAAACTTGGACTGTTGCATGGATTGTCATGTTCAATCTTTGGCATGGATTTTTGGATCATGATTGTCATCATTTTCTTTATAAGTATGGGGCGTAATGAGAAGGTGTGGACCCCACCATGAGGTGTGATGGGTCATACCTCAGATGGTCCATGATATGGTACCCAAAAAGGAGGCCCATAGGGGTGGGCGGTCCACCTTGTTGGGCTGTCCAACCCACATGTATGGAGGGAAAACATACACTTGAGCTTGGTTTCTCTGAAGGATGGGCCACTTTTATGGACCCCACCTTACCTTATTTTATGAAGAAAATACTAAACCTCCATTTTTCCCCTCTTGGATGAAGGTTGGGCCCACCTTATTGGGTAAACAATGCATGGACAGCAACATCCCTTCCTGGACAGATTGAAATTCTTAATTTAATTAAAATATTTATGAGTATCCAAAAATCATAAAATTTTACAGAGAGGTGGTTCACTTATGGTAGGACCCACCTACAAAATTTTGGGGCCAATGGACACCTGTACACACCATGGTGGTGGCTGGACTGGCCCATTACAATACGGTGTCCAGATCAGTCCGATTTTTAGGACAGATTGATTTCTTTAAATAAATTAAAATATTTATATATGTCTAAAAATTTTGAAATTTTGTGGAGATATGTTCCACCCATTCTAGGACCCACTTACCAAATTTCAGGGCCAATGGACCTCTGTGTACACCATGGCAAGGGCCGGACTGGCCCACCACGTTGGGACGTCCAGGTCAGTCCGATTTTCTGGACAGTATATTTTATTTAAATAAATTAAAATATTTCTAAGTGTCCAAAAATCTTGAAATTTTGTGGGGGTGTAGGTCACCTATGGAAGTATCACTCTGTAAAATTTCAGATCCAAAATACATTTGAGTTGCCCGTGGTGTGGCTGGAAGTGGTCTGCTAGGCAGGGACGCCCAGGCTGGGGCATCTAGCCTGCTTCGTGGGCCCACCTCGATGTGTTGAATGTCCCACCACCCATCCATGTAGGGTCCTTAGGGGATTGATCATACTTGCCCCCTTTTTATTCAATTAGAACACATTAGGTGGATTTTTGGGCCATATACCCCAGGCCCATAGGACTGCCTACACATGGGACATCCCTGCCTTAGGCTACTGCTGGGCTTGCATTCTAACAGTCTGGCCCATTTCATATATGTATTGTATATCCTCTCTCATCTGGTGGGGCCCATAGTGATGTGTGTGAGCCATCCAGAATTAATTATACTAAGAAATACTTCTAAAGCTGAACTCCAACCAACCCAGAAATTTGGGTGGGCTGGAATTTGGCATTGAGCCCAATAATTGTTGCCTATAGATGTTCTTTGGGGCAATATGGCCCACTAGATTTGAGGAGGATTTATGTCAGTATCTTATCATCTTAATTTTTATTTTTTTGGGCTTAATTAGTGTATGATTAAAGGCCCATCCCAAATAGGATTCTTCTTGGGCTAGTCTCTTAGTCAAGTAAGGGCCTTATAGCCTTGGTTGGGCTGGAACTTTTGATAGGCCCATTGAACCCTTGGGTCCTATATTTACCATGTCATTGTGATGGGCCTTATGGGCCAAATACTCAAGTAGTTGGGCCCTTGTTTGCCCACTATAATAAATCCATACTTGGGCCGAGATGTGAGGCCCAACTTACATGTGTTAAAAATTTAAGAATTTTCCATATGTTGGGATAATGGGCTGCCCATTAGGCCTACTACAATGAATGAACCTATGACCCTTATGGTTGGGCCCTAACCTTGCTTAAGGGCCCACCAGGTTGCCTTTGTTTTTGGGCTTAGTGTATGGCCCACTAGGCCATGGGTTGATTGTGCCTTGGACCTTTCTTTACATATATAGTAGGCTACCTTTTGGGACCCAATTGAGGTTGGATGTCCTCCTTGGTGGCCCTAAGGTAGGCCCATAGAGGCCCTTATAGGTGGTTAAAGGCCCACCTTGGGCCTGGCTAGGACTGTTCCTCCTTAGGATTTTGACTCTCTTAGTTTGTGGGTCATCCCAAAGTACTGGGCTCCCACTAGAGGGCTTCTCTTCTTCTTAGAATACCTGTCGATGTGCCTAGATCTTGACCCTCCTTGGGACAGACGATTTCATATTCCTCAGGTAGCACACTTACATCATTGCGACCCATATGCATCATCTGTATGAATTGATTGCATTGTATAGTGGTCATTCAGGGATGGAGTTTCTCCCCTTTTGCACATTGAGTGCCTGAAACTTGTGCATGATCTGTGTGTGCGACTCATGCATTGGCATTGCATTTCATGAGGATACTGCCCTTGCTTCATCAGGGCCTTGCCTCCAAAGGGACATTTGTGGATGGCCGCATGTGTGGACACCGGAAATATTACTTGAGCATACTGGGTGCGTAGGATGCCCATGGGTGAGATTCCCAAAACTTCCATGGTACCAAGGATCTGCTCCAACACCGTGACCGGGTGAAATACATGAGCACACGAGGACCTTATACCGTTAGGTCGCGACTCCCACTGTCGTGTAGTCGGTTGGATAGGGGTGTAACCTTACCTGCCTGGTGTGAGGAGGCATTGCTAGGCTGAGTCTGACCAGCTCGTAAATGGGTCCGCTACCTTCAGGCCTTGTTGGTGATTAGTTGTCCACAGGCGGGTAGTGAGGTCTCTTACGCTCGTTTGACTGTGCGGGATCTGCAGAGCGGCAGTCATTCAGCAGTGTAATGGACCCCGGTGATTTCCCTATGATTGAAAATGTACTTGACTTATGGTTATGAGCATTGACATCACTTACATCGCATTAGCATTGGCTGTACAAGCCCCCCTTTCATACATTGCCTTGGTATGACACTCATTACTTATTGCATCGCATTCATGGTAAGCCTTGGTAAGACTAGTGATATGTTCATTGATTATGCTTCTCTCCTTATACCTCCTACTATTCTTCTGTGCACCATTGTCACACACTTACACCACCCTCTAAGCTTCTATAAGCTTATGCACGATTGATACGTGCAGGAGACTCTAGGTAGGCGCCGTAGCAGCAGAGCATGGAGTAGAGTTGAGCAGTGAGGACTCCAGTGTTGCTGATTTCTCTCTCTTTTCCTTTTATTCTCATGTATGTCCTTTTGGACCTTTTGGATGATTGTAAAAGTTTAAATTTTTAGTGGATTTTGTGATGTGTGCCTTTGTTATTCTCAGATGTACTTGCTGTGATCTTGAGTATGCTCGCATTGGAAGTGATTATATTGTTATGAAAATCCTCCTTGTAGGATCCCAGGATCGGAACCTACCTCAGGAGCCGAGAATGGGGTACTACGGAGGCTGTTGCGGCCAGAACCGGCCATCGGGTTCCTTGTGAGTCCGATTACCGAGTCTGGGGCGTGACAGGAGTTGGTATCAGAGCATAGCAGGTAATTCTGGAAAGACTAAGGATGACATCGCAGGTCTGCTAAGAACATGGGACAAGTAGTGTCCCAAGATCCTTCATTTCACTCCGTATTGAGCCTGTAATTGTCTTGATTCCTTGAGTCGTCATTATTTTGTAGACGATGCCGCGTGGACGTGGCTCCCGTGGTCGTGGCACCCGTGGTCGTGGTGCACGTGGACGAGGTGCCCGAGTTACCCCTTCTACTCGAGCACATCCGGCTCCCGTTGTTGAGGATCCGATTCCTGAGGTCCCGATCCGGCCTGTTCCTCCAGTTGAGCCCGTAGCGCCCATACCTCCAGTTGCTCCGGTTCCCCCACCTATTCCCCCTACTGAGGCTCCTGCTCCGCCGGCCGCCCCCGTGCCTCCACCTGAGGCGAGTGCCGCCCCTGCCTTTCCGACAGTACCTATAGGAGCCGAGCATTTCCAGCAGTTGATGCAGCTTGTTGCCACCGCATTGCAGACCCGTCAGCCTGCTACCGCTGAGGTTTCTGGGCAGTCTGACTTACCGCGTGCTAGTGCGATAGCTCGAGAGTTCCGACAGCATGATCCCCCGAGGTTTAGTGGTGACCCTGACCCTTCTGCTGCCGAGGCTTGGCGCACTGAGGTTGCGAGGATTTTTGACACTATTCAGTGTCCTGCGGGTCAGAGAGTATCCCTTGCGACATATCTTCTTCAGGGTGAGGCCCGTCACTGGTGGTCATCCGTATCTAGGATGGTCGGGCCTCAGTTTGCTTGGACATGGGAGGAGTTCGTGGTCCGTTTCGACCAGAAGTTCTTCCCTGAGCAGGTTCAGATCCAGCGGGCGATCGAGTTTGAGACCCTAGTACAGGGTGATATGACCGTATCTCAGTATGAGGCCCGTTTCTTAGCCTTATCTAGATTTGCTCCTCATCCAGCGATGAGAAGATGAGGGCTCGTCATTTTGTGATTGGTTTGCGTCCTGCCCTTCGCAATCGTGTGGTAGGGCATTGTTTAGAGACGTTTGACCAGGTCGTTCATCGGGCACTGGTTTATGAGGAGGATCGGGCTATGACCCAGAGGTCAGAGAGCAGAGTTCCGGTGGAGACCGGAAGAGGAGGGCACCAGCCGGCATCCAGGCAGCTCCGTCGGCAGAGGAGGAGGGGCAGATCAGGATTTCGGCCTGTGGTTCAGTTAGTAGCTTCTTCATCATCATCAGCACCGCCGCCGCTTCATCTTCCGGCCCCTTTTCTGGTGTATGCTCGACTGTGGACAGTCGGGCATCGGAGGCGTGAGTGTCCTCTCCCCATTCAGCAGCAGAGCCACCGCAGTTGCCTCCTCCTCGTCCTCCTCGGCAGCAGCAGCTCAGCTTCCACCCGCCGCTCCTAGGGCTCCTCCTCGCAGCAGAGGCAGCAGAACCTCCTCGGCAGCAAAGAAGCAAAGACAGGCAGAGACAAGCAGCCGCAGCACAGCAGAGGGGATATCCGCATGTCCGGTCCCCGGGTCCAAGATGTATCGCAGCCAGAGTACAGACTCAGACCCTCGCCTTCCGGGTTGCTTCCCTACCACTCAGGGCCGCTTCTATTCTGCACAGCAGTCCCAGGACCCGCAATCATCGACCGGTGGAGTAGTCGAGGTATTCTTCTTGTTTCTTCTGCATTGCTCATGTTTTATTTGATTCTCGTGCCTCCCATTCTTTTATAGATGAGCAGTTTTGTCGATTCCGGTATTCCATCGGAGTCCATGTCCGAAGCTTTGACCATTTCGACTCCCATGGGAAAGTCTATTATGTTGACCCGTCGCCGTCCTTCTTACCGGTGTTAGTAGGCGAGATATTCCTTCCCCGCCGATCTGCTTCGTGATGCCGATGTCGAGGTTTTGATGTGATCTGGGTATGGATCGGCGTGCAGAGTATGGTGCCGTCTTAGACTGTGCCGCGAGGAAGGTTACGTTTCACATTCCAGGCTTGCCAGTGTTCCAGTTCGTCGCCGAGCCCAGAGAAGAGCCATTATCTAGTTTCTTGGGCTCGGTCATTGAGGATTCTGTGGCAGAGAGTATTGAGCAGCTGCCAGTTGTTTGTGAGTACCCGGATGTGTTTCAGGAGATACCGGGTTTACCGCCGCGTCGGCAGGTGGAGTTCCAGATTGATTTGGTACCCGGTACTGCGCCCATCTCGAAGGCCCCCTACCGGATGGCACCATTGGAGTTGAGGGAACTACAGGAGCAGTTGGATGAGCTCCGGGAGTTAGGTTTCATTCGTCCTAGTAGTTCACCTTGGGGAGCCCCGGTATTGTTTGTGAAGAAGAAGGATGGTTCGTTGCGACTCTGTGTAGATTATCGTGAGCTCAATAGAGTCACCATTAAGAACCGATACCCGCTTCCCCGTATTGATGACTTGTTCGATCAGTTGCAGGGTGCACAGTATTTTTCTAAGATAGACTTGCGTTCTGGTTACCATCAGATTCGGGTCCGAGAGGAGGACATTCCGAAGACGGCTTTCCGGACACGTTATGGTCACTTCGAGTTCCTGGTCATGTCATTTGGACTGACCAATGCGCCCGCTATCTTCATGCAGCTGATGAATGAGGTTTTTCGACCGTTCCTTGATCAATTCGTGGTGGTATTCATTGATGATATTCTTGTATATTCGAGGACTCGAGAAGACCATGCTGAGCACCTGCGGATTGTGCTTGAGACCCTCCGTGCCCACCAGCTGTATGCGAAGCTGGAGAAGTGTGAGTTTTGGCAGGAGGAGATGAAGTTCCTCGGTCACGTGGTGACGAGGGAGGGTGTCGCTGTGGACCCCTCGAAGGTTGATGCAGTGCGTCGGTGGGGCCAGCCCAAGAACGCGTCCGAGATTCGCAGCTTCCTTGGTCTAGCGGGATATTACCGACGGTTTATCGAGAGTTTTTCCCGTATTGCAGCACCGCTAACCCGGTTGACGCGGAAGGGCGTCGAGTTCATCTCGGAGTGACGCTTGCGAGAAGGCATTTACAGTTGAAGGACCGCCTCACGTCCGCTCCTGTTCTCACTATTCCCGATGGGAGTGAGGGTTTTGTTGTTTTTACCGATGCCTCCGAGTTGGCTTGGGTGTCAGATCGATGCGGCATGGGAAGCCGATGGCGTATGCCTCGCGCCACCAAGGTCCATGAGCTGAACTACCCCACTCATGATTTGGAGCTCGCAGCAGTTGTCTTCGCACTGAAGGTGTGGAGGCATTATCTATACGGGGTCAGGTTCGAGCTCTTTACGGATCATAAGAGCTTGAAGTATCTATTTTCACAGTCTGAGTTGAACTTGCGGCAGAGGCGATGGATGGAGTTGCTGAAAGATTATGATTTTGACCTTCAGTACCACCCGGGCAAGGCAAATGTGGTGGCGGACGCGCTCAGCCGTCAGCCACGAGGCCTGGTGGCACAGATGATGGTGCTCGAGGATGTATCAGAGTTTGACTTTGAGTTCGGTCTGCAGTCTTCCATTGTTCAGCTTTCGAGCTTGTCGATTCAACCCTCTTTAGTGGCTAGGGTGATCGAGGCTCAGCAGACGAACGAGTCACTTCAGGAGTATCGAGCAGAAGCCACATCCGTGGAGCAGTCAGACTGGCAGATTGGTTCCGATGGTGGATTACGCTTTAGAGGCCGGTTGTGTGTCCCAGATGTGCCAGAGTTGCGTCATGATTTGATGACCGAGGCACACCGATCGAGACTTACTATCCACCCGGGCTCCACGAAGATGTATCGTGATATGAGGAGGCAGTACTTCTGGCAGGGGATGAAGTGCCAGATTGCCAGTTTTGTGGCCGAGTGTGACACATGCCAACGTGTCAAGGCCGATCATCAGAGACCCCCTGGTCCCTTGCAGCCGTTGAGCGTTTCAGAGTGGAAGTGGGAGCACCTATCGATAAACTTTATTGCAGGTTTGCCGAGGACTCAGCGCGGTCATGATACCATTTGGGTTATCGTCGATTGTCTAACGAAGTTGGCTCATTTTATTCCAGTACGTACTTCCTGGTCTATGGACCGGTTAGCTAGGATATTCATTGAGAAGATAGTGAGACTGTACGGCATCCCAGTTTCGATCGTTTCAAACAGAGACTCCAGATTTACGTCTCAGTTTTGGAGGAGTTTTCAACAGGCATTGGGGGTCACTTTGCATCTCAGCACCGCTTATCATCCGCAGACAGATGGGCAGACCGAAAGGGTCAACCAGATCCTTGAGGATATGCTCAGGGCTTGTGTGATCAACTTTGCGGGTAGTTGGGACGAGCATATGCGCCTTGTCGAGTTCCTATACAATAACAACTATCAGGCAACTATCAGTATGGCTCCTTTTTGGGCACTTTATGGCAGACTGTGCAGATCTCCTAGTTGTTGGACCGAGGTTGGAGAGCGTCGTCTCTTAGGTCTCAAGCTTGTGCTACAGACATCAGAGGTTATTGATGTTATCAGGCAGAGGTTAGAACCGGTAGAAGAGTTTTGCTGATCGTCGGCGTCGACCCCTCGAGTTCGCAGTAGGGGACATGGTGTATCTCAAGGTCTCGCCTATGAAGGGCGTGGTTCGCTTTGGTGTGAAGGGCAAGCTTGCCCCGAGATTCATCGGACCTTTTGAGATTACCGAGCGCGTGGGCGCTGTGGCCTATAGGCTTGCCTTACCTCCTGAGTTGTCTGCAATCCATGACGTGTTTCATGTTTCTATGTTGCGGAGATGTGGGTCGGACACTATTCCTGTGATTGATTGGCAGCCACTTGAGGTCCGTGAGGATGCTTCTTATATTGAGCAGCCGATTCGTATCCTTGATCGGAAGGAGCAGGTCCTCAGGACCAAGGTCATTCCCTTAGTGAAGGTGCAATGGGGTCATCATTCAGAGGCCGAGGCGTCTTGGGAACGTGAGGCCGAGATTAGAGAGCGTTATCCCCATTTGTTTGATGATTGATTGATATATGATTGTTTGTATTGCCTTCCTTATATGATGATTGCTATATGATGGTGGTGTTTTGTCTTTTATTTTGTCTAAGATTGTTTAATTTCGAGGACGAAATTTCTTTGTTGGTGGGGAGGGTTGTGAGACCCGACCCGAGTTCACATGTGTGCATGTGTGTGTGTGAGTATGCATTCCGTCCATCTTGATCCCGCGGTCCTACCGGTCGAATCCCGGCGACCCGTGACCCTTGGATAGTGTTTGCGGTCATCCGTGAGCCCAGTCATGAAGACCCGACTCGGATCGAGTTGAGACCTATACCATTGTGACCGCATCGTCGTTGCGATTCCAACGACGCGTCTTGTGCATTCATCCGACTTATAGATCAAAAGTTGTGAGCATTTCATCATGTGGCCCACTTTTTGTACAAAAGCATATGGACCACTCTCCTGCACAAGTTCCCATGCACACCACCCACACACACTACAATTCCCATGGAATAAACACTACCCATCCTAAACACTACCCACACCTAACCTACCCTAGCAAGCATTGTTTGTATCACCATAGGTTATGATTTCTTTCTCTAACCAAGGAGGGAGAGTAATGATGACTCCCCTACAACCTTTCCTTTCTCTCTCTCCTCCTTCATTCTCTCATTTTCCTCTTTCATGGAAGAATTTCCAGCCCTCCCTCTCCCAATTTCCAGCAACTTTCCCTTCCTTTCTTCCTCCATCTAGCCATCACAAACTCATCTTGACCATTGAACCTTTAAGCTTGGAGCTTGGAGTACCTAGTGTTGGTGGTAGCTTGAAGATTCAAGGTGGGTGATTATAATTGTTGATCTTATTTTCTAACCTTTGATCTTTTTTCTTTCTAGATGGATCATATGGGACCCACCAATCCATGGTGGGGATCCCATTTGATCCCATGGATGTGGCCCTTTGGCCCATCCTACATGCATGTCATGATCCATGATGGGGCCATTCTCCATGGACCCCATCATGATGTATTTTATAATCCACTCCATCTTAAGGTCATCTAGACCCTAAGGATCATGTTGGGATGGCATCCCAACCATCCATAACAATTATATATCATGCATGTAGTGATTTTTTTGTTGCATGTAAAATCAATGTAGTTGTATGGGTATGATTCACTCTTGGGAGGGCCCACTAGTGGCGGGGCCCTACCCCCATGGCCGGATTACTCTATTTCCTTCTTCTCTTTTCTCTGATGTATGGATGATAGTGTGTGTGTGGCCCATTTATAGTGGGCCTTGGATGTCCCAAAATAAATAAAAATAAAAATCCAGCAAGGTGGGATGCTCTTATCACCTAACTCCATGATCATCGGACACCTTAATCAAATGCATGCAAGTGTCCTAGTTCTAGTATGTGATTTGGACTTATGTGGGGCCCACTGAGGAAGGCCACACACCCTTTTTATGGCTGAGATTATTGAGATATAGGCTGATGTGTCCAGCCATGTATTGCTGTCCAAAAACTTGGACTGTTGCATGGATTGTCATGTTCAATCTTTGGCATGGATTTTTGGATCATGATTGTCATCATTTTCTTTATAAGTATGGAGTGTAATGAGAAGGTGTGGACCCCACCATGAGGTGTGATGGGTCATACCTCAGATGGTCCATGATATGGTACCCAAAAAGGAGGCCCATAGGGGTGGGCGGTCCACCTTGTTGGGCTGTCCAACCCACATGTATGGAGGGAAAACATACACTTGAGCTTGGTTTCTCTGAAGGATGGGCCACTTTTATGGACCCCACCTTACCTTATTTTATGAAGAAAATACTAAACCTCCATTTTTCCCCTCTTGGATGAAGGTTGGGCCCACCTTATTGGGTAAACAATGCATGGACAGCAACATCCCTTCCTGGACAGATTGAAATTCTTAATTTAATTAAAATATTTATGAGTATCCAAAAATCATAAAATTTTACAGAGAGGTGGTTCACTTATGGTAGGACCCACCTACAAAATTTTGGGGCCAATGGACACCTGTACACACCATGGTGGTGGCTGGACTGGCCCATTACAATACGGTGTCCAGATCAGTCCGATTTTTAGGACAGATTGATTTCTTTAAATAAATTAAAATATTTATATATGTCTAAAAATTTTGAAATTTTGTGGAGATATGTTCCACCCATTCTAGGACCCACTTACCAAATTTCAGGGCCAATGGACCTCTGTGTACACCATGGCAAGGGCCGGACTGGCCCACCACGTTGGGACGTCCAGGTCAGTCCGATTTTCTGGACAGTCTATTTTATTTAAATAAATTAAAATATTTCTAAGTGTCCAAAAATCTTGAAATTTTGTGGGGGTGTAGGTCACCTATGGAAGTATCACTCTGTAAAATTTCAGATCCAAAATACATTTGAGTTGCCCGTGGTGTGGCTGGAAGTGGTCTGCTAGGCAGGGACGCCCAGGCTGGGGCATCTAGCCTGCTTCGTGGGCCCACCTCGATGTGTTGAATGTCCCACCACCCATCCATGTAGGGTCCTTAGGGGATTGATCATACTTGTTCAATTAGAACACATTAGGTGGATTTTTGGGCCATATACCCCAGGCCCATAGGACTGCCTACACATGGGACATCCCTGCCTTAGGCTACTGCTGGGCTTGCATTCTAACAGTCTGGCCCATTTCATATATGTATTGTATATCCTCTCTCATCTGGTGGGGCCCACAGTGATGTGTGTGAGCCATCCAGAATTAATTATACTAAGAAATACTTCTAATACTGAACTCCAACCAACCCAGAAATTTGGGTGGGCTGGAATTTGGCATTGAGCCCAATAATTGTTGCCTATAGATGTTCTTTGGGGCAATATGGCCCACTAGATTTGAGGAGGATTTATGTCAGTATCTTATCATCTTAATTTTTATTTTTTGGGCTTAATTAGTGTATGATTAAAGGCCCATCCCAAATAGGATTCTTCTTGGGCTAGTCTCTTAGTCAAGTAAGGGCCTTATAGCCTTGGTTGGGTGGAACTTTTGATAGGCCCATTGAACCCTTGGGTCCTATATTTACCATGTCATTGTGATGGGCCTTATGGGCCAAATACTCAAGTAGTTGGGCCCTTGTTTGCCCACTATAATAAATCCATACTTGGGCCGAGATGTGAGGCCCAACTTACATGTGTTAAAAATTTAAGAATTTTCCATATGTTGGGATAATGGGCTGCCCATTAGGCCTACTACAATGAATGAACCTATGACCCTTATGGTTGGGCCCTAACCTTGCTTAAGGGCCCACCAGGTTGCCTTTGTTTTTGGGCTTAGTGTATGGCCCACTAGGCCATGGGTTGATTGTGCCTTGGACCTTTCTTTACATATATAGTAGGCTACCTTTTGGGACCCAGTTGAGGTTGGATGTCCTCCTTGGTGGCCCTAAGGTAGGCCCATAGAGGCCCTTATAGGTGGTTAAAGGCCCACCTTGGGCCTGGCTAGGACTGTTCCTCCTTAGGATTTTGACTCTCTTAGTTTGTGGGTCATCCCAAAGTACTGGGCTCCCACTAGAGGGCTTCTCTTCTTCTTAGAATACCTGTCGATGTGCCTAGATCTTGACCCTCCTTGGGACAGACGATTTCATATTCCTCAGGTAGCACACTTACATCATTGCGACCCATATGCATCATCTGTATGAATTGATTGCATTGTATAGTGGTCATTCAGGGATGGAGTTTCTCCCCTTTTGCACATTGAGTGCCTGAAACTTGTGCATGATCTGTGTGTGCGACTCATGCATTGGCATTGCATTTCATGAGGATACTGCCCTTGCTTCATCAGGGCCTTGCCTCCAAAGGGACATTTGTGGATGGCCGCATGTGTGGACACCGGAAATATTACTTGAGCATACTGGGTGCGTAGGATGCCCATGGGTGAGATTCCCAAAACTTCCATGGTACCAAGGATCTGCTCCAACGCCGTGACCGGGTGGAATACATGAGCGCACGAGGGCCTTATACCGTTAGGCCGCGACTCCCACTGTCGTGTAGTCGGTTGGATAGGGGTGTGGCCTTACCTGCCTGGTGTGAGGAGGCATTGCTAGGCTGAGTCTGACCAGCTCGTAAATGGGTCCGCTACCTTCAGGCCTTGTTGGTGATTAGTTGTCCACAGGCGGGTAGTGAGGTCTCTTACGCTCGTTTGACTGTGCGGGATCTGCAGAGCGGCAGTCATTCAGCAGTGTAATGGACCCCGGTGATTTCCTTATGATTGAAAATGTACTTGACTTATGGTTATGAGCATTGACATCACTTACATCGCATTAGCATTGGCTGTACAAGCCCCCCTTTCATACATTGCCTTGGTATGACACTCATTACTTATTGCATCGCATTCATGGTAAGCCTTGGTAAGACTAGTGATATGTTCATTGATTATGCTTCTCTCCTTATACCTCCTACTATTCTTCTGTGCACCATTGTCACACACTTACACCACCCTCTAAGCTTCTATAAGCTTATGCACGATTGATACGTGCAGGAGACTCTAGGTAGGCGCCGTAGCAGCAGAGCGTGGAGTAGAGTTGAGCAGTGAGGACTCCAGTGTTGCTGATTTCTCTCTCTTTTCCTTTTATTCTCATGTATGTCCTTTTGGACCTTTTGGATGATTGTAAAAGTTTAAATTTTTAGTGGATTTTGTGATGTGTGCCTTTGTTATTCTCGATGTACTTGCTGTGATCTTGAGTATGCTCGCATTGGAAGTGATTATATTGTTATGAAAATCCTCCTTGTAGGATCCCAGGATCGGAACCTACCTCAGGAGCCGACAAGCCAGTTAGAGGATCTAATCACAAAGGCTATTAGAGATATGTAGATATAATAACTAGCTTAGTGTTGTGTGCTTATGTGTGGAATGTGCTTCTTGTTGATGAATCGCATTCATTTAATCATGTATACTAAATTAAACATTCAAGCATATATAAGCATGATTAAAAAGATGCACAAATGACAATTCCAAACACAAGCATTTATAGTGGTTTGGCTACGTCCCTACTCCCCTCTCGGCACCACACTCAATCCCAAAGTGCACTGAATTTCACAATCAAAGGTTTTAAACAGGTTCACCTATAACCTTCATAGTCTTGCACTAAGGACACAAATTTATACTCTCCATAAGAGCAAAGTTCATAAACCAAGAACCCATCGTTTAGGCCCACCAGCCAAGGTCCCACATAAGGCACCTTACGTTTAGTCCCACCGGCCTAGGTCCCACACAAGGCACCTGACGTTTAGGCCCACTGGCCAAGGTCTCACACAAGGCACCTACTTTTAGGCCCACCAACCAAAGTCCCACACAAGGAACCTAAACGAGTGTTGAGGGTCAAATATTGCATATTGGACCTCATTTATTACTTATTTTTATGAACATGATACTACTTAATGTTCTATTTTACTCATGTTTGTGTTGCAAGGTGAATTTAAGAGCTAGGATTGAAAAAGGTGTTAAAAGCATGGATTTGATGATCAAGAATCACCAAGGCAAGGGATGGATCTTAAAAGGCCAAGATTGAAGAATTCACATGCTAAAGATCCAAGAAAACCAAGTGAGGAATGAAGAGCATTGAAGACTTGAAGTGAAGAAGAGGAATCTTGAAATTATCTTGAAAACAAACATATTCTTAAAAGTGTCCTGAAGAAGCATATTCTGAAATGCTGGGGCATTCTATGAAATTGTGCAGAGTGAAGCCTATTTTGGGAAACTGCATAAATTTGAGGCAATTTTTGAGTTTTCCAACTAGGAAATTGGATTGCATACTGAGTTACTCAGTACGCTCTTATCGTACTGAGTAAACTCAGTTGGGATCACTTGGAATGTACGTGGTTTATCCATGCCATCCATCCATTGTTTCAGCTCATTTTACTGGTTTAGACAAAAATTTAAGCATATACAAAACTCAAGTCGACCACACCATAGGAAACAGTGAGAATAATGACTTCCACCATTGAAATCCTTCTAGGGCCCACAGTGATGTTTATTTGTCATCCAGCCTGTTCATGAGATCACACAAACATGGATGAAGGGAAAACACAATTAACAGCTTGATCCAAAACTTCTTTGGCCCCTAAAAATTTTTCAATGGTAGATTTTTAATTTACATTATTTCCTATGGTGAGGTCTACTTGAGCTTTGTATATACTTAATTTTTGGACTCAAGCCCTAAAATTATCTGTTAAAATGGACGAACGGAGTGGATAAAATACATAAATCATGGTGGACCCTACAAAGTTTACTCAGTACGATTATCATACTGAGTTACTCACTATGTAATCCGCTTCCTCCAACTATATGCGAAAGTTAGAGTTCCACAACTATAAATAGGGTTCCCTAGGATGTTCCTAGGCATCTTTTAGGGTTTGTGGAGTGGAGTAAAAGTGTCGAGAAGCTGTCGCTAGGAGTTTTTCTTTCATTTCCTTAGTTGTTTTTATGCTATTCTTAAGAGATTCTAATTCAATCATGTCTATGGTTGGCTACACCTCTTAGCTAGGGCTAAGAGGTGAAGCTTGTAGTGTGATGGGATGTTTTATATTACTTTGATTCATGTTTAAGTTGAACTATCTTTGATTCTAGTTTGATTATAAGAAATACTTTCAGTTTTTAATGGTTTGTTGTGACTTAAATTGCGATAGCTTTCAATATGTTCTTTCATGTATTAAGATTGTGAAATTAGGAAATTCCGTTGTTCCCCATGTTCACATGGGCATGGTGGGGTGATGGAATCCTTCTAATCTTCATGATTCTCTTATGATTGGTTGTGGGATTGGTAAATCCTGTTATTTGCCTTGTCTCATGGGCATGGTTTTGTGATGGAATCACTTCCAGTTCTCACACCTCTCATCCATTGAGAATTAGGTCAAAGGAAGTTCAGATTTGGTTTTACGGAGATATCTTCCAATTGGATAAGATGGGACTCTGATTTCAGTTACTTCACTGATCAAACATAGATCTCCCTGATCTGTACAAGTGGATCCTTGGAAACCCTAGTTTCCCACCTTTGAATTTCTTAAGCTTTTCATTAAATCTCTCACAATTACTCTCTATACTTCCAGACATAGGTTTTCATCCTCTTCTAGTTCTAGTTCTAGTTGCTTTCAAAAAACACACAAGATTAGTACCTATGGATTCAACCTCGGTCTCACCGAGATTATTACTACATCGCAGCCCTACACTTGGGGTTGTGAACAAGTTTTTGACGCCGTTCTAAGGATTGATGGTTGCATTTTCTAGATTTGATTAATTTTGGAATTAGAGAAGATTAGATAAGATAGGATAGGATAAGATAAGATAAGATGAGATAAGATAAGATAAGATAAGATAAGATAAGATAAGATAAGATATGATAGGATAAGATAAGATTAGATAAGATAGGATAAGATAAGATAAGATAAGATAGGATAGGATAGGATAGGATAAGATAAGATAAGATTAGAGTTATTTCTAATTTGTTTTTAGAAACTTTCCTTTTTCATTTTTAGAAACTAGGTGGCTTTTTTAGAAACTTTCCTAATTAGTTTAAAGAAACTTTCCTTTCTCGTTTTTAGAAACTAAGTTACTTTTTTTAGAAACTTTCCTATCTGTTCTAAGAAACTTTCCTTCTTTTTCTTTTCAGAAACTAGGTTGTTTTTTAAGAAACTAATTCACTTTCTTTTTTTTTTTTTTAGGATCCTAACATAGAAACTTCTAATTTGGTAACTTCTTTCTAATTCTCTCCCTTTCTATTTCTGGATTTCTATTTTCCTTTTTCTTTTTAGGTTTAGCATAGATTCTGAAATTGAGGGCTGAGAGTGTTTCATGCCCAAGTGGGTCCGTGACAACACTCGACGTCTCTTGAGTAAATGAGGATTGGTTGAGGAGTTATCTATCCATCACATTATTAAACACCACTTGAGATCTACAGAGTTAACCGAAGTTATAGCTGTAAATCAACTGGCCAATTAACCTCCAAATCCACCCCGACCTAGGGTGGAGGAAATCTAGGATGAGAATGAGGTGCATCAAGCACCCCCGCCTCGTACATTGCGAGACTATTTACAACCGGCGGGGGTGAGCACACCCTCATGCATGGTTTTTCCAGAAAATAAGGAACATATGGATATTAAGCCAGGGGTGATCCAACTCCTTCAAAATTTCCATGGATTTGAATATGAAAGTCCATATCTACACTTGAACGAGTTTGACAAGATTATAATCACTTTATATTTTCCCAACGTGTCTGAGGACAAGGTCAAACTAAAACTTTTTCCCTTCTCTTTGAAAGAGAAGGCTAAGGCATGATTGCATTCACTACATCCCCGATCTATTGGCACATGGAATGACATAATAAGGGAATTCATAAAGAATTTTTTTCACATCATAAAATGAACACCCTTAGAAAGTCAATCATGAACTTCGCCCAAAAGGAGGATGAAACATTCTTTCAATATTGGGAGTGGTTCAAGGATCTTATCAGTTCATGCCCACAACACGGTTTTGAAACTTGGCGCATTACACACTTTTCTATGATGGTCTGACATCTTCCATGCGCCAATTGGTCGAGACAATGTGTAATGGGAAATTCATGAATAAAAATGTCGATGATGTGTGGGACTACTTGGATAAACTTATTGAAAATGCACAATCATGGGACACCTACCCAAAATCAAGTACCACTTCTAAGCCCACTCAATCAAAGGAAACTATTTGTGGTATTTGTGAACGGATTATACCCTCTGAAAGAGGATGATGACATCAATGCTAAAGTAGTTAATCTTATGAGGAAATTCGAGGCCATGGAACTAAAGAAGGATAAGGTTAAGGAAACTATTTGTGGTATTTGTGATTGCAATGTTCACACAACTGAAAAATGTCCAACATTACCTGCCTTTCGAGAGGTGCCGAATGAGGAATCTAATGTCGAGAATAATTATAAAGACCTTTCAATGGACCTGCCTCCAATACATACAATCTTAGTTGGAGAAATCATCCAAACTTCAGTTGGAGGACTGGACAAACTGCTACCCTTTAAGGTTTCTTTAGTTAAAATCCAAATCAAGGGAAACCTCAAGAGGATCTAGTTCAAAACATATTCAAGACCAAGAGCTACTCAACCAGGATATCAGATTAGCATTGGAACACTTGCATCATCTATTCAAAGGATAGAGTCGCACTTAAAAATTGGGAGAAATGGGATGCTTCCTACTCAACCTCTCCCTAATCACAAACCACAATATGAGATAAGTGATCCAAGCTCTTCAAATCAAATCGAGCAAGATAAGTCTATCACCACTCTTAGGAGTGGGAAGATAATTGACAAATTTATTCCGGTAAGGGCTAAAAAGTTTAAGGACCCAGAAGAGGACAATGATGATAGACTTACCACCACTCCACAATAATTGAAACCGAAACTTCCATACAAGCCGATTGCCCCATTCCCCCAATAGTTGGTTGCACCAAAATATCTCACTAACTCTCAGGACATTCTGGAGGTGTTGAAACAGGTGAAGGTCAATATTCCTTTACTAGATGCAGTTAAACAAATTTCACAAGCAATCGAGTATAGTGCTAATTACCCCAAAAACAACTACTTAAGGAAAGATTAGCACAAAATTTCCAAGGCCGTTACAAAGAAGTGCCACAAAAATACAAAGATCCCCGTAGCCCAACCATACTTTGTGTAATTGAGAACTACCGAATTGAGAACGCACTTCTTGACTTAGGAGCGAGCGTAAATCTGATTCCTTACTCGGTTTACAAATAATTAGGTTTGGGTGAATTGAAACCCACCCTAACCACATTACAACTTGTTGATCACTCAGTTCATGCACCGAGAGAGGTAATTGAGGATGTGTTAGTCCAGGCTGATAGATTCTACTACCTGGTAGATTTTATCGTCCTGAATATGCAACCCATTAGTAATATGAGCACTCAAATTCCCGTGATTCTTGGTCACCCATTCCTCGCCACTTCAAACGGAATCATTAATTGTAGGAATGGAGTCATGAGTATTTCTTTCAGGAATATGACATTAGAGTTGGATATCTTTTTCAACACAAGCAAACAGTTAGAGGATGATGACAATTTTCACGACATTAACATGATTGACTCTTTTTTGGAAGATAAAACACTTTTAACCTTATCCTCTGACCCTCTAAAGATGTGCCTGGGCCACTCCCATGATTTTGATGATGATATAATGAGGGAGATGGGGACCAGTTGAATACTATGCCGGTAGTTAAAGTTAACCGGTGGAGGCCATAATTCAAAGAATTGCCCCAAACTTATGTAGTGCCTCTACCGTCTAAGCTCAAGGCACCGAAGCTTAACCTAAAACCTTTGCCCTCTGATTTGAATATGTCTCTTTAGGTCGAGATGAGACATACCCAATGGTAATTTCTTCCCACCTTGAGCAAGAACTAGAGAGTATGCTCATATCTATTCTCATTGAACATAAGGGAGCCCTTGGATGGTCAATTGCAGACCTCAAGGGAATTGACCCTTTGATTTGTACCCACCGCATTCATCTTGAGGATAATGCGAAAACCTCACGATAACCACAACGTAGACCAAACTCAAATATGAAGGTAGTGGTTAAGGCCGAGGTTCCTATGCTATTAGATATGGGTATCATATACCCAATATTCAATAGTCAATGGGTGAGTCCAATTCAGGTGGTTCCTGAGAAGTCCAGAATCACCATCATAGCAAATGCCACCAATTAACTCGTGCCAACTAGAGTTACTACTAGTTGGAGAATGTGCATTGACTACAGTAAGATGAATACCATCACGAGGAAGGACCACTTTTGTTTGCCCTTCATTGATCAAATTTTGTAAAGGCTAGATGGTCATTCCTATTACTGTTTCCTTGACGGATATTCGGGCTACAATCAGATTGAGATAGCCCCTTGAAGATTAAGAAAAGACCATGTTCACATGTCCTTTTGGTACCTTTGCTTACCAAAGGATGTCATTTGGACTGTGTAATGCTCCTGCCACCTTTCAGCGAAGTATGATGAGTATTTTTTCTGATATAGTGGGATAATATTTAGAGGTCTTCATGGACGATTTCTCAATTTTTGGTCCATCCTTCAGCAAATGATTAGAAAATTTTAAAAATGTGTTAAAGTGATGTGAGGAAAAGAACTTGGTACTGAATTAGGAGAAGTGCCACTTCATGGTTCGTAAGGGAATTGTCCGTGGACATATCATCTTGTCCAAGGGAATTAAGGTAAATAGGGCTAAGATTGACCTTATCTCTAACTTACCTCCACCCAGGAACATACGAGACGTGCGATCCCTCCTAGGACATGCCAGGTTTTACAGATTTATAAAAGGACTTTAGTCACCTCTCTTATCCTCTATGTAATATACTTGAAAAGGATGCATCATACGAGTGGACTGAGCAATGTTAGGAAGCTTTTACTAAGCTCAAAGGCATGTTAACCACTGCACTTATCTGAAATTGCGGTAATGACTGCTTTCGTTGAAGTATGAATATGCCAAGATGCCCTAGAGGGGGGTGAATAGGACTTTTTAATATTTTATGATAATTTAAAAACCTATTAACCCTATCCTAAATAAATAAGAAAGTATCAAGATTTCTTCAAAACTAACTCTGATGCCATCTAAGACAATTAGAGGATCCTATAACAAAACTATTTAAAAGATAAACAAGATGCAAAATATAGTTTATGATGGCTGTGACTGTGTGTGAGATGTGATTCTACTTAGTTCCAAATAATCATGTATGCATGAGATATGAGAATATTTAGAGAAATCACACAAGTAGTAGAAGTAAATGGCAATCTCAAACACAGTTGTTTTTATAGTGGTTCGACTACTTGTCTACTCCACTTCCGGCGGACACCCTCAACCCTTGAGTGTACTAGATCTCACTAACAGAGGTTTCACATCAGGTTCACCTCAAACCGGAGGTTTCAAATCAGGTTCACCTTAAACAAGTACAACTTATTCTAGGCTGACTCTAACATGTCTCCACGACAGAAGTTTATGCCCCACACAGGAGTAAAGGTCAACACACAACACCCAACTTTTACGCCACACAGGCTAAGGATCCACACACGGAACCTACTAGTTTATGCTCCCATGAGCAAGGATCAACACACAACACCTAGGTTTTAGGCCACATAGGTTAAGGACCTACACAAGGACCTAACAGTTTTTACTCTCCACAGAATAAGGGTCAACACAGAGCACCCCAATGTACACTCCCGTCGGAGGCCTCCTATGATGACTTGAAAGGGGTGAGAAGTACCTTTGACTCAATCCTACAAAAGGAATGATCACAAGGGTTCTCTAGACTCTAATGACTCACAGATAAGTAGATGAGCCCCATTCAGCACATTGATGAAGATCTCCTCCTTTGATGATGAAGAATCTTCAGCTACCTTGAACTGCAACTCGGATGATGTACCAATGTAAGGTAACGGATTGGGTCAAGGTTACGATGGAATCCTACTTTATTAAATATTTTCCTATAAAGGAGACAGAGCAATTTCAATCATCTATGCATTCAAGGTATCCCAACTTAATGAATTTCCATTAAGGTGGTAGCTGCAGGATCCTCGAATACGGAAGTTCATTCCCCAATCTACTCCATTGATTATAAATGATAAGGGTGGATTGGAAGATGAACTCCCATGAAAGAAAAGGCTTAGCGTATATGATCTGGGTTTAAACACTCAAAAGCACTCTTTATTTTCTCCACCAACAATTAAGGAAAAGATCTCATTAAATAGGCAAAAGGTTCCAATGGATATAAAACGGTCATATTTTTGACAGAGTTCGATATCATCGAGCAGGTTCGATATCATCGAGCATATACTCTCAATAACATCGACTGACTGCTCGATGATACAAACTCAAACTGTCAAACGCTTTTGAAACTTTTACTAACTGGTCGAGAAAATCGAACACACATCGATATCATCAAATTTCGATCTCTGATTTCATTGACACTGGGTTTGATTCCGCGACATTTTAAAATGTGAGAGCAATTACCTTTAAAACTTAAAGGTATATGATATGATCGAGCATCACTTGATATCATTAGAATTTGAATGTCGATGGTATCGATGACAGTGTCAATTCATCGATAATTCCAAGGAATTTTCCTATAAGCTTGCCGGACAGTTTATGTCCTATTTCGATGACATCGACCTAGCCTCAATATGATCAATATTTAAATATCGATTCTATCGAGTGATCCTCAATCCAAGAAGGCTTAACCTGAAAACTTGTTGGATAGATTTGTGTTCCAATCCGATATCATCGAAGTTCTACCGATATCATCGAGATTTGAATTTCGAGGATATCGAGGAGCCCTTTGATATATGAAGAATTACATGATTTTCCTTAATAGTATTTTAGACACAACTAACCAAATGTCGATTTTATCGAGTCAACTCGATGGACTTGAGATTCAAAATTCGATGATATCGAACAGTCCATCGATTCATCGATAATTTCGTCTAGAGTTCTTTGTGGTTGCTGGACATCTAAAGTCCTCAATTCGATAGTATCGAGTGAGCTTCGAGGACATCAATAATAGGGTTCAATTCCATCAAACCACTTGTCGATAAATCGACAAGGGCAGAAAACTTAAGGATTTTTCAAAATTTTCTTTTCTCACCTAAAATCCTAGGATGTTCTATTCAATTTTAAGGGTTTTATTTACCTGGTGTTTTGGGACATGAGATGTGAGGCTAAGGTTTACCTTTAGCGAGTTCAGGCACACATCCAGTTGAGGCAGACGCTTAAACAATCTTCCTATGGGGCTCCTTTGTCTTGCTGACTCAATGCTCACGCTAATTGACAAATCATGGCACTTTCACTATCATGCAGCCACCTGACTGGAGTCTTCCTTTTGAACTTATGTGCGATGTGTTTAACTATGCTCTTGGGGCAGTTTTAGGCCAGAGAAAAGAAAAGAAGCCCTGAGTTATTCATTACGCAAGTAGAACTTTAAATCTTACCCAAGTGAACTACTCGACTATGGAAAAGGAACTCTTAGTCGTAGTGTCCTCTTTGGACAAATTTAGGTCCTACTTAATCAGATTCAAGATCATCATTTACATAGATCATGCGGCACTTAAGTATCTTCTTTCTAAGAATGATGCTAAGCCCTGCCTGATTAGATGGATCCTCCTACTCCAAGAATTTGATTTGAAAATAAAAGATAAAAAGGGGGTAGAGAACGTAGTGGCTGACTATCTTTCCCACCTTGATCTCTCTGATTCCCTTGAGATGACACATATAAATGACATGTTCCCTAACGAAAAATTGTTCAGTCTCCCATTCACCTTGGTTTGCTGATATTGGTAATTATCTTGCCACAGGTTTCATGCCAAGGTTCGTAAGTTCTTCTGGGATGATCCATATTTGTTTAAATATTGCCCAGACCAAATCTTAAGGAGATGTGTGCTAGACAATGAATACCAAAGTTTCATCTCCTTCTGTCACTCTCAGGCCTATGGTGGTCACTTTTCTACTAAAAAGACGGCGGCCAAGATTCTGCAGTGTGGCTTTTACTAGCCCACTATCACTACCAAAAAATCGAGTAAAGGGTACAAACTTTGAAAGTTTTCAGCTACAGATTTAATCCATAACAAGTTTGCTACGGAATTAATCCGTACCTAAAACATAATTGATTCGTACCTAAAGCCTACCCCCTCATCATAGCCATATTAGATATTGATGGTGCTTAAGGGGCTCCATGAGGCCCATTGAAATATATCTGTTTGATTTAAGCCATCCATAAATTCTGATATATAATTTCAGTGGATTAGGCCAAAAATTATGTAGATTAAAGGTCTAAGTGGACCACACAATAAGAAATCATAAAAATTAAATTTTTATTGTTAATATGTTGTGTGGTCTTCTTACAGGTTCGATCTGACTCATTTTTTGCATCAACCCTTAAAATAATATTTTAAATTTAATGGACGGAGTGGATAAATCACATACATCATGGTGGTCCTGAAACCCATGGTCCTAATGAGCCATCTGTCACGCGCCCCTCCCCAAATGAAAATCATTTTGCCATTTTGTCACACCCGCATACCTCCCAAAACTAGGGTTTTTGCGTCCCCCCGTTTCTCCCTCTCTCCATCTCCCAGGCTCCCGCACCCTCTCTCTCTCACACACTCAGCCTCTCCCTCGCCATCTCTCGATCTCCCTCTTCCTTACCCTCTCCCCGTCTCTCGGCCGCATTCCCCTCTCTCTGTTTCCCAACCTACCTCTCTCTCTCTCTCTTGCTAGCATTTTTAAAACCCCCTTTCACCGCAAGAAGGAGAAGAATGGTTGTCTCTCTCTCTCTCTCTCTCTCTCTCTCTCTCTCTTTATTTTTCAAAATTAGTTGCGGTCGGATGTGCCATTGAAATCTCTATTTGTGTCTTGTAATATCACTTGCCCAACATATATATCTTACATGAGAAATCTTTGTGCCTATTCATCAATTAGAGGTAGAAATCAGCCTTCTAAGGTGAGATAAGAATGTTCTAATGCTGGTAATGGTGAAGCTGAGCCACCAGCAACAGAACACCAGAACCCATCTCCAAGCCATGGAAGAGAGGCTACAAAGAACGCATTAGAGAACCAGAAATAATCTTCTGTTATATAGTGTTGTGGTTGTTTTACTTCTATGATTTCGGTTCTGCAATGCTGGGAAACTGGAAACTTCATCTGGATTTCTTGGCTTTTTATCAAAATATCGTAAAACTACCTTTTCTGTAATGTTGTTGGGTGTTTAATCTTTCTTAGTTGCTTTTCTTTATTGCTAGAATGGTAGAAACTTTAACTAGGTTTGAAGCATTGCACCCACATATAGACCTGATTAGATCATAACCAACATCTGTGAACAGATTTAGAGATTTTTATTACCCAAAATTGACAAGAATCCGATCCAACTGAGTAGGATCTGGATTCTTAATCAGACCTAAAATCTAGACCCAATCCGAAGAAACCGTATGTTAGGTATCTGTGCATCCAGGTACCATTTCCCCAGACATCTTGTGTGCAAAAGCATCAGTTGATGCATTTGAATAAAATATGGAAATTGATTCAATCAAATCCATTGGGAAGAAAAATCAGGGGGAGAGTCTCACTTGTACAACTCTTATTTCCTGAGAGCATTCATTTTGTCCCTAAGTTAATACAGCTTTGCCTTCCTGACTTCCTTCTTGTCTAGCACTTTGAATTCCTTTATGTTGGGAGAGTATAAAGGGAAAACAGATTCCACTCCAACACTTACGACCAACCTCCATAATCTAAATGTTGTATTCAGACCAGCATTGTGCCTTGATATAACAATGCCTTTCAGAATTGAAACTCGACACTTGTTCTCGAGCACTTCCACTTTAAGATGGACAGTATAACCAGGCTTTATGTCAGGGATCTCTCTATCTGCCTTTACTGCCTCCATTGCTTCCTTATTTAAAATTTGCATTATGTGCCTGGCTATTTTATCAGGCCTTTTGAATTTGATGGGCCAAACTATCTCAGGGCTAACTGAAGAAGAGTCCTGTGCAACAGGTTCTACGGCATCACCCATGGTTGTTAAGAACCTGATGGGGGTAGTAGAACAATGATACCAAAGGTCTACCATTATGTTGAAAATTCATTGTAAGCAGCAGATACTACTTTTGATGTAGCAGAAGAAGAAGAAGTACACTAAAGTAGCAATGGAAATGGGCTGCCCTATGAGTAATTAGTTGGTTGTTAAAGAAAGCTTGTCTTAGAGTTGGTAAAACGGCTTTTAATGACATGAAAGCTTTTGCAAAAGAGTCACATGTTTCCAAAACTGAACTCCTATCGAGAAATGCCCCTGGAAAATAGAATACGCTGCTCTCTCAAGAATGCTAAATGGTTTGTTGTGCAAAGAGAACAATCCATTCTATAGGGAGGCACATGGACTTTGCGTGTCCATCTCTGTGCATTATTTAGAATTTTAGAAAGATGATGAAACTAGAATTGGACTAATGCATCCCTAACCTACAATTGGGTATTATCCATTAATTCTTTAGAAATAATCACCATCAGTACTATCTTCATCATAATGATAGCCATTTCCCAGTCACCATCAATATTGTCTTCATCATAATCATAGCTTTTTCCCAGCGGGTCGAAGTTGTTGTAAAAATTTATAATGTTCTTACAAATATAGAAGTAGAAAAATTGGGGAAACATAGGGAGAACTGTAAAGCTTGTTGTATTCTATAACCAAGTTTTACATTGTAACACTAACAAATTGAGGTTTGGAATGCTTTATTTTACTCTCTGTCATTGTTGATTTGTGTTAACATGATTTGAAAACTAGTTTTCCCTTGTCGACACAGCCAATGTATGCATGTTAGTTGAGTTGCTAGTGAATCTCCCTGCTAGTGGGGTGACCTGGGCTTGACTCCCACTGATTTACTACTAGTGAATGCTCATTGGATTCCCTCCTCTGTCTTTTAATGGTGAGGATGTGAAAGCGCAACTTTCTTAGTGTTGAGTGCATCTAGTTGTACCCATGTATATAACTACCTTTGCAATATAAAAATGAAAAATAATAATAAAGTTAGTACATTGACCCGTCGTGCAATATATATTTTCTCTATTAAGAGACATTTATACCATGTTTATAAAAACATGTTAAAACTGAAAGTATCTTTCTTCTGAGACTTTTTATGAAATATCTTATTGTAGTGGTTTCATAGAAACCACATTGGGTAGAGAAAAATGTTAGCAACATTATTAATTTGTTGTAAAAATACAATGATTGCAAACTCCTTAATACATTATTTTTGGTAGATAATATCTGTATGGGTTCAATCATCTGATAGCACTTCCTTCATTTCCAACTTTAAGGAGGATGGTGCATGAGGCTAATTTCCAACTTTAATTTTTGGTAAGGTGCAGGTTAAAAATAGATCCTTTGGTTAATCGAGATTCGGCTGTAATGAATAGGGAGTGGATGACACTAAGTTTCTTAGACCCATATTTTCTTTCTGGAATCCGAAGTTTTTTAAAGTTTGCACAAGAAAACCTTCCTAGCAGAGAATCCATCCCTTGTCCATGCACCACTTGCAAATGTGCACGTTTTTCAATTTCTTATGATGATATGGAAATACATCTAATGAAAAATGGATTCGACCCAAGCTATAGGGATTGGAACATGCATGGGGAGTATGTATCACCAAAGTATTCTATACGTGAATCAAGTTCCCAACAATACCATAGTGTCCCGAACTTAAATGAGGTGCACAACGCGATCGTTCAAGAACTTGGTGGTAATAACCTAGATGAAGTTGTACATGATGAGCTGAATGTGACCCCTGTAGTCAAAAGCATCTTTGGAGAAAATGAAACTAATAATTTTGAAGCAAATCTATGAGACGCGATGACTAAGCTATACCCTAGGGCCCAAGATTTCACCGTGCTGACTTTCATTATACAACTTTTCAAATTAAAGGTGAATCATGGATGGAGTGAAAAAAGCTTTACAGAGCTCCTTCAACTACTAAAGATGGTGTTACCTTCTGGTAACAAGGCCCCAACTAATACCTACCAAGCGAAGAAGATCATTACAAAGTTGGGTCTTGATTATGTGAAAATTCATGCATGTCCAAATGATTGCATCTTATACTGGAGAGAGAACGAGATGAAAGCCATTTGTCCAAATTATAAAAGTCCTAGGTTCAAGACTGAAATGGATTCTGAGAGAAAACAATCTAAAATACTTGCGAAGGTGTTAAGGTATTTTCCATTAACACCAAGGCTACAAAGAATGTTCAGTGTGCCATGGTTGGTGAAGCAAATTTCTTAGCACTCAACTAGGAAATTTCGACATGAAAAGATGGAGCATCCGGCTAATTCTATTACATGGAAGAATCTTGATGACAAGTATATAGATTTTTTAGTTGAACCTCGTAATGTTGATTGGGGTCTGGCTACAAATGGGTTTAACCCATTCGGCACTTTCAATATGTCATATAGTTCATGGCCCGTTATGTGTATGACGTACAACCTTCCACCAAAGCTTTGCATGAAACCTTAGTTTACTATGTTGACGTTGCTCATTAAGGGACCGCGACAACCGAGAAAGGATATTGATGTTTATTTACAACCATTAATTGATGAACTGCAAGAGTTATGACAAAAAGGGGTTATGACGGTCGACCCATACCATGAAAATAAATTCAACATGCGTGTCATTCTACTTTGGAAAATTCATGACTTTCCAGCATTTGGTAACGTTTCTGGTTGTAGGACCAAGGGTAAGTATAGTTGTCCTGTATGTGGTCCTGACACAGATTCTTTGCAACTCCAATATGGAAAGAAACATGCTTATAAGGGCTACAGATGGTGGTTGCCAATGTCAGAACAGGCTGGGAAGGACACAAGTGCTGGCACGTTCAATAAGAAGGTGGAGATATGATGTCAATCGATCCGTTTGGATGGGATTGGGGTCAAAAGATAAACTGCAAACTATAATATACAGTGGGGGAAGACTAGGAAGAGTAATATAAGGGGTACTGATGGAGGTTGACAAGAGCTAGCGGATGATGATGAATCACCATGGTTTTTTAAACGGTCTATATTATTTGATCTAGAGTATTAAAAAGATATTCCCGTGCATCACAATCTTGATGTTATGCATATTGAGAAAAATGTATGTGAAATCCTTGTTGCCTTGATGTTAAACACGCTTGGCAAAACTAAGGATGATGCTAATGCACATAGGGACCTGAAACAATTGGGAATTAAAAAGCGTCTATGGCTAAAAATGAATAATGGCAAGGTGATTCAAAAATAAGGTCCTTTCTATCTAAGAAAGGAAGAGAAAAAACTTTTCATCCAGACTTTGCATGAGCTGCGTGTTCCGATCGGTTTTAGTGCGAATTGGAAGACTATCGTAAAGGAAGATTGCATAGATTTAAAGGGAATGAAGTCTCATTCTTACCATGTGTTGATGCAACATCTACTCCCACTTCTCATCTAGCATGCATTCAAGGATATAAAGGTCATTCATCCTATAATTACAAGCTTTCATACCTTCTTTAATGCCTTGTGCTTAACAACCATAGACCTTCAAATGCTCCTTACTCTCGAGAGGGGCATGGCTAGGATGTTATGTCAGCTTGAGACTATATACTCACCATCGATATTTGTCATTATGATGCATTTGTCGATCTATTTAGCTTACGAGGCTCTCATATGTGGTCCTGTATACTATCGATGGATGTATCCATTTGAAAGGTATGCTATGAGCTTAATAAGAATAAATTAGCTTAACATCTACATTTGCATGTACATATAATGTATCATTAACTTTATCAGGTTCATGAAGACATTTAAGGCCTATGTTCGTAACAAGACACGACCTGAGGGTTGTATTGCAGAGCAGTACATTCAAGAGGAGACAGTTATATTCTACAACTAATATAAAGGAAAACAGAAAACAAGCCTATTGGAAAAACTAAAAAAATGGTTTAACGGAATCATTCCAGGACTACGTAAGTTGCAAGATATCATCGATGATGACCATAATGATGGCGATGTTGGTTCAGTAGGTTTGGGTCAAAGTGTTATCCTAGTGGGTATCAAACACGAACAAGTTCGTACATGAGTACTCAAGAGTCATCCCAGCTACGATGAGTGGGAAGGGTATGTAAAATAAGCTCATATATATATATATATATATATATTCCTTACTTTATGCGATTTCAATATAACAATGTTATCGAATATTAGGAAGCACAAAAATTTCTTGCAACGATACTACAAGAGGACTAACAAGGTGCCTAGCGAGGATGAATTCATACCTTAGTTGAAGAGGCAACCAGAGTTCATTGAATCCGATGATAAAGAATTTAAGGACAATGAGAGGACCTCTAACTCTTTCTATGCAATACAATAAGTATTGTATTAATGGTTTCCTCTTTGTTACTAAGGACTATGAGGAGAATAAAACGAACCAAAACAGTGGGATTATGATAGAGGGTATGACAAACTTCTAATCGAGTGCTAAGGGTATGAATATAGTGGATGAAAATTAACCTTACTACAGATTCCTTTGTAAAATTATCCAATTGGAGTACCGAATAGGGTACAAGCCCATCCAATTTAAGTGTGATTGGGTGAAGGTGACACATCATGGTGTTTCTTTTAATGTTAAAGCAAATCTAAGATTAGTAAATTTGTCCAGTCTTTACAGTTCAGACAAAGTTAGTGACGAGCCCTTCATTCTTACAGAGCATGCCACGCAAGTTTTCTACTTCAAAGATCTAAAAAATCCTAACTGACATTGGGTCTTAGAGGTTTCAAAAAAGATTTTCATCAAAGAAGAGATATGCATTCTATTGGAACAATTAAAGGCTGTAAGTAATGCTGATGCAAGACCTGATCTCACCTCATTAGCAATTGTTGATGAGTTGATATTCAATGAACCTGAAGACGTCAGTGTTGTAGTCAAGAAAACAAAGAAAAGAAAATGATCAAGGAGAATCTATTGAATTGTTTGTATTTTCTATGCATGTAACAAAATGATATTTATTGAAGGTAATTAAGGTTTGGATAATATAGTGAATTATTTGTACTTTATCTGTGATCTAAATTATTTTTTAACCATTAGTGGGTTTTTGTTTTCACAACCAGAGGTATTGGGTGTGCAGTTGCTTGGGAGTACAGATGCAAGCAACACGTAAGGTAATAAGATACTTCTCCTTAATAAGATATGTAAATGTCATTTTCCTTATATATTGGCGGTAATCAATGATGTGTATATATAATTGTTATTCTTTTTATGTAATTGTGTCAGCTTCTTCTTCGTTTAGAAAGAGAGGCATTACTAGGGGGGTCTCTTTACTTGTGCAACCTGAAAGGAAAAAAATCGTAAAGATGAATGAATTTAGGTAACCGAATGAGGATTGTTCCGATCATATAGACTTTGCATCGCATGTCAGTGTCCTCACTCGTTCTCATATCTCGATCATATACCTAGACTTTCACCAGGTGACATCTGAACACATTCATATGGTCACAGAAAGATTGTCACAGTTTTATGAGTTTGAGGGTTAATGTTGGGATGCAAGTCTTAATTACATTACACAATGCATCAATGAAGTGTGAAGGAGATACAAGAAAATGTTGACTGCAAAATATATTAAAAACAAGGATCTTATTGCTGTGAGAGATGATCCTGCCCCCCAAGGTATCCCTATGAAGGATTGAAGGGTCTTTGTGGATCAACATACCACCGAGGAATTCAAAAGGGTAAGCACAAGGAATAAAGTCAATCGGGCAATTTAAAAGGACCTGCGTGTCTTAGGAGGCGCAACATGGTTGTTACTTGCCATAAGATTGTATGTATTTAAAAATAGATATTATAGTTTAAAATTGAATTTAAATTTGAATTATCATTCATCTAACTCTATTAATGATGTATATTTGAACGATATGTAATGTGCCAAAGGCGATAGAGAGGAATCTTACCTCAGATGCCGAGATAGGTAGATGTGAAGTCTACTTAAAAGCCCATACAAGAAAAGACAAAGTTGTCCAGTATCCTGACCTTGCTGTAAGTGCATCCCTCGTACCACTAACTAGTAGCCTTATGAATGCTTATGTATAACTTTGAATTATTTTACATTCATTTGTATTTTTTCACAAGAAAAGCTAGATGAGCTCCATAGTAGCAATCCCGCTTCTAGGATGACCAGCGTGGATGATGCCCTTATAGAGGTACTAATAAAATTTAAAATTACTTAAGTTTTATGGTAATTATGAATATCCTAATAACTTGATTTACAATATTTTACAGTTGGTTAGTTCTGACAGCAGAGGGCAAATGCGGGGTCCAGGTTGCTCGATAAGCAAGACAGTACTGAAGAAGTCAGTGCCTGCTCATTCAAAGGTAGAGAATGTGACAAAAGAAAAAGAGGGCCTAACTCAAAGGATATTTGAGATGAAGAAATCATTGAATGGTCTAACTCAAGAGTTATTTGAGATGAAGAAAATCTGGGTGGATATACAGAAAGAGGGACAGTATACTCAAAATGTCTCATCACCAACAGCCGCTAAATCTACTCAGGAACCGTCGGTATGCAAGTATAAATTTTTTACTATATTGAGCTTACAATTATATATAAACACTAACAATACCAATGCCATTTTATGTGTAAATGTAGCCGGATATTATATATATATCGGTAAGAGATACGACTTGCTTGGCTTTGGAAAACGTGTAGTTGCTCGTGGTCAAGTACACGAAGTTAATCCAAATGCAACTGTCCATTGTAAACCGTTAGAGGAGGGAGCTTTTGTTGTTGTCCTGATTGAGGTTTATAACCTCACGCTCCTTTATGGAAAGAATATGGGTTCGCATCTACACTTGGAGAGGCCGGTCCCGGATCATTTGTGCAATGGGGGAATGAGGCTTTGAGAATTCAATAATTTAAACAAATTTGGTACTCTATAATTGAACATGTGTAGTGTGCATGTTTTTTTAGTTACTTTACATGATGTTTGACTTGTTTGTTTCTTAATTTTGAACTAATTTGGCACTCTATAGTTCAACATAGTTATAGTCTACATGTTCTTTCTAGTTACACTAGATGTTATTTGATTTGTTCTTTTTTTTTAATATTGAATGAATTTTGTACTTTATATTTGAACTTATTTATAGTCTTAGGCTCCAGTTGGTCATCACATTAGTATTTATGAATACATTTTTTTTTCAAACCAAATGGAGCCTAAGCCCTTTTTTAACTCCGCCAATGCAACTGCTTGCATTGCCGGTCCCAAGCCCAGGTAAAGGAGGAGGGAGAAGGGCTTTAGAATGAGATTGTTAATTATGGAGGAGATCCTGAAAGTGCAGTGAGTATCTTTGGTTTTATGGTTTTACTTGTACATTCCTGTATTGATTGCTCATGCAGGATAGTTATGCGCATTATTTCAGGTGGATGTTGCATGTGGGAGGATTGGAGCTGCATATTTCATATTCAAGCATACGTTGTTGTCATACATGCAGATCAATTCTTCTTTGTTTGGGTGCATGGCAATTGGATCTGAAAATTTGAGATTTTCATTCATTTATTTCATGGCTTTTGGTAAAATCTTCTTTAATTGTTAGTTTATTTAATTTCTTACTAATAGATGTTTGAACTTGTAAAACAGATCTAATAACAACAATGGACCATTCGTGCTACCCAACGAGATAATTGTTGTGTGTTTTGGTGTGGAAGGCACATACTTTTTGAGTCTCCACTTATAAGCTTCAAATGTTTCATTTTTCCCCAAAGTTCTATGAATCCCTTTTGTCTTTTTGTACATGACTAAAATGGAGAAATGCCCAACTAAAATTGGATGATTAATAAATCTTTCTTCTAATTTTAGCAACAGTTGCACTTGGTGGTTTAAATGCTTCTAGGTAAGTGAACCTTTTTGCATCCTACTCAAAGATATGGAATTCCATGTGGTTTGAGTCCAGCTTGAAATAATCTGAATTGTTGTTTGGATTTGGCCATCAAATTCAATACATTGTGATGACTGTTATTCCCGTGACTGTCATTTCAATTTCATTGAATTGAATGATTTCAATTCAATTGAGCATCCAAATGCAGCCTGGTGTGTGTGATTTATGTTATTTCAGTCTTTCTTAAACATGGTCTTTCCATACTCAACTGGCGTACCAATCTTAAAAAATAAAGCTCAACTAGCTTACCCCATTTGCAACAAATGAGTAAACTGAGCAAACTGAAAGTGAATTCCATGCTCTTGTATTCATCAGAATTTGCTTGTTGGTTTAGAGCTGTTAAGTCCTAACTAATAACAAATTCTGACTGTTTCCAATTCGTGCACATAAGCTCATTTGGTGGGATGTAGTTAGGCTTGGTAGATTCAAACAAGAAACGTGTAACTGTGGACTAGATGAGTTAGATTCATGAATTGAACAAATTGAAGTTGCAAAAAATAAAATAAATAAAAAGAAGTAATAATGTCCTGAATTGAATGGACTTATATTTACAAAGTGATATCAGCAAAAAAAAAGAAGCTAATTGCGGATCTGTCTTTTACAGTTTGACCACCAGTCTTTAGGTAGCTAGATTTGTAGCATGGGAGTTCTGAAAGTTCAAATATGAGAGATGTTAGACAGGGTTCAAGCCCAAGTTCAAAAGTCACTAGGGGAGTATGTGTGGCATGCACTTCCATACAGCATGATTTTTCTAACCTGACAATGGTTTTTCCTCCTAGATGTAAGTTCTGCTCCTACCTCTACTAGTCTATTTGTACTAAATATACAACTACAGTCCATGCCACTTGGATTTTTTTTTCTTCTTTCACCTATACATTTTCTTTTGGCAACATGTATCCAATCACCAGTGTAGTATCTAACATGCATATGAATTTTTAGCTGGAAAATTTTTCTTCCTGTGGCTTTGCACACTGAGTAATCAACCTCAATCCGAGCTCTCTAGTTAGAGTATAGTGTAGCAGTTTGTCCTCCATGCTTGTAAGTTTTACCATTTGTGTGGCATCTAATTAACCTATCCAATAGGATTGCTCTATTAGAATTTGGGTTTTCATCTTTTGATGATTTTTCAATTGGGTTGGGATGGAAATGAAATAAAGATGGTATCCATCTTTCTGGATGAAAAACACAGACAAATGAATGGTATTTCCCATTCACTATAAGGACAAGAAAACCATGAATATCATACATTTCCTGGAATGAAAAGATTTAGTACAAGACATTCTAAAACCTGCTTTGCTTTGAAAGTTTATAACTTGTATGGATATTTCTTACTCCATTGTAGCACCAGAAACATAGATTGTTGCATCAAAGAAACAACATCAATCATGCCAAAGGTCTATGGAGATAACTTGTTGGCATGTATGCTTGTAGGTAGGTGGATAGTGTCACTGTTCAGTTTGAGCACATGGCCACATGTGTAAAGAATGGCCCCATTTCAATTAAATGTGTGCGAATATGTGAAATGCCAATCGCACAGCCATACATGTAGAGAATGGCTCTGTTTTAATTAAACGTGTGCAAATATACAAAGTGTCGGGTATTACTAGAATTGTATTTGACTCGAATTAAATTGAATATCATGCGGCCCTACGTGCTGAATTAGTTAGATTATGACCTGATCTGAGAAGATTGGCTTGACTATTTAGCCACTGATTGTTAAAACGATCAAGCATTTATGAAGAAATGGGTTAGCCTTTCCTACGCATCCTTTTTTACTATTTACTATGGTCATATTGTTCAATTGTGCAGGCTAAGGTTGAAGGCCAAAACATTACATGGTTAACACCACATGCCCTACATCAGGTCTTAACTGATGATGTGGACTTCAATGTCATGCTAACCTTTTTGGAATTCTATGAGGTAAGACTATAATGGGCACTGGTGCACCTTACATGTTAGATTTTATTTTCAAATGCAGTTGTTATTCCCCATCTTATATTTTTGCTTGGTTTATTTGGGGCTTGAAATATTGGTGGATGGGTTTTGTGAGGAGCTTACCATGAGGGCATTTGTTCATGTGGGGTTTACTTGTACAGCCTTCTTTTCTACCTTTTTTTCCTTGATGAATGATTGCTTCAGAGTTAAAGTGAGAGAGTGCAAGTACCAACTATAGAAAGTTGCAGAGCTTGTACAATACAAAGAGACACACCAAAGGGTATCTCTTTGGCTAATGAATAGGCAATTCATGTGTCTTGTAATACATGGAAAATCTACTGATAATTTCACGAACTGTGAAGTGAAGCCGTAAATGATTCAGGTGCGGGAGTGGGATGCATCTATTAATGTTAGCATGCATAAATAGCTTAGAAGTGGGAGTGTGAGTTTGGAAATGCAATTCAAAGCAGGAGCTACACCTGGTTAGAATGATCACACAACTTAGTTCTTACCCTATATAAATCAAAGATCTTAACTCTAAACTTCAATAGCTTGTTCAATGAAAAATTTCTATATATTACCTATCATCATGTTGCTATGTCTACCTAGATGTACTTCAAATTATTTTGTTAAATGCAAGAGCAACTCAATGCATTATGCCTATTAAACAGTAAACAGTATGCATAAGATATGTGTGTTCGATGCATTTGATTTGCTAAGAGGATCTCCACCAATACTTCAAATTATCTTAGAGAAAATTGCATAAAATGAAGAAATGAACTATGAGGATTATCTGAGGATTTGGTTTTCCTAAATTCTTCTATAATGGAAACTAACTAGGAGACTGACCTTCCATTATTTGGCTGCAAGTGTTGCATCTACTTTTGTTCCGCAAGGTTATCAAGAAAACACAGGTGCAAGTACTTGATTCTAATATAGGCATATTCATTGGTCAATATAAATAGTAGCGAGCTCTAGAGAATATAAATTTCTGATTTATATTTTTTTACCTTACAAATAAGAGATGAAGATTTTATTTTTAATTTCACTTATGCAATTGCTTATAAAGAGATTAATACTATCTAAAAGTTGTCTCTAAAGTAATGGTGTGCATGTTTATTAGAGATAAGTATGGAAGCCTCCAGTACCTTTCCCTTTCAGATGTCTCAAAGCTTGATTAATTTGGAAAGTTGACCATGCAGACAACAAAACCAACAAATGTATCATTAGTCATCAGTTAATCCTAACCATTTAATCAATATCATTTCATATTCTAACCATTTAATCAATGTCATTTTCTGGTGTAGGAGTCATTGGCTGAGGCATCATAATCTGAGACATGACCTTCAAGAACACAGCAGACCCCAAAATGTTACAAGCAGTTGCCTTCCGATCAAATTTCGACCTCTCAATCTACTATCGGTGTGGATTCCATGGTTACCAAGACACTCTCCATGCTCACTTTCTTTTGATTATATGAAGGATTGTAATTAATTCATTATTGAATGAATGAATGATTGTAATCGACTGAATGATTGTAATTGAATGAATGAATGATTGTAATTAAATGAATGAATGATTGTAATCGACTGAGTGATGGTAATTGAATGAATGAATAAATGATTATGCAGGTGGTAATTGAATGAATGAATGATTATAATTTTTTTAATGTAGGAAATAGCTACGGATATTAACCGTATCAGGTAATTTGATGACCGTAGCTATTATAAAATTCGGCATATTGCTATGGATCCAACACTACTTTTAGCTACCAATAATATCTGTAGTTGTAGGTAATTTTGGCTACAGAAATATTTGCTATGGATTATATCCGTAGCTATTTTAAGTTATAGCTACGGATTAAATCTGTAACCCTAGGTTTTGGACCTATTGTCTCGGCACCTACGACGATGGTCGTTCTATGGACGAAAACCGTAACCATAGGTCTATGGCTACAGATTAAATTCGTAGCCTTTGCCCATTTTTCTGGTAGTGTATGTTCAAGGACACTCATGAGTTTTGCAAAGCTTGTGAGCGTTGTCAGAAGTTGGGAGCATTGTCCCATCGAAATATGATGCCTCTGAACCCCATTTTGATTATTGAAGCATTTGATTGTTGGGGCATCGATTTCATAGGACCATTCCCCCAATCCTTTGGGAATTTATACATTCTCCTAGCAGTAGACTATGTCAGTAAATGGGTCGAAGCGATTCCATGCTGGAATAATGACCATCAAATGGTTATTAAATTCTTAAAATAGAACATCGTTTACCATTTCGAAACGCCTCGAGCTATCATTAGTGATGGGGGCTCACATTTTTATAATAGACCATTTGCGAACTTAATGAAAAAATATGACATCTCCCATAAAGTGAGCACTCCATAGCACCCACAAACAAGTGGGCAAGATGAAATTTTCAGTAGGAAAATTAAACATATTTTGGAAAAAACGGTTAACCCTAACCATAAGGACTGGTCAATCCAATTGACTGATGCCTTATGGGCTTACTGTATTGCATTTAAGACCCCTATTGGAATGTCTCCCTTTAGACTTGTCTATGGGAAGGCTTGTCACTTACCCGTGGAGTTGGAACATAGAGCCTACTGGGCGATTAAAAATCTGAACTTCAATTTGGACAATGCTGACTCACTACGCAAATTTCAGCTAAATGAACTTGAAGAAGGACAAGATGAAGTTGTTTCATGACCAACACATTCTTCAGAAATCATTTACATTAGGTCAGAAAGTCCTCTTGTATAATTCTCAGTTACATCTCTTTCCGGGTAAACTCCGATCTCATTGGACCAGTCCTTTCATTGTTACTAATGTTTATTCTCATGGGGCCGTCGAGATAAAAGATCCAAACAATGGCAAAGAATTCAAAGAAAATGGACATCGATTAAAGCCATTTGTTGAGACATTTGATTCAGAGGACATGTCCATAAATTTGATTGATCCTATTTACTAGGATTGACCTCCTAGTCTGATAGAGGTGTAGTTAGGTTTACTGTTTTCCGCTGTTTTAAGACAGTTTTCTTCCATTGTTTTAAGATAGTTTGTTTTTTAGTTGTTAAATTCTTGTATTAACCCACCTTCATGCTAAGATCCTTTGGAAAAAGTTTTGAAATTCCTTCATCAGGTATTATTGTTCTAGCACTTCTCCTTCAATCATGTTGTCTCCTTTGCAAGTCATGCTTATTTCTTTTTACATTGAGGACAATATAGATTTTAGCTTGGGGTGGGAGATTAGGTAAACTATTCAGTGTTTTCTCAGTTTTAAGCAAAATTTGTAAAAATTTTAAAAATTTTCAATGTTTATCTATTCAGAAAGCAATAAGTTTTGTATTTAAGAATGTTTTTAGTATGATGATAAGATAGGGATTCAATTTTGAATTACTGAAGTCTAGTCATTTAAGTAATTTATCACCTAAGTTCTTGCGCTCAATTGATTAAAAGCAAGTTTGAATATCATGTTAATCTAAATCACAAGACACGTTCAAATTGTTTTCTATGAATAATGCTAGAATTTCTGAATGTTAGCATGTGAATCATTGATAGATGGTGAGAATCAAGTCTGAAGAATTTTATCCACCTTAAAAGATGAAAAGAACTCATTAAAAAATAGGACATCGACAAAAAAGGGTCATGTATGGTAAAAAGATTGAAAAAAGTTTGAAAAAGAATGAAGAAAAAAAAATCTAAAAGAAAAGAGAAAAGATTGAATGAATATAAATGACCGTTGATATAAAATCAAAAAGTGGAAAAAGAAGGAAAATGGGATAAGTTTGGAATCAGTACTCGAGTTTTCAACCAATCTTAAAGTGATGAGCAGGGCTAACATGGTGTAATGATAGTATCTTTATAAAAAGTAAGTTGATCTTCACTGCGCACATTGAAAAACTTGATATGCGACTTAATGGATAAAGAACTTATTTAATTGATTGCTTATGTGATTCGAATCTAGGTTTTCAAAATCTCACTTTCTCATCATTGATCTACTCATTCATACTTGATTACACAAAAGATTGTTTTCTGAAAATGGTTTGAACATTACGCATTAAAGTTCATTTTTCGCATACTTTGCTCGGGACTAGCAAAATGTTGGTTGGGGATTGTGTTAAGGGTTAAATATTGCATATTGGATCCCATTTGTTACTTGGTTTTATAAACATGATAATGCTTAATGTTTTATTTTACTCATGTTTATGTTGCAAGGTGAATTTAAGAGCTTGGATTGAAAAGGGTATTAAAAGCATGGATTTGATGCTCAAGAATCACTAAGGCAAGAGATGGATCTTAGAAGGCCAGGATTGAAGAATTCACATACTAAAGATCTAACAAAACCAAGTGAGGAATGAAGAGCATTGAAGACTTGAAGTGAAGAAAATGAATCCTGAAATTGTCTTGAAAACAAACATATTCCTGAAAGTGTCCTACAGAAGCATATTCTGAAATGCTGGGGCATTCTGTGAAATTGTGCAGAGTGAAGCCTATTTTGGAAAACTGCGTAAATTTGAGGTAATTTTTAGAGTTTTCCAACTAGGTGTGAAAGTTGGAGTTCCACAACTATAAATAGGACTCCCTAGGATGTTCCTAGGCATCTTCTAGGATTTGTGAAATGGAGCAAAAGCATGGAGAAGCCATCACCAAGAGTTTTTCTTCCCTTTCCTTAGTTACTTTTATGCTTTTCTTAAGAGATTCTAGTTCAATCTTGTCTATGGTTAGCTAAACCTCTTAGCTAGGGCTAACAGGTGAAGCTTGTAGCGTGATGGGATGTTTTCTATTACTTTGATTCATGATTAATTTAAAATATCTTTGATTTTATTTTGATTACAAGAAATACTTTCAGCTTTTAATAGTTCGTTGTGACTTAAATTACAATAGATTTGTGATAGCTTTCAGTATGTTCTTTTCATGTATTGAGATTGCGAAATTAGGAAATCACGTTGTTCACTATCGTCCCATGGGCATGGTTGAGCGATGGAATCCTTCTAATCTTCATGATTCTCTTATGATTGGTTGTGGGATTGGTAAATCCTGTTATTTGCCTTGTCTCATGGGCATGGTTTTGTGATGGAATCACTTTTAGTTCTCACACCTCTCATCCATTGAGAATTAGGTCAATGGAAGTTCAGATTTGGTTTTACTGAGATATCTTCTAATTGGATAAGATGGGACTCTGATTCCATTTGCGTCATTGAATCAAGCATAGATCTCCCTGATCTCTACAAGTGGATCCTTGGAAACCATAGTTTCCCACATTTGAATTTCTTAAGTTTTTCATTAAATCTCTCATAATTATACTCTATACTTCCAAACTTAGGTTTTTATCTTCTAGTTCCTTTAAGCTTCAAAGTTCAATGTTTTAAAGTGACATCGAAAAACAAGTAAACTATTCATACTCAAGACTCAAGGTGAAGTATAAATCATATACTACAAATTCAAGCTTCAAAAGATCTCAAATACAAGCTTCATCATGTGTCGAGATCTTAAGTTTCATGAACTTCAAAGATCATCTATCATCTAAAGAAAAGAAGGTTCAATGTTCATATATCATGGTTAAGGTATGAAAGACCTTAGATTGACCATATGGTAGGTCATTTTGAATACATAATTTAAATTGTATCACTTTATAAGTGTTTAGACTGTTCTTTGACTAGTCCTGAACTCTGTTCAACTAGTCCTAGCACTGGCTCAACTAGTCTAAGAAATTCCAAGACCAATCCTAAGTGTGTTGGAAATTTTCAGAATTTTTTTATTAAGCCACGACCAGTCCTGGTGACTACTCGACCAGTCGTGTGAATAGTACACGACTCGTTCATGACCAATCCGACAACTACGACTTAAACTCCAACAGCTGTTTTTGGGGTCACGACCAGTCGTGAAGGGCCTACGACCAGTCATGGAACGGCTTTATCTTATCGCGCTCAAAATTTCAAAAATCCATTAGTCATAAGACCAGTCATGGTGTCCACAGGACAGTCATGAACGTGTCTTATGCAACTATAAATAAAGCATTATTTTCAGAGTATTTCATTCAATTCAAGTATAATCAAGACATCACTCTGAGAGATAAGTTTGTAAACTTCTTAAGCTATATTGTGCATATTTAATATTCTCTTTTATTAGCTTTTTATATTTGATTTTGTATTCTGCATTCCAATCTGATTTAAAAGAGGGATTGAAGTATTTCCACATCTTGGAACCAAAATCAAATAGAGCTAGCCCAAGGTACTTTAAATCTAAAATCAATTTAGAACCTAGAACCATTTCATAAGTGAGTGTGGACATTGAACTTCTATATTTGAACTTCTACTCCGACTTGGTTCTTTCGGGCTGCATCAAGGAGAATATCCAGGTATTTTACATTATTGTAATTTCCTTTGTTTTGGTTTCTTTTGAGATTGAGCCAGAAAAATCTCATTCTTTTGGTTATCTGAGAAGATCTAGAAAACTCAAGAGTGTAGGGTTTTTTGAATTGTGTAAGCCCACTTGAAAGACACAATTGTGAGGGTTTTAGGTGAACTTGAACAAACTTATTTTTATAGTGAACGCTAATATCCACTGTATGAGGATATTAGGAGTGGAGTAGTTGTGTGGCTATTGTTTAACAATTGGTGTACACATAGGCGAACCACTATAATTCTTTGTGTTTTGTAGATGTGTGGTTTATTTTCTATATCCTTTATCATTCAAGATTGTGAGATGTATTTGTGGATGTGAATGTTGTAATCTTTACATTTTAGCATTGTGGAGAATGTTGTAATAGCTTAGATTTCCTTTCTAGCTATTTTCTATTTATTCCTCTTCAGTTTGAGTTTTTGATACATAAATCGTTCTAGTACGGTTGTCCTGCCATAAACCCTTGGTTTTTATGGTGTAAGGTTGTCCTTAGAACAACATTTGTATCAACCTCTCAATACTAGAATTTTGAGGTTGCTTTACATTTCCGTATTGTGGATTATTTATAGCGCTATCTTTCCTTTAATTGTTTTATTCCATTGTAATTATTTTAATTTGGCATAGTCCTATTCACCCCCCCCCCCCCCCCCTAGGACATATAGCTCAACCTTTTCAAGTGGTATCAGAGCCTAATAGCTCGTTGTTGTTTTTTTATTTTTAGATTTCTTTCCTGAGCTAATCGATCTGAGCTATTTATAAGATGTCAAATTTTGATAGCCTTTCAGTCACTAGGCCTTCACCATTTGATGGTACCAATTATGCCTATTAGAAAGCCAGAATGAGGATTTTCTTAAAATCTATGGATGAAAGTGTGTGGCTAGCCACAGTAACTGAATGGACCCCTCCTACCACTGAAGTAACTGGTATCGATGGGTCCAATTCTATGAGAGTAACACCTTAATTTTCTTAGACCACTCTTCAGAAAAGTGAGAGTAGTGCCAATGCAAAAGCACTAAATGCAATCACTTCTACACTATCACCGGATGAATTCAAAAGAATTATATCATGTGATTCTACAAAGCAAGCCTGGGATATTTTAGAAATGACACACGAGGGAACATCAATTGTCAAGAAATCTAAAGTCCAAATCCTCACAACCAAATTTGAGGAAATACATATGGAAGAAAATGAAATGTTCATGGACTTCTATATAAGATTAAATGACATTGTGAACTCTATGTGAGGTCTTGGTGATAAAATCCTAGAAAGTAAAGTCTGTACAAAGATACTATGCTCACTTCCTGAACGGTTCAATTCTAAGGTAACTGCGAACTAAGAACTTCGTGATATAGATAATATAAGGGTGGAAGAATTAGTTGGCTCTTTATAGACTTATGAGTTAACTTTTAAAGCTCCTAAAGGTAATTCTATCGCCCTTAAATCTTCAAAAGTATTTCTCAAGAAAATAGTAGTAATTCTGATTTAGAAAATTTCGAAGATGATATGGCTCTTTTAGCTAAAAAAGTTTTACAAAATTTTCAAAAGTAAAAGGAGGTTTGTTTTTCAAAAATCAAATGATAAGAAAAGATCTAAATCTAAAACTTGGAAATCTTTAAAAGATAGTCAATGTTACAACTGCCATGAATATGGGCATTTAGCAAACAAGTGTCCTAGAAAGGACAAACCTAAAAGGAAAGGTATGTTGGCTACTTGGGATGAATCCTCTGACTCTGAAGCCTCTTCTGAATCAGAAGATTCTAAAACGGAGTCGGGTAATGAAGTTAAAGCCCTTATGACTCTAGCTAAGTTCACTTTTTTAAATAATGATAATTCAACTAGTGAAGAAAATCTTAATAGTGATCATGAAAATGACGATGATCTTCAAGATGCTTATAATGCCATTTGCGAGGAAAGTTGTAAAATTGCTGTTAAATTAAAACTTCAGAAAGAAAAGTTTTTGAAACTTAAAGAAAATTTTGATGATCTTGTTTGAGAAAAATCCCACATTTCAGATTATTTTGAAAAATCTAAATTCGATTTATATTTCAAAACTTCCCTTATTGAAAATCTTAAATCTGAAAATGAAAAACTTAAACTTGAAGTCTCTTCACTTTTGAGTTTGAAGGATACATGGAGGTATGCCCAAGGTGATCTAAAGTTATAAAAGCTTTTGACTGGATCAAGAAAATGTGGCGACCGATCCGGTTTGGGCTATAACAGAAATATTCCTCCTAAACAGAAGAATACTCCTCCTAAGTTTGTGAAAGGAGAGTCTTCAAACTCAAAAGGGAATAGTTCAAATCAAAATTTTTCTAAAAATGCTAAAACTTTTCAATCTTTAAAACCTAAACACAACCATATCAACTATAAAAATCAAAACTGAAATCCTTTAGCTGAGAAAATAGTTGATTTACTTAAGAAGCTCCTAAAATCTAATTCAGTAGGTCATTCTTACAACAACTACAAATATAAGAAGACCAACTATACTCCTAAACCCAAAACTGTAATGAAATGGGTTCCTAAGGTTACTTGCTTAGTTTCCCACATGGTTTTCAAAGCTACAAGCCATTCAAAGTGGTACCTAGACAGTGGTTGCTCCAGGCACATGACTGGTAACAAAGGTCTATTCACCAATCTTAAAGACATGGCTAATGGATCAGTCACATTTGGTGATGGTAGCAACTGCAAGATTATTGGCCAAGGTACGGTTCAACTCTTTAACCTCCCCTTATTTGAGAATGTTTTATGCGTTGAAGGGTTAAAACACAACCTGTTAAGCATATCTCAAATATACGATAACAATCATAGCGTAAAATTTACTAACTAAGGTTGTGAAATTTTAAACAAGAAGGGTTCTGTAATATTAACTGGTCCTAGAACTTCTGAAAACTGCTACATTGTAAATGATTCTAGCTCATCTAATCAATCATGTTACATGGTCCATACCGATGAAACTGTGTTATGGTATAAATGCCTTGGACGTGTACACTACCGCAATTTGTATAGATTGAGCAAAAGAGAACTGATAAGAGGTCTACCTAAATTACAGAAAGTAGACAAAATATGTGACGAATGCCAGATTGGCAAGCAAACTAGGAGTACTCACAAAAAAGTGGACTCCAATACCACATCCAAATCACTCGAACTTCTCCACATGATCTTATAGGACCAACCAGGATGGAGAGTCAAGGTGACAAAACATACATACTAGTAATTGTAAATAATTTTACCAAATTCACTTAGGTAGCCTTCTTAAGGGATAAATCAGAAACCCTTGATGAAGTAAAAAGGATTCTTAAACAGATCTAAACAGAAAAAGGTTCTCAAGTCAGTAAGATCCATAGTGATCATGGATCAGAATTTAAGAATAGCAGTTTTGAGAAATTCCGTAGCGATTAGGGAATATCACATGAATTCTCTGTGCTCAAAACACCACAATAAAATGGAATTGTTGAAAGAAAAAATAGAGTGCTTCAAGAAATGGCAAATGTAATGTTGAATAGTATGAAGCTTCATAAAAATCTTTGGTCTGAAGCCGTAAATACTGCCTGTTATATAATCAACCGGGTTTATACAAGTAAGTCAAATAATAAAATGGCTTATAAAATGTGGTTTGATAAGAAGCCTACTGTCAAATACTTTCGAGTTTTTGGTAGCAAGTGCTATATTTTACGTAACCGTAAAAATCTGGGTAAGTTTGACACCAAAAGTGATGAAGGGATCTTTTTTGGATATTCTTTGAACAGTTGAGCATATCGAGTACTGAATAAGAGGACCGGTGTAATTCAAGAGTCCATTAATATGGTCATTGACGATCACTTGAATACACCTGCCTCAAGTTCAGATAATGATGAAGTTCTTCTAATTGACAAACCAGATACTTCATCAAGTCAAAATAACTCTAAACTGAGGACTGTTAAAGATCATCCAACCACTGAGAATCTTGGAAATCCTCTCACTGGTGTATGCAATCATAGATAACTAGAAGACATGTGTAATTATGTGTGCTTTATATCCCAGATAGAACCGACTAATGTAGAAGAAGCTCTTATTAATGAAAACTAGATAGTAGCGATGCAAGAAGAGCTTAATCAATTTATTAGAAATGATGTTTGGTATCTTGTTCCTAGACCTAAAGATAAACATATTATCGGAACTAAGTGGATTTTTAAAAATAAGTCTGTTGAACTTGGTAATATAATTAGAAACAAGGCTAGATTGGTTGTACGAGGGTACACTCAAATTGAAGGAATCGATTATGATAAAACCTTTGCCCTAATAGCTCATCTTGAATCAATCAGACTATTTATATCTATTACATATTTTAGAAAGATCAAAATATATTAAATGGATGTAAAGAGTACTTTCTTAAATAGCGATCTGCATGAAGAAGTGTATGTTGAATAACTAATGGGTTTTGAAGATCCTAAGAATGCTGATCATGTCTATCACCTAAAAAAGGCTCTCTACGGGTTGAAACAAGCTCCCAGGGCATGGTACGAAAAATTGACTAAGTTCCTACTAAGTCATAATTTTCTAATGAGAAGTGTTGATAAGACTCTTTTTGTTAAGAAACATAACGATAATATCTTATTAGTGCAGATCTATGTTGATGATATTATTTATGGATCTACTTATACTAACATGACTGTTAAGTTTGCAGATCTTATGAAATCTAAATTCGAAATGAGCATGGTTGGGGAATTGAACTATTTCCTAGGGTTGTAAGTTAAACAGCAATGTAATGGTATCTTTATTTCTCAAACCAAATATGATCTGAACTTAGTTAAAAAGTTCAGATTTGAGAATGGAAAAAATTTTGATACTCCTATGAGTACTACATTAAGACTCTTAAAAGACTTTACAAGTAAAAGTGTGGTTCCTAAATTATATCGTAGTATGATTGGCAGTTTACTTTATTTAACTGCAAGTCGACCTGATTTTGCATTTAGCATAGATATTTGCGCTAGATATCAATTTGACCCTAAAGAGTCACATTTAACTGTTGTTAAGCGGATTATGCGATATGTCGCAAGCTCAGCTAATCTGGGTCTTTGGTATCCACGTGATACTAGTATTCAATTGGTCGGTTACATAGATGCTGATTGGGCTAGTAACATTGATGATAGGAAATCAACCAGTGGTAGTTGTTTTTATATTAGAAACTGTTTAGTTTCTTAGTTTAGCAAGAAGCAAAGTTCTGCATCGTTCTCCACTGCTGAGGTTAAATACATTGCAGCAGGTAATGCATGCACTCAGCTTGTATGGATGAAAAAAATGTTAAGCGATTACGAAATTGCAAAGGATTCTATGATTTTATATTATGATAATTCCAATGTAATAAATATATCTAAAAATTGAATCGAGCATTCACGAACCAAGCACATTGACATTAGATATTAGTACATTCGTGAATTAGTGGAAGAAAAGACAATTTCTTTGGAATACATTCCGACCGAGAATCAGCTTGCTGACATCTTCATTAAACCGCTCGACAAAAGCAGGTTTAACAAATTGAAATTTGATCTTGGTATGTGCAATTTAAATTGATTATTCATGCATTTCTGTATGATAGTATATATATTTATTAATTTATTTGTTTAAATTTCAAATTTATGTGAAAAATGCATATTTTTGTCTGTGCACGACCAGTCGAGGACGTACTTGACCAGTCATGTAGCGCGTCTGGTGCTTTTAATTTGGGAAAAATCCCTTTTCTTCCTCATTTGTTCTTCCTCTCCAACAAGTCTAAGCTCAACTGGTAGTACCCAACTTCTTGATTCTTCAAGGTCAGTTCATTATTTCTATTTTTCTTATAGATTCAAGTGCATATCACTCCATTTTCTTACTTGGAGTGGCTTATTTCTTATTTCCTTGAAATTTTTGGGGTCTTCTTCTCCAAAATTTATTCTAGAGAAACCCCACTTTATTTCTTTTACAACTTCTTGATTTATTGTATTCCTAGTTGCATATGGATGTTAGAGGCAGAAAGAAAAACACTCATGGTCCTTCAACATCCAGATCATCACCTATCATAAGGCGCCACCTTCGGTCACCCGAAGATGATCCTCCTTATGTGCAGGATTTGAGGTTGTGCAATGTAATAGTTGAGTGACCTATGCATGTTGAACATATTGCTCCTTTTAATCTCCTCCCTCTTCTCCAATCTGTAGGATGGGCTAACATTTTACATTGGGGTGGGCCGGCATACCGGTCTATTGCGCAGGCTATGTTTGCTTACATTTCTGATTTTTGAGCTGAAAATTTAACGTTTATAATAGCAACTAGAGAAGGTCCATTTGAAGTTGATCGACATTTGATTTCTGGCTTAATGGACATACCTCTCAATGATGAAGGTATTCCAATTAGCTCTCTAGTTGATAAACCATCTGAATCAGAAAAACATGTACTTACTAGAGCATTATACAACATAGATGTGCAATGGAGTCAAAATGGAAATGCGCTCTCTTCAAAGTACTTGTTACCCAGATACAGGGTCTTCATAGGATATTGATTTCAAATCTGTATCCTCGTTCCGGGAAACAAACCAAACTCACCTTTTTTTTGTTCAAATTTTGCATTCCATCATTCTGGTACAAATGTCTGTCTTCCTTCTTTAATCTGTCATTCCATCATACAGTTCCATATCCATCCTTGACACAGTGATATCCCCTTTGCATATCTTATGACTGTGTTAGCCACTCATATGTTAGTAGTTATGCCTATTCGAGAGGCTCCTATTCATCACCTTATTTTCAATAACTCCAATATTAACATGATAAATTTGAGATTGGCTGATGGCCAAGTGGATGTGGGTGGTGGAGCTGCAGCGAATGAAGAAGAAGGTGATTTACCTCTAGATGATATAAACATGGATGATATCTTTAATGAGATTGAATCAGAATCTGAAGCTGACCCTAACTATTAACCTTCTGATTTTGCTGAGAGGTTACATACTCTTGAGGAAAAGGTGTCTCAGATTCGTGTAACCTAGGAGTCTCAATTTTCTTATATGCACAAATATATGAGGCGCATTAACAAGGGCTTACACCAAATTGATCCATCTATTCCTGCTCCCTCTTTTGGATCTCATCAAGTGTTTTCTCATATGGCCTGTAATAACTCTTATAATACTTTGCTTTCTTTTAGATTGTAAGACTGACTTTGGATGAACTTGGTTCATGTTGGTTACTTATATGTGAACATTATTTACTTATATCTTGCCTAGTTTGCTCCCTTATTCCTCTTTTGTTTATTTTCCTCTTCCATATCTTAGTTTCTTTCTTTGTCATATTGTGACAAAAAGGGGGAGAATATTTTATTATGCTTACTTATGGATATGGATATGGATTGTAGGTAGTAGCATTTATTTTTGATGTGTGCTACTCAAGGGGAGTAAGTAAGAAGGTATTTAGTAAATAGTAAGAAGCTGTTTTGAATATTTCATGATAAGTGTGTTCTAGTTATTGTAACTAGTGCATTACACTTTCTTGTGTTTATATGGTGCATGATTCTTTATTGAGCATGTAATGTTTCTCCTATTTTTAATGGAGTATGTTTTGTCACAAATTTGACAAAGGGGGAGATTGTAAGTGCTATGGTTTCTTGCTCCTTTGATTGTTAAATTTTGTAGTGCCAAAACCACAATCTGTGTCTTGTGTAGCACATTGATAAATCTGTTCAAGGCAATGCATCACATGTACAAGGACAATGCTTCAAGTCAAGAACAAATATCTACTTCAAGAAATGCAAGATCAAGTACTTTGGTCACTACTTTAACCTTCAAAGTTCAATATTTTAAAGCGACATCGAAAGATAAGTAAACTGTTCATACTCAAGACTCAAGGTAAAGTACAACTCATGTACTACAAATTCAAGCTTCAAAAGATTTCAAATACAAGCTTCATCATGTGTCGAGATCTCAAGCTTCATGAACTTCAAAGATCATCTATCATCTGAAGGAAATAAGGTTCAATGTTCATATGTCATGGTTAAGGTATGAAAGACCTTAGAGTGACCATAGGGTAGGTCATTTTGAATATATAATTCAAATTATATCACTTTATAAGTGTTTGGACTGTTCTTCAACTAGTCATGGACTCTGTTCGACTAGTCCTAGCACTGGCTCAACTAGTCCAAGAAATTCCAAGACCAGTCCTAAGTATGTTGGAAATTTTCAGAATTTTTTTTATTAAGCCATAACCAGTCCTAGAGATTGCTCAACCGGTCGTGTGAACAATGCATGACTTATTCACGGCCAGTCCTGCAGCTACGACTCAAACTCCAGCAACTATTTCTGGTTCCACACAACTAGTCGTAGAGGTCCCACGACCAGTCATGAAAGGCCCACGACCAGTCGTGGAACGACTTTATCTTATCACGCTCAAAATTTAAAAATTCATTGGTCCTATGACCAGTCATGGTGTCCACAGGACCAGTCGTGAACGTGTCTTCTACAACTATAAATAGAGCACAATTTTTAGAGTATTTCATTCAATTCAAGTATAATCAAGACATCACTCTGAGAGATAAGTTTGTAAACTTCTTAAGCTATATTGTACATATTTAATATTCTCTTTTATTAGCTTTTTATAGTTGATTTTATATTCTGCATTCCAATCTGATTTGAAAGAGGAATTGAAGTATTCCCACTTCTTGTAACCAAAATCAAATAGAGCTAGCCTAAGGTACTTTAAATCTAAAATCAATTTAGAACCTAGAACCATTTCATAAGTGAGTGTGGACATTGAACTTCTATATTCGAACTTATACTTCGATTTGGTTCTTCCAAGCTACATCAAGGAGAATATCCAGGTATTTTACATTATTGTAATTTTCTTTGTTTTGGTTTCTTTTAAAATTGAGCCAAAAAAATCTCATTCTTTTGGTTATCTAAGGAGATCCAGAAAACTCAGAGTGTAGGGTTTTTTGAATTGTGTATGCCCACTTGAAAGACACAATTGTGAGGGTTTTAGGTGAACCTGAAAAAACCTATTTTCATAGTGAACACTAATATCCATTGTGTAAGGATATTAGGAGTGGAGCAGTTGTGTGGCTATTATTTAACAGTTAGTGTTTACACAGGAGAACCACTATAATTCTTTGTGTTTTGTGGATGTGTGGTTTATTTTCTATATCTTTTATCATTCAAGATTGTGGTATGTATTTGTGGAAGTGAATGTTGTAATCTTTACATTTTAGCATTGTGGGGAATGTTGTAATAGCTTTGATTTCCTTTCTAGCTATTTCCTATTTATTCCTCTTTAGTTTGAGTTTTTGATACACAAATCGTTCTAGTAAGGTTGTCCTGCCATAAACCCTTGGTTTTTACGGTGTAAGGTTGTCCTTAGAACAACATTTGTATCAACCTCTCAATACTAGAATTTTAACGTTGCTTTACATTTCCGTATTGTGGATTGTTTATAGTGCTATCTTTCCTTTAATTGTTTTATTCCGTTGTTATTATTTTAATTTGGCAGAGTCCTATTCACCCCCCCCCCCCCCCCCCTCTAAGACATATAGCTCGGCCTTTTCATTGTGGCCCATCTATTTTGCTGGATTATGAGCCGCCCCATGAGGCCCAATGTGATGTATTTTGACTCATTTGATGAGGCCCAATGTGATATATTTATGGCCCATTGATGAGGCCTAGTGTGATATATTTGTGACCCATTTGATGAGGCTCAATGTGATGTATTTATGGCCCATTTGATGAGGCCCGATGTGATGTATATGTGGCCCATGTGTGAGACCCAATGTGATGTATACGAGGCCCATATGGTGAGGCCTGATGTGATGTGGCCCTTGAATGAGGCCCATTGTGATGTATATTAGGCCCTTATGTGAGGCCATAGGCCCACTATATGTTTGGCTCTGTGTGGGCCAATCCTTGAGAGAAATGTTGGTTAAATGTCCACATTGATGAGCAATGATGGTTAAATGTGCACATTGTGACCTTCCCTTAGGCTGTTGTTAGGCCTATTCTCATCATTCTCTCAGTGAGTTGACCCTAATTATTGGGCCCCATTTGCATGATCCATCTATTCACAGTGGGCTATCCCAAGATGTTGGGCCCCCATTAGTTGTTAGTAGGATTATTTCTTTGATATTAAAGTCTGTCTAGGACTTATATGGGCATATAGCAAGCTATATGATAGTATGGAGAAGGAACCCTTTCCAGATCCTTAGGTATTTAGGTAAGGCCACCTAGGCCCAACCTTGATATAAGGAGAGTTAATCCTCACCGTAGACGGAAGGATCCGTGCTATTAGATTTGGTATATCCACAGTTGAGGACTGACCCTCATTTTATGGATCCACTGTCCATCTATGAACTCCGCCTTGTATAAAGGCCGGTTATCGATACTGATTATGAGTATGTGATAGTATAGCATTATGATTGTATGAGGCCCTTATGTGAGGACCGATTGTGATGTATGAGGCCCATTGTGACCATGTGAGGCCCATTGAGATAGTATGAGGTCCATTGTCATTGTACGAGGCCCATTGTGATTATGTGAGACCCACTGTGATTATATAAGGCCGATTGGGAAGGTCGATTATATGCGTAAGGCCCATTGTATGTGTGAGGCCCAATTGTGATGCGTGAGGCCCACCGGTGTGTGTGTGTGTGTGTGATTATGTGCACACCACTCATTCATTTATACGGGCCATGGGCTGCCTTATACAGGCCCACCATGATGTATGTATAATCATGCTTAGTATACTTTATGATACATATCCATATACATCATCTGCATGTTTGTTATGAGGAGTGATTGAGCATAGCATGTGCCATTGAGCTGATTGTTTATAGGACTCCCTGAGAGGCGGAGTTACCCCACATGAGTGTGCGGTATGCACAGTTTGATGCATGACTGGATGGTATGACTCATGCATCTCGAATTTTGTGATACGACCACCGTACACCCTAGCGGCATCAAGGCCATGGTCTCCACAGGTATATCGTAGATGGCTAGTTGGGACACCGAAAATGTTTGGTTCTAGCATATGGGCATCTAATATGTCCGTGGGTGAAAGTCCCTAAACCCTTTGGTACCAGGGACGCTCCAACGTCTATACCAAGTGGATACATGAGGGCACGAGAGCCGTATACTGTTAGGTCGTGTTTCCCACAGTGTTATAGTCGGTTGGAAAGGGGTGTAACTTTACCCGTATGAGTGAGGGGGCAATATTTATGTTGAGTTTGACCAGCTTGAGGAATGGGTCCACTATCAACAAGTTGAGCCCTATGCTGGCAAGCGAATTGTCACGCCCCAAACCCGGAGATCTTGTGAATAAACCCGGAGATCGGATTCACAAGAATCCCAATCGCCGAATCCGGTGCCGACAGCCTCCTAGCGTCCATACGGCAAATTCCGATCCTGGGATCCTACAAGGAGGATTTTTTTTATACATTTATCTCGTAATAAGCATAACCACAAGTATACCCAAATCATAAAGGCAACATCATCATCACATATTCACTACTATAATCATTTGAGTACAATACTGAAAGGGAAATACATAAATCGAAAATCAAGCTTTAGAAGACTACTACACGCTCCAAGCTCAACACTGCTGCAACCTAACATTACCTGCATACATCTATCATGCATAAGCTTATAGAAAGCTTAGAGGGTGGTGTAAGTGTGTGCACAAGGTAAGTGCCAAGTATTCAATACAATGCGATCATCATACAATATCGGAAATACTAGTAATCCGTAAATCGTATAATATCGTAATAAACAGAGATACTGGCAAGATCATAAATTATCAGAGTAAACAGAAATACTGACAAGATCATAAATCATACGATAACAGAGTAAGCGAAACTACGGACAAGTCCATGAGTCAATCAATATCAGAATACGCAATATAGAACAGTTATGCAATGAGGAGTCATAAAGAGCCAAATATCAGATGTCGAGGATGCGATGCAATATGCAATTCCTGATGAGTTCACGAATAGCATCAGCTATACGTAGACCACATAAATGTAGAAACATGGTAATCCAAAATGTCATATGCCATGGATGTAATGCAATATGCGGTGCAAATGGAATGACCATGCTGGAGTGTGAAGTCGGGAAGATAGTACGTAGTATCGCAGGCTACGAGGTCTATCACAAAGGACTTCTATCCAAACTAGTCCTATACCAAAATTTAGATAGTCAGACCTAATGTGGTAGACTCCTAATCTCAGGTTAGTCGTGCGCCCAACCGAAATCCTGGACACACGAAGGTACACAACAATTAGTTGCGCACCACCAGCCCGAGTGGATAGTGAATGAAATGAATGTCTGAGTATGCAACTCCTACTCAATAAGTCCACAAATCAGTACGGTTCCTCTCTGGGATCATCACTGGAGTTTAGTACACTCCAAATGGCACTGCCGCTCTTCCAGCCGCACAGTCCAAGTGAGCGTAAGAAACCTCACTATCCGCCTGGCCAATAGTCTGTCAATACCTATCCGACATGTCGAGAGCGGACCCATTCACGAGCTGGTCAAACTCAGCCTAGCAATGCCCCCTGCTCTCAGGCGGGTAAGGCCACACCCCCTCCCAACCGACCACGACACAGTGGGAGACACGGTCTCTTGGTATTCGGCACTTGGGTGCTCATGTATCCACTCGGTCTTGACGTTGGGGCATCCTCTAGTACTAAGAGGGTTTAGGGATTTTCACCCAGGGCCATCTATGGGAGCCCGATGCTAAAACAGATTTTCGATATCCCATCTGGCCATCCACGATATGCCTGTGAAGGATACGACCCTGATGTCGCTAGGGCGTACAGTGATCACAATGCAAGATGCATGAGTCATACAATCCAATCATGCATCACTCTATGCATACCATGCGCTCAAGTGAGACAATCTCTGCCTATCAGGGAGTCTCATAATAACCTACCCAATGACATATGCAATGGTTAAACACATCTCATAACAAAGATACAGATGATGCGTATGGGCATGTGTCATGATGCTATGCAGTCACATACTCATAATCGGTATCAATATCGACATCGACAATCGACCTCGACAATGTGGACATCTAGCCAACATTGCCCCCAAGGAATGGCCCACATAGAGTCTAACGTATAATGGGCCCACAGCCTCACATAAGGTCCTAATATGCAACACAATGGGCCTTACTCAAGGGCCACATATACACAACAGGTGGGCCCTGCTCATGGGCCTCAAATACATGACATGTGGGCCCTGCACATGGGTCTCGAATACATAAAATGGGTCATGCATCATGGGCTTAATACATATATCATAATGGCCTTGCCCATAGGCCACGAATACATCACAATGGGCCTCAACTACGAGTCGTATATACATCATATAGGTCTCGACAATCGGCCTTAGCAATCGAAATCGGCCTTAACAATCAAAATCGACCTCGACAAATTATAATCGGTCTATACAATCGGCCTCGACAAATCGGAATCGGCCTCAATAATTGGTACCAACAACCAGCATATATAAGCAAGGCGGGGTCCATAGCTAGACAACCAATCAACCATAATATAAAGGTTGGCTCTCAGCCGTGGTTATATCAAATCCGATATCTCGGAGCTATCCGTCTCTAGCGAATGAGGCCTCTTATTTAGGTTAACCCACGAATAGAATGGCCTAACAAGACGTAAGGGAAGGTCACAATGAGGACATCTAACTGTCATTGCCCATCAATGAGACATCTAACCAACATTGTTCCCAATGAGTGACCTACATAGGGCCAAACATATAGTGGGCTCATGGCCTCACATACAATCACGATGGGCCTCATTTACGTCACATTGGCCTCGTCATGTAGGCCAACATACATCACTTGGGCCTCATACAAGGGCTACATACACATCACTGTAGACCGCATCACATGGTCCTAATACACGTCACGGTGGGCTGCATCTCCCGTGCCTAATACACGTCATGGTGGGCCGCATCACATGGTTTGCACTAATGGGCCAATATACATCAAGTGGGTTGTATCAATGGGCCGCACTAATAGGCCAATATACATCAAGTGGGTTACATCAATGGGTCGCACTAATGGGCCTCATACACATCAAGTGGGTTGCATTAATAGGCCGCACTAATGGGCCAATATACATCAAGTGGGTTGCATCAATGGGCCGCACTAATGGGCCTCATACACATCAAGTGGGTAGCATCAATGGGCCGCACTAATGGGCCCCATACACATCAAGTGGGTTACATCAATGGGCCGCACTAATGGGCCAATACACATCAAGTGGGTTGCATCAATTGGCTGCACTAATGGGCCAATATACATCAAGTGGGTTGCATCAATGGGCCGCATTATTAGGCCTCATACACATCAAGTGGGTTGCATCAATGGGCTGCACTAATGGGCCAATATACATCAAGTGGGTTGCTTGGGAGGAAAAATGAGAGAGAATGAAAGAGAGAGAGATGATGAGAGAGGAGTGAGGGGGTGTGTAAGAGATGGGATAGAAAGGTTGACTTTGGGGATGGTGTAGTGTACTTAGGGGATGGGATACGGTACTTGACTTGATGGGTGTACTTTGACAAGTAAAGTGATTGATGTGATGGATTCTCTACGGATTTTTAGCGCGTGGCGTTTTCCTCGAATTGAACGCGGGCCTACATCTCCTGCCTCGGGTATCGTCTTAGCGCATGAGACGCGGCATCTGAACCGCGACGAAGGCATGGTCGCAATGATACAAGTCTTAAGCCAAGCCAACTCAGATCGACAGGATACAACTCAGGGTCGCGTGTAAGTGCCGATTATAGGTTGCGGGTTACCAGAATTCGACCGAGTGGACTGTGGAGGCCTACGGAACAGTACGGTTTAGGATACAGGTCTCACAGCTCTCCCCACTTAATAAAAATTTCATCCTCAAAATTTATATTACCATCGCAACTAAACACAACTCATAAAGGAATAGAAAACATAGCATCATGTATAGCCAAAACACAATACAACATATAATCAAATATCGAAAAGATGGGGATAACGCTCTCAAATTTCTGCCTCGCGCTCCCAAGACGCCTCATCCACACTATGAAGGCCTTACTGAACCTCGGATCTTGGATCAAAACAATCGAAACTGGAATATTTTGCAGCCTTATAATCTCAATGGTAGGAAGCTATATCAGAAAATCTCTAAGTTATTTGAACTCGGGAACTAATCATTCTAAGTTCTTAATAATCATCAAGTGAAGGGTAGCTATCAGTAGATATGTGATGTTATCCTCAGGTATTCTCAAGTTATACTCTGATACCAACTTCTGTCACGCTTCAAACCCGGAGATCGGATTCACAGGAATCCCAATCGCCGAATCCAGTGCCGACAGCCTCCGTGGTACCCCATTCTCGGCTCCTAGCGTTCATACGCTAAATTTCGATCCTAGGATCATACAAGGAGATTTTTTTGTACATTTATCTTGTAATAAGAATAACCACAAGTATACCCAAATCATAAAGGCAACATCATCATCACATATTCACTACTATAATCATTTGAGTACAATGTTAAAAGGGAAATACATAAATCGAAAATCAGGCTTCAGAAGACTACTACATGCTCCAAGCTCAACACTGCTGCAACCTAACATTACCTGCACGCATCTATCATGCATAAGCTTATAGAAATCTTAGAGGATGGTGTAAGTGTGTGCACAAGGTAAGTGCCAAGTATTCAATACAATGCGATCATCATATAATATCTGAAATACTGGTAATCCGTAATTCATATAATATCGTAATAAACACAGATACTGGCAAGATCATAAATTATCAGAGTAAATAGAAATACTGACAAGATTATAAATCATACGATAACAGAGTAAGCGAAAGTACGGATAAGTCCATGAGTCAATCAATATCAAAATACGCAATATAGAACAGCTATGCAAATGAGGAGTCATAAAGAGCCACATATCAGATGTCGAGGATGCGATGCAATATGCAATTCTTGATAAGTTCACGAATAACATCAACTGTACCTAGACCACATAAATGTAGAAACACGGTAATCCAAAATACCATATGCCATGGATGTAATGCAATATGCGGTGCAAATGGAATGACCATGCTGGAGTATGAAGTCGGGAAGATAGTACGCAGTATCACAGGCTACAAGGTCTATCACAAAGGACTTCTATCCAAACCAGTCCCATACCAAAATTTAAATAGTCAGACCCAATGTGGTAGACTCCTGATCTCAGGTTAGTTGCATGCCCAACCAAAATCCTGGACACACGAAGGTACACAATAATTAGTTGCGCACCACCAGCCCGGGTGGATACTGAATGAAATAAATGTCTGAGTATGCAACTCCTACTCAATAAGTCCACAAATCAGTACAGTTTCTCTCTGAGATCATCACCGGGGTTTAATACACTCCAAATGGCACTGCCGCTCTCCCAGCCGCACAGTCCAAGTGAGCGTAAGAAACCTCACTATCCACCTAGCCAATAGTCTGTCAATACCTATCTGACACGTCGAGAGCGGACCCATTCACGAGCTGGTCAAACTCAGCCTAGCAATGCCCCCTGCTCTCAGGTAGGTAAGGCCATTCCCCCTCCTAACCGACCACGACACAGTGGGAGACATGTTCTCCTGGTATTCGGCACTCAGGCGCTCATGTATCCACTCGGTCCTGATTTTGGGGTGTCCTCTAGTACCAAGAGGGTTTAGGAATTTTCACCCAAGGCCATCTATGGCAACCCGATGCTAGAACAGATTTTCGGTATCCCATCTGGCCATCCACGATATGCCTGTGGAGGCTACAGCCCCGATGTCGCTAGGGCGTACAGTGATCACAATGCAAGATGCATGAGTCATTCAATCCAATCATGCATCACTCTACGCATACCATGCGCTCAGGTGAGACAATCTCTGCCTATCAGGGAGTTTCATAATAACCTGCCCAATGACATATGCAATGGTCAAACACATCTCATAACAAACATACAGATGATGCGTATAGGCATGTGTCATGATGCTATGCGGTCACATATTCATAATCGGTAACAATATTGACATCAACAATCGACCTCGACAATGTGGACATTTAACCAACATTGCCCTCAAGGAATGGCCCACATAGAGTCTAACGTATAATGGGCCCACGGCCTCACACAAGGTCCTAATATGCAACACAATGGGCCTTACTCAAGGGCCACATATACACAATAGGTGGACCTTGCTCATGGGCCTCAAATACATGACATGTGGGCCCTGCACATGGGTCTTAAATACATCAAATGGGTCATGCATCATTGGCCTTATTGGCCTTGCCCATAGGCCACGAATATATCACAATGGGCCTTAACTACGGGTCGTATATACATCATATAGGTCTTGACAATCGGCCTTGACAATCGAAATCAGCCTTAACAATCAAAATCGGCCTCGACAAATTGGAATCAATCTATACAATCGATCTCGACAAATCGGAATTGGCCTCGATAATCGGTACCGACAACCGAATATATAAGTAAGGCGGGGTCCATAACTAGACAACCAATCAACCATAATGTGAAGATCACCTCTCGGCCGTGGTTATATCAAATCCGATAGCTCGGAACCATCCGTCTCTGGCGAATGGGACCGCTTATTTGGGTTAACCCACGAAGAGAATGGCCTAACAAGGCCTAAGGGAAGGTCAAAATGAGGACATCTAACCGTCATTGCCCATCAATGAGACATCTAACCAACATTGTTCCCAAGTAGTGACCTACATAGGGCCAAACATATAGTGGGCCGATGGCCTCACATACAATCACGTTGGGCCTCATTTACGTCACATTGGACTCGTTAAATGGGCCAACATACATCACTTGGGCCTCATAAAAGGGCTACATACACATCACTACGGATCGCATCACATGGTCATAATACACATCGCGGTGGGCTACATCTCCTGTGCCTAATACACGTCACGGTGGGCCGCATCACATGATCTGCACCAATGGGCTAATATACATCAAGTGGGTTGCATCAATGGGCCGCACTAATGGGCCTCATACACATCAAGTGGGTTACATCAATGGGTCGCACTAATGGGCCTTATACACATCAAGTGGGTTGCATCAATGGGCCGCACTAATGGGCCAATATACATCAAGTGGGTTGCATCAATGGGCCGCACTAATGGGCCTCATACACATCAAGTGGGTTGCATCAATGGGTCGCACTAATGGGCCTCATATACATCAAGTGGGTTGCATCAATGGGCAGCACTAATGTGCCAATATACATCAAGTGAGTTGCATCAATTGGCCACACTAATGGGCTAATATACATCAAGTGGATTGCATCAATGGGCCGCACTAATGGGCCTCATGCACATCAAGTGGGTTGCATCAATGGGCTGCACTAATGGGCCAATATACATCAAGTGGGTTGCTTGGGAGGAATAATGAGAGAGAGAATGAAAGAGAGAGATGATGGGAGAGGAGTGATGGGGTGTGTAAGAGATGGGATGAAAAGGTTGACTTTGGGGATGGTGTAGTGTACTTAGGGGATGGGATAAGGTACTTGACTTGATGGGTGTATTTTGACAAGTGAAGTGATTGATGTGATGGATTCTCTATGGATTTGCAGCGCGTGACATTTTTCTTGAACTGAACGCGAGCCTACATCTCCTGGCTCGGGTATCGTCTTAGCGCATGAGACACGACATCAAAACCACGACGAAGGCGCGGTCGTAATGATATAAGTCTTAGGCCAAGTCGACTCAGATCGACAGGATGCAACTCAATGTCGCGCGCAAATGGCAATTATAGGTCGGGGGTTGCCAGAATTCGACCGAGAGGACTGCGAAAGCCTATGGAACAGTACAGTTTAGGATACGGGTCTCACACTAATAGTGAGGTCTCTTACACTTACCCGGTTACGTGCTCGGATAGGGCCGTTAAGCTAACTAGAGTGTACTAGACCCCGATGATGATCCCATAGATGTATGTTATTGTTATATGAACTTACTGAGCAGGAGTTGCATACTTAGCATATTACTCATTCATTCATTCATTCACTATCTACTAAGGCTGGTGGTGCACAACTAATTTGTTATGTGTAGTTTCGCTATGGCCAGGATTTTGGTTGGGGTGCGTGACCGACCTGAGATCAGAGTTTACCACATTGAGTCTCGCTATCCAAATTTAAGTATGGGACTGGTTTGGATAGAAGTCCCTTGTGGTAGATCTCATAACCTACGATACTATGTACTATCATCCCGACTTGACACTCTAGCTTAGTCATTTCTTTCACACTGCATATTGCATTACATCCCCAATACATGGCATTTGGTTTACCACGACCTCGCATGTCATAACCGATCTGTATTGCATACTCTGTTATTGTATGACTCATGAACTTGTCAGTATTTCTGTTTACTTTAATATCATATGATTCATGAAATTGCTAGTATTTCCGACATTGTATGATTTATGGAATTGTATTGAATACTTGGCACCTGCGTTGCGCATACACATTCACCACCCTCTAAGCTTTTTATAAGCTTATGCACGATAGATGCGTGCAGGTGATGATAGGACGCAACCGAGATGAGGTAGGAGTGTGCGGCTGAGCTTGTGGTAGATCACTTTGGAGATTTTGTTCAATATTTCCCTTTCAGTACTATAATCTGATGTTTATATTAGTAGATATGTGATGATGATGTTGCTCTTGTGATTTGGGTACCCTTGTGGTTATGATCCTTTACAAAAAATTTACATTGAAAATACTCCTTGTAGGATCCCAGGATCAGAAATCTAGCATATGGGTACTGGGAGCCGAGAATGAGGTACTACAAAGGCTATCGATGCCGGATTCGGCGATCGAGAATTTCATGAGGCCGGTTTCCGAGTTTGGGATGTGACACGAAGTATCATTTATTGCGACTCGGAACATCAAATTCATGTCAACAGTAGGCCTTTGCAAGAGCAAAAAATAACTTCTTGTGATCTGACCTTCAATGAAGAGGATGCTCGGGTGTTCACCACCCCCATGATGAGGTACTTATGGTAAATATGACCATAGTTAATCACAGAGTGTTTTGGATCCTGGTGGATACTGGTAGCTCGATAAACATCCTCTTCGCCGAAGCATTTAATAAAATGGGGGTCGGGAGACCCCGACTCCGCCTCTCAAGACCCCCTGTTTGGATTTACGGGAGACAAGGTCACCTCAGAAGGATCGATTCAACTCTCAGTCACTGTTGGAGAAGGGAAAAACCAAACAATAACCATGATCGATTTCTTAGTAGTCGATTGCACTTCCGTCTAAAATGTCATCCTCGGACAACCTTCACTCAACACTCTTTGAGTTGTTATGTCGACTTATCATCTCAAGATGAAATTCCTGACTGAGCACAGTATAGGATTGGTCAGGGGAGACCAACAGAAAGCTTAGCAATGCTATTCCATGGCATTGAGAACATAACATCAATCAATGCTCGTCACCTCCCTCGACCCCCAAGAGGATTCAACTTAAAAAGGGTGCCCGATGGAAAACCACGTACTCATCCTGCTCAATGGATCTGACTCGACCCACACAGTGAAGATTGGATCGTCGTTGTCACCACCATTACGAGACAAGGTAATAGGCTTCCGCCGACGATATACCGATATATTCGCGTGGTCTCATTAGGACATGTCTGGCATCAGCCCCAAAGTTATGGTCCATAAATTGAACGTCGACCCCGATTACCGACCAATCAAATAAAAGCTGAGGGTGTTCGAGCCTTAAAGATATGCCATAATAGGAGAAGAAGTAAAAAAAACTCCTCAAGGCCAGTTTCATTGAAGAAATCTATTATCCAGACTGGATAGCCAATGTCATTTTGGTTAAAAAGCTAATTGGAAGTGACAGGTCTATGTTGACTACACCGACCTGAACAAAGCCTGCCCTAAAGACATTTTCCCTCTCCCAAGGATCGACCAGCTCATTGATAACATGACTATACATGAACTTCTGAGCTTCATGGATGCCTACTCGGGCTACGATCAAATTGTTATGCACCCATACAACAAGCAGAAGACAACCTTCGTCATAGACAGAAGACTCTACTGCTACAAGGTCATGCCTTTTGGACTAAAGAATGCTAGGGTTACATACCAAACACTCGTCAACAGGATGTTTGCCCGCCAGATCAGGCGTTCCATGGAAGTTTATGTCGATGACATGCTCATCAAAAGCATCAAAGCTGCAGACCGTGTCTCCGACCTCAAAGAAATCTTCATGATCCTATGAAAATATCAGATGAAATTGAATCCGAGCAAGTGCGTCTTCGGTATCTGTTCGGGATAATTCATCGGATTATTGGTCGATCAAGGAGGAATCGAGGCGAACCTTAATAAAATTCAAGCTCTGCTTGAATGAGCTCACCCGGAACGATAAAAGAAGTCCAATGCCTCACATGAAGAATGGTCGCTCTGAATTGTTTTGTATCTCGAGCCACTGACAAGTGTCTTCCCCTTTTTTAAGCAATTAAAAGGGAAACATAAGACATCAAAGGTCAGGCGGTGGCCGACATCCATGGATTCAAGAGTTGTACTTATTCCTGAGTAAGACGGTGATCTACCTCATCACGTCCTTCCTTCATCAATAAGGCAAGCAGTTGTTGGACAGCCTGGCAACAAAATTAGTTTTCCTAATACAAAGGACATGATAGATGTTGCAGGGAATTCGAACTCACCAAGGAAAAGAGGTCAGGTCAAGAATTCTACACACTTCACCAGATTAGACAATGACGGGTATGTCTAAAGGCTCACCCTATGACCCATGATCGAGCGTGATACAAGGACGAGCTTGGCCCATCGACAACAGGTCGGAAGACCTGACGACTCACCCGTCACCGAGAAGGACACTACTCCCGCAACCCAGATCAACATGATCCCAAGTCAGTGTAACCTTAGGTCAGCACGATTCTCCCTCCATCAAAATCCAACCTCATCTCAACCGCATCCACCTAAGATCCTAGCCGAAGATCTAGGAAGCCTATCACGATACAGATCCGCCCGAGATCTCAGTCGAGAATCTAAGGCAATCCTTACAACTTATAATAGGATTGAGATTCCATTACGAGATATCCTCCTAAATAAGGAGACCCTTCCTATGCCACCGCCTTTGGAAAGTAAAAATAAGAGCACCTCTAATGGTGAGAGGTACGCACAATCTTTAGCCTAAAATTCCTTGACTAAGACTCAGATTTCCTACTTGACTTGCATCGGAGGGTCCTTTGTTGAAGCCAAAGTCTCCTTTGTCCGCTCTCTATTTAGGTAATCGAAGGTCCAGGGAATGCTACCAGATTTTTGCATCAACAATAGATATTTGAAATAAAGATAAGGATACTTTAGGAATTAAAAAGTGGAAGTTGTCTAGGTCGAAAGGTGCAGATTTCATCTGGAAAACCAACCAACGGGCCTGAATTTTTCCACGAAGGCCTTTCGGAGTTTCCCTACCATACTTTGGCAACTTACCAGGGTAGAGTTAATTATTTACACTCCAGGATTGCATCCTTAGATTGATCTAAGCCGTTCATGTTCTCGACACCACCATTTTAAAGCTCTAATATTATAATCATGCTTTATTGATCATCTTGACTTATGAACCTTGGATTTGAATATTAGCCATTTTCAACAAACGTTTCTTTGTACGCATTCACCGGTTATAATCTTTGTACGCAATCACCAGTTATAATCATACTTTATTGTTGATCTTGATTTTGAATATTTGATTTGAATATGAGCTATTCAATTTTTTTCTTCGAACGCAGGCACGTGTTAAGACCTAGGTAGTATAGAATCTTGCACATGAACGCTTCAAATCATCATCTCAAATGCAATACAGCGTGAAAACTAGCCACCCTGGCATGAGTATGGCACGGGTAGGGGTGTACACGGAGATGAGCTGGCCTCAGCTCGACTCGGCTTGGCCACTAGCTGACCCCAGCTTGAACTCGGCTCGGCTCGGTCCTCGAGCCTAATTGGCCAGCTCAGATCGGTTTGGTTAGCAGCTCGGGCTAGCTCAAGCCGAGTTCGAGCCAAAATCAAGCCTCCTGGCATTTTCATAAACACATGCAGTAGTTGTAGCTGTTTACAGGTATTTCATACAACACCTTATAGACAACATCAAAATCAAGGAAAAATAGTATTTGTTTCATATACATACCTTCCTTGTTACTAGCTGACACTTCGTTGAGTCATTTCATCAAACAATTGGTGAGCAACATCAATATCAAAGTAACCGAGTCACCGAACTATTTCGATCTGAGTTCAATTCGAGTTGGGGTTCGATCTGAGTTGAGTTGAGCTCAAGCAAGCTTGAACTCGGTTTGAAATTTTTTTGAACTAAAAAAATCAGCTCAACTCGGCTTGAACTCAACTTCGAACCAAGTCGGATCGGGCTTTTTCAAGTTGAGTTGAGCGAGCTAACCGAGCTAACTCGGTTCATGTACACCCCTCGGTACGGGGCCCCCAGAACCATAGGAAAAGCCCTGTCCTGGATTTCTCTCTCTGTTACTCTTTCCACATGTCATTTCCTAGTTAGTTTTAGGGCTTAAGATACAATTTAAACAACCCTTTCTTGTGGGTGCTTCTGGAACGTGCACGATTGATTAACAGTAAATAATTATTTAGAATTGTTTATTGAAAAATGCATTTCCAAATTTGAATGCCAAAACACACATTGATTCAGATTTTGTAGATGTCCACCAAGACGCCATATGATTCAATGAGCATGTATCGATTTATTATTATTATTATTATTATTATTATTATTATTATTATTTTCTGGTAAAGGGTGGGAGCACACTACCTATATATATATATATATATATATATATATAGAGAGAGAGAGAGAGAGAGAGAGAGAGAGAGAGAGAGATATGGGAAAAGGTACTATGCGCCTCGACCTCACTATAAGCTCACTATAAGCTCCCGTGAGGTAGAGCTGTGTGGGCCCCACCGTGATGTGTGTTGACCATCAACTCCGTGCATTTGATGGGTCCCTTCCAAATTATGGGATATCCCAAAAATCAGCCGTATATGGAATTCAGGTCGGCCATACCATCTAAAATCATGTGAAGACATGTCAAAAACATATAAAATCACTTGGTGGGACCCACCTGAGTTTTGAATGCTGCTGAAACTTGGTCTGAACCCTCATCCAAGTGGGACACACATAATGGATGGTCTGGTTTTCCACGGCCCCTCCCCACTTCTGTATGTTGTGTGGCCTACACAAGTCACGGATTGACTTGATTTTTGAGACCTAGGCCCACAATGGAATGGTGCATCTGTCTGATGGGGTAGATGTTTGAAACGCATCACGGTGGGGCCCACACAGCTCGACCTCATGAGACGGTCCCATCAGCTCGAGCGTACCTTTTCCCTATACACACACACGCACACACGGAAACGCCCACCTGCGAACCAGTTCTAATGCATCTACCGAAGAGTGGGCAAATAATGGCAAAGCTCTAAACAGAAAATACAATGGAAGCAGAAAAAGGGTCCTCGGGCCAAGAGACTCAAACTAACGTCTGATCCGGCAATACAATGAATTAAGCTAAGAACTTCTGAGCCACAAGTTGGCACCTGAGTGGGTATATGTATGGCCCATCTTTCACAGTAGGCCAGATTGTCAATGGAGCATGCACCAAAATCTCCCAAATGGGTCCTTACTCTTGCTCGGGTGGTAGACTCTTAGGAGTTTCAACACCCGGTCAAGGGTTCGAGTACCCATAAGTGGTGAAATTCCACTAGCGTGAGTGTGTGGGGGTGTGTGTGCGTGTCTAAAAAAATAAAAATAATAGTAAAAGTGACCTGCAAACATATTTTTAAGAAAAAAAAAATTAGCTGTCCACATTCAAAGCAAGTGAGGGAAATCGATTGAATTGCTAAATCATCCTCTGCTATTGGGCGTGGTCCATCCACAGTGGAGATCAAGGAAATAACGGTATGGATCACCAACAACAAAGCACCATTTGTACAAAATGAGGCTCGTGGCATGTATAATTCACAAGGGTGGTGGATCATATAATAATCACCGAAAAACCAGACCAAGCGGGGAGGAAAAGAAAAATAAAGGATACACATCATCAAGCCAAAATATTCAAATAGTGTGGTCCAACATAGATATAGATACGTCATAGCCGGGAAAATGTAACAAAAGATCGTTATGACTACGTGATTCGTGACCAAAATGGTCTATATAAATAATACTCATTGGTGACCAAAATGGTCTATATTAATAATAAAATCAAAACAATCTAAAGTCTCTGAAACTATAATGTTGCTGACTAATGATGGATGGCCGGCACGAAAATTAAAATTCTATAATGGATATTTAACGGTGGCAGGTAGTTATGAATGAATGGACCAGATCTACCAATTGTGTGGCACCATATGTAAGCGTATGTACATGCCACCATAAGATTCACTATATATGAGGATGTGTGGTTCTCTTTACAGCTGATCCAACCGTGACATATCCAGCGACACACGTGGCAAAAAAAAAAAAAAAATCCTAACAAGAGACGGAAGATCTTTTGCTGTCCAAATGGCTGAATGTGATCAGTGTCGTGAAGTCGTGAGTAACCCAAAAAAGGTAAGCCCAACTACCTACAACTATAATACACATATTGCATATTTTGCCCATATGACAAAGCCACTTATTCACCACAGCGGTCTCATGACAAAAAATGGGTATTAACCAAAACACAGTCAACTGATACGCGATACACGCTAACATCTCATAGAAGCTTTTATGGGCGAAAATGCTTGAGTAGAGTAACATGGCTAAGCTTCACACTACATTACAAACTATCGAGCGGAGCAAGGGGTAGCTATCACCAAAATGTGGTTCCTCGAGAGAGATTTCCGTACATATTACAAGAGCATGACATGTGCACAACTTATGACCAACCCTCTGACAAACAACTAATATACATGGCATTGTTTGACAGGCCACAATTGTTTGAGCCCAGAGAATTATTTCCACATCAGCGGATGTGAGGAGTAGCTACAAAGATCTCTTCTAGCTGCCACCTCAAAATCTTATAATTAGGAAAAAGATTAAAGAGCTCTGGGCGCTCGTCAACCCAACACAAATCAAATTTATAGTACAATACTACACATCCTTTTATTTTATTTTATCTTAGATTACCTTAAATTAGGACTATATTGCTACATTGGACCAGCTTTAGCATAGGAATAGTATAATCCATCCATTTATGTAGTTATGTTGGACTGACCTAGATTAGTAGTATAATTATCTTCCATCTATACCGAACATTAGATTGCAAGGAAGACTTTTCTTTTCTTTTAAGCAGTGTAATTTACTTCATCTATGCACAGGTCATTGGAACAAGCACTACCAAAAAATCGACTTACATCGAAAGGATTTTACCCGTTGGCGAAATGCAATGACGACAATTACAATCCATCAGATGCTTGTTGGTAGTGACATTGGCGTTGCTTTTTTTTGGCAACGCACACCGACGACATAGTTGTCGGCATATCTTAGGCTATCAAGGAAATTGAAGAAATCAAACAAGTGCCAACTCAAGCCTAGCTGCCACCATTAACATCACTAGATTTTATGTCTCCCATGATTTTTAGGATCAGTTTTTTATTGCTGTAAATATTGCTATTAATTGTGATTATAAATTTCCTTTTCAGTTACACATTTTTAAATGCCTAAAATTAGGTCTTTCGGGTTGTATAAAGATACAGAGCATGAATAGAAAGGGTTGTGAGTTCAAAACACAAAAGCATAGCAGTGTGAATCCTCTTTATGGTATCAGAGCACCAAACCTCTAACGAGTAGCTTTCCTTTCTTGCTTCATGTGACATGGCTGCCAACCCTGCATCCACCACTGATTCACCCATCATCACCATCAATGCCGCAACCACCATCAACGAGAAACTCACCCCTTCTACCTTTCCTCAGTGAAGGGCTCAATTTGAAGCATTGCTCATTGGTTATGATCTCATTGACTTTGTCACTGGTGTCAAAAAATGCCCTGCCATTGATGCAACGAACTCCGCTGCCTCCAAAGCCGCGAACTCCCACTGGGTTTGCCAAGACAAACTCATCCTCCACGCCATTTTTGCCTCCACCTCAACCACTATTACCCTACTCCTTGTTGCATACAAAACATCCCATGAGGCTTGGACAACACTTACCCGTTTATATGCGGGAAAATCACGGACGCGCGCGATGCAACTCAAGGAAGATTTGACCTTGAGCACACGAGGAAATCGCACCGTCACTGAGTTTCTTCAAGCAATCAACCGTCACTGAGTTTCTTCAAGCAATCAAAGTGATTGCCGACGAACTCGCAATTATTGATCATCCGGTTTCGGATGATGATTTAACCCTCTACATTCTCAATGGATTGGGTCCCGAATTTAGAGAAATTGCGGCACCCATTCGTGCTCGTGAGACCTCTCCGAAATTTAAGGAAATACATGATCTTCTTGTAGGTCATGAGAGTTACCTTCGACGACCGGAGAATCAAATGGCAGGAACATTTGTTGCCACTGCTAATTACTCTAATTGGCAAGGAGGTGCCCCTGGACAGCATAAACTGAGCCCTAAGTCTTCCTCCAACAAGACTCGCAGTAATAATGGGTATCACAAAAATGGGCCCTCAAATTCAGACCAGAGGAAATATAAGCCCAGGTGCCAATGGTGCGATCAAGTGGGCCACGGCGAAAAATTGCCCAAAAATGTCCTTAGCTGACTTCACCGCCAACTGTGCAGCATCCTCTCAAGGAAAAAATCAAAAGTGGCTAGTTGACTCAGCAGCATCTCATAATATGACCACCGATCTTTCTAATCTGTCGATTAATTCTGAATATGATGGTACTGATGAGGAGGAATTGGTGATGGATCAGGTTTGCCCGTGTCTCATATTGGTTCCTTATCTCTTACATCGTCTAATCGTGTCTTTCATTTCCGCCATACCCTTTGTGTTCCAACTATTCAAAAAAAATCTTATTTCCGTTCACCACTTTACCAAGCATAATAATGTTTACCTTAAATTTCATCCTACTTACTTTTTGGTGAAGGATCGGATCACGGGGGCGACACTACTCAAAGGCGAATGTGAAGATGGAATGTACCCATTTCCGGAGCACCTACCACTAAATTCCAAAAATGCTATCTTACAAAGGCAATATATGGGCTAAAACAAGCACCTCGTGCTTGGTATTCTGCACTTAAACAGACACCGTTAGAATTTGGCTTCATCAATGCTAAATTCGACTTTTTTCTATTTGTGGTTCATGATGGATCCACACTTGCCTATTGCTTAGTTTATGTTGATGATTTGAATCTCATTGGTAACAATTCAACATTTGTTGCAAGCATTATTGATCAACTTGGGCAAAAATTCTCCATCAAAGATTTGGGGGCCCTTACATTTTTTCCTCGCTGTTGAGGTCATTCCTACCAAAGAGGGCTTGTTTCTAACTCATCATAAGTATATTCGAGATATACTAGCTAAAACAGGTATGGATGGAGCTAAGGATGTCACAACCCCTCTCTCTACCTCGGTTTCTCTAAAGCTGGCAGATGGTTCTTCATCAGTTGATTCCACCGAATATCGTAGAGTGATTGGAGCATTGCAATACATGTCCTTAACTTGCCCTGATATAAGCTTCGCAGTGAATAAACTCTCTCAATTTATGCATAGCCCCACACAAACCCACTAGACAGCCACTAAAAGACTGCTGCGTTACTTGAAGAATACAATTTTTCATGGCATCAATATCAGAAAAACATCAAACCCAACACTCACATGTTTCTCGGATGCTAATTGGGCTGGTAGTTTGGATGATATGAAATCAACTTCAGCTTATCTCCTCTTCCTTAGTCACACTCCCATTTAATGGAGCTCAAAAAAGTAACATGCCATTGCATGGTCATCAACCGAAGATGAGTATAGGGCATTAGCAACGGCTGCAGCAGAGTCCATGTGGCTACCATCTCTATTCCAAGAAATGAAGTTTACATTACCACAGCCACCTACACTCGTGTGACAACTTGGGTGCAACACAACTCAGTTTTAATCCTGTTCAGCATTCAAGGATGAAGCACATTCAAATAGACATTCACTTTGTGCGCGATTTGGTTGAAGAAAAATTCTCGATGTTCGGCATGTACACACTGATGACCAACTCGCAGACTTACTCACCAAGCCACTTTCAAGGCAACAGACAGACTACTTACGAAACAAGATCGGCCTATCCGCTGGTAGCCCGTTCTTGTGGGGGCGTATCAAGGAAACTGAAGAAATCAAACAAGTGCCAACTCAAGCCTAGTTGCCACCATTAACATCACCGGATTTTATGCCTGCCATGATTTTTAGGATCAGTTTTTTATTCCTGTAAATATTGCTATTAATTGTGATTGTAAATTTCCTTTTCAGTTACATATTTTTGAATGCCTAAAATTAGGCCTCTCGGGTTGTATAAAGATACAGAGCATGAATAGAAAGGGTTGTGAGTTCAAAACACAAAACCATAGCAGTGTGAATCCTCTTTATAGGCAACCTCGACAAACTAGAGCCTCCAACGGTAATTCATTTCAAAGGCTGATGGTTTTCATTCGTCGGTGAATTGAAGCAATCTTGACAATTTTAATTTGTCGTTTAATTTTCACATAACCGTCGGAATGAAATTTGAGAAATATTCATCGACAGCTGGATTCAACAGCAACAGTTTGAAGCCGTCATCGTTAATGAATCAACCATCAATAATACAGTTTTGAAATTACTTTCCCTGATGGTTCCTATGGATGTAGACCATCGCAGAAACAAAATTAAAAAAAGAACCAATGGAATTTGACAGTCGGCAAAACTAAATAAAAAAGACTAACCAGCTGGGTGAACCTGTGTTTGAAACTTGCTAGTCAAATACACACAACCTGCTATTCATTCACACATCCGGCAATTCAAATACACATCCTGCTAATCAATTACGTACATCCAGCTAAACAAATTCACACAACCTGCTAAAGAAATACATACATCGTACCAAAGAAAGAAGCAAAGGCTACGGACTAAAGTAGGGAACCAAAAATAAAAAATAAAAACTAAGACATGAACTTCAATTCAGCTAAACTTTTCTCACTCATCAACTTATTTCTAATCATGACTCTCCTAGCGAGTGGACGATATTCATCTTTAGTGTAAGCAGGGCACACCTTTGCAAGAATCAGTCAAATCAGGTTTACCTCACACATATTTTAAATGTAGAGTGTCAATAAATTTATTCTAGCCATCCAAATTATCATAATATGTGACCCACTAAATGAGTGAGATGGCCTAACTTTTGGCCAGGGAGTGTTCGCTATGGGGAACACCTGATGAACTGCTGACTCCTGAACACATGCGCATGCCAGCACATATTCTGCGAAGAGGATTCAAAATCCTATACACATAAATATCATTAGCAGGGGTCATATGACAAACCTCCAAATCCTTCAAAATCTGGAAACAGCTGCAAAATCTTCTGCATTATCCACTCTTCAGAAATACTTTAGTTTTTCCTTCTCCATCTTATTCAAAACTTTCTTACAGCCAGATTTTGCATCAGCTACTTGTAACGAACTAACATCCTTGTTTTTCCTCTGGTTTTTCTTAGATTTGGAAGGAAGATGAAAAAGGAAGTGTTCGAGCTAAAGCTGGATGGAAAACAAGATGGCGATATTTATTCAACTAAGAGCAACCACATAATCAATTAATTATAGTTTCCAGTAGAAATTAAATTAGCAGTGGCAAGTATTAGATGAAACATGCATGTCATTTAAAATATTAGTGCCATTGAAGCTTGTGTCCAGTTAGCATTCCAGGGAATAGTATTAGTAGGGCTGTCTGGGTTGTCAACGGCACAGGTTTGAATTGGATCTTGGGTACCGATAGCTAGACCCGCCTAAGGGAGTCAGGATTGGGTTCTGGTCTGAGTACCCATATTTAAGGTCCCAGAACCAGATTTGAGCAGGTCCAGCCACATGGTGTGTCTTCAGACCTTGACTTTGGTTGGATCAGGTCATCTACACAGTTAGACCCACCCAACGAATGGATTGGATCTCACATACGAGTGCCAAACCATAGAATCCACTGCCAAATCATTCAACTAAAGAGTATTTTGATATCAGAACATGTCTGTTACTCCATAGTGGTACCATGTCTGTTACTATTCTGTGATTTAAAAATTTAACCAAAAGATTATACAACCCTGAACAATACTAGTACACTGATTTTTTGAACAGGTCACTCTCTTGCTTGCTTTACTTTGTAGTTTGAGTTATATGGTACTAAGGCAATGTAAGGTGCTTTTTCTTTTCTTTTCTTTTCTTTTTTCTTTTTTCTTTTTTCTTTTTTTTTTTTTTTGTGTGTGTGGGTTAGCATGTTATTACACACCCCACGGTTAGTACACACCATGCTGTTAGCCACATCCCACTTGGGAATCAATACCAAGACCTCAGTTTTGAAACGAGGCAGCGTATGATGCTTGATATGCAGGCACTAAGAAATTATACACATGATACAAATTTAACTCAAGTTAAACTAACTTGTGAATCCCACTGTTGCCGAATCACTCAGAGACTGGTTGGAAAATTACGTAAAAAAAAAAAGATTAGTTGAACAATCCTAACTTTTGATTCATGGACACTTGTTTGTAGCAATAGGACCATTGGGCATGAAAACATTTTTAATCATCCAATAAATGTCCACCATTTTGATAGTCAGTCGATCAGATAGTGTAAATTTTTTTGTTCGTGATACATCTAAACTAGGAACCATTATTTGAACAGTTTAATTAGACTTGTATGGCATGAATGCAATTTAAGTGATTTGTAAGTTCCTGCATATCGTCCAATCATACTCTGTTACACCATCAGAAGTATTACACTTTGTACCTTTTCTTTCTCTTCTAATAAAGCCTGCAGTTTATCCAAAAAACAGAAGAAGAAGAAAAAGAACTCTCATTCTTTTAACCATAACCAACTAAACTCCACATGGTAGGGATTGACCCGCATTTATATCCCCAACCCGGGTAAAGGAGGGTTGATGTCAAATAGACATTCATTGTTCAACTTTAGCCACGAGAATTGAACTATCTCAATAGTTTTGACAAGGCTATTATGGTTATGATGGTGCTTTTAGCTTTTGATACTCAAGAATCTGCATGTCTCTAACTCCCTAATGCATGCTAGACTCTATGTGTGCATTTTTTATCTTTGTGCTGGGATGTGATTTTGAATCTAAAATTTAGGTGGGTGCCATTGCAAAGTAAATTATCACTAATTATTTAGCTATTAGTTTTCATATATAATTTTCTCACAACCATTCTACCTCATTTTAGAAGGACAAAATAATTCAAGTTCAAATATAATCTTGCAACTTTTTTCCCATTTTAATGATTGACAAGAGCAGAGAGCTCTGCTCAACCCACATGCAACTCTATACACTTCTTTAGTATGATTACTTCTACTTTAGTAATAACTACTGCAATTCAATTGGATTCTGCATCCAAATGCATGGTGGATCTAATTCCATATCTCCTCATGCATTTGATCCATCCCTCCGTCTCTAGGAGTGAGAAAAGGCAACTTCAGCATTTGAACTTGTTCTAACATCTTTATCCATCTATATTCAGTAAAGGGGGAATGTGGAGAACAGAAAAGCCTGAAGCATGAAAAGATCATGAAGCACAGATCGATCTTTAGTGATTAAATAGTCCATCTCATCAACAAACACCAACCTATTATAAGACCAAAATTGTTGACTTGACACAGTTAGCACCAATAAAATCGGCAAATAAGCAGAAAAATGACTTGAAACAGAAGGCAATATTGGAAGCAGCAACAGAGTATATCCTTCCTAACGGCATAGTTAACAAATGTTATAAGAACATTTGGGAGAAATTAAGAGCTTGTAAGCTCTAAGGAAGCACACATGCAAGCGCAAGCTTCCCACTTCATCTTTCCCTGTTTCTTTTGAGAGAACAAGTTCTGCAAGTGCTGAGAAAGTTCTTAAGGGCATAGTTAATATTGTGAAGGTTTTATTTTCTTTCCGTTCCAAACAACGAAGATTTATTTCCTTCTTAGTCTAAAGGCTTTCTTTGGTCTTTGTGTGATCACAACAGGGGAGACATATTGCTATGTCTTTTCAGATTCAAGATCAGGTGGATGATACCCAGAAATGGAAAGTCCAGCAGCGATGTTCCTGTTGAAACTCAGATGCTCCTCTTGGAAGCAAGGGAAGATTCTTCTCTTGATGACAAAACCGTTGACTCATTTGACAGGGACACATTCTACGTACTGTTACTGCCCGTGTTGGAGGGTGATTTTCGAACCAGTTTGCAGGGTAATTCGACCAACGAGCTTCAGTTCTGCATTGAAAGTGGTTTGTTTGTTAGATTAGTACCTCTATATTAGTTTAAGCTTTCTGGTATTGATTTTCAGGCTACTAAAGTTATGAAGTTTCCAATGATTGTTCCATGCTTCAGGTGACCCCACCGTTCAGTCCAAACAGATTCTAGAAGCTGTTTTCATCAATTCAGGGAACTGCCCATTTCAGCTTTTGATAGATTCCACCAAGTTGGTTTACCTTGAAAATCAAGCTATCGAATTACTGCTCTCTTTGAATTAGTTATTTTGATTGTCAACTCTTATTGAACTATTCTGTTTTCGGCTATGAAATGTATGTAGGATATTGGAGAAACACAAGGACCTTTGGTCACCTTTGTTGTCAAAGAGATGTCTTCACATCTTTCGCGTTGCTCGGCCGGTCAAGCGGACCGCTCGACCAGTTGAGGATCCAGTCGACCGGTCGAGGCCCGCTCGACTCAAAGTCCAGCGAGCTCGGTTTTTTGGTGTCCGTAATGCTCGAGCAGTCGAGGGTCAGGCTTGACCGGTCGAGCAGGTTGCTCGACCGGTCGAGGTCGTCCTTCCACTAGCCGAGGTTACGCAAATCTTATGCGGACTGCGTAAATTTGAGGCGGTTTCCGGACTTTTCCAAAAGAGGTGCGTAAGTGGAGTTTCCTAAACTATAAATAAGGGTTTCTATGGCTATTCTAAGGTATTATAAAGCTTTCTAAGAGTTTTCTAAAGGTTCCTGAAAGGGTTCTAAGGTTATCAAAGGGTGTAATAAGGGTGAGATTCGAAATTGTTCGAATCGGGTAAGTCCTCTCTCTTGTAATTTCTTTTCATAGTGGATTTCTGTCGCTTTGTGTCGTGGTTTTTTTCCGCAAGGGTTTTCCACGTTAAATCTTTGTGTTCTCTTGTGATTACTTGACGTTATTGGATTATTATCCTAGATCTAGATCTGTGTGATTCTACGGCACAAATCCCCAACAAGTGGTATCAGAGCAATCATTGGGGCACAGATATAAATCTACAGGATTAGTAATAATGAAAAATGACAAGTTTGAAATTAAGAAGTACTCAGGTAAAAATAATTTTGAGTTATGGAAGGTTAAGATGATTAGCTTGTTAACCAAGCAAGGTGAGATTAAGGCTCTTGAGGAGCGAAAATCTACCATGAAATATGATGAATGGAAAAACCTTGATAGTAATGCTTTATCCTCTATCCGTTTATGTCTCACGGATGAGGTTTTCTATAATGTTTTGAGAGAGAAAACTGCGGCTAGTTTGTGGGCGAAGTTAGATAACATATATGCAAAGAAGTCCTCTAAAAATATCTTACACTTGAAGCTACAGTGTTATACCTTCAAGATGGCAGAGGGTGGAGATCTAGAAGCCCATATCAGCAACTTTAATAAATTAATGTGCAAATTGCTGGATATGGAGGAAGTGGTTAAAGATGAGGAACAGGCATGTATATTGTTGAATTATCTTCCTGCATCATATGAGTCTTTCAAGGACACAATGTGCACCACAAATAAAACCCTAAGTATTGATACCATTATCTTAGCCTTTTAAGGGAAGACTATGAGAAAGCTAAACGGGGATATGGGGGCATCTTCCAATGCACTGATTACGAGGGGCAGAGATTCTGAGCGAGATATAGGATCTTCAAGACCTAGATCCAAATCCAAGGGCAAGGGCAAAGGAAAATTAAAGAGTTGGAATTGTAGTTTGTCTAGACACATGAAGAAGGATTGTAGAAATCCTAAAACAAATAAAGAAATTTCAGCAGTTTCTTCCAAGGAGGCCAATGCGGTCACATCTGATGAAGAATCAAGTGGTGGTGATGTTGTCTGTTTCCATGATTAGTCACTTACACGACTTTCATAAAGACGAGTGGATACTTGACACAGGAGCATCTTATCACATGACTCCTCATCAGAGTTGGTTTACCAGTTATAAGGAATGCGATAGTGGATAGGTTTTTATGGGCAATGATAATTCATATAATGTTGTGGCTATTGGTACAGTGAGCATCAAGAGATTTGATGGGATGGAGCGTATCTTTACTGACGTCAGGCATGTTCTTGATATAAAGAAAAGTCTGATTTCTCTCGGTGCACTCGAGGCTATAGGGTGCAAATTCACCGGTATTAATGGTGTCCTTAAAGTTTCAAAAGGGGCACTCGTGGTTATGAGAGCGCAGAGGCACGGAAACCTTTATACGTTGATTGGGAGCACTTTAGTAGGTGGAGCAGCAGCAGCTATTGTAGACTTCACGTCTCTACATATGTGGCATGCTCGTCTGGGCCACATGAGCGAGCGAGGCATGAAGGTACTTTCTAATCGATGTTTGATTCTAGCTTTTAAAAATTCTAATTTAGATATATGTGAGCATTGTATATATAGTAAACAAACTAGATTGTCTTTTAAATCTGGAAAACATGTTTGTAAGGGAATGATTGATTATGCGCACTCTGACGTATATGAGCCATTGTCAGAAGTTTCCATTGGGGGTTGTTATAGTTTGTTTCATTCATTGACGACTACTCTAGGAAAGTTTGGGTTTACCTCATGAAACGTAAATCCGAAGTTTTCACCATATTCAAATAATGGAAGGCAATGGTGGAAAAACAGTCAAGGCGAAAAATAAAAATTTTAAAGACTGATAATGATGGAGAATTTACTTCTATTAAGTTTAATGAGTATTGCAAGGATGAAGGGATCATCAGGCACAACACAGTGCACCACACACCCAAGTAAAATTGTGTGGTTGAGTGAATGAATCAGACTCTCCTAGAGAGGGCCAGTACATGTTATGTGATGCTGCATTGAACAAGGACCTATGAACAGAGGCCGTAAACACGGCTTGTTATTTGGTGAACCGATCTTCTTCAACAACAATTGAATGGAAAATCCCAAAGTATGGAGTGGTCAGAAAATCGACTACTTAGATCTACGCATATTTGGTTGTGAAGCTTACTCTCATGTACTATCAGTTAAGAGAGATAAGCTAGACCATAGAGCCAAAAAGGACATCTTGGTGTGAAAGGTTACAGGTTATTCGACAAGATCACACGTAAGGTCATCACTAACTGTGACGTCAGATTCGATGAAAGCTCTCTATTCTGCAAGAATAATCAAGAGGAGGAAAATGAACTAGAAAAGTCGATCATAGACACCAGATTGACTCAGATGATACTCAGGCAGAGACAGAAGCATAGACAGAGGTACAGGATTAGGTGGAGAAGCCACATGTGAGAAGGAACCCACCACGTGATTGCAGGTTACTGACAAGATATAAGGATGACTTTAATATTGCATATGCCTTCATTACAGATTAGGGGGATCCATCTACTATTCAAGAGGCTCTTAATGAGCCTGATGTAGAAAAGTGGAAGGCGGCTATGGATGATGAGATGGACTTATTGCGTAAAAATCACACATGGGAGATGGTGGAGCTTCCTGTGGGCCGAAAAGTGATCGGATGCAAGTGTTTATTTGAAAGGAAACAGGATAGATACAAAACAAGGTTGGTAACGAAGGGTTATGCTCAGAGAAAAGGAATCGACTTCTTAGAAATATTCGCGCCGGTGGTTAAGCAGGTACCTATCAAATTCGTGTTGGCACCGGTTGCCCAATACGATCTCGAGCTGGAACAGATGGATGTGAAGATGGCAATCCTGCACGAGGAATTAGAAGAGCAGATCTACATGAAGCAACCAGAGGGCTACGAAGTTAAAGGGGCAGAGAAAAAGGTTTGCAAGTTAATGAGGTCGTCGTAAAGCCTGAAACAGTTGCCTAGGTAGTGGTATAAAAAATTTGATTCTTTCATGGTGATTCAGAAATTTACTTGGAGTGAATACGATCACTATGTCTATTACAAGACACTGAGTGATGAAAAATTCATCATCCTAGTACTCTATGTTGATGATATGTTCATCGCCTGTCATAATATGTCTGAAATCAACGTACTAAAGACTCAGTTATTAGGGACAGGCGATCAACATATCATCAACATACAGTACTAGGATGATGAAAATCCATCATCCTAGTACTGTATGTTAATGATATGTTGATCGCCTGTCATGATATGTCTGAAATCAACGTACTAAAGACTCAGTTATTAGGGACATTCGAAATAAAAGATCTGAGAGCTACAAAGAGGGTTCTCAGCATAGATATTCATAGAGACAGGAAGGAAAACATGCTTTGGTTATCACAAGCAGATTACCTTGAAAAGGTGCTGATCAAGTATGGGATGGATCAAGCAAAGCCGGTGAGCGTTCCCCATGCGGCTCACTTTAAGCTTTCCTAAGAACAATATCCTAAATCAAATAAGGAAAAGTAAGTTATGTCTCATGTGCCTTATTCGAATGCAGTTGACAGTGTATGTCACGTCCCAAATTCGAAAATCGGATTCACAGGAATCCCGATCACCAAATTCAGCGCTGACAGCCTCTGTAGTACCCCATTCTCGGCTCCCAATGCCTATATGCCAGGTTTCGATCCTAGGATCCTATACGGAGGACTTTCCAACGTACATTAATCTCGTAAGAAACATAATGACAAGTTTACCCAAATCATAAAAGCAACATCATCATCACATATCCACTAATATAAACTTTGAATACAATGCTGGAAGGGAAATACATATGTCAATATAAAATCAAAGCTCCATAAGACAGTTGTATGATCCAAGATCAACGTTGCTACAACCTAACGCCACTGCATGCATCTATCATGAATAAGTTTATAGAAAGCTTAGTGGGTGGTAAAAGTGTGTGCACAAGGTAAGTACCGATTAAGCAATATTAGAGTAATCAGAGTAAGCGGAAATACTGATAAGTCCATAAATCATACAATATCAAAAACACTGGCAAGATCATAAATCATACGATATCAAAGTAATGCGAAAACATGCTAATAGGTCCATAAATACCATCAGCCTTATCTAGGCTATGCGATGCAAAGAAATATAATAAAAACAATATCATATACTGATGAAGCAATGTAGATCAGCTATTTAATGCGGAGACAGTAAGCCAAATATTAGATGCTAATGATGTAATGCAATATGCGCTGCAAATGAAATGACCAAGCTGGAGTGAAGTCAGGATGATAGTACGTAGTATCGTAGGCTATGGGGTCCATCACAAGGTAGTAGACTCCTGAGCTCAGGTTAATCGCGCACCCAACCAAAATCATTGCCATTCAGGTTAGTCACGCGCCCAACCGAAATCCTTGCCATTATGAAGGTACACAACAATTAGTTGTGCACCACCAACCCAAGTGGATAGTGAATGAATGAATGAATATGCAACTCCTACTCGATAAGTCCACATATCAGTATGGTTTTTCTCTGGGATCATCACCGGGGTTAGTACACTCTATATGCAAATCGTCGCCCACTGACGCACTACCATGCAAGTGGAAGAGACCTCACCATCCGCCTAGATAGTAGTCAGCTAATATCTACCCGGTACGTCGATAGTGGACCCATTCACGAGCTGGTCAAACTCAGCCTAGCTATGCCCCTTACCCTCGGGCAGGTAAGGCCACACTCCCTCCCAATCTACCATGATACAGTGGGAGACACGGCCTCCTGGTATTCAGCCCTCATGCACTCATATATATCCACTCGGTCTCAACGTTGAGGCATCTCTTGGCTACAGAGGTTTAGGAATTTTCACCTAGGGACATCTATGGCGCCCGTATGTTAGAACAGATTTTTCGTGTCCCATCTGGCCATCCACGTTATGCCTATGGAGGCTATGACCCTGATTTTGCTAGGGTGTACAGTAATCACAACACACAATGCAAGGTGCATGAGTCATACAATCTAGTCATACATCAATCTTGTGCATACCGTGCACTCATGTGAGACAATCTCTCCCTATCAAGGAGTCTCATAACAACCTGCCCAATGACATATGCAATGGTCAACAACATTTCATAATAAACATGTAGATGATGCGTATGGGCATGTATCATGATACTATGCTGTCACATACTCATAACCGATATCAATAACCGACATCGACAATCGACCTCGACAATGTGGACATTTAACCAACATTGCTCCGAAGGAATGGCCCACATAGAGCTTAACATATAGTAGGCTCATGGCTTCACATAAGGACCAAATATACAACACCATGGGCCTCACTCAAGAGCTTAATACACATCATGATGGGCCTTTCACATGGGCCTAACATACATTACAATAGGCTCCATCGCTTGGCCCTCAATGCATCACAATGGGCCTCATCACATAGGCCTCATATACATCACATTGGGCCTTAAACACAGGCTGAATACACATCACAACAAGCCTCAAATATGGGCCGCATATACATCAATTGAGCTTCGACAAATAGTCTCGATAATCGGAATCGACAATCGCCACAACAATCGTAATCGATCAATAATCGACCTCGATGATCGGAATCGGAAAACGGCCTCAACAATCAAAATCGATCAATAATCGGTATTGGCAATCGGCCACAACAATCAGAATCGGCAATCGGTCATGATAATCAGCCTCGATCGTTAATCGGCAATCGGCGACGACAATCATAATCGATCGATAATCGTCCTTGATGATCGGAATCGGCAATCGGCCATAACAATCAGAATCTGCAATCGGTCATAATAATTAGCCTCGATCGCTAATCGGCAATTGGCCACGACAATCAGAATCGATCGATAATCGGCCTCGATGATTGGAATCGACAATTGGCCATGACTATCGGAATTGGTAATCGGTCACGATATTCAGCCTTGATCGCTAATCAGCAATCGACCACGACAATCAGAATCGATCGATAATCAGCTTCAATGATCGGAATCAGTAATCGGCCACAACAATAGGAATCGACAATCGGTCACGATAATCAGCCTCGATAATCGACACCGACAACCAACACATAAATAAGACGAGGTCCATAAATGGACAACTGATCGACCATAATATAAAGATCGACCCTCGGTCATAGTTGTATTAGATCTGGTAGCGTGGAGTCATCCATCCATTGGTGAATGGGGCCCACTTATTTGGGTTAATCCACTAAGAGAATGATGAAAATGGGCCTAACAAAGCCCAAAGGAAGGTCACAATGTGGACATTCAGCTATCATTGCCTATCAATGTGGACATTTAACCAACATTGCTCCCAAGGAGTGGCCTATATAGAGCCAAACATATAGTGGATCCATGGCCTCATACAAGGGCCTCATACACAACATAGTAGGCCTCATCGTATGGGCCGAAAATATATCACAATGGGTCATGAATACATCAAGTCGGGCTTCATTTAAGGGTCAAAATATATGGTCTTCAAATACACAATAGGTGGGCCCTGCACATGGGCCATAAATATATCACATTGGGCCTTGCCCATGGGCCAAAAATACATCACAATGGGCCACAACCCATGGGCCTTAATACACAACGGGTGGACCCTACACATGGGCCTAATACGCATTATGATGGGCCGTAACCCATAGGCTTCAAATACAACAAGTGCGCCGCATCAATAGGCCGCACTAATGGACCTCATATACATAACAGGTGGGCCCTGCTCATGGGCCTCAAATACACAACATGTGGGCCCTACACATGGGTCTCGTATGCATCAGATGGGCCACGTATATAGGCCTAATATATATCACAATGGGCCTTGCCCATGGGCCTCAGATCCAAGCAGGTGGGCCCCATCATATGGGCCTTAAATACGAGGTAGGTAGGCCCTATCACATGGGCCTCAAATATACATCATGATGGGCCATATCACATAAGCCACACCAGTGGGCTTCATATATGTTAAGTCAAAAGATCATCTGGACCATACCACAAATATCAGTGGAGATAATGATTTTCACCATTAAAATCCTACAGGGACCCACCATAGTAAATCGTGGGAGTAGCCACATCCACTGTTGAAACATTTATAGGACTCACCATGATGTATTTTTTTAAATCTAACTTATTCTTAAGTTAGCATAGAGATAGATGAAGTGAAAACAAAATATCAACTTGATTGGAAACTACTGTGACCATTAGAAGTTTGAACGGTGGATGTCACTGTCCCCACTATTTCAATAGTGGGGTCCACTTGAACTTTAGATTTGACTCATTCCTTATCTCATGTCATAAAATGATATCTCAAAATGGTTGGACGGTACAGATACAACACATGCATCATGGTGGGTCCCACCATCCAAGGTCTGGACGGTGTGGATCAAATCCACCTAACTGCTGACGCCATGTAGCAGCTATATAGCTAGTGAGCTATAAACCAGCAAATCCGTTTCCAAGAGGTGGGTCCCACGTAGGGCCCACCATAACGTTTATTTCCATCCAATCTGTTCATAAGGTCACAAGGACCTGGATTAAGAAGAAAAGTAAATTTCATATAGATCTAAAACTTCTGTGACCCAAAAGATTTCAATGGTGGACGTTCAATCCCCTGGTGCTTGAAATGTGGACCACCTGAGTTCTGTGTATGGTTAATTTTTGGGGTATCCCCATTTCTAAAAGGGACCCATCAAATGCACGGTGTAGATGTTCACATACATCATGGTAGGGCATGTGGTGGGGCCCATCGTCCCTGCCACGTCCAGCATCAGGACACTGCAGCGTCCAGAGGACGCTGGAAGCCTAGCAGCAATGGGCCCCCAATGCCTCTGCTATATATATATATATATATAATTTTTTTATTTTTTATTTTTTTCTATTTTCTGATGGTTTTTGCTAGGTGGGACCAACATTAAACGGTCCACTCTATTATTCAGATTCTATGGCTCTTGACGGGCCTAACGAGCCCAATATTCGATATATTTCAACATATAGAAACATCACAGTGGGTCCTAACAGATTTATCACTAATAAAATGATCTTTTTTATGGTGTGGCCCACTAGAGATTTGGGTTGGCTTCATTTTTCGGCTCAACGCCTAAAATGAGCTGGGAAGTTGGATGGACAGTGTGGATACAATACATACGTTAAGTGGGGGTCCACATCTAGTGGACTGGATGGCGTGGGTAAATCCCTTGCATAAGAGGTTCCACCGTCCATGACTGGATGGTGGATGGTATGTATAAAACACTTATGTCCTGGGGGGCCCCACCGTCCACTGTCTGGACGATGGACAGTATGGATGAAACACATTCATCAGGTGGGGCCGGCGTTAGCATGGTTCACCTGTTATGGATCAAGGCTGTTTGTCTAGAAAGGATGGCAAGGGTGGGCCGTCCGCTGGAAGTCAGCAAGGTGGGCCCCTCAAATGAGAGGGCATGGATAAACTCATGCATCAGGTGAGCCACAAACAGGGAAGGGACAGAGAGAGATAAAAATGTGAGGAGGGGAGGGACCTTGCCACTATGGGCCCTCCCTACACATTGCATACATCAAGATGGGTCCCACCAAATGTGGGCCCTTAAATCATAAAAAAATTAAAATAAAATAAAGATCACCCACCTTTGGATCTCCTTTTCCTTCTTCTGTCAATGCATGTTAGAGCTTTAAGGAAAGAATTGCAACGGTTGAGATTGATCATGGAGGGTGGGATTGGATGGTAGGAAGGTGGGCCACACAAGCTTCTTTCCCATGGAAACCATGGACGGTTGCTTAGAGAATGAGGGAGAGAAATGAGAGAGGGTTGTAAGGAGAGAGAGGGATGGGTGAGTGAGTGATGGAGTGATGGGGAGTAAGTGATGTGTACTTGACATGTAAGGGTGTGTAAGAGAAAGAGAGTTAACTTTAGGGGGGTTGTTTGTACTTGACATGATGTGTACTTGATTGATGGGATTGATGTGATGATCTCTTGGATTTTGTAATTGCGTGGCATTTTCTCGAACTGAACACGGGCCCAAACCTCCTAGCCCGGGTATCGCTTCAGCATGCGAGACACGGCATCGGAACCACGGTGATGGCATGATCGCACTAGTACAGGTCTTGGGTCGAGCTGACTCAGGAATACAGGATACGACTCAGGGTTACGCGCAAACCTCAGAACAATGTCCTAAATCAAATGAGAAAAAGCAAGTTATGTCTCATGTGCCTTATTTGAATGCGGTTGGTAGTTTAATATATGCCATGGTATGTACAAAACTAGATATTTCACAGGCAGTCGATGTTATGAGCAGATGCATGTCAAACCTCGACAAGCAACATTGGGAAGCAGTGAAATGGCTACTTCGATACATTCGAGGTACGAAAGACTACATCTTAACTTTTGAGAAAACAGGGACAAAGTTGGTAGGGTATGTGGATTCCAACTATGCAGGCAGTATAGATTCCAGGAAGTCTACTTTAGGATACTTGTTTGTACTATCGGGTGGAGCAATTAGTTGGATGTCGAAGCTTCAGTCCATGGTGGCTCTTTTCACGACCGAAGTAGAATATATGGTAGTGACGGAAGCATTTAAAGAATGTGTTTAGCTCAGAGGCATGATAAATTAGTTGGGACTTCAGCAGGAGGCCATGTCGGTTAATTGTGATAGCGAGAGTACTATCAATTTGGTTAGAATTTATATTTATCATTCATTTACTAAACACATTGATGTTCGTCACCACTTTATCCGACAGGTTCTTGAGGAAGGAGGCGTAACTCTGGAGAAGATTCACTCCAGCATGAATCTAGTAGACATGCTCACCAAGGTTGTTCCTACAGAGAAGTTCAAGTTCTGTGCAACTTCTCTGGGCTTGGCGATGGCGTAAAAGAAGGACGGAGTATACACGAGAAGCATTGATTGAAGCTATGATGTAATGCAAAGATAAGAGAAGAGGTCAAGTAGCTACACGGTTGAAGATTGAAGACATGGTGGAGATTGTTGTCAAAGAGATGTCTTCACATCTTTCGCGTTGCTCGATTGGTCAAGGGGACTGCTCGACCAGTCGAGGATTAACTCGATCGGTCGAGGCCCGCTCGACTCAAAGTCCAGCAAGCTTGATTTTTTGGTGTCTGTAATGCTTGACCAGTAGACGGTCAGGCTCGACTGGTTGAGCAAGTTGCTTGACCAGTCGAGGCCCTCCTTCAACTAGTTAAGGTTATGCAGATATTGCGTGGACTGCGTAAATTTGAGTCGGTTTCCGGACTTTTCCAAAAGAGGTGCGTAAGTAGAGTTTCCTAAACTATAAATAGGGGTCCCTAGGGCTATTCTAAAGTATTGTAAAGCTTTCTAAGAGTTTTCCAATGGTTCTTAAAAGGGTTGTAGAGTTATCAAAGGGTGTAACAAGGGTGAGATTCAAGATTGTTCGAATCGGGTAAGTCCTCTCTCTTGTAATTTCTTTTCATAGTGGATTTCTGTCGCTTTGTGCCATGGTTTTTTCCCACAAGGGTTTTTTACATTAAATCTTTGTGTTCTCTTGTGATTGCTTGACATTATTGGATTGTTATCCTAGATCTAGATCTGTGTAATTCTGCAGCACAAATCCCCAACAACCTTGAGAAGAAGAAGGTAAACAAAATTCAAATCCTCAGTACAAGGAATGTGATTCCATCTTGAATGGAGTGCATGCATGCATCATGTATGTATACTCATGTACAAATGACCGGATCCACTACAAAGATACAAAGCTTCATAGGTTAAACTTAACCCTGCAATGTGATGTGTGGGGCCCATCATAATGTTTGCATGACATCCAATCCGTGCATCATCTTTAAACCTCATGTTCTCATTGGCAACCAAAAATTGGGCTAAACTAAAACTTAGGGTGTCCACACCATTAAAAATCATGCCTGTTTTAAGGATGATTTTAAAATGGTGTGGCTCAATTGATTTTGTAATGGCCTTTTAGGTTTCCATTCATTCTTGTGGATCATTCTCAATGGATTCAATGGCATATACAAAATGTTGTGGGCCCACACAAAATCTAGAAGATTTTTAATGGTGAGTGTTACCTTTCCAACATTCCTTGTGGCGTGGCCCACCTGAGTTTTGAGTTTGAGTGACTATTGGTTTCTTAGGAGAAGAAGTGCAAGTGCACATGATGGATGGATTGGATGTCACAAACACATCATGATGGGTTCCATACGTAGCTTTGTAGACCTGCAAAGCTTTTCAGTGGATCCGGCCTTAAGGTACATATGGGCATGTGCTTGCGTACTATTTCTGCAAATTATTTATTAAGTGACTCATATCTATGTCCACATACATTTATATGTAAATGAAATCTTCTTTTCTTTTTCTTTTTCTTTTTGTTTTTGTTTTTTTTTTTTTGTTTTGCTCTCTCTCTCTCTCTCTCTCTCTCTCTCTCTCTCTCTCTTAAAAGAACTAATTTGAGAGGAATCTGTTGTCGTGGTTTCACTAACAGATCCCTGCAAACTTGGATTGGTTTGGTTGGTGTACTTGGGATTCTTTCTATAGAGAAGTCAGTCCACAAGGAATCAAAGAGGATCTTGAAAGGTATGGCCTATGTATATTTCAATCTTTGAATTGGATCCAAATGTCATTTATATTCTAACCTCTCTGATGTCAAATATATTCATGATTTATATTGGATGAGCATTCATTTCTTCTATATCTTCACTTTTATTGGGAATCATTCACCACAAAGTATATAGCTTCTGTTTGTTAGCTTTTGAGTGTCTTTGTTTAACAATTTGTCAGCAGGAGGCTGTCCAGCAAGGTTTCTGACACTACAAGACAAAGGGGCTTAGCCGACTGTTGGGGTTATCCTTCCTTGGCGGCCAGTTTTATCGGCTACCAGTAAAGAGCCCTATAAAATGAAAAACCTGATGCCCTAACAATTCATTTACGCCTCTCTCTCTCTCCGCCTCTCCCTCTCCCTCTCCCTCTCCGCTCGCTCTTCCTCAAGCTTTCCCTCCTTGCTTGCTCTCTCTCTCTCTCTCTACCTCTCCCTCTTCTATCCCTCTCCCTCTCTCCCTCAATCTCTCTCCCTCTCCGCTCGGTCTCCCTCTCTCTCTCCATCCCCCTCTCTCTCTCCCTCTCCCTTTGTACCTCTCTCTCTCAGTCTCTCAGTCTCTCTTTCTCTCCGTCTCCACTCTCGAACCCTCCCCTCTCCCTTTTTGCTCGATCTACCTCTCCCGCACATCAAGGAGAATTTTGCAACATTAGGTATCTCTCTCTCTCTCTCCCCGTCGATTAATTGGTTTTACTTGTTAAGGCCGGTTTTGCAAGGATGCCCAAAATGGCATATGCTGCTACTCCAATGCCGTTGAAAAGAAATGGCCTATTTGGGGACAGAGCGTATGACGTTTAGGGATAGTGCATATATATTCTTTCCCCAGAATGATGTTTTTTCATGGTTTATGGAGAGATCTGGTCCATCTTATCTTATTGCAGTTTCTTTAGGTTTTTGAAGCTATAGATTCGGTTTGGAGATTAGATCTGATTTTTTTCTGGTATTTGGCGCAATCTAATAGGATTCCTTGCCTGATTCGATGTATTTGGTTGTAAAATGATGGAAGACGTGTTTCAGAAAAGATTTGGCTGCATCACAAGTTAGAATACAGTGGTTGTAGGTGATCAGCTCTCAGAAGTAAATAAGGTGGTTTGATGTGTTTACCTTTCCTAGTTGTGGTATGACTGCAGCTTATGTACTTCATTATAAATGAATATATATGTTGTGTAAGTTATATATATGATGCCCTGTTATGCTTGATTACTTCCTACTCCTTATAATGGTTGGTTTGGCTATTCATGAGTTTGTGGATGGTGGTTATGGTTAAACATAGGAATTATGAGATCTCGAGTGTCTTAAGGTAAATAGTATGATGTGATATGTCTATTTCATACAAAGGGCTAGCTGACGGGATCTATTTGTTAACCACCCATCAACATCTCTTCCGAGACTTTCTTAGAACGATTAACATGTGACATAGGGCATATTCTAATCTCAAAATTTTGTATTATTTTAAAAAAAATTTGTAATCTCGTTTCTATAAATATAGATGGATTTGTAATATTCAAAACATTGGATTCGTATTACAATCTATTATGATATCAGAGACCTAGAGGGTTTTTTTTTTCTTTTATCTTGTTTTAAATACTGCCCTTCAGATCATTTTCATCTTCTGATCCGCCATCTACTGATACTGATTAGCTTGGTTGCCGATTCATATTACAATTCTATTACTATTCTCACCATCTAACCCATCTACCACCAGATGTGACACCTAAGAAAACCGTTAATATCCAAAAACTCAACCTAATCCCAAATTAAGTTGGGCTACAATAGAGGGAACCCTCTCCCTGGAGTTTCTCATAACAGCCTATATGTTTGAACCTCACTAGTTCTACATACCCCCAAATTAGAACCGAACCAAACGAAACGGTTCTTTAATTTTTGAACCGGAATTGGAACCGGTGCACTCTAGAACTAGACCAAACTGGACCGTGTGGTCGATTTCGGTCCGGTTCCATGGTTCTACCGATTCGATTCGCACTCCTAGCTGTTTGGTAGTTTAGAGTTTTTGTTGCCAAGCTCTTAGTATTTATTTATCTTTAAATTCATTTTCATTTGTTGTTTGGGTGGAGTTAGTGTCTATAGATTTCCTTCTACTCAACAGATGAAGATTGGGCTAGATGATGGCATGTTCAGATTGATTGAACAGATCATACACGTCCAAATGAAACTCATAAGACAATATCTGCACAATATATGAGAATCATTTTTTTAGACTAATGGGTTGTTTGGACAGGTGGGCCTAAGTTTATAATCATATAGGTGGGCCCTTTAATGCATGCAGGAGATGTTTTCAAGAAGCAAATGCCGTTATGCTTTGGCTTTAAATCCTTATGGATAAAAATCTTTGAAAATTGGCATTCACCATACATACCAACAGGGCAACAGACCCTGTATGCAGTGCTAATACTTGAATTAGTGCATTTTATGTTTATGATGGTTTATCTTCATTTTGCTGAATCATTAGTGTCACATCATCATATTCTTTATGATTTGTTTGAAGCACTTCTAGCAATAACTGTTAATGATCCACCCTCCTTTCAATGCTTATTTTAATTTCCAATTACAGCTGATGGAGAGTTTGATCCCGGTTGAAGAGATGTGTAGAACACCACGCAGCCTTAGGAAAAATCATTAGTTGCCTTTTGATAACTGCAAAATTTGTTAAAGTGATGGAAAATTAATTACTAAGTGATATTTTATGAAATCAGGTCCCTCTCTTGTTGAGCATTGTTGTTAGTCATTATATATATATATATATATATATATATATATATATATATATATATATATATATATATATATATATATATATATATATATATATATATATATATATATATACATTACTCTGTGTTTCTATTTACAATATGTAAAATTGCATCATAGAAATGGGCATGGGTTATGATTCATCATGAAACGCAACTTGCCACTAATATGACCATTTGTCAATCATAGACTTGTTTTGCATGAATTAGGGAAAAAAGAAAGAAGAAGAACAAAAATGGATGGTGATGGGGCACTTTATTGCATCATTAGTGGAAGTTTGTCTTTGACAAAGGAGCGCTTTAAAACTTGAATCCTACAAATTCATTTGTCTTTTCCATTTTTCACCTAATTTCTTTTGTTTATATGCAGTTTGACAAACCTGACCAAGCCAAGTGATTGCTATCTCTCAATGTTTGTAGATGATTTTGCAGAATGAGCTTCTTGATGTCATGGGGCAAAGAAGATTCAGTATGGGAGTGATGGGGGAGTACCTGAAATCAGATCTCCAGGAAATATATATCGGTAATGAATGAATGGAGAATTTAAAGATATATACTTGAAATGGATGGTTGCATTGTCTTTTATATAATTGTGTGCATACCTTATTATTGTGGTATGTTACAACTATTAGTACTAATATTATTATTATTGTTTCCTTTGTTGTGGTTATTATATTGGTATCTGATAAGTGTCTTTTGTACACCTTTTAGCCTAGGTCGTATTAACGGGCCGCACTCATGGGCCTCATAGACATTAAGTGGGCTGCATCAATGGGTCTCATTTCATCACATCAGGCCTCTCTATCTAGGCGTTAAATACATAACAAGTGGGCCTCATCATATGTGCCACATATACGTCACATTGGGCCCATTTAAGGGCAAAAAATACATCAAGATAGGGTCCACGTAAGTGTGGACTGCACACATCAGGTGGGTTTCCACTTGTCCACAAATGGACGGTGGAAGAACAGATGCATGAAGGCATGTCCCACAACTACTGGACATCAGTCCAGCAGCGTCCAAACCAATGGATGGTGGGAGTAGAAAATATATACAATGGTGGGTCCCACGTGGTGGCCCATCAGCTGGAGGGATCCAACTGATATTAGTGTTTTCTCTTTGTTCGGATAGATGGCATTGACGAAACACATGCAACACGGTGGATCCCCACCGTCCACGTACTGGACCGTGAGATGTAACAAATACATCAGTGGGTCCCAACTAGTGGGACATTGTGGATAAAGCACTGCCATCAGGTGGGCCCCATGTAGGTGGGCCATCCCACCTCTTTATATTAATATAATATTATTAGTATTATATATATATATGTATATGTATATAAAACGTCCAGAACGGACGACTAGGGATAAAAACCATGCATCATGGTGGAATCCCACGTGGGGCCCATCTTATATATAATATATATTTACTTATTAGATATTTAAAAAAAAAAAAAAAAACTTGCCATCATCGGCCTGGATGCAAGGCATATTCATCACGTGTGGGTTTCCACACGGATGAACGGTTTGGATACAAAACATGCCTCATAATCGGGGCCCACAGATCTTGTTAACGTGGATGCAACAGTTGTCCACCTACTGGACTGCTGGGCTGCTGGCCCAGCATCCAGCAGATGGACGGCCCAGATATGACATATATCACGGTCAGCCTCACAGATTTTGCTGGCGGATAGAGGAGATATAAGGGATATGCATTAGGTGGGTCCCATTGTGGGCAACAAGGTGGCTGCCACTAATGGACGGTGTGGATCTAATCCGTTCATCAGGGTGGGCCGCAAAAAGAAGAGAGAGAGAGAGAGAGAGAGAGAGAGAGAGAGAACGATGATGATGGGAGGAGCTTCACCACTATGAGCTCCTTTATGATACAATGCATACATCAAGATGGGCCTCACCACAAGTGGGCCCTCAAATCATCAAATCCAAGCAAAACATATAAACTTAACCCTAAGAAAGCACACACCTTTAATCTCATCGTCCTTCTTCCACCTATAGCCTCTAGAGCTTCAAGGGAACAATTTCAATGGTCGAGATGATCTTTGGATGGTGGAGATGAGAGGTAGGAAGTGGGCCACACTAGCTTGTTTGGGGAGCTTCGACATTCCTCACATGGAGTTACTTGAAAAATGAAGAGAGAGAATAAGAGAGAGAGAGAGAGAGATGATGGGAGAGAAGTGATGGGAGAGAGGGATGGTGAGTGATGGATGTACCTGTTGTAAGAGAAAGTTGACTTTGGGGAGGGTGGTTGTACTTGGGGATGGGTGTGAGTGATGGGAGTGATGTGTACTTGATTGATGGGATTGATGAGATTGATGTGATATTCTCTTGGGTTTTGCAAATGCGCGGCGTTTTTCTCAAACTGAACACGAGCGCACATCTCCTGTCCTGGGTATCACCTCGGCACGCAAGACGTGGCGTCGGAACCGCAGTGATGGCGCGGTTGCAAGGGTACAAGTTTCGAGTCGATCCGACTCTAATATATGAGACACGACTCAGGATCGTGCACAAACACCGATAACAAATCGTGGGTCACCGAAATTTGACCGGGAGGACCGCAGAGGCCTATGGAACGGTACAGGCTATGATACGGGTCATACAGCTCTCCCCACCTAATAAAAATTTCATCCTCAAAATTTATAGAATAGACAAGGGGAGACGAAACATCATCAAGTCAAGGCACAATCAATCTACAAAAGGATAAAGCTAGCGCTCTCTAATCTCAACATCGCCCTCCCAAGATGCATCATCAACACTATGGTGATCCTACTGAACTTTAGATCCTGAATCAGAAACGATTGAAACTAGGATACCTTGCAGCTTCAAAATTTTAACAAACTATTAATCTAACAAGATGATCCCATAGCCTAGTCGCGCAAATCATCGATGATTCCTTCTGACGACTGAGGGTCCTGCTGAGCTGCATAAAGTCTACCCTGTGCCTATTGGGGAGGTGTGTGTCTTCTCTGTGGTTGTCATTGTTGCGATTGCTGCTCGGGTCCCGATGCTAGGAGCTTCTGTTCGCTGCTACTGGTGTTGAATAGCTGTTGGAAAGTTGAATGGTTATTGCAGATAAGGTGCATGAAGTGCCAAGGCAAGTCTGAGAAGCATGAACGGATGATGGATCTAACTGTTAAGATACATGGGGATATTGGAACTCTTGAAGAAGCACTTGTACAATTTATGACTATTGAAATCTTAGATAGAAACAATAAATACCACTGTAGTAGTTATTTGGTGCTTGTCTGTTTTGACTTAAGATGTATATTGCAGTCAATAGGTGCTAAGAATGACATAATGCCAATCATCATTGTCTAAAGATTTATGTTATAAGTTATAGGTTTAGGTTAAGGTTTAGGTTTAGGTTATAGGTTTTGGGATTTGAGAATAGGTTCGGGTTTAGGTTATAGGTTTAAGGATTTGAGAATACACTTAGGTTATAGGTTTAGGTTTAGGTTATAGGTTTTGGGATTTGAGAATGGGTTCGGGTTTAGGTTATAGGTTTTGGTTTTGGTTTTGGTTATAGGTTTTGAAATTTGAGAATGAGTTCGGGTTTAGGTTATAAGTTTGGGTTTTGGTTTAGGTTTAAGTTATAGGTTTTTGGATTTGAGAATGGGTTATGGTTTAGGTTTAGGAAATCGGGTTTAGGTTATAGGTTTAGGTTTAGGTCTAGGTCTAGGTTTAGGGAATTAAGTTTAGGTTATAGGTTTAGGGAAAGGTTAGGTTTAGGTTATAGGTTTTGGGATTTGAGAATAGTTTTAGGTTATAAGTATAGGTTTAGGTTAGGTTATAAGTTAAGGTTTAGGGATTTGAGTTTAGGTTATAGGATTAGGTTTAGTTTTAGGTTTAGGGATTTGAGTTTAGGTTATAGGTTTAGGTTTAGGTTTAGGTTTAGGTTTAGGTTTTGGGATTTGGTTTTGATTATATGTTTTGATTTAGGTTATAGATTATAGGTTTAGGTTTTAGGTTTTGGTTTTAGGTTTAGGTTTGGTTTAGGTTATAGGTTTTGATTTAGGTTATAGGTTAACGGTTTAGGTTATAGGTTTTTGGATTTGAGAATGGGTTCGGGTTTAGGCTATAGGTTTTGGCTTTGGTTTAGGTTATAGGTTTTGGTTTTGGTTATAGGTTATAGGTTTAGGTTTAGATTATGGGTTATAAGATTTGAGAATGCGTTTGGGTTTAGGATATAGGTTTTGGTTTTGGTTATATGTTTAGGTTATAGGTTTAGGTTATAGGTTAAGGTTATAGGTTTAGGTTAAGGTTTAGGTTTAGGTTTAGGTTAAGGTTATAGGTATAGGTTAAGGTTTAGGTTTAGGTTTAGGCTATAAGATATAGGTTTAGGGAATTAAGAATAGGTTAAGGTTAAGGTTTAGGTTCGAGTTTGGAATTGGGTTTATGTTTGGGTTTTCAAGTTTAGGTATAGGTTTAGGTTAGGGAGTTGAGATTAGGATTAAGTGTAGGTTTAGGTTTAGGGATTTGAGAATACATTTAGGTTTTAGGTTTAGGTTTAGGTTTTAGGTTAAGGTTTAGGTTTAGGTTAAGGTTGAGGTTTAGGTTATAGGTTAAGGTTTTAGGTCATAGGTTTTGGTTTAGGTTAAGGGTATGGTCCCTGCAAATAAAGACATAAACACGGCCATCCGGCGCAAATGGCCAGGCCCTTCCAATGTCGTCCATAGAAATGGATTCCTTCATCATGGTCATAATAGCGGTTCCCTCTTTCCAGGGAACCCCGCTCTTCGAATAGCTCCGACGCATATTCGGGTTTGCTCCATTAATTTTGATCAAATATATAAACACGGCATGTCCAAATGGCCGGGCCACTCCAATGTTGGTCCATAGGAAATGGACCACTTCATCATGGTCATAACAATGTTCCCACCTTCCAGGGACCCCCGCTCAACATCCGGATAGCTCCGACGCACATCCGGGTCTGCTCTTTTAAATAAAATGGATTATCAAGATCATTTAAATGAAATCAGGTCCAATCAACAATCTGACCTGGAGGATTCTATTAGTATTGTTGAGTATTGTTGATGACACCTCAAACCTTGTTTAAATCCAAGTTGCAATCTGTGGCCACTGATGTTATTTGTCTTTTTGTGAAGTTGGCAACGATTTCTGCATCAAACCCGGCGAAAGCAGCCCAAATGATAAAGAACATTTCTTTTCAGGAATTCATTATCTCTCTCTCTCTCTCTCTCTTTTAATTTTTTAACTTTTCATTACAATAATAACTACCTAAAATCATGGCATTTTCTCAAGATAGAAGTCCAATCCATCCCAACTTGTGCACCTATTAGGACAAGTAATTCAAACAACATCCTGCAACACATTTAAATGCCTAATCAGTCTCACTCTAGTCTTATATATTGAATGCCTAATGTACAGTCTCTTGAATTGGTGCAAACCATACCTGAATTGTTGTACACATCATTTGATTTCCAACCTCCCCAGGGAGTAGATTGATCAGATTAAACGGGCTGCTTCATTGCTTACTTCTTTTTCATCAGCATCTGCACCTAGACATTCATTGCTTACTTCTTTTTCACTAGAAATGGTGCTTACCAAATGGAGGAAATCATACACATCTGTTACGACATCTAGATTTGATGCCACCTAGCAAAAAGAAGAAAGAAGGTGATTCATATTTATGCTTATGAAACAAAGTCTAATAGTTTACATAGCTAGGTTATTAAACTAATAAATTCTAAGAAAAATAGCAAGTGCCAAGACCTATGGCATAAAAAAATAATCGTTGCATGGATTAACAATCAAACAACAATGGTAAAGGGAAGAAAACTAACTTCTTTCTTGCTCCACATAATCTAGTTGGGGCGTCGTATTAGTTCATGTAAGATCCGCGGACACCACATGCATATAAATTAGTTCATGTAAGACCTGAGGACACCACATGCATATAAATACAATCATTAAAATCTGAAAAACATTAAAATCAATCAATGTGCATCAGATAACTAGAAAAAGCCCCTAATTACCTTAGTTCCAATCAAAACACCTGAAAACAAGTACCCGGCATCCTCAACTCCCATTGATTTTCATCAAATAAACACAAACTTCAAAAACTAATAAACAGAAAAGTATCTACATGACCACTCCATTTTTTAGATAATCCAAGTATGAAGAACATTTGGGTCAATACATATGCATCAAATTGCTTGAGAACATCCCAAGTTCCCTTTATTTTGGTCCCAAAAAAAAAAACCCTGGAAACAGGTACCCATCATCCTAAGTTCCCATCAATTAATATAACATGATCACATAAACTTCAAAAACTGCCAAATGCAAAAGTACCCACATGAGCTTCGCTTACATGTAACATAAATGATGTGTACAACACTCCATTAATTATGCCAAGTCCAAATAACTTGAAAGTGCCCCAAATTCCATTGGTTTCAGTCCAAGAACACCCAAAAGCAACTACTAATCATCAAAAACTCCCATTGATTCACATCAAGTAATCCCACAAATTTTAAGAATTGATAAATGCAAAAGCACCCACACAAGATTCCATCATCTAAACCACAAAAAATTATAATAAATCTGCAGAACACTTCATTTTTCAACCAATATGCATCAAACTGCTTAAGAACATCCCAAATTTCATTGGTTTTTCATCCCAAAACAATTGAAAACTGCCCACACATCATCCTAAAGTCACATTGATTTTCACCAAATCAAAGAAAGTTCAAAAGGAGAGATACCCATATGAGATTTCCTTCTTGACAATAGAAAAATTATTATAGTAGAATCCAAATGGATTCACATCAAATGATTACACAGACTTGAAGAACTGATAAATGCAAAAGCACTCAAATGAGATTCTATTACATATAATGGAAAAAACCCACATAATACTCCTTTTTTAAACTAATCCAAATCTGATGAACTTCAAAATCGAAAAATATGCATAAATTGCTTCAAAACATCCCAAATGTCCCTGATTTTCCAAAAAGAAAAAAAAAAAACAACTACACATCTACTAAAATCAAATTGATTTTCACAAAAAAAAAAAGGCATGTAGAATTTTGTCAATCTTGTCTATACCCTTTGCAGGACCCTCAAAAGAGATGGAATATCAGTAGGCAAGTTGCTGCTACTACCAAAAAAGAAAATAAAAAAGGGAAGCAAGGAAGCAGATGGAGAATGCCCATCCACTTGAAGGGCATGTTTGGATGAACCTCCAAATCGGTATTGGATCAGCATCATTAGTGAAACCCATCCACTTTATGCTTGAGGTGACACAGAAAATGGAAACCGCATTAAGCAGGTTATCATCTCCAACGACTCCTAAATTAGTCCTACAAAGAAATGATGAACTATTCAATCCAGCAAACTGAGATGTGTAGAATCAAGATTTAGAAATGCATATGTTTAGGACTAATATCAGGAAAAATAAACAAATAAATAAACAAAAGAAAGAAAAATATAGAACCTCAAAAAAATCATGCTGGTCCACCCATATTTATCAGCTTGATATCCCAGAAACCTTTTTAAAAAATACAAATCATTATAAAAACTATATAAAGAAGAAAGAAAAAGCTACTTGGAATCAATAGTAAAGCAACATAGGAAGGGAAAAATTAGCTTTGTTTCATGCATAAAACCTTTGTGATTGTCCAATTTCAGGCTTGGATATCATCTCCTGCAGTCAAATAGAACAAATGAAAATAAGGTTAAATAGATGTATCTAAAGAATCTCTTAGTTCCAACACAATTCAAAGCAAATAGGAAAAGGAGTAGAAACTTTTGAGAGGTAGGATCTTTGGTAGGGCAAATTTTGGAAGCATGGTCCATCCACGATGAAAACCCATCTCAACAGTCTAGATCACCAAGCAATGGGCCTTTCTAACTCATCGGCTATTTGAAAATCAAAGTGTAAATGTGTAGGAAATAGAAATGATCCTATTCATCAGCAATATACTAAGATTTGGTATGAAGCCCCGTATACCATCCAATCAACATCCTCATTGACTCCAATTGTCCAATCAATGGGTTACCTCTATGATGGGTTAAAACACAAAAATCACGCACAAAGTTAATTGTGAAATTTCACTTTATTAATCTATAGGAATGGGCAAAAGTAATCGACATTTTCTAGAATTCATGATGAGGAAGCAACCCACAAAATTGGTAGTTATTTTTTATTCAAGTCCAACTTGGAAGCAACATAACCACAATTTGGAGCCCAAACAGTTGCTGAGGAAATCACAACTTGTCTAATTTCCACTCTATTAGACTAATAGCTGCAATTCAGTTCAATAATGCATCTAAACACACCTTATATGTTCCTAACCACAACGAATTATTTTATTTTATTTTAAATGAAATACAGCACTTTGGAATTCTTATGATGCAATTGCTTCATCATGTTTCATGAAATTTCATTTCCAATCAGCTAAAGTATCACAATCTCTCTAAAGGAAGATAAATATTTTACCTGATCAATACATATCTGAAACTTTCTAGATGACATTTTCTTTTGGTTTTGCATAAGAACACATCACAAAACACATTAGATAAGTTTAAATATTTGCAGCTGTCAGTGTATAACAAGCTTTGCCTGTCTGGCATCTATATTATGAACTAATACTAGAGAATCCACACGCCAATATTACATCAAAGATTACGACTAATTCAATGCATAAATACTGCTGATGTCCAAATCTCTGATCTTTACATTCCATCTTAAAGCCAGTGGCCACATCAACAGAGTTCTAAGAATTTTTAATTTCAGAAAAAATCTGCTACTTGAAAGATGTTTGTGTACATGTGTATCATTCACTAAACTCTGCCAGAGTATCAAACCCCTTTCGTGGAACAGGCCTGCAAAAGAGAAACTTTGATACTCTCATAAGCATGCATGGCCATCTCACACATGTCCTCCAAAAGGCTTTCCGAGTGAGATAAAGCCCTAAAATGATCTGTAAAAATAGATGAATGGCATGGATAAAATATATACATCATGGTGGGGCCATAGATCATGGTGATGCTGCAGAGGAAATCGGATTGCATACTGAGTTACTCAGTACGCTCTTATTGTACTGAGTAAACTCAGTAGGGCCCACCTTAATCCCTAAATCCCTAAATCCCCAAATCCCTAAATCCCCAAATCGTTTCAATCGGTATTGAGATTGAGAGAGATTGAGAGAGAGAGAGAGTGAGAGAGAGAGAGAGATACCTCGTGTGGATGCATGAGAGAGAGAGCACCGAGAGAGACAGAGAAACAGAGAGAGGGCGCGGTGAAGAGAGGACCGAGAGAGAGAGAGAGGATGCGCGAGAGTGAGAGAGGGCGGCGAAGGAGGGCAGGGGTGAGAGAGAGAGAGGGAAGGGAGCGTGCCGAGTGAGAGAAGGGCGCGCGTGGCTCTGTTTTGAGCGCGCGCCCAAATTTGGGCTAGCTGCTGGTCGGTGCTCTGTGGGCCCTACCATGATGTATGTGTTTCATCCATTCCGTTCATCCATTTTTAAAGATCATTTTAAAGCTTTATGCCAAAAATTAGAGGAATATAAATCTCAGGTGGTCCACACCACATGAGAACAATAGTGATTGGATATCCACCATTAAAATCCTCCTAAGGCCCACTGTACTGTTTATTTGACATCCAATCTGTTGATTTGGTCATACAGGACCAGATGAAGGGAAAAAACAAAAATCAGCTTGATCCAAAACTTTTATGGCTGCCAAAATGTTTTTAATGGTCGACGCTCATTCAACACTGTTTCCTATAATGTGGTCCACTTGAGATTTGGATATATCTCATTTTTGGTCTCATATTGTAAAATTATCTGTAAAAATATATGGACGGCATGGATGAAACACATACATCATGGTGGGGGCCACAAAGCACCCACCACCAGCCATTGGCTAGTGTCTGGGGAGTAGTCAATCCGTTCCCAAGCATACTAAGTAAATCCTTTGGGGCCCACCATGATTTTTTCATTTTATCCACTCCATCCATCCATTTTAACATATAATTTTATTACATAAGCTCAAAAATGAAGCCTATAAAAATCTGAAGTGGACCACATCATAGGAAATAATATAAACTAAACGTCTACCATTGAAAATTTTTGGGAGGCCACTGAAGTTTTGGATCAAGTTGATATTTTAGTTTTTCCCTTCATCCATGTATTTGTAAAAATACATCATGGTTGGGCCCACACAGCACCAACCACAAGCCATTGGATGGTGTAGGGGAGGAGCCAATTCGTTCCCCTTATTTGTGGTGTGGTCCATTTAATCTTTGGATATGATTCATTTTTTGGATAATTCTATAAAATGATCTCGAAAAATAGATGAACGGTGTGGGTTGATCCCAAATTTTTGGTAAATCCATAATTCAAGTGGACCATGCCACACAAAACGGTGTGGAATAATGATTTCCACCGTTGATACCTTCCTTGGGCCCACAGTAATGTTTATTTGTCATCCAACATGTTCATAATATCAAAAAATATATATATATGAATGAAGGGAAAACACAAACATCAACCTAAATGTGGGCCACACCACATAATATAATGGAGGGGTTTCCTTAGAACATTCATAATCATATATTGGGCCTGCCTAAATGTGATTCACATATCCAACCCACTCATTATGTGTGTCCCACTTGGATGAGGGGTCAGACCAATTTTCAACTCCATGTCTGTATTAACTTATAAACAGGTTGGATCTCAAATAAACATCGCGACGGGCCCTAAGAAGGTTTCAATAGTGGGTGTCACTATCCCACTCTTTTCTATGGTGGGCCCACTTGAACTTTGGATTTGTCCTGTTAGTCAGATGCACCATTCCATGGTGGCCACGACCTTAAAAATAAAGTCAATCCATGACTTGGGTGGGCCACACCACATACTATAGTTGAGAGGGCTACCCTCCCATTAAAACATTCATAATCATTTATTGGGCCCACCTAGATGTGGTTCATAGATCCAACCATTCATTATATACGTGTGTCCCACTTGGATGAGGAGTCAGCCCAAGTTTCACACACATCCAAAACTCATGTGGGCCCCACTAATTGAATGCTTTTATATGTTTTAGGGATGTCTTCACATAGTTTTAGATGCTATGGCTCACCTGAGTTTTATATACGACTGATTTTTGGACTTAAATGGGACATATCAAATGCATGGTGTTGATGTTCTACATACATCATGGTGGGGTGCACACAGATTAACCTCATGAGAAGTTCCCAAGAGGTGACCTTATAGTACCATTTCACTATTTAGATAACTCCTTCATGGGTGTTACTCTAACCGTGTATGGCCCACCTTGATATATTTTATGTATATCGACATCGTCCATATATTTTTCCATCATATAATTAGGAAGTGATTTCGAATCATAAGAACTCAATAATCTCAGGTGGGTTATGAAATCGCTCTTATGATGATTTTTTCACCTTTGAATTTTGTTGTTTTGATGAGGCTGTATGTTGAATTCCAGGGGTTGTAGGGTTTGATTTTGTTTTCTTGTTAAAGATTGTTCGATTCTACTAGTGGTGTTTGGAAACTAACCTCTGATATTAATTTGATTCCATTTGAAAAAAATTTTGTTTGTGTCAATGTCTTGTGTTTCTGCAAGTTCTAGGGTTTCTAGTGAGACTTATGTGTTGTGTTTTACTGTTTTAGAGTCCTTGGAGCTAATATGTGGGGGCCGACTATGGATGGGTGGAGAGCTGAGAATGCCTTTCATGGAACAATCTCTGCCACCTGATTGGTGGACTTGGTATGATTGGATGGATGTCGGTCGTCTTTTTTTTTTCTTTTTTTGAGATTCCATTTGGCTTAATTAACTATATTCCAGTTCCTTTTTAATTAACAAGCAGCTTAAACTATATCTAAGTTGTGCAAGTTTACATCTCATTGCTTTGGAGACGAGTTAATAGCCGAAAAATGATAACATGAGAATGGCTTATACTAATGTATGCATTTGGTACCAATTCTTAATGTTGGCAACACCTGGCATACCTGTACCCTCTCCAAAGCTCACACTGATTGGATGATCTTAACTGTCTGAAATTGCCGTTGGATTAATTTGGACCATTTTCTTTTTGACTATCCTGAGGAACATTGACTTGTACTATTCTTTTTAAACATCTATATGATTCAATCTTCTTTGGTCTGCACTTGGGTTGAAGGGCACAACTATTCTGTTGGGTAGAACACTTATTTTAATATCACAATGATTGGATAATCTCAACCATCTGATATTACCGTTGAATTTAGACCATTTTCTTTTTTACCAAGGTATTGAGGAACTTTGATTTGCACTCCTCTTTCTTAAACGTGTATATTTTTTTAACCTCGAGTTAACACTCTTCTTCTTCTTTTTCTTTTTTCCTTTCACGTTACATGTTTTTAATCCCACCTTGTGTATTGTAGGCCACATCCATTCAATTTGGTATAGATCCTTTTTTTTTCAATTTTTCTTGTTAAAATACAAAATCTAGTTTTCTTTTTTAAAAATACATTTTTTACATTTTTCAAAATTTTCACAATTTTGTTTAATTTCTTATTTTTGTCAAAATATCATTTTTAATCTCACTTTTGTTATATAACCTTTTAATTTTTGTTGTCAAAATACAAAATCTAGTTTTCTTTTTGAAAAAAATATTTTTTTACAATTTGTCTATTTTTCACAATTTCATTTAATTTTTTAAATTTTCTTTTTCAAAATATCATTTTTTATCGAAATCTTGTTATATAACTTTTTAATTTTTCTTTTCAAAATACAAAATCTAGTTTTCTTTATATATATATATATATATATATATTTCACAATTTTGTTTAATTTTTTAATTTTCTTTTTCAAAATATCACTTTTTAAATATCACTTTTGTTACATAACTTTTCAATTTTTCTTGTCAAAATGCAAAATATAGAATTCTATTATAAAATATATATTTTTTTCAATGTGTTAAATTTTTCACAATTTTGTTTAATTTTTTAAATTTTCTTTTTCAAAATATCATTTTTTAAATATCATTTTTGTTATATAACTTTTTAATTTTTCTTTTCAAAATACAAAATCTAGTTTTCTTTTTTAAAATATATATTTTTTTACAATTTGTCAATTTTTTCACAATTTTGTTTAATTTTTAAAATTTTCTTTTTCAAAATATCATTTTTAAATATCACTTTTGTTATACAACTTTTTAATTTTTCTTTTCAAAATACAAAATCTAGTTTTATTTTTTTAAATATATATTTTTTTTGCAATTTGACAATTTTTTTACAATTTTGTTTAATTTTTAAAATTTTCTTTTTCAAAATATCATTTTTTAAATATCACTTTTGTTATACAACTTTTTAATTTTTCTTTTCAAAATACAAAATCTAGTTTTCTTTTGCAATTTGACAATTTTTTTACAATTTTGTTTAATTTTTAAAATTTTCTTTTTCTAAATATCATTTTCTTATCGATTTTTTTTTTTTTAATTATCAACATTATTAAAAGTTCTTAATTTTTATTTAAAAATCTAGATTTTTTCTTAAACATTGTTAGTTATTTTTCTAAGCTTTTTAACTTTTTTTTTTTTTTTTTCGAAATTCATAATTTCTTTTATTCTTAATGTTTGACTTGAGCATTAGAGACGGTTTAGGACTGTCTCTAATGCAGACGGTCCTTAACAGTCTCCAATAACCATAATAAGACGGCTAAGGACCGTCTCTAATAGAGACGGTCATTGACAGTCTCAAATAGAGACTGTTAAGGACCGTCCCTAATACAAGCTATTTTTGACTGTCTAACGAAGCTTGTAAAAGACGGCCGATGACTGTCTATAATTGAGACGGTCAATGACAGTCTCAGATTACCAATACAAGATGGTCAATGACCGTCTTTAATAGAGACGATCCTTGACAGTCTCAAACAGAGACAGCTAAGAACCGTCCCTAATACAGAGTCTCTTTGACAGTCCCAAATTATAGGAAAAGACGGTCAACGACCGATTAGTGTAGGGGAGCTGAAAAAATTATCCGTATTTTCGGTAAAAAATAATTTAAGTACTTAATAATTTGGATTTGCCAATTGATTTGAATGGTATACAATTATTGTAAATATCAAATTTCAGTGATAAGCATTGAAAATAAGTTTTTATCAATTCGCTGTTCAATATTTTGTGCCCCAAACTACTCCGCATGGGCACAAATCCATCGCATGGGCTTTAGGCTTTGGTTTCCCATCAATTTGATTGGATGACCCTAATGTAAACATTGTCCTTAAATGTGGACCATTCGTGGCACCTGTGTCCAGACAGTGACTCATCGGCGGTTTGGATCCACGTGATGAGCACTGGTGTGGCCTACAAGGTTGTGGTCGCAAAAATGATTTTATAAGCTTTAATTGTACCATAGTCTTTACATGTGGGGAGTTAGAGGTAGTGTGGATACTCTCTCTCTCTTACGAGAGGTGGGGAGGAAAATCACAGGGTGTTTGTTTATGGGTAGGACACTACCACATTTTCTTTAAAATCTAGCTCTTGGTTCCCTACTTTGATCGCAATCTAGCATATATGGCTTTTCACATGATGGGTGCATCTGGGTGATGGAGGAGAAGGAAGACTAAAGTAGCTCCATTATTATTCCCTTGGGAAAGCATTAACAATGGCAGATCACAAAGGTTTATTTAGTTTCCCTTTTTCAACCTGATCGGATCACATAAATCTTGGAGGATACGGCTTACATTTGATTAAAGAGCCAATTGTACTCCAACAAAAGTGAAAAGGGACATGTTAATATATATATATATATAGATATATTTCCTCTTGACGATTGTTGTCAATGCAACACAAACCTACATGTGCGAAAGAATTGTTTATTCATGATAACAGAAAGTTAATTGATGCCTTTATATTGCACTAATTCTATGCATTTCACTCTCTCTCTCTCTCTCTCTCTCTCTCTCTCTCTCTCTCTCTCTCTCTCTCTCTCTCTCTCTCTCTCTCTCTCTCTGTTTTTTTCTTTCTTTCTTTCGTTCTTTCTTTCTTTTTTTTTCTTTTTTTTGTTACAACATTGGAGTTGTGAACGCCCATTTATGTAGGTTAACGAAGGGATTCATGGTAATAATTTTTCTCTTGATTCCAATGTGATTATATTACTCGGTCATAGATTTTGGTGTGCAATTGGTTCCCGTTTCATAATTGTTCCAAATCTCTTAAAATCCTGATTGAGAAAATAACCATGATAAGATCCAAATCAGTCAAAGATGATGAGAGGCTGATCTTAGCCATGGATGTTTCTTTCAACAACATGAGGCACACATGGACCTGTGTCCAGACTATGGGCTTGGACAGTTTGGTGATAAGCATCTGGTAAGGCCCATGAGGTTATGATAGCGCACATAGTTTTATAGGCCTTAAGTGCACCATACTCTCCACATTTGAGGAGTTAGAGGCCGCCTTCTCTCTCTCTCTCTCTCTCTCTCTCTCTCTCTCTCTAGGTGTGGAGAAGCAAGTCGTGGGGTGTTTATTTATTGAGGTGTGGAAAGGTAAGTGGTGAGATGTTTATTTATGGGTACGACACTACCATTTTTTCTATAAATTTTATCTCTTAGTCCCAACTTCGTTCTCAATTTGGCATACATGGATTTTCCATATGAGCGGTGCATCCGGGTGGTAGTTGAGAAGGAAGACAAAAGTAACTTTGTCATCATTACCTTCCACAAGCACTATCAATGACAGATCATGTAGGTATGTTTAGTTTTCATTTTCATTATGATTGGATCACAGAGATCTTCCATATTACAGATACTAAAAAAGGTCTCCAAATTATCACCATTATGTAGAGAAACCTTATGTTCCTTTAAGAGAATTACTATGATCTAGCAATCCAAATCATCTAATTAGTAGCTAAAAACTTAATGGCCCAAACTTGGATTATTTATCATGTAGACCCGCCATCTATTTCTCATGAATGTCAAGAATCACTTTGAGTGTTATTTCTATTCATCTCATCAATGGCAAAGAAAATATGATATCTTGATTGATGATAGGACTATTTGTCGTGTCATCGTTCAAGACAATCTATCATGTCAGCTACTCATTTTATCATCCATGCCCATTGAATACTACTTTGATCATATGATCTTCCATCTAATCAATGCCATAAAATGGACAGACGTGATTGATCATATTGAAAAGGTCCAATCATCCACCTACTCTGTCCATCTTGTGTGTCCTACCTCTGTTTGGGTATAAATATTATAAATCAATTTAATTATACCATGTAAACTATCATGTTGGTAGCTAAGAAAATGGATAATTCAAATTGGTAGCTAGACCATCCATCATTTGGGCCCTATTTTCAGGTCTCCTAAAACAAAACAAAAATTATCACTTCGATTGAATAACCATAGCACTCTGTTTAATGGCCGAGAAAATGATTCGTCTGCTTTGGTTATATTGATAATGTTGTGATTATTTATTTGGACCATCTATAATGTAAGGTTCAACTCTGATATGACTGCCTCTTAAGAATCAATTGATCCAATAATCCTTTAAAACATCTCACTCTAGGAATATGGATGATCGAGTTTGATTAATGTACAAAAGGTTTGGTCATCAACCGCCATTGTGTGGGTCCTACCTTTGATTTCCCGCTAATCTCAAAATCAATCAGATGATCAAGAAATCTATGCAATGGCTTGGAAAGTAGGCGTTTCAGAATAATTTTATTTAAAAGTTTCTATTGATATAGACCATCTATCAGTGGTGCATAGCTTTCATTATTTGTATCTCATAGAAATGATAGTGACCAGATTAACTTATCCTTATGATCAATTCATAGAGAAAATGGATGATCTAAATTTATTATACTATAAGAGTTATACTCACGTCCATCATTCAGGCCCTCTATTTGATAGAACATAACTCACAAGAATCACTGTATGAAACGATTTTGATCACCCCCATCAATCCATATTTGCTTTTAGGGCCTGTTTGGGCGGTGGGATTAGAAGGGTGGGATGGGATTAAAAAAACGTAATTATTACACGGCGTGCCAAACAGACCCAATGAACTTTTCCCGGATATAAGCAATCCCATGGATCTTAAGACAATCCATTGACACCACCATCATTACCTTAAAATTGATCCCATCCCTCCTAATACCATGGGATCTACTCACCCAAACAGGAGTTATACTCACGTCCATCATTCAGGCCCTCTATTTGATAGAACATAACTCACAAGAATCACTGTATGAAACGATTTTGATCACCCCCATCAATCCATATTTGCTTTTAGGGCCTGTTTGGGCGGTGGGATTAGAAGGGTGGGATGGGATTAAAAAAACGTAATTATTACCCAGGGCTGGGATTGTCCCGTGTTGCCATGGGATAAGATTAATGCCATGCTTTGTTGGTAATACGGTGGTACATTGAATGGATATACCCACCATCATTTGAAATTACTGAGAGTAACACACGTGTTATATCTGAACCGTTCATTTGTTTTGTAACCTCATTTTATGGCATGGGCCTAAAAATGAGGTAGATCCAAAACTTATGTGGCCCCAAAGAAGTTTTCAACGGTAAGTATTCAATTCCCATTGCTTTCGATGATGGGGTCCACCTGAGCTTTAAATTTACCTGATTTTTTGGCCCATGCTCTAAAATAATTTCAAAATGGGTGAACGGTGTGGATATAGCCCACACATCATGGTGGGACCTACAAAACTTGCTAACATTAAGTGAAATTGGCACGAGACCCAATGCAATTTCATCTAATCTAATTCCAAGCTTCTCCATTCTTCCCAAACATGGAATGGAATTGGCACCGGACCAGATGAATCCCATCCCACCTAATCCCTTCTAATCTCACCGCCCAAATTCGTTCATTGACATGCATTGCTATTCATTACATGCTCTTGTTCGGCAGTTGATTGCGCATGGCCCTTAAGAGTCAAATCATGTAATTATCCAAGTCGTATGACCAGCGTCCAGGAAAATAGGTGTCCAAATCAATCATGTGGGCCCTACTTGCAAGCCATCCATCATTGGTAATATAAATTTCATAGTTCTAAAACTTGTTGGCTCAACTCAGAATTCGGCTTAGTCGGCTTAACTAAGAGAATCCGAGTGATTTACTCCGAAACACACTGGCCTATGCGACTCGGTCTAGAATGGACAAGAGTCATTCAGTCACGATTTCCAAGTCAAGTCAGTTGAGCGAAAACATGAGCTGTGAGTTTGAGTCACAACTTTCGCGGCTAATGTATTCACCTGTATGCACCGCAATGACGACCACATGAACGTTTTGTTATTTTTCACGTTTTATTTCAGTTTTAAATGCTTTTAACTATTTTAAATATACCTAATTTAATTATTATATACTGAGTTGTGACAATTAGACTTGATCAATTCTACCAGTGAATTGACCTAGTTCTGGATCTGAGTCTAGTCAAGTTATTGAAATACACAGCTCATTCAATAGGATGGACTCGGAGTGATTTATGGGGATTTGCTATTTTTTTATTTTATTTTTTTAGACATCTGATAGTAAGATATTATAACGCTTTGGATTTTAAAGGAATTCAAAATCTTCATAAAGGCTCTTTTTAAACTTCCACCTCAAAGCTACAATTTTAAATGCACACGATTCTGTATAAACTAAAATCCACTCAATCCCATCAAATTTCAAATCCATTCTGCTAAAAGATAGCGATCTCATACAGGTATTATGCTCCTTTCAAACTCAAATTTAATTTGAACTTCGTAAATTTAGGTCGATGAACTGTTAGTCATGCCTTGGGTCTATTCCATTTGGCATGACGCTATAGTGGCTGTAAGATTTGGCCTGCATCTATGAATGAGATCACAATCATCCATCTACCTTAAATGCTAACTCGTTAACTGCTTTGATAATCTGATTCCTTGCTTGGCAGGAAAGGAAATGTATTATATCACGTGGGTCTTGCAATTCTTGACGCTACTTCTTGGGTACATGGGATTCATCCTTCTTGGAGGCAGAGCTCTCAAGGTATGGCTTTTTAGGTATGGATTTTTTTTTTTTTCCACATGGTGTGGATTTTCACCACCATGGGTACTCGAACCCATGACCTCATGTTAAAACTCTTGTGAGTCCACCATTGAGGCATGAGTAAGGACGTGCAAACCCACTTACAGACGCCTGTACACATACACGGTCAAGTCTAGCATCACATGAGCATACACATAACATGCAACTTAAGTTATCACATGTCTTACATGAGCTAAAAAGACCTTACCCATATCCATGTATCTACACGTTGACATGCATAAACAAATAAAGAGAAATAGTCATACATAATAGGGGATCAGTGCCACTTGCAATGCACATGAAGAGGCAGAGAAAATTTGAGAAGAACAATAAGAGGTGAGAGAAAAAAACCAAAGGAAAGGATGTGAAACGTGGGAGAAGCATGATATTTGTGCACAAGTTATATATTGTTGGAATTAGTGCTATGGAATCACACAGATATGGATCTAAGATAGTAATCCAAGAGCACCAAGCAAATACAAAAGAACACAAAGATTTAACGTGAAAAACCTTTACGAGAAAAAACCACAGTACAAAGCAATAGAAATTCTACTATGAAAGCACAGATTACAAAGATGGAGGACTCACCCGACTTGAGCAATCATCAAACCTCAACTTCTTTCCACCCCTTGAAACCCTAGAATCCTTTTAAAAATACTTAAAACCTCTTAGAAAAGCTCCTTGTCCCATATACATCCCTATTTATAGGTTTAGAAATAAACCTAAACAAAATCAGAAACAATATTTGCAGAATCTGCGATTTTACAAACAAATCTGCGTAAACCTTTGATGACATCGAACTAGCTTCGATGTCATCGAAGAAGGACAAAAACTGTCCAACAACCATAGCCTAAAAATACCAAAAAAATTGATGACATCGAGTTTTCTTCGATGTCATCGAGCTGGCTTCGATGACATCGAAGCTTACTTGGAGACATTTCTGACAACAACAATCTCCACCATGTCTTCAATCTTCAAATATATAACTTTTTCTCCTCTTCTTTTACTTTACCTCACATAGCTTCATCAACGCTTCTTGTGCACACTCCGTCCTTCTATTATGTCATCGCTAAGCCTAGAGAAGTTACATAGAACTTGAACTTCTCTGTAGGAATAACTTTGGTAAGCATGTCTACTGGATTCATGCTGGTGCGAATCTTGTCTAGCATTACGTCTCCTTCCTCAAGCACCTATTGGATAAAATGGTGATGAACATCAATGTGTTTAGTACGTGAGTGATAAATAGAATTTTTAGCCAAATTGACAGCGGTCTCGCTATCACAGTTAACAGGCACAACCTTTTGCTGAAGTCTCAACTGATTTATCATGACTCTAAGCCAAACACCTTCTTTAAATACTTCGATCATTACCATATATTCTGCTTCAGTTGTGAAAAGAGTCACCACGGACTAGAGCTTCAACATCCAACTGACTGCTCTACCCGCTAGTACAAATGAGTAACCTGAAGTTGACTTTTTAAAATCCACACTGCCTGCGTAGTTTGAATCCGCATACCCTACCAACTTTGCCCATGTCTTCTCAAAAGTTAAGACGTAGTCTTTCGTACCTCGAATGTATCAAGTAGTCATTTCACTGCTTCTCAATGTTGCTTGCCGAGGTTTGATATGTATTTACTCACAACACTGACTGCCTATTAAATATCAGGTCTTGTACAGAGCATGACATACATTAAACCGTCAATTGCATTCGAATAAGGCACATGAGACATAACCTGCTTTTCCTCATTTGATTTAAGACATTATTCTGAGAAAAGCTTGAAGTGAGTCGCATGGAGAATGTTCACTAGCTTTGCCTGGTACATCTCATACTTGATCAATACCTTTTTAAGGTATTCTGCCTGTGATAACCAAAGCCTGCTCATCTTCATATCTCTATAAATATCTATCCGAGAACTCTCTTTGCATCCCCCAGATCTTTCATCTCGAATGTCCCTGATAACTAAGTCTTCAGTATGTTGATTTCAGACATATAATGATTGGCGATCAATATATCATCAACATACAATACTAGGATGATAAATCTGCCATCACTCAGTATCTTGTAATAGACACAGTGATCATATTCAGTCTGAGTATATTTCTGACTTGATATAAAAGAATCATTTTTTTATATCACTGCCTAGGCGACTGTTTCAGGTCGTACAATGACCTCATTAACCTGCAAACATTTTTCTCTGACCCTTTAATTTCGTAGCCCTCTGGTTCTTCATATAGATCTTCTCTTCTAACTCCTCGTGAAAGAATGCAATCTTGATATCCAGTTTTTCCAGCTCGAGATCGTATTGGGCAACCGGCGCCAACACGAATTTGATAGATACCTGCTTAACCACTGGCGTGAATATCTCTGTGAAGTTAATTCATTCTCTTTGAGCATAACCCTTCGCTACCAATCTATCTTTATATTTATCATGTTTTCTTTTGAATAATCACTTGCATCCGATCGCTTTTCGACCCACTAGAAGATCCACCAGCTCCCATATGTGATTTTTGTGCAACGAGTCCATCTCATCGTCCATAGTCACCTTCCACTGTTATGCATCGGGCTCACTAAGAGCCTCCTGAATAGTAGATGGGTCCCCCTCATCTATAATAAGGGCATATGTAATATTAGAGTCGTCTTTGTATCTTGTTGGTAACCTACAATCACATGCTAGGTTCCTTCTCACAGGTGGCAGCTCCACCTGATCATGTACCTTTGTCTGCACATTTGTTTCTGCCTGAGTATCATTTGTGTCAATCTGGACGTCTATGATTAACCTTTCTGGTTCCTCTTGCTCCTCTTGATCATTTTTACGGAATAGAGAACTTTCATCGAATCTGACGTCATGGCTAGTGATGGCGTTGCATGTGACCTTATCAAATAACTTGTAACCTTTCACACTAACACCGTAGCCAACAAAAATATAATTTTTTTTCTCTATGGTCTAACTTATCTCTCTCAAGGGACAGTACATGAGAGTAAGCTTTACAACCAAATATGTGCAAATCTGAGTAGTCCAGCTTATGACCAAACCATACTTCCTCTGCGATTTTACATTTAATCGTCGTAGACGTGGATTGATTCACTAAATAGCAAGCCGTGTTAACGTCCTCTATCCATAGGTCTTTGCCTAACGCAGCATTACTTAACATGCATCGGGCCCTCTTCAAGAGAGTCTGATTCATTCACTCAGCCATACCATTTTGTTCGGGTGTGTAGCGCACGTATTGTGTCTAATGATTCCTTCATCCTTGCAATATTCATTAAACTCAGTGAAAGTGAATTCTCCACAATTGTTAGTCCTTAAAACCTTTATTTTTGCGCTGGCTATTTTTCCACCATTGTCTTCCATTATTTAAATATGGTGAAAACTTCGGATTTACGTTTCATGAAGTAAACCCAAACTTTTATGGAGTAGTTGTCAATGAATGAAACAAACCATGATGACCCCCTAATAGAAACTTCTGTTGATGGCCCTCATATGTTAAAGTGTACATAATCAAGCACTCCCTTACAATATATTTTCCAGTTTTAAAGGATAATTTAGATTGTTTACCAAATATACAATGCTCGCATATATCTAAATCAGAATTTTTAAAGATAGAATTAAACAACGATCAGATAATACCTTCATGCCTCACTCGCTCATGTGGCCCAAACGAGCATGCCACATACATGCAGACGTGGAATCTGCAATATTCACTGCCGCTCCACCCTTTGAAGTGCTTCCGATCATCCTGTAAATGTTTGTATACCTTTGCGCTCTCATAACCACAAGTGCCCCTTTTGAAACTTTAAGGACACTATCAATACCAGTGAACTTGTACCCTATAGCCTCGAGTGTACCAAGAGAAATCAGATTTTTCTTCATATCAGGAACACGCTTGACATAGTCAAGGTACGCTCCATCCCATCAAACATCTTGATGCTCACTATACCAATAACCACAACATTACAAGCATTATCATTGCCCACAAAAACATGTTCACCATTGCATTCCTTGTAACTAGTAAACCAACTCCGATGAGGAGTCATGTGATATGATGCTCCCGTATCAAGTATCTACTCGTCTTTATGATTGTCGTATAAGTGACCAATCATGGAAATAGATAGAACATCACCACCACTTGTCTCTTCATCAGATGTGATAATATTGACTTCCTTTGAAGAAGCCGCTGAATTTTCTTTCTTCGCTTTAGAATTTTTACAATCCTTTTTCATGTGCCCAGACATCCCACAGTTCCAACACTTTAATTTTCCTTCGCCCTTACCCTTGGATTTGGATCTAGGTCTAGAAAATTATGTACCTCGCTCAGAATCTCTGCCCCTTGTAATTAGTGCATCAGAACATATCCCCATGTCGCCGTTTAGCTTTCTCATGGCCTTCTCTTGAAGTACTGAAATAACAGTGTCGACACTTAGTGTTTTATTTGCAGTGCACATTGTGTCCTTGAATGACTCATAAGATGTAGGAAGAGAATTCAACAATATACATGCATGTTCCTCATCTTTGACCGCTTCCTCCATATCTAGCAATTTGCACATCAATTTATTAAAGTTGCTGATATGGGCTTCTAAATCTCCACCATCTATCACCTTAAAGGTATAACACTGTAACTTCAAGTGTATGTGATTTTCAGAGGACTTTTTCGCATAAATGTTCTCTAAGTTCGCCCACAAACTAGTTGCAGTTTTCACCTTCAAAACATTACAGCGAACCACATTCGTGAGACATAAATGGATGGAGGCTAAAGCATTACTATCAAGGGTTTCTCATTCTTTGTCTTTCATAGTAAATTTTCGCTCCTCAAGAGCCTTAATCTCGCCTTAATTGGTTAATAAGTTAATCATCTTAACCTTCCATAACTCAAAATTATTTTTATCTGAGTACTTTTCAATATTAAACTTGGCATTACCCATTATTGTTAATCCTTTAGATTCAGATTTGTGCCCCAACGATTGCTCTGATACCACTTGTTGGGATTTGTGTTGCAGAATCACATAGATATGGATCTAGGATAGTAATCAAGAGCACTAAGCAAACACAAAGATTTAATATGGAAAACCTTTATGAGAAAAGAGCATAGCACAAACACTACGTGAAAAATGGAAAAAAATAACGGATTTAGAGATGGTTCTGGACCGTCTCTAAAATTGCTTGGTTTAAAGACGCTTTAGAGACGGCCGTAGACCGTCTCTAAAATTTTAGACGGCCCTTGACCGTCCTTAATATTATCTTAAAAATTTGAACGTCCACATATCATTTAAGACGGTCATTGACCATCTTATATGGGTCATCTGAGACGATCATTGGCTGTCCGCATTAGAGATGGTCCTTGACCATCTTATATACGGTCATCCGAGACTGTCATTGGCCGTCTCTATTAGAGACGGTCATTGGCCGTCTTTTACTTGTAATCTGAGACTGTCAAAGACCGTCTCTATTAGAGACGGTCCTTAGCCGTCTTACAGACTTGTCAAACACCGTTTCTATTAGAGACTGTCAAAGATCGTCTCTATTGGAGACGGTCAAGGACCGTCTTTATTAGAGACGGCCCTAGACCATCTCTATTAGAGACTGTCAAGGACCGTCTCTATTAGAGACTATCAAGGACCGTCTCATAGCCTTGTCAAAGACCGTCTCTATTAGAGACTGTCAAAGACTGTCTCTATTAGATGCTCAGGTCAAAAATGAAAAAACTCAAAAAAATTATGAATTTCGAAAAAAAAAAATTTAGTTGAGAAGCTTGGAAAAATAATTAAAAATGTTTATGAAAAATTTAAATTTTGAAAAAAAAGACTGAATTTTATAAAAATCTAGATATTGAAAAAAAAATTAAGAACTTTGAATAATGTTGATAATTTTGAAAAAAAATCGATAAAAATATGATATTTTGAAAAAGAAAATTTAAAAAATTAAACAAAATTGGGAAAAAATTGATAAAATGTAAAAGAAAAATATATATTTTAAAAAAAGAAAAGTAGATTTTGTATTTTGACAACAAAAATTGAATAGTTATATAACAAAAGTGAGATGAAAAAAATGATATTTTGAAAAAGGAAATTTAAGAAATTAAACAAAATTGTGAAAAAAATTGACAAATTGTAAAAAAATATATTTTTTAAAAAAGAAAACTAGATTTTGTATTTTGACAATAAAAATTGAAAAGTTAGATAGCAAAAGTGAGATTTGGATGATTTGTTATATATCCTTACCACCCATATGTTTCTCCAACTCATTTTTGGGCCAGGTATAAAAAATTGTGTAGATTTAAATCTAAGTAGACCACACCATTGGAAATAATGATAATATAGTACCTCGCCATTAAAAATTATAAAGAGCCCATCGTAAGGTTTTAGTAATATTTATTTGCAATCCAACTTGTTGATAATGTAAAGGAGATCTAGATGAAGGTAAACTACAAAGATCAAATTGATCCAAAACTTTTGTGGCCTTCAAAAGGTTTTTAATGGTTATTCATCATTGTTTTGATTGGTATGGCCCACCTGAGATTATTGAGTTCTTGTGATTTGAAATCACATCCTAAAATATGATGGAAAAATATATGGACAGTGTCGATATACATAAAATATATCAAGGTGGGCCCTAAACGGTTAGAGTAACACCCATGAAGGATTTACCTAATTAGTGAAATGGTACTATAAGGTCACCTCATGGGAACTTCCCATGAGGTTAATCTGTGTAGGCCCCACCATGATGTGTGTAGAACATTAACACCATGCATTTGATGTGTCCCCTTTAAGTCCAAAAATCAGTCGTATACGAGAGTACTTAGGTGGGCCATAGCATCTAAAACTATGTGAAGACATCCCTAAAACATATAAAAGCATTTGGTGGGGCCCACATGAGTTTTAGATGTGTATTAAACTTGGTCTGACTCCTCATCCAAGTGGGACACACATAATGAATTAATGGGCTAGATCTATGAACCACATCTAGGTGGGCCCAATAAATGATTATGAATGTTTTAATGGGAGGGTAACCCTCTCAACTATAGTATGTGGTGTGGCCCACCCAAGTCATGGATTGACTTTATTTTTAAGCTTATGGCCTACCATGGAATGGTGCATCTGATTGACAGGGTAGATCCAAAGTTCAAGTGGACCCACCATAGAAAAGAGTGGGACAGTGACACCCACTATTGAAACCTTCTTAGGGCCCGCCATGATGTTTATTTGAGATCCAATCTGTTTTTAAGTTAATACAGACATGGATGTGGTTGAAACTTGGTCTGATCCCTCATCCAAGTGGGACACACATAATGAGTGGGTTGGATATGTGAATCACATTTAGACAAGCCCAATATATGATTATAAATGTTTTGAGGAAACCCTTCTCTATTACATTTAGGTGAGTTACTCGTTACCCTTACTAGAGTAAACTCTATGGGGTCCACTGTTATTTATTTATTTTATCCACTCCATTCATCCATGTTAACAGATAATTTGAGGTCTAAAGAACAAAAAGGAAGCATATCCAAAACTCAAGTGGACCACACCACAGGAAATAGTGTGATTGAACCTCTACCATTTAAAATTTCTTGGAGGCCATAGAAGTTTTGGATCAAGCTGAAGTTTGTGTTTTTTATTCATTCATATATTTTTGATATTATGAACAACCTTTAACCATTTTTGGATAGTCTGATCAATCCAGATTGAAGAGTAATAACTTCAGATGTTTAAATCAAAATTCACTCAAATTGTTGATCAATCTTGTTTGCCCAGTATCTTTCTCATATGTAACATGATCAGGGCGAGTAACTAGTCAATTTGAGGGTAATGATCAGTAAAATACAGTGAATGGACCAGACATGTAAAATGGGTTAAATATTCTAGTCAAAATTGTGACCCAACTTATTGACACCCTGAGACTAAGAATTAATGTTAGTAAGTTTTGTAGGGCCCATCATGATGTGTGTCGAACATCAACACCGTGCATTTGATAGAAGTTTTGGATCAAGTTGATGTTTGTGTTTTCCCTTCATTCATATCTTTTTGATATTATGAACATGTTGGATGGCAAACATTGTTGTGGGCCCAAGGAAGGTATCAACGGTGGAAATCATTATTCCACATTGTTTTCTGTGACATGGTCCACTTGAGTTTTGGATTTACCCAAAATTTGGGATCAACACACATCGTTCATCCATTTTCAAGATCATTTTATAAAATTATCTAAAAAATGAATCATATTCAAAATTTAAGTGGACCACACCACAAATAAGGGGAACAGATTGCTACTCCCCCTACACCATCCAATGGCTGACTAAAAGCATTTGGTGGGGCCCACATGAGTTTTGGATGTGTATGTGTAATGCCCTGAAATTCGGGGGTCGAGCATAACTCAGCTCCCGAGTTCCAAAACATCACTTATGCAACATATTTAATGATGGATGTATGTTGACTATATTAGTGCATAAAACATGGAATAGATTAAGCCAAAACATAGATATGATTTAGGGATAAGTGAATAAAGCAAGCGGAAGACTTATTAGAAAACTAGGTGTACAAGTGTAAATCCCTAAAGTACATATATAAGCCAGGTCGCATGAAAGTGTTTCTTAACAAAATTATAAGTATTAAGTTACATCATTTAAGTTCCCAAAAATAATCCCGTAATCCCGCACATCAGACCGAGGCTCGCTAGAACCCGTCTGAAAACTGCATATAAGAGAAGGCAGCCTCATCATCATCCATCTCCCGCTCTGCCTCAGAAGTCGCATCCACATCTGCAACATCAGAACCTAAGACAGAGTCTGGTGGGTGTTTAACACCGCCCCAGAACGTGGGAGTGAGTGATCAACTCAGTGGAACAATAAGGCACTGGTTAACATGTTATCAGTTCAATCAAGCAGTAATGATAAAGCAGAACAATTAAATAAATCCTAAGTACTCTTATTAATGCAAGGATGTATGCAAAATGATGCGTGCCCTCACGCGTACACCCTCAGCGTCTTCATCTTACGTTACGCATGACATCGCCTCAAAGTGCACCACATCTACAAAGCACATGCAAATGCGGTGCATGGATATGATTACCAAGTTGTTATTAGTCCATTTCCACACAGCAGGATTGGGAAGCTAAGATACCTTCCTCATATCACCATCCAAACAGTGATCCATATTAGGGTCGTCAATCCTAGACATCTCATACGATCATATGTTTGAGGTCGTAGCAAAGGGCTCGTCACCAATCAATGCACGCCTTTCATACCTTTACAACCACAGTTTGGCTCGTCACCTCCTTGCGGTATCCAGGTATGCTCGAGGTCACTACAAAGGGCTCATCACCAATCAATGTAGGCCGACAGCATGAATATAGTGTCCCATACCACCATAATCGGCTCACGAGTTTAGTTACTCACTGGTCACTACGGGGAGGCTCGTCACCCCAGCGTAGGCCGACAGCTCGACCACGGTGTCCCATACCACCATGTCCGGCTCATGAGTCTTAGCAGATCAAGTACCATAATTAATAGGATTTCACTGGTAAGTTCGGTACCCTAGATTCAAACAGTAGCGTCCATACATGGTGAACATACATCGGACAATCGGGTTACTTGACGAAATCGACTAGCACGAGCGCACGTTGAATTGAGCGACATAGAGTGCGCAAACACTCCGCGTGGCCAAACCACTGCCGACAACTCTAATACGGCTCGGGTTCGTCTAATACGTCCTACGTGGCGAAAGCAATCTCAGCCACGAACATAGGGTCAATTACCGATTTCCTGGACTAAGGCATAGTCCCAAACACCTTACACTACAACAGATATTCATGTTGAATGTAAAACAGTAATAGAACAACAACTTAAATCATGGTACATGCGCATCTGAAGAATATCAACTTAACATAAATGTAAGCATATGGAATGCTTGAATTTAAATAACATGGAATGTAATTGGCATAAAGGAAATCATGCACATCAAAGGGAGTGTTGAGAATCACTTCTCAACGCCCGCAATTAGTGTAAGAAGTTACACTTTAGATCATTCATGCATTTCTACAAACACTTAGCATACATGGAACAACATACATGACGTATGTTGAAATACATGCATTTAGACAATTCTTTTTACCAAGGAGTTGTCATACATGCATCTAGCATACATACATGACAAATAATCATGGCAAACACAAGTGCATATTTTATACGTATACGGTACTTTATACATACACATAGAATACACAAATCTCAATATAACACATGCATATCAGGAAAGCAACGTAAACACAACATTTGGCATATAAAATCTCATCCATAACAAGGATAAATCATTCACTGACATTGAAAGCCTTGAAAACCATATCCTATACACTTAAAGTCTGCACCTTAAGCAAGGAAAGAAACACCGAATTGATTTAGACGAGTTGTCTTCGTCAACGGCGATAAAATACCCTAAAACAAGGATAGAAATGAGATACAACAACACCAAGACTAACCTAAGCTCTAACACAGATTAGGGTTAGATTAACTTACCCCAAAATGAACTCAGAACCGTCAGAATGACGATTCAAAGTGAAGGTTCAAAGATGAAGAAGAACAAGGAAGAATCCAAGATGATTCACCAACTTATCTCTCTCGCTTTCTCTCTCTTTTCCACTCTCTTTCCAAGCTAGGGTTAGAGAAAATTCGTATGGAAAAGAGGGCTAGGGTTTAAGGACTATAAATAGGCCTAACTTTGACGGAAATAACCCCAGGGACAAGGTATACTTAGGTTATAACCAAAGTAAGCCTCTCTCGATCCAACGAAGCACTTCTGGTGGGCCAAAGACCACGAAAGGTCGGACTTAAGCTCATTGACCATGGATCTAGGTCAGGCTGAGTTTTCGTACCGACCGACTCTTCAGATCAGCCGTGGCGGACCACACTCAATTCAACAGTCACTGAATCTCGATCAGGTCCACAAGCACTAGGATATGCCTGGGCCACCTTCCCTGATCAGAGGGTGAAATTGAGTCAGAATCCAATAGTCAGAATGCTTACAATCATCGCCCAAGCGACACGACTTAGATTTCATAAAATCTTAATAAATATCCAACCGTTCTCACACTCTTCACTCCGAACTCAATCAAATCGACCCAGAACATCACATGGACTTGATTTTCGAGGTGATGGTCAAGCCCAACATGGTAACCGCAACAGCCTAAGATCATCGCCATCGGACTTTCGACGCGCGGTCTAGGTCCGATCCAGATCTTCCAAAAATTCCCCAGAACAACTGGATTTAGCGATAGATCCCAGATTTCAGAGTAACGTAGTGCTAACTAATCTACAAGTTTTGAGCCATGCAGATACAATTTAAAGTGATTGATGCGAATTTCACAAGCAATCGAGTATAGCACTAATTATTCCAAAAACAACTACTTAAGGAAAGATTAGCACAAAAATTCCAAGGTCGTTACAGTATGAAACTTGGTCTGACTCCTCATCCAAGTGGGACACACATAATGAATTAATGGGCTGGATCTATGAACAACATCTAGGTGGGCCCAATAAATGATTATGAATGTTTTAATGGGAGGGTAACCCTCTCAACTATAGTATGTGGTGTGGCCCACCCAAGTCATGGATTGACTTTATTTTTAAGCTCATGGCCCACCATGGAATGGTGCATCTGACTGACGGGGCAGATCCAAAGCTCAAGTGGACCCACCATAGAAAAGAGTGGCCACATTTCACCTAAACAGTGTGGAAACAGTGTTGAAAGATCATCTTATGGTATGATTATAAATGTTTTAAGGAAACCCTTCTCCACTAAGTTTAGGTGAGTTACTCGTTACCCTTGGCAGAGTAAATTCTATGGGGTCTACCATGATGGGTGTCGAACATCTACCTAATTAGTCAGATGCACCATTCCATGGTGGGCCCGGGGCTTAAAAATCTAGTCAATCCATGACATTTTTGGGTCACAACACATACAAAAGTTGAGAGGGGTTACCGTCCATTAAAATATTCATAATCATTTGTTGGGACCCACCATGATGTATGTGTTTCATCCATTCTATTTCATCCATTTTTACAGATCATTTTATGGCTTGATCCTAAAAATGAGAGGGATATAAATCTCAGGTGGACCACACCATTTGAAAACAATAGTGATTTGATATCCACCATTAAAATCCTCATAAAGCCCACTGTACTATTTATTTGACATCCAACATGTTAATTAGGTCATAGAGGCCTAGATGAAGGGAAAAAACAAAAATCAGCTTGATCCAAAACTTTTATGGCTCCCAAAATATTTTTAATGGTCGACACTCATTCAACACTGTTTCTTGTAATGTGGTCCACTTGAGATTGGGATATACCCTATTTTTCGTCTCATGCCATAAAATCATTTATAAAAATAGATGGATGGCATGGATGCAACACATACATCATGGTGGGTCCCACAGAGCATCGACCACCGTTTCCCAAAATCGGGCGCGCGCTCAAAACAGAGCCGCGCCCAAAAATCCCTCCATTTCTCTCTCTCTCTCTCTCTCTCTCTCTCTCTCCCGATCTTTCTCCAGCTCTCCTCTTTATCTCTCTCTCTCTGTTCCCCAATCTATCCCTCCCTCTCCGTCTCTTGCGGTCGGTTGCCGAACGCCCTACCCACTCACGCCCTACCCGTGTGGACGCTGGAAGATGGAAGATGAAGGACAACATCTGCATATTTTTCGGTGATACGCGACTTGGTGATTGGCTGGAATCTCCAGTAGGACGCCGATTAATGGAAGAGAGGGAAGATCAAGAAGAGGGTGGTCAGGCCTAAGATCGAGCTCATGTTTTCTCTATCTCAGTCGAATATCAGTGGCAACAGAGGATGTAGGTTCGAGTAAGATCTGGAATCCCTAATGCTGAGATTGGAGTTTGATAATGGCAGTCGGCTCCCACAATCGCAGGTAAGGGCAAGCTGAATATACCGATTTCGAAACCCCTAATCTTTGGATTTGGGGTTTGAAGATCCCTAATTGGCATCTGGATTTGGGGATCTAAATTCAAAATCCCTGATTTCACAATATGGGATTCGAATCCGAAATCCCTAACAGCTGATTTGGGATGAAAATCCCTAATTCCTAATATGGGGATTCAAATCCCTAATACCTAATTTGGGGATTATGGATTACGAAATCCCTAATTGAGTGATTTAAATCCCTAATCCATGAACGAATATAGGGGATTAAGGATCTAAAATCCTAATTACAACTGGATTAGGGATCTGGGTTCCGAAATCCCTAATCGGAATTTAGAATTGGGAATGGGGATCTGAACTTCCCAATTTGGGATTTGGGATTCGAAATCCCTAATTACTGTATCTGGGATTTAAATCCCTAATTTTCTCAATTTGGGGATTTGGGGATATAGGGCGTGTTTGGGCAGTGGGATTAGAAGGGATTAGGTGGGATGGAATTGCAATTGGTCCTGTGCCTAACACTAGTTCCACACACGTGTAAGATCTCAGCCGTTCATTTGGTAGGTGGTCAAGTGGTGAATGTGCAGGTCCACATTCAACTGGACTACCTGATGAACTAACCATCAAGATTTTATTTTATTTTTTTTGTGGTAGGGAACATACCCATGATGGCCCACCTAGTGAAAGACTAGGATCTCACGCCATTTCCCCTTGAGGGTTTAAGCAAAGCCTGCAGTCGCAAATTGGTGAATGCTGCTAACAGAGAGGAGAAATGATCAGATACAACAGCTGAATGTGAACTTCCACAGCCATTTCTTTCACTCATTGGGTGGTCTACAATGTCAAAATCTATCGGCAGCTGATGGAAGGGATGAATGTACTGTTGTGATCTACATCATATAAATCTGAGATGTTGGTGATAAGGAAACAGTTGGATCAGATACAGATGTTGTATCTGACCATTTCTCCACATAAAAAAGGAAAGTGTATGCTACTGCCCATGTATGCATGCATATGCATATGAATGCATGTATACATACATACATACATATATATACATGCATAGAGGTGTGTATCTATACATACATACATGTATGTATGTATATCTGAATTGGAGAAGGTTACTAAAAGCGAGAAGGTTAGCTTATCTGGAAACTTATGTGATAATCGTATTTGTAAGTTAGATAATTAGTTACTCGTTTGAGGATGATGAATGTTTCAATTTCTTGGATGGATGATTAATGTATTTGTGAATGTAAATGAAAATAAAAAACTTATAATATATATATATATATATATATATGTTATCAATGGAGGATACCTTGCTTAGGGGGACATGAAATTCTTGTAGCTTATGGTATGGTGCCCCAATATTGGTTGTATATTACTAGTATGTAGTAGATAATAATAGGTTCAATAGTAAATAATACTAGAGAATACCTAAACCTGATCCAAACTCGAAACCAAACCTGATTCCCTAAACCTAGACCTAAACCTATAGCTTAAACCTAAACCTAAACCTAAACCTATGACCTATAACCTAAACCTAAACCTAAACCTATAACCTAAACCTATAACCTTAACCTAAAACCTAAACCTAAAACCTAAATGTATTCTCAAATCCCTAAACCTATAACCTATAACCTAAACCCAAACCTAAACCTATAACATAAACATAAACCTAAACCTAAACCTAAACCTATAACCTAAATGTATTCTCAAATCCCTAAACCTATAACCTATAACCTATTCTCAATTCCCTAAACCTATAACTTATAACCTAAACCTATACTTTAACCTAAACCTAAACTTAAACCTAAACCTATAACCTTAACCTAAACCAAAACCTATGACCTAAAACCTTAACCTATAACCTATAACCTAAACTTATAACCTATAACCTAAAACCTATTTGGTTTTCATGTTTTGACAAGATCAAGTTGACCCAAGTCTATTTTTTTGGGTTTATGCATAATGGAAATCAATGAATTTAATTCCCACACTGGTTTCTACTGAAATCAGTGGGAATTCTCTTTTCACGCTGGAAAGCCAAAGCAGTTTGATATAAATGACTGTAGAAAGAATTCATTTATAGAACAAGCCTAAACCCGATGATTATGGCCTCAAACAAATGTGACCTCAAATGAGTTCCTTCTTGGATTATATTTTTTATTATAAAAAAGGTCATGGTGAATCTAACTGGGATAAGGGGGATGTGTGCATGGGCACTCCACCTTCTTCATCTTCTTTTTTTTTTTGCAATGATTCAGGTAGGGGTGCCGTCACTTGTGTGCTTTCTGAATAAGGTTGATGCTGTTGATGATCCAGATCTAGTGGAACTTGTAGAGATGGAACTCCGTGGTATGTACTATGACTGTTGTCATTCATTAATTTATTTATTAATGTTTTGGTTGTGAGACATCCTATTATGCTTGTTTGAGAGAAACTACTTTGTTTGTTAAACAGTAGTAGCTACTTGTAATATATGATTTTGTTGATGGTTGTTGCCACATATTTAAAGATCTGTTGTATTGTATTTATATGTGGCGTCCTCAGGTCTTACTTGAACTAATTGATGACTTCAATTGGACATGCCAAATTTGGATGATTAATGATTAATATACTATCCTATCAAGCATTTCTCAAAGCACTTGCATCCATTAGTAGCTATCTATTATCCTTAGCTTTTAAGCCCTTCCAGTGGGGTTGCAATTGGTTTTGTTCCACAATAAACCAAACTTTACAACTAAGCTATCAATGAGCTTCTTTCAAAGGATCAAAATTGATAGCACTCTAACCTAAAAAGTATTGAAGGTCTTTAAAGTCCTTTATCTTAAAATTTTGAAAGAGATTTTTCAAAAATTTCACATATCCTACAACACCACTTGTGATGATCAAATTATCTATGTCAACAATACAAAGTTTCATTTATATATTTCTTCACAAAAGTGCATGTATTAGTAAAAGGGAAAATAAAATCACTTGAAGAAAGTATTCTCTAACCTTTGTAACCAAACTTTAGATGCTTGTTTTAGATTATGGAGTGCCTTTTTTGGTTTGCATGCATGCCTCAGCTTCATATGATCATAAAATTCCATTGGTTGATCAATATATATGAGAATAACAGCACTCCAGATATGTATATCTTTTATCTTTCTTGTATGTAGTTACGTGTCAAAACTCTTTTTGTAAAAAAAATGATTTCATTTAATTATTTTGGTATGGATGCATCATGCATGGTTTTATGATAAAACACATGTATGTATGTGTGTATATGTATGCATGCACACATGGATGGATGAAATGTATGCATGCATGCATGGATGGACAGATTATGCATGTGTGTATGCATGCATACATGCATGGATGAATTTATGTGTGTGTATATGTATGTATGTATGCATGCATGGATGGAAGACTGGATGGATGGATCATCACGCATGTGTGTGTATGTGTGTATGCATGCATGGATAGATGGATGGATTGTTATATCATGGATGGATGGATCATCATGCATGTGTTTATGTATGTATGCATGCATGGATGGATGGATGTATCATCATGCATGTATGTATGTATGCATGATCCCAAACCTAAACCCGACCCCAAACCCGAACCCGATTTTTTAAACCTAAACCTTAACTTATCCTCAATTCCCTAAAGCTATAACCTATAACCTAAAACCTACACCTAATCATGTGCATATTTTTGCGTATATATATAGATCTATGTATCAGTTGCATGGATCTATATATAGGTTGCATTATAGGGAACATTTAATGATGTGTCATACAGGTTGTGGCTATCAAAGATATAATATCACCTCCTTATAGGGAAATATCTAATGATGTGTACAGGTAAATTCATTTTTTTATTCCTTATATTATTTCCCAGTTATATTTGTGTTGGTTTCAGAGTACAGGTAGCAATAGAAAGTGTTGGTCGATTGTGGCTTATAGACAAAGGGATGAGTAACCAACAATACGAATATGGGAGGCCTTCCCCAGGTATCCAATTGCTTTTAGATACAATTATGTTGTTTTTAAATGTATTAGATCGAAATTGATAGAGTAGACCCGGATGTGCGTTGGAGCTATCCGGATGTTGAGCGGGGGTCCTTGGAAGGTGAGAATCGCAGTTATGACCATGATGAAGCTGTCCATTTCCTATGGACAACATTGGAGTGGCCTGACCATTTGGACAGGCCATGTTTATGTATTAACTCGAAATTGATGAAGCAGACCCGGATGTGCGTCGGAGCTATCCGGATGTTGAGCGAGGGTCTTTGAAAGGTGGGAACCGCTGTTATGACCATGATGAAGCTATCCATTTCCTATGGACAACATTGGAGGGGCCTGGCCATTTGGACATGTCGTGTTTATGTATTTGATCGAAATTAATGGAGCAGACCCGGATGTGTGTCGGAGCTATTTGGAAGAGCGGGGTTCCTTGGAAAGAGGGAACCGCTATTATGACCATGATGAAGCTGTCCATTTTTTATAGACAGCATTGGAAGGGCTTGGCCATTTGCGCCGGATGGCCGTATTTATATCTGTATTTGCAGGGACCATACCCTTAACCTAAACCAAAACCTGTGACTTAAAACCTTAACTTATAACCTAAACCTCAACCTTAACCTAAACTTAAACCTTAACTTAAAACCTAAAGCTAAACCTAAAACCTAAATGTATTCTCAAATCCCTAAACCTAAACCTACACTTAATCCTAATCTTAACTCTCTAACCTAAACCTATACCTAAACTTGAAAACCCAAACATAAACCCAATCCCGAACCCAAACCTAAATTTTAACCTATTCTCAATTCCCTAAACCTATATCTTATAACCTAAACCTAAACCTTAACCTATACCTATAACCTTAACCTAAACCTAAACCTAAACCTTAACCTAAACCTATAACCTTAACCTAAAACCTAAACCTATAACCTAAACCTAAATCAAAACATGTAACCAAAACCAAAACCTATATCCTAAACCCAAATGCATTCTCAAATCCTATAACCCATAATCTAAACCTAAACCTAAACCTAAACCTAAACCTAAACCTATAACCTATAACCAAAACCAAAACCTATAACCTAAACCAAAGCCAAAACCTATAGCCTAAACCCGAACCCATTCTCAAATCCAAAAACCTATAACCTAAACCGTTAACCTATAACCTAAATCAAAACCTATAACCTAAACCAAACCTAAACCTAAAACCTAAACCTATAATCTATAACCTAAATTAAAACATATACTCAAAACCAAATCCCAAAACCCAAACCTAAACCTAAACGTAAACCTAAAACCTAAAGCTAAACCTATAACCTAAACTCAAATCCCTAAACCTAAACCTAAACCTAATCCTATAACCTAAACTCAAATCCCTAAACCTTAACTTATAACCTAACCTAAACCTATACTTATAACCTAAAACTATTCTCAAATCCCAAAACCTATAACTTAAACCTAACCTTTCCCTAAACCTATAACCTAAACTCAATTCCCTAAACCTAAATCTAGACCTAAACCTAAACCTATAGCCTAAACTCAAATCCCTTAACCTTAACCTATAACCTAACTTAAACCTATACTTATAACTTAAAAGTATTCTCAAATCCCAAAACCTATAACCTAAACATAAACCTTAACCTAAACCTATAACCTATAACCAAAACCTATAACCTAAACCCGAACCCATTCTCAAATCCCAAAACCTATAACCTAAACCTAAACCTTAACCGAAACCTATAACTTATAACATAAATCAAAACCTAAACCTAGACCTAAAACCTAAACCTATAACCTAAAACCTAAATCAAAACCTATTACCTTTCCCTAAACCTTAACCTAAACCTATAACCTATAACCTAAATCAAAACCAAAACCAAACCTAAACCTAAACCTAAAACCTAATGTATTCTCAAATCTCTAAACCTAAACCTACACCTAATCCTAATCTCAACTCCCTAACCTTAACTTAAACCTAAACTTGAAAACCCAAACCTAAACCCGATCCTGAACCCGAACCCGATTTCCTAAACCTAAACCTCAACCTATTCTCAATTCCTTAAACCTTAACCTATAACCTAACCTAAACCTAAATCTATAACCTAAACCTAAACCTATAACCTAAGTGTATTCTCCAATCCTTAAACGTAAACCTACACCTAATCCTAATATCAACTCCTTAACCTAAAACCTAAACCTATAACCTAAACCTAAATCAAAACATGTAACCAAAACCAAAACCTATATCCTAAACCCAAATGCATTCTCAAATCCTATAACCCATAATCTAAACCTAAACCTAAACCTAAACCTAAACCTAAACCTATAACCTATAACCAAAACCAAAACCTATAACCTAAACCAAAGCCAAAACCTATAGCCTAAACCCGAACCCATTCTCAATTCCAAAAACCTATAACCTAAACCGTTAACCTATAACCTAAATCAAAACCTATAACCTAAACCAAACCTAAACCTAAAACCTAAACCTATAATCTATAACCTAAATTAAAACATATACTCAAAACCAAATCCCAAAACCCAAACCTAAACCTAAACGTAAACCTAAAACTTAAAGCTAAACCTATAACCTAAACTCAAATCCCTAAACCTAAACCTAAACCTAATCCTATAACCTAAACTCAAATCCCTAAACCTTAACTTATAACCTAACCTAAACCTATACTTATAACCTAAAACTATTCTCAAATCCCAAAACCTATAACCTAAACCTAACCTTTCCCTAAACCTATAACCTAAACTCAATTCCCTAAACCTAAATCTAGACCTAAACCTAAACCTATAGCCTAAACTCAAATCCCTTAACCTTAACCTATAACCTAACTTAAACCTATACTTATAACTTAAAAGTATTCTCAAATCCCAAAACCTATAACCTAAACATAAACCTTAACCTAAACCTATAACCTATAACCAAAACCTATAACCTAAACCCGAACCCATTCTCAAATCCCAAAACCTATAACCTAAACCTAAACCTTAACCGAAACCTATAACTTATAACATAAATCAAAACCTAAACCTAGACCTAAAACCTAAACCTATAACCTAAAACCTAAATCAAAACCTATTACCTTTCCCTAAACCTTAACCTAAACCTATAACCTATAACCTAAATCAAAACCAAAACCAAACCTAAACCTAAACCTAAAACCTAATGTATTCTCAAATCTCTAAACCTAAACCTACACCTAATCCTAATCTCAACTCCCTAACCTAAACTTAAACCTAAACTTGAAAACCCAAACCTAAACCCGATCCTGAACCCGAACCCGATTTCCTAAACCTAAACCTCAACCTATTCTCAATTCCTTAAACCTTAACCTATAACCTAACCTAAACCTAAATCTATAACCTAAACCTAAACCTATAACCTAAGTGTATTCTCCAATCCTTAAACGTAAACCTACACCTAATCCTAATATCAACTCCTTAACCTAAACCTAAACCCGATCCCGAACCCGATCTCGATTTCCTAAACCTAAACATTAACATATTCTCAATTCCCTAAACCTATATCATATAACCTAAACCATAACCTAAATTATCACCTAAACCTATAACCTATAACCTTAACTTAAACCTAAACTTAAACCTGTAACCTATAACCTAAACCTAAACCTAAAACCTAAATGTAGTCTCAAATCCCTAAACCTAAAGCTACACCTAATCCTAATCTTAACTCCCTAACCTAAACCTAAACCTAAACTTGAAAACCCAAACCTAAACCCGATCCTGAACCCGAACCCAATTTCCTAAACCTAAACCTTAACCTATTCTCAATTCCCTAAACCTATAGCTTATAACCGAAACCGAAACCTAAACCTATACCTAAACCTAAACCTAAACCTATAACCTATAACCTAAACATAAACCTAAAACCTAAACGTATTCTCAAATCCCTAAACCAAAACCTACACCTAATCATAATCTCAACTCCCTAACCTAAACCTAAACCTAAACTTGAAAACCCAAACCTAAACCTGATCTTGAACCCGAACCCGATTTCCTAAACCTAAACCTCAACCTATTCTCAATTCCCTAAGCCTTAACCTATAACCTAACCTAAACCTAAATCGATAACCTAAATCTAAACCTATAACCTAAGTGTATTCTCAAATCCTTAAACCTAAACCTACACCTAATCCTAATCTCAACTCCTTAACCTAAACCTAAACCCGATCCCGAACCCGATCCCGATTTCCTAAACCTAAACCTATAACCTAAGTGTATTCTCAAATCCTTAAACCTAAACCTACACCTAATCCTAATCTCAACTCCTTAACCTAACCCTAAACCCGATCCCGAACCCGATCCCGATTTCCTAAACCTCAACATTAACCTATTCTCAATTCCTTAAACCTATATCTTATAACCTAAACCTAATCCTAAACCTAAACCTAAAACCTATAACCTTAACCTAAACCTAAACTTAAACCTGTAACCTATAACCTAAACCTAAACCTAAAACCTAAATCTATTCTCAAATCCCTAAACCTAAACCTACACCTAATCTTAATCTCAACTCCCTAACCTAAACCTAAACCTAAACTTGAAAATCCAAACCTAAACCCGATCCCGAACCCGAACCCGATTTCCTAAACCCAAACCTTAACCTATTCTCAATTCCCTAAACCTATAGCTTATAACCTAAACCGAAACTTAAACCTATACCTAAACGTAAACCTAAACCTATAACCTATAACCTAAACATAAACCTAAAATCTAAATGTATTCTCAAATCCCTAAAGTTAAACCTACACCTAATCCTAATCTCAACTCCCTAACCTAAACCTAAACCTAAACTTGATAACCCAAACCTAAACCCGATCCTGAACTCGAACCCGATTTCCTAAACCTAAACCTTAACCTATTCTCAATTCTCTAAACCTTAACCTATAACCTAACCTAAACCTAAATCTATAACCTAAACCTAAACCTAAAACCTAAGGGTATTCTCAAATCCTTAAACCTAAACATACACCTAATCCTAATCTCAACTCCTTAACCTAAACTTCAACCTAAATTTGAAAACCCAAACCTAAACTCGATCCCGAACCCGAACCCAATTTCCTAAACCTAAACATTAACTTATTCTCAATTCCCTAAACCTATATCTTATAACCTATACCTAAACCTAAATCTTAACCTAAACCTATAACCTATAACCTATAACCTTGAACTAAAAGTAAACCTAAACTTGTAACCTATAACCTAAACATAAACCTAAAACCCAAATGTATTCTCAAATCCCTAAACCTAAACCTACACATAATCCTAATCTCAACTCTGTAACCTAAACATAAACCTAAACTTAAAAACCAAAACCTAAACCCGATCCCGAACCCGAACCCAATTTCCTAAACCTAAACATTAACCTATTCTCAATTCCCTAAACCTATATCTTATAACCTAAACCTACACCTAAACCATCACCTAAACCTAAACCTATAACCTATAACCTTGACCTAAACCTAAACCTAAACCTGTAACCTATAACCTAAACTTAAACCAAAAACCTAAATGTATTCTCAAATCCCTAAACCTATAGCTACACCTAATCCTAATCTCAACTCCCTAACCTAAACCTAAATCTAAACTTGAAAACCCAAACCTAAACCCGATCCCAAACCCGAACCCGATTTCCTAAACCTAAACCTTAACCTATTCTCAATTCCCTAAACCTATAGCTTATAACCTAAACTGAAACCTAAACCTATACGTAAACCTAAACCCATAACTTATAACTTAAACATAAACCTAAAACCTAAATGTATTCTTAAATCCCTAAACCTAAACCTGCACCTAATACTAATCTCAACTCTCTAACCTAAACCTAAACCTGAACTTGAAAACCCAAACCTAAACCTGATCCTGAACCCAAACCCGATTTCCTAAACCTAAACCTCAACCTATTCTCAATTCCCTAAACCTTAACCTATAACCTAACCTAGACCTAAATTGATAACCTTAACCTAAACCTAAACCTATAACCTAAGTGTATTCTCAAATCCTTAAACCTAAACCTACACCTAATCCTAATCTCAACTCCTTAACCAAAACCTAAACCCGATCCCAAACCCGATCCCGATTTCCTAAACCTAAACATTAACCTATTCTCAATTCCCTAAACCTATATCTCATAACCTAAACCTAAACCTATAACCTATAACCTTAACCTTAACCTAAACTTAAACCTGTAACCTATAACCTAACCCTAAACCTAAAACCTAAATGTATTCTCAAATTCCTAAACCTAAACCTACACCTAATCCTAATCTCAACTCCCTAACCTAAACCTAAACCTAAACTTGAAAACCCAAACTTAAACCTGATCCCGAACCCGAACCCAATTTCTTAAACCTAAACCTTAACCTATTCTCAATTCCCTAAACCTATATCTTATAACCTAAGCCGAAACCTAAACCTATACCTAAACCTAAACTTAAACCTATAACCTATAACCTAAACATAAACCTAAAACCTAAATGTATTCTCAAATCCCAAAAGTTAAACCTACACCTAATCCTAATCTCAACTCCCTAACCTAAACCAAAACCTAAACTTGATAACCAAACCTAAACTCGATTCTGAACCCGAACCCGATTTCCTAAACCTAAACCTTAACCTATTCTCAATTCCCTAAACCCATAGCTTATAACCTAAACCTATACCTAAACCTAAACCAGTAACCAAAACCTAAAACCTAAATGTATTCTTAAATCCCTAAACCTAAACCTACACCTAATCCTAATCTCAACTCCCTAACCTAAACCTAAACCCGATCCCGAACCTAAACCCAATTTCTTAAACCTAAACCTTAACCTATTCTCAATTCCCTAAACCTATTGCTTATAACCTAAACCGAAACCTAAACCTATACCTTAACCTAAACTTATACCTTAACCTATAACATATAACTTAACCATAAACCTAAAACTTAAATGTATTCTCAAATTCCTAAACCTAAACCTACACATAATCCTAATCTCAACTCCCTAACCTAAACCTAAACCTAAACTTGAAAACCCAAACCTAAACCCGATCCCGAACCCGAACCCGATTTCTTAAACGTAAACCTAAACGTATTCTCAAATCCCTAAACCTAAACCAACATCTAATCTTAATCTCAACTCCCTAACCTAAACCTAAACTTAAACTTGAAAACCCAAACAAAACCCGATCCCAAACCCGAACCCGATTTCCTAATCCTAAACCTTATGCTATTCTCAATTCCCTAAACCTATAGCTTATAACCTAAACCTAAACCTAAACCTATAACCTAAACCTAAACCTAAGCCTGTAACCTATAACTTAAACCTAAACCTAACACCTAAATGTATTCTCAAATCCTTAAATCTAAACCTACACTTAATCCTAATCTCAACCCCCTAACCAAAACCTAAACTTGAAAATCCAAACCTAAACCCGATCTCGAACCCGAACCCGATTTCCCAAACCTAAACCTTAACCTATTCTCAATTCCCTAAACCTATAGCTTATAACCTATACCTAAACCTAAACCTAAACCTATAACATATAACCCAAACCTAAACCTAAAACCTAATATATTCTCAAATCCCTAAACCTAAACCTACACCTAATCCTAATCTCAACTCCTTAACCTAAACCTAAACCCGATCCCAATTTCCTAAACCTAAACATTAACCTATTCTCAATTCCCTAAACCTATATCTCATAACCTAAACCTAAACCTATAACCTATAACCTTAACCTTAACCTTAACCTAAACTTAAACTTGAAACCTATAACCTAAACCTAAACCTAAAACCTAAATGTATTCTCAAATCCCTAAACCTAAACCTACACCTAATCCTAATCTCAACTCCCTAACCTAAACCTAAACCTAAACATGAAAACCCAAACTTAAACCTGATCCCGAACCCGAACCCAATTTCTTAAACCTAAACCTTAACCTATTCTCAATTCCCTAAACCTATAGCTTATAACCTAAACCAAAACCTAAACCTATACCTAAACCTAAACTTAAACCTATAACCTATAACCTAAATATAAACCTAAAACCTAAATGTATTCTCAAATCCCTAAACTTAAACCTACACCTAATCCGAATCTCAACTCCCTAACCTAAACCTAAACCTAAACTTGATAACCCAAACCTAAACCCGATTCTGAACCCGAACCCGATTTCCTAAACCTAAACCTTAACCTATTCTCAATTCCCTAAACCTATAGCTTATAACCTAAACCTATACCGAAACCTAAACCTGTAACCTAAACCTAAAACCTAAATGTATTCTTAAATCCCTAAACCTAAACCTACACCTAATCCTAATCTCAACTCCCTAACCTAAACCTAAACCCGATCCCGAACCTAAACCCGATTTCCTAAACCTAAACCTTAACCTATTCTCAATTCCCTAAACCTATTGCTTATAACCTAAACCTATACCTTAACCTAAACTTATACCTTAACCTATAACATATAACTTAAACATAAACCTAAAACTTAAATGTATTCTCAAATCCCTAAACCTAAACCTACACATAATCCTAATCTCAACTCCCTAACCTACACCTAAACCTAAACTTGAAAACCCAAACCTAAACCCGATCCCGAAGCCAAACCCGATTTCTTAAACGTAAACCTAAATGTATTCTCAAATCCCTAAACCTAAACCAACACCTAATCTTAATCTCAACTCCCTAACCTAAACCTAAACTTAAACTTGAAAACCCAAACAAAACCCGATCCTGTACCCGAACCCGATTTCCTAATCCTAAACCTTATGCTATTCTCAATTCCCTAAACCTATAGCTTATAACCTAAACCTAAACCTAAACCTATAACCTAAACCTAAACCTAAACCTGTAACCTATAACTTAAACCTAAATCTAACACCTAAATGTATTCTCAAATCCCTAAACCTAAACCTACACTTAATCCTAATCTCAACTCCCTAATCTAAACCTAAACTTGAAATTCCAAACCTAAACCCGATCTCGACCCCGAACCCGATTTCCTAAACCTAAACCTTAACCTATTCTCAATTCCCTAAACCTATAGCTTATAACCTATACCTAAACCTAAACCTAAACCTATAACATATAACCTAAAGCTAAACCTAAAACCTAATATATTCTCAAATCCCTAAACCTAAACCTACACCTAATCCTAATCTCAACTCCCTAACCTAAACCTAAACCTAAACTTGAAAATCCAAACCTAAACCCGATCCCGAACCCGAACCCGAACCCAATTTCCTAAACCTAAACCTTAACCTATTCTCAATTCCCTAAACCTATAGCTTATAACCTAAACCTAAACCTAAATCTAAACTTAAACTTTAATCTAAACCAATAACCTATAACCTAAACCTAAACCTAAACCTAAAACCTAAATGTATTCTCAAATCCCCAAACCTAAACCTACACCTAATCCTAATCTCAACTCCTTAACTTAAATCTAAACCTAAACTTGAAAACCCAAACCTAAACCCGATCCCGAACCCGTACCCAATTTCCTAAACCTAAACATTAACATAATCTCAATTCCTTAAACCTATAGCTTATCACGTAAACCTAAAGCTTAACCTAAACCAAAACCAAAACCTATAACCTATAACCTAAACCTAAACATAAAACCTAAATGTATTCTCAAATCCCTAAACCTAAACCTACACCTAATCCTAATCTCAACTCCCTAACCTAAACCTAAACCTAAACTTGAAAATCCAAACCTAAACCCGATCCCGAACCCGAACCCGATTTCCTAAACCTAAACCTTAACCTATTCTCAATTCCTTAAACCTATAGCTTATAACCTATACCTAAACTTAAACCTAAACCTATAACATATAACCTAAAGCTAAACCTAAAACCTAATATATTCTCAAATCTCTAAACCTAAACCTACACCTAATCCTAATCTCAACTCCCTAACCTAAACCTAAACCTAAACTTGAAAATCCAAACCTAAACCCGATCCCGAACCCGAACCCGAACCCAATTTCCTAAACCTAAACCTTAACCTATTCTCAATTCCCTAAACCTATAGCTTATAACCTAAACCTAAACCTAAATCTAAACTTAAACTTTAATCTAAACCAATAACCTATAACCTAAACCTAAACCTAAACCTAAAACCTAAATGTATTCTCAAATCCCCAAACCTAAACCTACACCTAATCCTAATCTCAACTCCTTAACTTAAATCTAAACCTAAACTTGAAAACCCAAACCTAAACCCGATCCCGAACCCGTACCCAATTTCCTAAACCTAAACATTAACATAATCTCAATTCCTTAAACCTATAGCTTATCACGTAAACCTAAAGCTTAACCTAAACCAAAACCAAAACCTATAACCTATAACCTAAACCTAAACATAAAACCTAAATGTATTCTCAAATCCCTAAACCTAAACCTACACCTAATCCTAATCTCAACTCCCTAACCTAAACCTAAACCTAAACTTGAAAATCCAAACCTAAACCCGATCCCGAACCCAAACCCGATTTCCTAAACCTAAACCTTAACCTATAACCTAACCTAAACCTAAACCTATAACCTAAACATATGCCTAAAACCTAAACCTAAACCTAAAATCGAAATGTATTCTCAAATCCCTAAACCTAAACTTACACCTAATCCTAATCATAACTCCCTAACCTAAACCTAAACCTAAACTTGAAAACCCAAACCTAAACCCGATCTCGAACCCGAACCCGATTTCCTAAACATAAACCTTAACCTATTCTCAATTCCTTAAACCTATAGCTTATAACCTATACCTAAACCTAAACCTAAACATATAACTTATAACCTAAACCTAAACCTAAAACCTAATGTATTCTCAAATCTCTAAACCTAAACCTACACCTAATCCTAATCTCAACTCCCTAACCTAAACCTAAACCTAAACTTGAAAATCCAAACCTAAACCCGATCCCGAACCCGAACCTGAACTTGATTTCCTAAACCTAAACCTTAACCTATTCTCAATTCCCTAAACCTATAGCTTATAACTTAAACCTAAACCTAAACCTAAACTTAAACTTTAACCTAAACCAATAACCTATAACCTAAACCTAAACCCAAACCTAAAACCTAAATGTATTCTCAAATCCCTAAACCTAAACCAACACCTAATCCTAATCTCAACTCCTTAACCTAAACCTAAACCTAAACTTGAAAACCCAAACCTAAACCCGATCTCGAACCCGTACCCAATTTCCTAAACCTAAACATTAACATATTCTCAATTCCCTAAACCTATAGCTTATGACCTAAACTTAAAGCTTAACCTAAACCTAAACCTAAACCTATAACTTATAACCTAAACCTAAACTTAAAACCTAAATGTATTCTCAAATCCCTAAACCTAAAGCTACACCTAATCCTAATCTCAACTCCCTAACCTAAACCTAAACCTAAACTTGAAAATCTAAACCTAAACCCGTTCCCGAACCCGAACCCGATTTCCTAAACCTAAACCTTAACCTATAACCTAACCTAAACCTAAACCTATAACCTAAACCTATAACCTAAACATATGCCTAAAACTTAAACCTAAATCTAAAATCGAAATATATTCTCAAATCCCTAAACCTAAACCTACACCTAATCCTAATCTCAACTCCCTAACCTAAACCTAAACCTAAACTTGAAAACCCAAACCTAAACCCGATCCCGAACCCGAACCCGAACCCAATTTCCTAAACCTAAACCTTAACCTAAATCTATAACCTAAACCTAAACCTATTACCTGCACTTATAACATAAACCTATAACCTAAACATAAGCCTAAAACCTAAATCTAAACTTAAAATCGAAATGTATTCTCAAATCCTTGAACCTAAACCTACACTTAATCCTAATCTCAACTCCTTAACCTAAACTTAAACCTAAACTTGATAACCCAAACCTAAACCTGATCCCGAACTAGGACCCCATTTTGCTAAACCTTAACCTTAACCTATTCTCAATTCTCTAAAGCTATAACCTATATACTGTAACCTATAACTAAAACCTAAACCTTAACTTAAACCTAAAACCTAAGCCTAAACCTTAACCTAAACCTAAACCTAAACCAAAACCTATAACCTAAACCTTAACCTATAACCTATAACTTATAACCTATAACCCAAACTTATAACCTAAAACCTAAAACCTAATCCTAAACCTAAACCTAAACCTAAAACCTAAAACCTAAACGTAAACCTATTTTAATGATCAGTTTTATTTTTAAAAAGTGCCCACTTTTTTGGAAGAAGTTTATGCAATTCTTTATGATTCTGAATTATAATGTTTTGTTGGTTTAATATTTTTTTTTTCAGGTGAAAGACACAAAAAGAAAATTATTGTTGATTTTTTTTTCTTTTTTTATTTATGATGTTAAACCTATATGTATTTATGTGTGGATGAATGTAATGTAGATAAGATTTCTTGTGTTTGGATAGATGTAGTTTATGTTTGGATGAATGTAGTTTATGTTGGATTTACGTAGTTTGGGTTGTTTAGATGGATGTGAATGTGAATATGATGAAATATATTATATAACAGGTGTATATTAGGAAGAATACGATGGAATATATTGTAACAGGTGTATAGTGACCCTCTTATAAAGGACGGTTCATGACAGTCCTTTTTAAGGACAGTCCATGGCCGTCCTTTTAAAGGACGGTCGATGGCCGTCCTTTGAAGGCCCATAAGAGACGGTCCATGACAGTCCTTTTTAAGGACGGCCCATGACCGTCCTTTTAAAGGACGGTCTATAGTTGTCCTTTGAAGACTTATCAGAAATGGTCTACGATAGTCTTTTTTAAGGACGGTCCATGACCGTCCTTTTAAAGGACGGTCGATGGCCGTCCTTTAAAGGCTTATAAGAGACGGTCCAAGACCGTGCTTTTTAAGGACGGTTCATGACCGTCCTTTTTTAGGACGGTCCATGACTATCTTTTTTTCGTCAATAAAAATGACGGTTTTCGACCGTCCTTTAAGTAATATGACACGTCAAAATTTGACGGCCCTTGCGACGATCCATGACCGTCCTTTTTGGTCATTTCAGACGGTTTTGGACCATCCTTTTTTCACAGTTTTGCCGTAGTGAAAGCAACAGAAATTTCACTATGAAAGCACAGATTATAAAGATGGAGGACTTACCCGGCTTGAGCAATCCTCAAACCTCACCTTCTTTCAACCCCTTGAAACCCTAGAACCCTTTTAGAAATACTTAGAACCTCTTAGAATAACTCTTAATTCTGTATATATCCCTATTTATAGCTTTAGAAAGAAGCTTAAACAAAATTGGAAATAAAATTTACAGAATCTGCTATTCTGTAAATGAATTTGCGTAAACCTTCGATAACATCGAACTAGCTTCGATGTCATCAAAGAAGGAAAAAAATCGTCCAGCAACTGGAGCCTAAAAATACCAAAAAATTCGATGTCATCGAGCTAAAAATCAGATCGGAGACATCCCTGAAAAGAACATATTTATGGGTCTAAACAGGGTTGGATTCTAAGTGTTTCTAAATTGTCCTAGGATTTCAAAGGGTGTAACAAGGGAGAGATTTGGGGTTGTTCGAATCAAGTAAGCTCTTTCTCTTTGTAATTTCTTCTTTCATAGTGATCATCTATCATTTGTGCCATGGTTTTTTTTTTTTTTCTGAAAGGTTTTTTTCCACATTAAAATCGTTGTGTTCTCTTTGTGTTTGCTTGGTGCTATTAGATTACTATCCTAGATTTTTCTCTATGTGCTTCGGCGGTCCCCCACATTCAAGGCATATTTTCATAGAAAGAATTGAAAGGTTATTGTGAAAGATAAAACTCTTGAACCTATGGAGTTCATTTACGTTAATGTGTGTAGACTGATTAAAGGAAAGCAAAGTAAATGCACAAAGAATGGTGCTATAAGGAGTTTACAACTTCTCAAATTAATACTCAGATATTTGTTGTGCTTTTCCTAACACATGCTACGGTGGATGTGAAAGTACTTCAGAACATTATAAATAATGATTCACGCTTTAGGTATGTCTACCTATTACATTAGAAATTTGATACTCTTAAAGTCCTTAAAAGTATTCAAGGTTGAAGTGTAAAATCAACTTGATCAAAATATCACTGTTGTAAGATTGGATAGGGGTAGTGAATTCTACAGTAGATTCAATTAGATCATCTGTAATCCAAGGCCATTTGCTAGATTTCAAAAAGAATATGGCATAGTTGCTTAGTACGTGATATTAGGAATGCCACAACAGAATGGTATAGCCAAAAGGCGTAATTGTACATTGCTAGATATGGTTGGGAGTATCATTAGTAACTCCACACTACTCAAATCGATGTGGTGTGAAGCTCCTTTGACAGGTGCATATATCCTAAATAGGATTCCTTGTAAGGCCATTCCTAAAACTCCTTTCAAGTTGTGGAAATGTAATAAACCTAGCTTATTATATTTACATATTTGTGGGGATGCCCAACTAAGGCTAGACTTTACAACCCACATGAAGTAAAATTGGACTTTAGAACCTTGGTGGATATTTCATTGAATATTCATAAAGATCCAAAGATGTATGTTTTGTTATCTTACCCATATTATGAGAATCATTGAAATTGAAAATGCCAAAAATCCTTGAAAGTGGATAGATTAGTGAGAGTGATGAATCATGTAAAGTGGTGCTTAAAGAAATATGAGCTTTAGTGTTGTTACTTGTAAATTTAAGGAATGTTAAAGCCTCACGACTAGTTGATTATATAACTCCAACAACTGGAACATCCACACATGATTGTCACTAATCTACCCAGTTAGAATGCACCTCTTCTGAAGTTTTAAGATGATCTCAAAGACCATGAAGACCGACCATTCTAGATGATTAGGCAGTGCATGTATACAAACATGAAATTGAGATGAGAAGTATATAATGTGTGAAAACATTTTCACAAGCGATAAAATGTCGAGATTCTTCTAAGTGGATCAATATTATGAAAAAGAGTTCAAATCTATGAGCCAGAATAGATTTGGGATCTCGTCTAGTTACCTAAGGGTTATGAATTTTTCGGTTGTACATGGGTCTATAAGACCAAATGCAATACCAAAGGTGACATCAAACGATTCAAGGTCAAAGAAGGATGAGTGGCTGGAATGCAAGATCGACAAGGTAAAAGAAGGATGAGTGGCTGGAATGCAAGATCGACAAGGTAGAAAGAAGGATGAGTGGCTGGAATGCAAGATTCATATCCCAAGCTGGCAGGACAACACTGACAAACACATTCTCAGCAGCATTCCCCTCAATGTCTTCGCTGCTACTCATGTTCCATGTCAAGTTCTTCAAAATCTAGAGAAGAGTTTTAATCATTTCTTTTGGGGAAGAGCCTACGGGAGAAGGAAATTCCGCTGGTTAGCCTGGAATAAAATCTCCTCCCCTATGGACAAAGGAGGTCTAGGCATTAGAAAACTGTCAGAAGTTATGTTGGTCCTCTGCATGAAGATGACGTGGGCATTTTCCTTTGGCAAGAATGTAGGTCCGTGGGTAAGCCTCATTCAATTCAAGCACCAAGCTGAACTGAATGACCAGAATGGGAATCACGTGTCTACTAAAGCCTCTCAAATTTGGAAGAAAATTCGTCTCCTCCCTACTCTGTCAGAGCAAACTCAATGGGATGTGGAAAAGGGGGACCTATCCTTCTGGCAGACCAACTCTTGGCCCCCTCCAGCGTCTGGCTTCCTCACCTATCCTAACTGCTATGATGTCCACCAAGATTAAAGACAGTCTGGGACCATCTGGCCCTCTTCCCCCGTCCTCTGTTTGGTCCTTCCTCCCCCATTCATTGGTGAACCTCATCTTCAAGGGAAGTTTTGCCACATCGGATGAAGATTCAGTCACCTTCTGGCTGCTCCATCCTTCAGGTTCTTTCTCTGTTAAATCAGCATGGACTGTGCTCAGACATCGTTGCCCCTCCTCAGCATGGTCTAGTTGGATTTGGCACAAGTCGCTCCCCCTAAAGATCTCCAATTTTATATGGAAATTACTGTAAGGTGTTATTCCAGTGGACTGCAGGGTCCAATCAAAAGGGATCCACATTGCTCCCAGATGCAACTGTTGTGAAGGTGAGTAGCCTAATCGCCCCAAGGTCGAGTCCATTTCGCATCTCTTCCTCTATGGACAGCATGCCTCCATGGTTTGGCGTCATTCCAGCTCCTTCAGAATTCCCATCACTCAACTTCAGATCGTTGAAGCAAGACTAGCCCAATAGAATTGTGTAGATGCCCCTGGGAACGCCCCTTCTTGCCTCCGTAAGATGCTACCCTTACTGATCTTGTGGGATATATGGAGATCCAGAAACGGTGCAAGGTATGACAATAGGCCTATACAGGTGCTAAACTCCATATCTCGCATCAAGGGGACCCTTAATTTGCTGCCCATAGTTAAGTCCCTACCACTTCCCCCTCGCCTTCGCTTATGGGATGGCTTGGGCAGATCGTCTCCCCCCAACGTACAATCTAGGCAGAGATCATTAGGTGGTCTAAACCTCTTGCGGGCTGGGCCGAGCTCAATGTGGACGGTTCGGCTAGAGGGAACCCGGGCCTATCTGGAGGATGTGGGGTGTGCAGAAGGAATAATGGGAACCTAATCTTCGCGTTCGCGACTGGCTATGGAGTGGGATCTAATAACTTTGCTAAAATCCGCGCTATCCACGATGGTATCTTGAAGTGCCTGGAGTTGGGACTTCAGAAGGTTGAAATGGAATCTGATTCTCAGGTGGTGATTGATCTACTGCTAGGGAAATCCTCCACTCATTGGCATTGGAAACCTTGGGTCCTTAGGATTTGGAAGCTGCAAAACAAGGGAACTTTTGTCTTCTCCCATACCAAGAGAGAAGGGATGGCCCGGCTGACGATATGGCCCGGTTGGGTAGCGATCGCCAAATGCCATCCTATTTTGATAATGTTAACGACCTCCCTAGGAAGATGACGGGGATGTTGTTTCTGGACAAAGTTGGTATGGGGTCCCTCAAATCTCTCCATTCAGAGTCCTAAGCCATTGTTTTTTGTTTTCTTTCTCTATTTTTAAGTCTATATGATAGGTGTGGCCAGATGTCTTTTTGTTTAGTGCCCACCTAAAATCCAGAGCTTTATATCCCCTATTCATATCATCAATGGAAAGCTTCTCTTTTCAAAAAAAAAAGAAAAAAAAAAGAGAGATTCAAGGTCAAAGTAATGACAACCCAACGTAAGAGATTGACTAAAGAGTATTTTCTTTTATTTCTAAAAAGAGTTCGATTAGAATAGTAGCTCATTTTTACATTGAGTTTCACCATATGGATGTGAAGACAACTTTTTTTTTTTTTTATAGCAAGAATCTAAATGAAGTAGTCTACTTGGAAAATTTTGAAGGATTTTCAATAGATGAACAGGAACATCTAGGGCATTTTTGGAACTCGAGATTACATGGTATTGAATTGCATGAGGTGTAATTGACGCCATTATTACACAATGATAATATGTATGGAAATACCATGGTATTTCGACCATTGAATCCAACATTTGGGATCAAAATTTTTCTTTGGAAAAAAATATTATATCACATGAAACCTACATTTGGTGGACTATGGAATTGTGATCAATGAAACAAATTCACAACTGATGTCGGTCACTCGTATGCATATTCAACTTGATCATCATATGTAAAGGGCACATATTGATGGACGAAGTGGATAAAACATATACATCAACATGGGGTCCATAGATGTAGTGGATTTAGAAATTCACCAGAAATCCTATCGCATCTCCTATTGGGATTGGATGATATGATACTTGAAAATTAATCCAATTCTTCCCATTGTTTACTAACACTAGATGGAATTTACATTGGACCAAATACAATTCCATACCACCTAATCCCACGTTCCAAATAGGCCCTAGTGTCTAGGCTTAAGAAATTCATATATGGAATTCAATAAGCCTCTTAACAATAGTAATTTAAGTCGAAGGATATCATTATATCCTTTAGATTTAAGAAAAATATTGTTGATAGATATCCACACACACATGCGCGTATGCACACTCACTGACTCAGGTTAATGAAAGTAAGCTTATATTCCTAATATTATATATGGATGACATCCTACTAACTACTAATCACTTTGGATTATTGTTTGAGACTAAATCATTTCTTTCTAAGTACTTGGAAATGAAAGATATAGATGAGGCAGCTTTTATGGTTAGCATGGATACGTGTCATGATAGATCACAAGGACTAGTAAGATTTTATTAAAAGGCCTATATCAAGAGAGTTTTAAAGAGATATGGAATGTGAAATTGTTTATCCATAAATGCAATCAAAAGAGGTGATAAGTTTAGCATGTTTCGATGTCCAAGATATGACTTAGAACCAAGTAAATGAAACAGATGTCATATGCTTTCGCAGTTGAGAGTCTGATGTATACTCAGACAAGCATGCATCCTTAACATTAACTTTGCATTTGTTATGTTGGGAATATAACATAATGATCCCATTATAAATCATTGAAAAGTTGCAAAAAAAGTAATCTGATATTTACAATTAAGAAAATATTATAAGCTCACATATAAAAGAACTAGAGAATAAGAGATGACTTGATTTTCATATTCTGATTTTGTTGATTGCAAATATAAGAGGAAGTCCACCTCAGGCGTTTTGTTCCTCCTAGTTCGCGGAGTGATCTCCTGAAGAAGTGTAAAGAAATAATTATAACTGCTTCAGCTATAGAGGCTAAGTTTATGGCATGTTTTGAGACTTAGAGCAATGTTATGTTGCTGTAGAATTTTATCTAAAGACTTCGTGTTTTCGGCTCTATTGTTAAGCTACTAAGAATGTATTGTGATAATGCCAGAACAATTTTCTTCTCTAAGAATGACCGGTACTTGAGTGGTTCAAAGCTCATAGAAGTGTGAGACCTACCTTAGATTTATAGTTACGCATGGATCCCACCTTTAGTGGACATAGGAACACATGTGACCCACCTTAGATGCACCATCAAGGAATAAGGTTGAAAATCACTCTCCACCAGTGTAGAATTTTTTTTTTCCTTCTAAAAGGATAAACTTCAAAAGGCATGGGACCCATGTTGTGATATTATAAATGGATGCATGTGTAGGCATAGATGTCCATGCATGTTATGGAGATGCATGTGTAAGCATGTGCTTGTGGTGTGTCCAAGGTGGGCATGGATGTCCAAATGTGTGTGGGCAAGCACATAGAAGTGATGAATAGATGCACATGCAAGTGTAGGGCCTACCTTGGATAAATGCATAATTACGCATGGACCCAACCTTGGTCAAACACCCAAGCACGTGTTTGCGCCACCTTTGACCCACTATCAAGGGATCACACTCAAAATCACTATTTTATGGTCACACAAAAGTTTTTCTCAAAAGATAATTAATATCACTTGGCATGAACCCATGTTCTTATGTCTTTGACCAACCACAACGATGACACCTTCATTTTAAAATCTTATCTCTCAACCACACATAAGAAATAAAGATCGTTTGGCTATGGGAATACATGTATGGTGGGTCCATGATAATTTGTAAATAATAATGCATGAATGATTAGGACATCTGGCCAAGGCACACGGTCCACCGATATGGCATTTGGAGAGTCCGAACATTAGAGTCATGGAATAAAAATGACATCTATCAGATTGGTTAATAGATTATGATGGGTGAGTGGACACCATTGATCAATTGCTCTCAGTATCTTGTTTATGGGCCACAAATAAGAACTTTATGTCTGTTTGATGAGTACGAGTTCTGCACCTTTCCGCCATCATGGGATGGGTGGTCCCACTAATGCCACTATCATGTTGAGAATCCAATGGATCATGCATGTTGGGCCTATATCAAGAAACTTAATTGATTGACGGCGTGATGGAGCCCATAGAAAAGGGAAAGGAAAAGGCAACATAGGTGGCCCCATGGATCAATTAGGAGACAAAGCAGAGGGTGTGTGGGCAAACCTAAGAGTCAAAGGGACTGTGCTAGCAAGATTGACAAAGAATAACGAAATCTTTTAGGGAGGAATTTTGTCATTTTGTGTGTAAAATGACTATTGATTTTAATTGGGAGATATGTGAATAAAAAAAGTAAAAATGACCAAAGAATTGAGCAATTATTTAGATTGTAGACACATTCTAATAATATATACTAGATTATAGAGGCATTTGGTAGTTTTTTTCCTTTCCCATATGTGTGTATTGTTTATATAAGTCACAAGAAGCTTCAATTCCATTTAAGGAAACATAATGCAATTGATTCATCCATTTGTATGTATGTACAAGTGGATGCAGATGGCCGACATGTCCAAATGAATAATCAATAGTATTATATTTTCATTAGGCTCCATCCCGCAAAGCTACAGGTGGCCCAATCAAACCTGCCATGTCAAGACACCACGGATATTTGTGGTGGCAAGGTAACAATGCAATCCAAGTCTTGCACAAGTTACTCAAAAGTGAGCCCCCATCTCTTATTGATGGATGCCACCTAACCACCAGGTGGTCCCATTGTAGATGTGCTATATAGAACTTATCGTAATTGTGAGCATAAACATACAACATTGAAATTAAAAGCAGTGGTCCAAAAAATGTGCATATAACCTAATAAAAAATGGTAAGGATATCAAGTCAAATTATTTATTTATTTTTTTCACGAGGGTCAATATAATGTGGAACGCTCACTAGGTAAATAGTATTGATCAACACTATGCTGTGCAAAAAGAAAACCTCCTAAGAATTTTTATGGAGATAAAAACATGTTATCAATTTGATAGCGTAATAAATTATGGTATCATCTCTTAATGAAATATAAACAAAAAAATAATGTATTGTGTGAGAAAGCAAGTAAATATATTTTTATATAATAACTTAAGTTTTATTTTTTCCACAAGAGATCTTCATAAAATCTCGAGAAGAATTTAGACTGATCACATGTGCACAGACGATATGAGTAGTGGGTTGCTTGGATGCCTTCAGCACCTTGTGCATGAGCATCATTTGTACAGAAGCTTGAGTCGAAGTTTTAGTAAGTTATTCAGATGCATCTGAGCAATGGTGCTATGTTAATAAGTGATTGGATGCTTAGCACATGGCATGCACATGGCATGGTTAGGCTTGCTAGAATCTAGGTGACAATGACGTGGTGTTACCTTTCTACAATTAAAATAATTGCGCTATCAAAATCAATATAGAAATAATTATCCATGTTTAAAAGAGAATGAAATTATGACCCAAGTGAAAGGCATAGTGTGGACAGTTTACTGGGTAAATGGTATAGATCAACACTAGGCTGTGCAGAAAGTAAACCTCCTAAGAATTTTTATGAAGATGAAATTGAAAGTGCCATTGTTTGTCAATATATGTGAATGTTGAGTTCGTGTGTCAATTGAGCCCCATATGAAGCCTACAAGACCAAGACTCATCAAGCTGAAGAAGTTTGAGTGCACTTTACAGGTATATTAAGCCTCACTTCCCAAACCAAACCCTATCAAGTAAAAGACCCACTTGGAATATATTTAAACTTGCCCAAAACCATTTTTGCAAAACCCTTGGTAAGCTTATATTAGAAATTTTTTAAAGCTTACGGAGACAGAAGCAAAATAGGATACTTTCATGTTCTATCAATTGCAATCGAAGTGCAATCGAGACAACTTCAATGACATTAAACACATGTTCAATGGCATTGAATCAGAACCTTACAAGTCTAGCAACCAATTGTGAAAAACCTAAATATATTCAATGGAATCAAGGGTAGTTCGATGCGATTAAAACTTAAGTTTTGATGGCATCGAATGCATTTCGATGACATCAATATAATGCCTAATATCTCCAGGAATATTTGAAATACTCTAAGTATACTCGATGCAATCAAATCACTTTCGATGGCATTGAAGTAAGTTAGTCAATGGCATCGAACATACTTTGATAGCATCGAAAAGAGGACCAGTTTGTCCAGCAAGCTTACAAAGAAAATCATATATTCTCAATGGCATCGAAGACCATTCGATGACATAGAAATTCAAATTTTGATGACATCAAAAGTCTGTTTGATGGCATCAAAATATGGACCAAACTATCTAGAGTGTTTTCACTCGAAGGCATCGAAAATAGTGCTTAATATGTCTAGCAACCAAGTGGTATCTTCAAAGGAAAATCCTGATGGTATCGAGCCATCACTCGATCACATCAAAGGGCCCTTTGTTGGCATCGAAGGATGTTTGAAGGAATTGGACAGAATCTGTCCTGCACTTATTTAAAAATCATAGTGCAGAGAGTCGATGCAATCGAAGATGGTTAGCTGGCATTGACAATGACAGATTTCTGCCTGTTTTTTTACCATTGGGATTTGACTCTATATAAATACTTGGTTACTTCTTGGATATTTGAGTGAGTAATGAAGAGAACTTTGAGAGAGTTATTACCCTTACTCTCAAGTCCTACTTCCCATAGGAGCTCATCATTTAATCCATGGCCTAAAGGTATTTATTGGTATATTCATAGCTTGGATTGAAGAATGAACTCCGGCCTTCATTGATCATCCAATAGCACTTTTTAATGGCAAATCATTGTGTTACGATATTTAAAGGCTTAACTCATGGGAATCTTCTCTACATCTTAAATGCATATCATTAACTAGAGTAGAATAACTATACCTTAACCCATCAACCTCAGTACCTCTATTAAAGTATCTATAAGCAGTTGCAGTTTAAGGGAACTAAAGACTCTTCACCACTAGGAAGATCTTCAGCAATATGTGCTGAAATATGGCTCACTCACTTATAAGTAAGTCTAAGAGTCCATTAAGTCTGAAGCCATTTCCTTGTATAGGATTGAGATTCAGAGTTTGAGTTGTCAAACTCATTAAGACCTTTTGTAGGCCTCTGACAGGAGAATACGTGTAGTGTCCTTCTATAGGACATACTGCCTTGTGTAGGCATATAGGTCCCTTGTGTAGGCTCTAAAAGTTTTCTTGTGTAGGACACATTGCCTTGTGTGGGTATAAAATTGCCTTGTGTAGGCACCTAAGATTGTCTCGTGTAGGCTCCGTAGTTTAACATTGTGTAGGTTGTAGAGGTTCATGGTTAACCTAATTTAAAACCATTGGATAGTAAAATCCGGTACACTCATGGTTTGAGTGCGTCCACCGGGAGTGGAGTAAGCATGTAGTCGAACCACTATATATGATCCTATTTAGGATTGTCTTTGTGCATTTGTTAATTATGCTTATATGATTTAAATGCTTAATTATAATGTATGATTAGATAAATGTTTAGGATTGATAGGAATCACATCCCACACACTCATATACACTATCTCTATAAGCTAGTTGCTTATTTGCATATTTTTCATAATCTATGTGATTGGCCCACTATTGGCTTTAAAGTCATAGATTTAAATTGCTTTGATTAATTTCATTTGTAAATAGTTTAAGTTAGGCAATTTAAGTTTTTAACAGAAATATTTTTAAAAGTCCTATTCAACCCCCTTTAGGACACTTGGGCACAATTTCGTACTTCAGTGGGTTACTGCAATTTCAGAAATCATGAACTTCTCAATTTAATAGTGTAAAAAATTGCGGCATCATCTCTTAATGAAAAATAAATTATAAAATAATGTATTGTTTGAGAAAGTAAGTATATATATTTTTTATATAATAAGAGATCTTCATTAAATCTCAGGAAGATTTACACTGAGCACACATGCACACGCAATATGAGTAGTGGGATGCTTGGGTGCCTTTAGCACCTTGCACGTGAGCATGATTTGTAGAGAAGCTTGAGTAGGATTATAGTTTTGGCAAGTGGTTCGAACGCATCTGAGCCATGGTGCTATGTTAATTAGTGATTAGATGACTAGCACATGGCATACACATGGCATGGTTAGGCTTACTAGAGTCTAGATGGCAGTAACATGGTGTTACCTTTTGTAATTAAAATAATTGTGATATCAAAATCAATATAAAAATAATTATCCATGTTCAAAAGAGACAATGAAATTATGACCCATGTGAAAAGCATAGTGTGGAACGTTCACTAGATAAATGGTATTGATCAACACTAGGTTGTGCAGAAAGGAAACCTCCTAAGAATTTTTATGGAGAAGAAAACATGGACTTCTCAATTTGATAGCATAATAAATCGTGGTATCATCTCTTAATGAAATATAAACGAAAAAAATAATGTATTGTTTGAGAAAGCAAGTAAATATATTTCTATTAATAACTTAAGTTATGTTTTTACCACTAGAGATCTTCATTAAATCTGGAGAAGAATTTGCACTTAGAACACATGCACACACAATATGAGTAGTGGGCTGCTTGGGTTCCTTCAGCACCTTGCACGTGAGCATCATTTGTAGAGAAGTTTGAGTAGGATTATAGTTTTGGCAAGATTCATGCGCATTTGAGCCATGGTGTTATGTTAATCAGTGATTAAATGCTTAGCACATGGCATACATGGGGCATAGTTAGGCTTACTAGAATTTAGGTGGTAATGACATGGTGTTACCTTTTTACAATAAAATAACTGCGCTATCAAAATCAATATAGAAATAATTATCCATGTTCAAAAGAGAGTGAAATTATGACTCATGTGAAAGGCATAAATTTTGAAATAACATGTGGCCTAGACATATAGTTGTGTGAATATAATGTGATTATGTTAAGGACAAAAGTGACTTTTCAAAATACCCACTTAAGTGTATAATTCCAAGACATCTTATCCAAGAGAATTTATTAAGAACACATTATTCCCATACCCTTTAAACCCTTAGTTCAATTCATTCCCACCCTAAAAACGTGCACTTGAGAGTGTCTTTCCTGCGTATCAATGTTCAATTCTTAAAGTTCAACTTGACACTTGGAAGTGCAAATATTTGAATTGAAATATCCAAAAGTGTGAGTTCATTGTACCTAAGAAAATTTGTACATTTCCATTTATTCACTTGCTCGAATATCCCGAAAAAGGATACCAAATTCATCTTAAGATATTAAATAAATAAGTCATGGTTTAACTAACTCACAAATAGTTTATTTTTATACACATAATATACTTGCTTCCTCCATTGTGTACTCCCTAATTTCTCCTCCATAACTATCACTAATCTATTTTGAATCTACACAGGAGATCAATTCAGAATTTAGTCCCTCCCTATTGAGGCTTCAGGTGTTCATCATCATAACAGGAATAGTCTTCTTTATTTTTTCTTTTGTGGTTCTAAACATATCTGCAATGAAAAGTTGGTTATTGGCATCAACCATCCTTACATTCACCTACATTGCTACCCTCCTTGGAATTCTAATAAAAGATGGTACATATCTTCCTCCTAGCTACATTACATTATAAGTTTGGATATAGAGCATTCTAGGCCCACATGTTTGTACAAGATGCACCATTTACATGCCACCACATGCCAGCATAGTAGATTAGTACATTTTCCAATTCATCCATCAAGTAGGTTCTATTGTGTAGTTGTTCACTCTAAATAGTAAAGTTATTCCGCTTACCAAGTTAGTAATGAAAAAAGTAAAAAGACTAAAATTTCATCATTTTTTCTCATTTGTGCACTTATTTCATAAATTATGGTGAAACTAACTAGAAAACTAAATTGATTCTCTAGTGAGGGCATGCATTAACACCTCTGATAGATGGATTAGAACTGATTCATATTTTCTATCATAGCACATGTATTATGTTCATTAGCTTCCTTATATACATGTGGGCTTAACAAAGATCATTACATGCACACATATATACAAATATACATAAAGAGAGAGAGAGAGAGAGAGAGAGAGAGAGAGAGAGAGAGAGAGAGAGAGAGAGAGAGAGAGAGAGAGAAGGTATTGTGTTGAGTTTATGGTGCATTCAAATTGCCAAGGGGCCATCGTGATTTGTATGTGGGATCTTAACCATACAACGAGTGCTAACCACTAGGAATATGGGACCCTAAGAATTAGTTGGATCCAAAATTCATGTAGACCACACTATTGGGTATAGTGCCAAATTATGTGTAAAACCTCTAAAACCATAAGGTTTAAGTTTTGGAATTGGTTGATTTACAACACATCAAAGTGGGGCCCAAACTACTAGTCATTACTAAAATTATGATATGGATGTCATTTGTGTCCACACACAAAGATGTAATGGTTGATAAATAGGAACTAAGAAGTTGCACAAATGGAACAAGGTACCTTAACTATCCATTATTCTTATTGCAAATTTAGCTATCCTATAAACCAAATTTTACACTTATTTAAATTATTAAATGGTTGATTAGCAAACACTCAATGGATGGTCAAAAAGACAATAATCAATGGTCATAATTGAATAAAATAATACTTATTAATTATATGGTATGATCATTTGATGAATACAAATTTTGAACAAATATCTACTTATTTTATTCTTACGCTTGAGATTATTTACTTTTTGTAAAAAATTAAAATTAACTATTCTATTTTGTATGTTAGAAAAATAAAATAGTACATAATAGCAGAAATTAAGAAACTTGAAATAAAAACACTTGGTTTATCGGTTCAAATCTTAACTTGAATAGCCAATATTTGAACAAGAAAGATTGTTGCCCTTTTTTGAATACTTCAACAAGCTTAAAAGAAGAAAATGACAAATTATCTTCAAGATATAATGAACTCATAAATCTATAATTCGACATAAAGATTTGCACATCTAATGTTAAATAGATCTCCAAGTGTTAACACTAATATGCCTCACTAAAATGTTCTTAAAAGGACAAGAGTAAGAGGGCAAAGATTGAAATTGCGTGAAATAGTCTACCACGGCATACGAAAGCTTGGCGGAGCTAAGAAATGAATAGTTATGTCCTGCAGGGGGATGCTTGAGACCAAATAAATTTTATGCATTTTAACATTTAATTACTTAAAATAATATTTCAATTTAAACTAAGACAATTAACACTAATGATTCTAAGCCAAAGTGGGTCCAATCACATAGACTACAATACATGCAACATATTAAGTAACTAGTCTAAATAAGATAGTGTGCATGTGTGTGTGAGATGTAATAATTATCAACTCTTAGCATTCATCTAATAATCCATGCATATAATTCATAAATTAAATTCACATGCATAATTAAAAATGTGCTCAATTGACAATCTCAAACATAAGATGTATAGTGGTTCGGTTTCCTTACTCCACTCTTGGGGAGTCAAACTCTCTCTTAGACTGTATTAGAATTCATTGCTAGAGGTTTTAAATTAGGTTTATCTCTAACCTTTACAACCTACACAAGGTTTACACGTACACTACCATCGGATGCTCTTGTAAGAGATTTTAGTTGGTTTTCTATCAGCTAACTAACAACCTTGGTCTTAGTACAAGGACTTACGTTTACTCTCATCGAAGAGTGCCATGGAGACTAACACGTACACACTCATGTCTGATGAATTCGACCCTACACAAGAGGCCAGGTCCTACACAAGAACCTATTGAGTTTATGTCACAAACATTTACCCTTAATCCTACATAAGGAAACAGAGTATAGACTCACTAATTCACACTTATTTCTTGAACTACTTGATCAATGCTCTCCTATGCTTTAATTTGCTCTCCTTTTTCTCACCCGATCAATGATGACGATGCTTTGCTAATGCTTCAGCTCTAAGATCAAATATGTTGCTTGAAATGCTCCATTGAGGTGAGCAAGGTGATGGGAAGTTGGGTGAATCTCTTACAACACATGAGAATGCTGTAACTCATTCAAGATTCACCTAGATGGGTGTTCTACAGGATTTAAACAATGATTTTAATATGAGTTCAAGTCAAATCTTTAGAACAAGTTGGAGATCAAGTTCATCTTCTTCAGTAAGGTTGGAATCCTCTTTCAAGTGATTAATCACAAAAAAAAAAAGATGAGTTAAATCTCATGAACTTAGAGGCTAGGAATGTGGGATATGAGTATGGAATTGTATAAGCTTCTGTTACACCAAAAACTCGTTCAAATGCCTAAAGATCGGATGCTCTATATAAAGAATCAAGTTCCAATAGTTATAAAACGGACAAAAAATGACACCGCCGATTGATTGATTGAGGGCCATCGATCGATCGAAACTTATGGAATTAGTCTAGAGAACTCGCTAGACATATTTGACAGAGTTTAATTAATCGAGTCTGATTGCTCAAGATCGATTAAGGATTGCTCAACTAATTAATCGATCAATCGAACTCACTCTAAGTTAGTTGGTTTTGAGTAATTTATTTTTCAGCCACTTGAAACTTATATAGCTTATCTAAGCATGTTCAATTGGTGCTCCTAATTCTCATGGATGATCAATCAAAGCTTTATATATTAGGCCATGATCATCTAGAGGTTCAAAGGTTATGTTGGGTCAAGGTCAGGGTCACCAAGGTACCTCATTTCCCTGTTCTTCACTTCCTTGATACTACTGTCTTTGTCTGTCTTCGATCTTTAGCTTCCAAGGGCTCAACTGATTCCTTGACACATAGACAAACGTGATTGATAAATAAGGTATTCAAATAAGTGCACCAACAATCTCCCCCTTTTGTCAATTATGTGATAAAAATCTAACCAAAATCTTGTCATGGTCTTTACCAATGACAAATCAAAACAACTCAAAATAGTACATGTCAAATTATAAATGATTTAAACGTGATACAAATAACACATGTAATACTTTCATGCTCCCCCTATCTTTATCTATCCCTGAAAGAATTAGAACCTGCAAAACAGAATTCACATTGCTTTCGTGGGACTTGATCTTTCCCACCATTTTTCTCAATATTTTAGAAAGAGTTAATTCCAATAGATATACCAATAAAAATATAGCATGGACCAACTCTATAAATCATGGATTTACCAATTAGAAGGCACATACTAACAAGGAAATAAATTCTTCATATAACTATTAAAACATTGAGCATGCTTATTATGGTCATTCAAAAGATATATCAATCAAAATAGGAATGACTAATGATAGTCAAAGATAAAAATATATTGTACTAAAATTAAGCAATTTTAAAGCTTAAACTACAGAGATGAAAGAGGCTTAATCCTCAAATTTAACTATTAAGCACATGATGAGGCTAACATCATCTGATTTACCTATGGTGCTCACATTTGGGACTAGAATCCTCTTATTTAACTATTAATCACAAAAATGAGGTTTAATTCTCAAATATAATCATACAGCTCATAGGGACCTTTTAAGGTCACCCATCTAAGGTGTTATTGTCTCATGATTCTCTGGAGAGGAAACTAGTGGTGGAGGCCCTTAAGACACATAAGTTACTAAGGTCTTCAACCCTAAAGAAATATCCTGAATAGAATTTAGACTCCTCTGTATCATCCCATGTTGTTGTTGTAGCCTTGCATTTGGATCTTACTTTGACAGTGCAATTAGTAGCAATTTGTACATAACCCTTACAATTGTAATATTGGACTTATGTTGTTTAACAGATTTACCTTTACGATTATCAACCATATTTATCATCTTATCACAACTCTTCCCTCTATTCAATTTGAGAAATTTCTTTAATTTTCTTTTAAAATCATCATCCTTATTAGTACTATTGTTTGCCCCATTTCAGTCGTACCCTGTCGTGACCAATCAGAGCAGTCTATGTGTTATTTGCACCCCAAGTGTACGGCCGTGATGTAGTAACAATCTCGGTGGTCGTATCCTGTCGTGACTAATCAAATTAGTCTATGTGTTATCTGTACGGGTGTTCACAACCCCAAGTGTAGGGTCATGATGTAGTAATAATCTCGATGAGACCGAGGTCGATTCCACAGGGAATGAACTTGTACGCTTCTGAATTTAACTAGAATTAAAACTAGGAGAAGAGAAATCTAGAATAACATTAATAATTGTGATTAAGGTGAAAGCTATCAATTAAAAGGAACTAGGGTACCAAGGATCCACTTATACCTTCTCAGGATGCTACCTTGCTTGATTTAGGAAATTCAACTGGAATTGGAGTCCTATCCTATCTAATTGTAAAAGAGAGATAATTGAATCTCTGAACTTCTCATGAACCTAATCTCAACGGATGAGAATTGTGAGGATTGGAGTGATTCCATCATCCAACCATGCCCAGGAGACAATGGAAAACAATAGGATATACCAATCCCACAACCAATGATAGGAGAATTATGAAGATTAGGAAGGATTCCATCATCCTACCATGCTGAAGGGACGATGGTGAACAACGGGACTTACTAATTTCACAATCTCAAATTAGGAAAAGTTGATATTCAAAGCAATTGCAGATCTATTGTAATTTGTTGCAACAAACTATTAAAAACTAAAAATATTCCTTAAATAAGAACTAAAATCCATAAGGTTCAATAAAAATACGAATCAAAGAAAAACAAACATCCCAATCACATTATAAGCTTCACCTCTTGGCCCTAGTTAAGAGGTTTAGCCTATCATAGACATGATTAAATTAAAATCTCTTATAAAAAGCAACTTAGGAAGACAAAGAAAGACTCTTAGTGGCAGCTCTCCATGCTTTTTCTCTACTCCTTAAACCCTAGAAGATGCCTAGGAACATCCTAGGGACTCCTATTTATAGTTGTGCCACACCCTCTTACGAACCGACCTTGAAAATTCGCAAACCGACCTTGAAACCGCCTTAAATTTACGTAATCCATACGATGTCTACATAACCTTCAACAAGTTGAGGATCACGGGAATTTAGAGGATAATATTGCTGGAGTTCAAGCTGAAGTTCCTTCAACTAGTCGAGCTAGAGCTTAGACTGGTCGAAGCAGGGCTTAGACTAGTTGAGAATCACACAAATTCACTTCAAATCTTCGATTTTCTTCATTCTTCACTTGGTTTTCTTGGATCTTTGGCATGTGAATTCTTCATTTTTGGTCTTCCAAGATCCAACCTTTAGCTTGGTGATTTTAGAGCATTAAATCCATGCTTTTAGCATTCTTTTCAATCCAAGCTCTCAGATTCACCTTGCAACATAAATATGTATAAAATATACCATTAAGCAGTATCATGTTTATAAAATCAAGATATAAATGGGGAAAAATATGTAATATTTGACACTCAACAATGGGCATGCATGGTGCGCTTAGAGATCTGCTTGCAGATATGTACAGAGATCTCTCAGGAAGTTAAGTCACAACGTCTCAGTTAGTGCCATATAGAACAAGAGTGGTCCAAAGTAGAGGGGTCAAATTCGAATGATCGAATAACAAATGGTGTAAGGAGAAGCGACCGATCTCGAGTAGTCACATGATAGATGGTGAAAGGAGAGGCAAAGAAAACATAACGTGGGAAGCATCCAAAAGCCAAGTAGTGGAGAGCGGTTACCATGACCATTAGAATGTAGGAAGGATCTAGAACAACTAGATCAGAAGTATAAATGGAAGAAGATTACAACAGGAAAAATCGTCTCATACCAAACATAAACAAACCAAATATATCTTTCAATTACCTTTCAAGTTATCAATCAAGTTACATTATGTAGTGTAATCTTTTACCATTCCTGTAAAGAAAATTACATTTCTTAGTTTAATCCTTTATTTTCTAGCCTACTGTATACATTTCGTAGTGTAATTTGTAGTAGTAATCAAGTAGCTGGTAGCGTTTAGCTATAATTTGAGTTCACGCTCGTGCTTTGGATTCAGTTCATCTATCGGAAATGAGTTTTTTCAATTGTTCTTCACGACCAACTGTAATGATTTCTTTCTCTTTTAATTTTATCTGTATTGAAAAGTCCTTTTATATGGAAGGCAAAGGTAACCCATCATTAGAGGATGAACCCCACCCTCCAAAAATCGCCTGATCTAATTTACACATCAAGCGAGTACCTGAATAGGTGATTGATCTCCTCGGACCTCGGTTATATATAAACGTGTCCGCCTACCTCGGCGCTCGAGGTCATTGTTGTTCTGTTCGAAATGGTGCTAAAAATCTAATTCTGGCATGCACGCATACATAGTGTGAGAAAATAATGTCTAACAATTTTTTGACACGCTCGACGAGGCCCTGTCTATTAACTATCTATCTGATTTTTGCCAAAAATGCAAAGTGTCTGTATTGCCGGGGTCAAATCCTCAACACCAACCGCACCACCTCCAGGTGAGGATGTGCCAGTCCATGTTCCCCCTGAGGCATCAAATATGAATAATAACCTGACTACAGATCAGACTAGGCTGTCCACATCCCAAGTCATACTGCCGAATGAGGTATCCATTGTGCTTCAGGATGTTCAGACGAGCATCCAGATAGTGCAGGAATATGGAAGAACCCAAGCCAAGCAATTCCCTATCCAGGCTAAGAGCACCAATCGCTTCATGGCTACTCAGATCGAAGCCATGCAACAATTATTGGTTAAAATAACGAAATGAACATCGTTGACACCACAACATAATATTAATGGAAGCTCAGATGACAATGCAATTCCTTATCCTCCTATACCACCTTTACAACATAACTTGCCTCCGATTACTCCTCTAGAGGTTAGGACTGTGCCACCTCCTATAAAAGATAGGTGACTTGAGAGGGAGGTTAGGAATTTTGTACCTGAAAATAAAAATCATGAACTACCAGTCAGATTCAATCAGTAGCATGGCCTTAGATTCCAAGATAATCTTAAATGGTTTGGTTTGGATCACCCACCAATTGTAGAACCTCAGCGAGTTGACTGTGACCAGATAATACAACTTGTTTAATAAGTTGTTGGTTAAGTGCTTAGCCGTAACACCATCCCCGTAATCACAAACCATACCCCAAGTGGGTAGATCAGCAACATCCATTGCTGAGAAATTATCGATCGGATTTCACTCTGTTCTCGGGTGAGCCTGGTCATTCAACTATTAAGCACATCTGCCGGTTCACCATGTAGTGTGGCGAATTGGCCAATAATGATTATCATAAGTTACAATTATTCGCTCACTCGTTGACTGATACGGCCTTCACTTAGTACTCAAATCTACTAATAGACTCAATACATAATTGGCAAGAATTGGAAGAGAAGTTCTATGCTCAATTCTTTTTCAAAAATAATGAGATAACCATGGCCAACCTCGCACAATTCCAACAATTGCCTAGGGAATCATGCGAGAGTTATATTATGCGATTCAAGCGGGCGAGAGCCGCTGTAAAGTATTCATGACTGAGGCTGAATCTGTGTAAGATAGACTGGATTATAAGCTCCGTAAAAAGTTCATAAGCACTGAGTTTTTTCATCTATATGACCTACCTAAAAAGGTTTCTCGTTATGGGGAATTCCTATAGGAAAGGGCTAAGCGAACAAATTCATCATTGGGGACGTATTACAACGACCCTAATTACGAAATTGTAATTGTTAAAGTAGTGGCTAAGAAGCCATTGGTATGTTCAGCATTGGTTAAAGCGGAGTTGACTGCCCCGACCACACAAAAGGCTCAGAAGGTGTGCACCTTTGATATCACTAGACTCGAAGAAATATTTGATATCTTATTGGTGGGATAATTTATTAAAGTTCATATCAATCATAAAGTACCTCCAGCCGATGAATTACAGAAGATTGAGTACTGCAAATGGCATGAAACTCGGTCCCACTCGACTATCAAATGTGTGGTTTTCAAGAACGTCATTTAGGACCACATCGACCGTGGGCTACTGAAGTTCCCAAAAAAGGGTGAAGAGGTGATGTTGATCGAACTTGATCCATTCCCAATTAATATTGAGGTGAACATGAGCACCGCCAATTTGAGGGATCACCTGAGACCAAAGATCAATCCTAACTCGGATGATCCACAAAGAATGTCCGGCCGACCTGCGTGAGGACGCCGCTGGACTCCTCATCCTCAATATGATCGGTCGATCGCCATAAGAAGAAGGCACCAATGTCCTTGAATATGCAACTAGTGTGCTCAAAAAATTGTGTCCAAGTAGAAAACTCTCTAGAGAGGGGAAATGGGGATCACAATAACGGTCAAGACCATTACTAGTTGATACAGTCAGCCTCCAATCGTCGTTCACGATGGGGACCACCCTTGTCAAGGATGGTCAAACCTCTTACCATACAAGAGGGGATATAGAAATGAATTGTTCGTCCAAACTTTTCAACGATACCGAAAGCTTTAACAATGACCCAAAAGTGTTGATGGCAAAGATAGATGGTTGTTACAAGAAGGGAAATGGAAGAGGAAGGGACACTCCCTCAACTAGAAGCTAAAATGCCTGCACTTTTTGGAAGGCGCTTGTTCTTGATAAGTAGTTGGCGATAAACACAATCAAAGCAGTACTAATAGTCATGATATAGAAAGACCCAGATGCCCTCAACAATATGGCTCGGTCGAGGGACCTCAAAGAGCAAGATAGTTGTGGTAACTTGTCAGAGTATCTCACCGAAGACTACTTTTAAACAAAGGAGTGGATAGCCAACAAATTCTTGTCGACTACCAACACTCTGAAGATTTCCTCGCCCATCGACTTCTCGGTCAAACCTGTGGCTGATGAATACCCTAGTCAGATCGAGGAGATCGAATCTGAAACACTAGGGGGGCAAAGTTCAAGTGGTAAAATTGTGTTTGGTTCGTTGTTGCCCGTAACGTTTCTTTATAATATGGTTTTCACATTGTCGTCCAGCTTTCAGGCAAGGCCCACTCAACCAAACAAAATGGTGGAAGACGTAAAAGAATATGCTTCTCCAATAATCATGCAACATGCTTCTTTCCATTTAAAGAAGGCAAGAAAAATGAAGCCAAGGTTAACAAAGCACCACATGTCGATACAATTACTGTCGCGACCAGGAGTGCATCCGAAAGGGTGATTTTCGACAAACCCACCAACAATATGACACAACACCTTAAGCCATTGTACATATCGGCTCATCCGGATGGATGCCTTATTACCAGAATTCTGGTCGATAATGGGGTTGCAGTGAATTTGTTACCAAGGAGAATGATGGTCAGGTCAGGGAAGACAACGGCTGATTTGATCCCCTTAGAAGTAACTGTTAGCAATTTTGTCAACCACATCACGTACACGCATGAGGTCTTTCCAGTTAATCTGACCATTGGTACCAAGACATTTCTAGCACCATTTTTTGTGGTAGACACTTCGTCAAGCTATAATGCGTTATTGGGAAGAGATTGGATCCATTCTTTTGCATGCATCCCATCTTCTCTCCACTAGCTTGTGATTTTTTGGAACCAGGACAAGGTCGAGCTAGTCTTGGCTGACAATAAACCTTTCTTGGCCACGTTGAATGCCAATGAAGCTTATTATTATGGTGAAGAAGTAGGACCTATTAGATTCACCAAGAGAAATAAGCTTGGTCGCCCTACTTGGATCACAGTAAGAAAGAACCCAGACAACACTGTGTGGGATATTTTGGAAGCTACTTGAGCTAATGGCGCCTGGCCGAAGGATATTGTCCTCTATCAGCTGGCCTCTCACTATATCAGTGAGGAGGTCCCATGATCAAGACATCAAGAAATAAAGCAAATGGGGCCGATTTCACTGCCACAATAAAGAGGCTCGAAAAGAGCCTGAATGAAATCGATGAATCTTGTTTTATAAATTTGGCCGAGTTGGAAGAATCGGTCTAGGGAGACAGTAGCATCAGAAGAAAAAGAATATACTTGACTGCAAGTCCAACATCCGTTGGTTGAGATCAATCTGGGGACAGATCAAGATCCAAAGCCAATGTTCACAAGCGACTTGTTACAACCTCCTAAGAACGAGTTAATAAAGTTGCTTTTAGAATTTGTTGACTATTTTATGTGAGATTACCATAAAATTTTAGGGCTTGATCAATCCCTGGTTAGGCATAGATTACCCACAAAAGAAGGGTATCGGCCATACAAATAGCCATTAAGGCGGATGACGGCCGAAGTCACCCTTAAGATCAAATAGGAGATTGTCTGACACCTGAAAGTTAGGTTCATCTGACCTATCAAATATGCGGAATGAATGCCAAACATGGTCCTGGTGATGAAAAAGAATTGTAAACTAAGGATGTGTATTGACTTTAGAAATCTAAACCTGGCTACACTAAAGGACGAATACCCCATGTCAGTAGCTGATCAACTCATTGATCGGGCCGCTAGACATGGGTTTGTATCTTTTATGGACAAGTATTCTGGATATAATCAGATCTATGTAGCATTTGATGATGTGTTGAAAATGGCATTGAGGTGTCCAGGCCCATTTGGAACTAATTGATGGGTATTGATGCCCTTTGGATTAAAAAATGCAGGGGCCACATATCAAAGGGCAATGATACAATCTTCCATGATATGATCAGCCACTTCATGGAAGTCTATGTGGATGATATAGTAGTCAAATCGACTAATGCAAATGAGCATCTAGCCCACTTGCGCAAGTCCATTGAGCGGATGAGGCTCCATAAATTCAAGATGAACCCTTTAAAATTTGCCTTCAGGGTCATGGCCGGTAATTCTTGGGATTCCTGGTACATCAAAGATGAATAGAAGTCAGCTAAAACAAGGCCCATGCCATGATTAATGCTTGGCCGCCAAGAAACGAAGCTGAACTATAAAAATCCTTTTGCCATCTGAATTTCTTAAGGAGATTTCTATCTAACTGCGCTAGCGAAACTAACATCTTCCCTCCATTGTTGAAACTGAAACAGGGATCTAAATTTGTTTGGGAAGCGGAACAGAAGATGGCTTTTGACAAGATTAAAGAATATCTAATGAAGTGGCCTATGTTAATGTTGACAATCAAAGATCGACCACTCAAGCTATATGTTGCAACTTCAACAGAGTTGGTCGAAGCCCTTTTAGCGCAGGATGATGACATTCGAAAGGAGCGAACGATTTACTATCTAAGTAGGACGCTACTCAATGCTGAAAGACGGTATTTTGCCATGGAAAAGTTATAATTGTCTTTGTATTTTTGCGGCCACTAAGTTAAGGCATTACTTATTGGCTGAGAGAGTGAATGTAATAGCAGTTACTAACTTAAGAAAATATATGTTGAATTGATCAATTTTAAGCGGATGAATTGGTAAATGGTGTTCGCTTTATCTGAGTTTGATCTCCATTATATACCACAAAAAGTATTGAATGGTCGAGCCATAGCTGACTTCTTGGCCAACTACCCTTCGGATCTTGAGGAACAAGTTCCCCCGAGTATCCTTGACCTATATTGTGTACAACTTACACCATGGAAATTAATCTTCGATGAATCAAGGACACATGACATGTCCGAAGCTGGGGTGATCTCCATTGCTCCTAATGAGAATCGGCTGGAATATGACTTCTAATTAGAGTATGATTGCACTAAAAATTAGGCTAAATATGAAGCCATGATAACCGGCCTAGAGTTGTTATTAAAATTACACGCAAGAATTGTGACTATTATTAAAGATTCACGATTGGTGATAAATCAAATGGCGGGATTGTTTAAATGCACTCTTGAGGGTTGAATATTGCATATCAGACCCCGATTACTACCTGATTTTACGTACATGATATTGCCTAATATTATAATTTAATCGTGTTTTTGTTGCAGGATGTAATAAGGAGCTTTGATTGAAAAAGAGTATTAAAAGCATGGATTTAACACTCCGAAGTCACCAGAGCAAGGAATGGACTCCAGGGAATCGAGATCGATGGATATACACGCCAAAGATTCGAGAAAATTGAGAAACTGAAGCTTAAGTGGCCTGAAAGTTAGTCAGAATGCAAGATCACAGGGTTTTCACCATCCACTCGGCTCGAAACTTCATACATGGCCTGAGGACCATAAATTAACCGTACACGTCAAATTTCAGCAATTAGATCCTCATAGAAGTGGCCCAACAGAGAGATCAGAGGACAATAACCATTAAGAAAGCATCTTGGACATCCTTGGGAGATCTGGACCCAAACTGAACTGATGGAAAGAGCACGAAAAACGGTGGATATTTACCAAATTTCACTTCTTTTGGATGGTGCAGTAGGGAGGAACGACCGACGGACGTTTCTAGAAGGCAGAGTGGCAATTCTATAAATATAACGAAATCCATATGCATGCATGCACGTAAGCTAGAGGTTTGCTTCAACGTCCGGCATCGACTCATCACAGGTTGATTGTGTGGCCCACCTAGAGTTTGGATCTACTTCATACTTTGACTCATAGGCTCATACTTTATTAAGAAAATGATGAGCGGAGTAGATCTTCGAAAATACCATCAGAAGTGGGCTCCACCTATTTTTTACAAACTTTCCAAATAGAGCCGTGCGAAACGTCCAGTGACGGATGTGACCTCCACTGGGTTTTTACAGTGGGCCCTGCCCATTAGTCTGATCACTGATCCAGACCGTCCATGTGACTCATGTGGTTTATCTTCACTAAGAACTAGGTGACAGAATTTCACAAGGGAACGAGTATGGGTTCTCGGCTGTTCAAACGCAGGTTGGACGGTGGCATAAAATATCCCATGGGCCACGTGAATCCAAGTCCAAACGGACCATTCTCAACTGAAATTCTGAGAGGAATCTGGTGGACGGAGTGGATTTCCCAAAAGTCATCTTAAGTGGGCCCCACCGAGAGTTCAGTATCGGCTCGTGTATAGAGCCTGCGTCCGTGAAAGACGGCCGTTGTGGGCCGGTTCCGTGATCCCGATCACGGTCGGATTAATAATCCAAACCATCCAATGTGTATCTCATCCAACAACTCCCCCCAAACGTTGTGTTTTTAGAAGGATATCAAGGAAAATGGTGTTGTTTTGGCATGGTTTTTTGGGCTGTGTAAATAGAATTACACAAGGAATATTTGTGGTGCGCTTCAAAGTCGGTTGCTGTGTATTCCACTGACTACTTTACGCACAGACTCTCCACCGACTCCAGCGACGGATTGCAACACTTATAAAAAGGAGAAGAAAAGAGAGAGTTAGGGAGAGCTGGGAGCTTGGATGTGAAGCACAGGACAGAGTTTATTTTTTTTTGTTTTTATTTTTTTTCCTTTTCTTTTCTTTTGAGATTTAGTTATTCAAAATTATGCTGGGCTAAACCTCTTAGCTAGGGCTAAGAGGTGAAGCTTGTAGGGAGATGGGTCCTGTATTTTATGCTTTTAATTTAATTTAAAGTTATGAACCGAATTTGATTTTAGTTTGATTATTAAGGAATGTTTTTAGTCTTTAATGGTCTGTTGTGACTGAAATTACAACGGGTCTGCAATGGCTTTGACCGTGTTCCTTTTCCTTATTTTGATTTTGACATCAGGAAGCCCTGTTGTTCGCCATCGTCTCCTGGGTATGGTTGGATGTCAGTTCCCTTCCTAACCCTCATATCATGTTGATTGGTTTTTAATTAGTTTAATTCTGTTATTTACTTTGTCTCCTGGGCAGGGTTTGGTGATGGAATCCATTCTAATTCATATACCTTTCATCTCGTGAAAACTAGATCAAGTAAGTTCAGTTAATTTTCATGATGCAGGCATAAGATCTCTCTGATCTCTACAAGTGGATCCTCTGAATCCCTAGTTTCCTTCCTCTGAATCTCTAGTTTCCTATCTTTGATTTCTCTTAAGTTTTAGATTAATCTCTCACCATTATTCATCACTTTATATTAGATTTAGATTTTATCTTAAGCTAGTTCTATTTCTACCTAGTTTCAGATAACGTATAAGTTTCAGTCCCTTGGGATTCGACCTCAGTCTCACCGAGTTTATTACTACATCATAACCCTATAGTTGGGGAGTGAACAAGTTTTTGGCGCCGTTGCCGGGGATTGACGGTTATGTTTTTCTGAAATTAATTAGTTTTAGAATTAGGTTAGGATTAGGATTTTATTAACTTTGGGTTAAAGGTTTTTATTTTATTTTATTTTATTTTTAGGAACTAACCTGTTTTCCTGTTTTGTAGGATCCTGAAATAACTTCTAAATTGGTAATCCCTTTCTAATTCCTCCACTTTTTCTATTTTTAGAATTAGTTTATTTTTAGAAACTTTCATCTTTTGTTTTTATAGAATTAGTTAATTATTTCCCTTTATAGAAATTCTTTCTAATTTTAGAAACTAACTCATCTTTCATTTATTTTATTTTTAGGCTTAGATTTTCTATTTTAGAAACTTTCTAATTCTAGGTCTTCTTTTTAGAAACTAACTTAGCTTCTAGGTTTAGAGAACTTTCCTTTTTAGAAACTAACTTTCTATTTCAATTGTAGGAACTTTCTAACTTTAGACTTTCTATTTTAGAAACTAATCTCTTTTGTTTTCTTTTACAGGATCGTAACATAGGAACTTCTCATTTGGAACCTTCTTTCTAACTTCTCCTCCTCTTACTTTACACATTACTGTAGGATCTTTTCTTCTATTTTTCTTAGGATTAAATTCAGATTAAGGGTTTCATCATGTATATGCACGAGTGGGAACGTCAGTATGCTGAGAAGAATAACCTATTTTGGGATGATGAAGATATAAATCAACCTATGTCTCAAAACTTTTCTGAAACTATCAGTGAGAACCGATCAGAATATAAAGATCCACCGGCTAAGAAGTCCTTACGTGATTATATGTAGGAGAACAATTACACCCTACAGATTAACAAAACAGTAAGTGAGTGTTGGGGTTATCATAATTATGGTTGTGAGAATTATTATCACCCATCTGATAAAAAGAAAATAATGCGTGATTATATCATGAGTGATAATAAGTATTACCAACCAACAGATTCTCCCACCTATGATCAGTATGACTATAACCGGTGGGAACATCAAAATTGGGTAAATGAACCATCAACATGTTATAATAATTCTCTTGGATCCCATACCTTTGAAATCCAACCAGAAACGACCCAAGAGGATTCACTTCAACATGACATGGCCTGTCTTGCAGAAATTAGAAAAGCAATGGAAACACTCACTTCGCGCCTCGAAAGGATAGCGGAAGCTTTCTCATCCCAACCACAACCCAATCCAAAAATACAATACAAAGAAAGTGATCCTCACTCACTTTTGAAGGAATCTGGAATTTGGAATGAGGAGTTGGATTCCATAAATGAGCATGCGGTTCAATCTCCTGATGAAAAGATCTCGATGACTGTTCAAAGGTATGGTGAAGATACATGGGTGTCTTTTAAATATAGTGATGATGACACACCTTCCTTACATGACACACAGGATTTCAATGATGAGGTAAAGGTTAGTTTTGAACCTCAACCGAATTTAGGAATAGAATGTGAGGAAGGCGATCCCATCCCAAATGTGCACTGCACTGAACTAGAATATGATGAATATTGGGACGGCGATCCTGAATGTGCAGCCACAGTTCCCTTGGAATCTATCTCAAGTTTGGTCCAGGTCAATGATCAAGATGTACACAAAGTGGTCGGTCATAATGAGTCACTCCCCTTACCTGACATGTCTGATTTAAAGGTAGAGGATGAGCACCTTACAAACAACCCTTCTAACTCTTGTAAAACATGTTTAGACCACACCTCTGAATCGAATGATGATGTGATTCAGGAGAAGGACAAGTTACTCGCTACGACCCTGGAATTTGAAACCACTCAATTGAGGCCATCATCTGAGTTGTACACGTTTAACAATTCAACGCCTCGATTAAGTAGTCTCAATAAATAAAGTGATCACATCGATGCTTACCCTATTGATTTTCAATCTGTCTATGTAGGACTAGAGGAAGAAAGCGTACATCTGGTTACTTTCAAGGATGATGGTTTCCTTAGGCAGATCATCGTGAGCTACAATGTGAAAAATAAGTCACACTCAGCTGAACTTCTCAACTTTTTGGATGATTGCTTGGCATACCTTGCAGATTCAAACGATCCCATGTCAAAAGATAAAGTGGATGCCTTGCAAGACGACATCTCGGTAGTCATCACTGACCGAGAGAACCCTTAAACGTCTACAAGTAAAGGAAGAGGAGCTAAAAATTGAACCGAAGTTTGAAACTTCGGAATGTGTTGAGACTACATCACTTCTTAAGAAGTTTTCTAAACTTTATTTACTTGTAGTCTTTGATTCACCATGGGATACTAACGTTGAAACTTCTTCTGTCACAGGTGAATCGTATATACTCTGGATACCTCAAGCAATTCAATGGAAAATTTCTTATGAGGTACATAAGTTTCTCTGGAAAGTCATGCTCCAGAGCGTCCAAGCCTATTGCAAAAAGGGCTTTTGGATGATCCTGTTGAGGAATTTACTAAGAAACTTATCAAGATATTAGCCGAAAGAGGAACCATGCGGTATGATCGAGTAGTTTTTCCCTGCATTCATAGGACCAGGGTAGTTTTCTTCATGCTGTTCTAGGTTAATTTGTTGTCTGGCTGAAGGCTTAAACTTAGCGCTCCTGGGAGGCAACCGAGCTTTTCATTCCATTTCATTTTCCTAGTTAGTTAGTTCAATGTTTGTAGGTAACATTGCTGCAAACCCTCATGAGACTACAACTCGTCCACTAGGGGTAACTTAGGGGTTTAAAGGGTTGTTGCATACACTAAATGCAATCGAGAGCGCCTGCGAAAGTGGTGTAGGTAGGATTTTATTTTTATTATTTTTATTTTTCTTCCGTTGGTTTCTCTCTTGTGTTGACCTGCTCTTACGTAGATATCTTTGGAAAGCCTCTTGATTCTTTCGTTCAGGTACTATCTTTCCATCACTCCTCTTATATTTTCGTTGTCCCATGTGCATTGCATGCTTATTTCTTTTACATTAAGGACAATGTAGATTTTTAGTTGGGGGTGAGAGATTAGGCTACCTAATCAGTGTTTTCTTGGTCTTGAGCAAAAATTGTGAAAATTTTTAAATTTTTCTGGAATTTCGTAGGAATTCGAAGTGATTTTGATGGCCATCTTGGATTTAGAATTACAAGATAAGTGATGTTGGTAATTTATGACTCTTGGATTCAGTATCTTTTAGATTTCACAGTTAAGTTTGAATTGTTAATCCATGATTAGAGGTTTTAAACATTGATTGAGTCATGATTTCACAAGACACATCTTGCTTTCACATAAAGGTTTCAGTTTGATATGGAAGGGTTAATTTGGTAATCACTAAGATGTAAGGAACCAGCCTGAAAAATTTGCCCGTCATGATCAATTGAAGAAAAAGAAAATACCTATAAAAAAACAGATACCTTTGTAAAGGGTTGTACAAATAATCTTCACCATAAGTTTGCTCCCTATAGGTGTAGATTTAATTCCCCATGGATGATATGTGAAAAGGGTTGGGTGTACGATCTTTACCATAGGTTTGCTCCTTATAGGTGCGCATTCGATTCTCCTATCCCTCGATGGAAAAATCAAAAGCAAGAAGAATGAAAAGAAAGAATTGTAAGGCAAGTTCTGGTTTAGGTTTTGAGTGTCCTGAATGCTCTTTTGATTATCAATGTTATCATAGAAATTATCTATTGGATTTCTTAATGATGATAAGCCGAGATTTCATTATACACTCATGGTACTCATTATTTAAAATTGCTCTAATTAATGCATAAATACTTTAAACTTAATTATGAAATTTATTGTGCGCTTGATTCCAGGAGGAAGTAATGCCCAACAGTCATGCATCTTAGAATGTTCATATCTAGATTGCTTTTCAAAAATCACTTGAGTTCATAGAGATTGTCCTATAATTCTCGACTTATTTTTCGTATACTTTGCTTGGGACTAGCAAAATGCTGGTTGGGGGTTGTGTTGAGGGTCAAATATTGCATACCAGACCCCGATTACTGCCTGATTTTACGTACACGATAATGCCTAAAATTATAATTTAATCGTGTTTTTGTTGCAGGATGTAATAAGGAGCTTTGATTGAAAAAGAGTATTAAAAGCATGGATTTAATGCTCCGAAGTCACCAGAGCAAGGAATGGACTCCAGGGGACCGAGATCGATGGATATACACACCAAAGATCCGAGAAAATTGAGAAACTGAAGCTTAAGTGGCCTGAAAGTTAGTTAGAATGCAAGATCACAGGGTTTCCACCATCTACTCGGCTCGAAACTTCATACATGGCCTGAGGACTATAAATTAACCGTATATGTCAAATTTCAACAATTAGATCCTCCTGGAAGTGGCCCAACAGAGAGATCAGAAGACAATAACCATTAAGAAAGCATCTTGGACATCCTTGGGAGATCTGGACCCAAACTGAACTGATGGAAAGAGCACGAAAAACGGTGGATATTTGCCAAATTTTACTTCTTTTGGATGGTGCAGTAGGGAGGAACGACGGACGTTTCTAAAAGGCAGAGTGGCAATTCTATAAATGTAACGAAATTCATATGCATGCATGCACGTAAGCTAGAGGTTTGCTTCAACGTTCGGCATCGACTCATCACAGGTTAATTGTGTGGCCCACCTAGAGTTTGGATCTACTTCATACTTTGACCCATAGGCTTATACTTTATTAAGAAAATGATGAGTAGAGTAGATCTTCGACAATACCATCAGAAGTGGGCTCCACCAATTTTTTGCAAACTTTCCAAATAGAGCCGTGCGAAACGTCCAGTGACGGACGTGACATCCACTGGGTTTTTACAATGGGCCCTGCCCATTAGTCTGATCACTGATCCAGACCGTCCATGTGACTCATGTGGTTTATCTTCACTAAGAACTAGGTGACGGAATTTCAAAAGGGAACGAGTATGGGTTCTCGGCTGTTCAAATGCAGGTTGGACGGTGGCATAAAATATCCCATGGGCCACGTGAATGCAAGTCCAAACGGACCATTCTCAACTGAAATTCTGAGAGGAATCTGGTGGACGGAGTGGATTTGCCAAAAGTCATCTTAAGTGGGCCCCACCGAGAGTTCAGCGTCGGCTCGCGTATAGAGCCTGCGTCCGTGAAAGACGGCCGTTGTGGGCCGGTTCTGTGATCCCGATCACGGTCAGATTAATAATCCAATCCATCCAATGTGTATCTCATCCAAAAACTCCCCCCGAACGTTGTGTTTTTGGAAGGATATCAAGGAAAATGGTGCTGTTTTGGCATGGTTTTTTGGGCTGCGTAAATAGAATTACACAAGGAATATTTGTGGTGCGCTTCAAAGTCGATTGCTGTGCATTCCACCAACTGCTTTACGCACAGACTCTCCACCGACTCCAGCGACAGATTGCAACACTTATAAAAAGGAGAAGAAAAGAGAGTTAGGGAGAGCTGGGAGCTTGGACGTGAAGCATAGGACAGAGTTTGTTTTTTTTTTTTTGTTTTTTTTCCTTTTCTTTTCTTTTGAGATTTAGTTAATCAAAATTATGCTGGGCTAAACCTCTTAGCTAGGGCTAAGAGGTGAAGCTTGTAGCGAGATGGGTCCTGTATTTTATGCTTTTAATTTAATTTAAAGTTATGAACTGAATTTGATTTTAGTTTGATTATTAAGGTAATGTTTTTAGTCTTTAATGGTCTGTTGTGACTGAAATTACAACGGGTCTGCAATGGCTTTGAGCGTGTTCCTTTTCCTTATTTTGATTTTGACGTCAGGAAGCCCTATTGTTCGCCATCGTCTCCTAGGCATGGTTGGATGTCGGTTCCCTTCCTAACCCTCATATCATGTTGATTGATTTTTAATTAGTTTAATTCTATTATTTACTTTGTCTCCTAGGCAGGGTTTGGTGATGGAATCCATTCTAATTCATATACCTTTCATCTCGTGAAAACTAGATCAAGTAAGTTCAGTTAATTTTCATGATGCAGGCATAAGATCTCTCTGATCTCTACAAGTGGATCCTCTGAATCCCTAGTTTCCTTCCTCTGAATCTCTAGTTTCCTATCTCTAATTTCTCTTAAGTTTTAGATTAATCTCTCACCATTATTCATCACTTTATATTAGATTTAGATTTCATCTTAAGCTAGTTCTATTTCTACCTAGTTTCAGATAACGTACAAGCTTCAGTCCCTTGGGATTCAACTTCGGTCTCACCGAGTTTATTACTACATCACAACCCTATACTTGGGGAGTGAACATGCACTAGCCCATCATTATTGCCATATTATGCCCTAGCAGTTCTGTTACTCGACTTATTTGAAGAGGTTGAGTTAATACATGTTACTAGGGAGCATAATACAGACGCAAATGAAATGACACAGTTAATTACAGGACTCGATGCCTTGGGAGGGTCAGCTAAGCGATTGATCACAGTTTAAAGGAGGTTCTTGCCCTTTGTTTTTTCGAGATAAAGTACAATGGAAGTCTACTATTTGCATAGTCCCTGTACCAAGACTAACAGATACATACGGAGATTGGCTGTGAATTACATAATGGTTAACAACAAGCTGTACCGAAAGGGGGTTGATGGAGTTTTACTTTTGTGCTTGTTGAAGAAAGAAGCCATGATAGCCATAGAGGAGGTCCACAAAGGGGTATGTGTGGCTCACCACTCTTGGAGGAAAATGAAACTCACACTCAGGTATTATGGATATTTTTGGCCAAAGATAATGGCCGATTGCTTCTAGTACATGAAGGGTTGTGAAGCTTGCTAAAAGACCGGACCGGTCCAGCATGTGCCTGCGATCGAAATACATCCCATAATAAAGCCATGGCCACTTTGAGGATGGGCGATCGATTTAATTGGCCAGATCCACCCACCTTCAACCTGCATGGACTCATTCATGATCGTAGCGACTGATTACTTTACCAAGTGGGTAGAAGCAAAACCCATGAAGGGAATCGGCCACAGATAAATCATTGGGTTCATTAAAACTAATAGTATCCATTGTTTTGGGATACTAGAGTCCATTACCATGGACAAAAGTGCAACTTTCTTGGCCAATGAAGTGCGGGCAATGGCCGATAGATACGACATAAAAATTCTGCATTCGACCCCGTACTATGCCCAGGCTAATGGCCAGGCCAAGTCCAACAATAAGGTAATCAAGAACATCCTGAAGAAGATGATCAAAGAAAACTGTCTGAGGCTCTCGGTGCCTATAGAACGTCACCTCAAACTAGTACCGACGTGAACCTAGTTGTGTTAACTTATGTACATGATGCAATCATGCCCCTAGAAATAATGGTACCATCACTACAAACTGCATATCAGGGCAAGTTAACTCGTCTAGAGTTCACAGAGGCAATGTTGGCTGACCTCGAGGATTTGGACGAGGTCCGTATTAGAGCTCTGGACTCGATCGTGGCCAACAAAGCGGTCGTGACACGTGCATATAACAAAAGAGTGAAATGAAAATCTTTTGAGATAAGCAATATAGTCTGGAAAATGATATTGCCAATTGGTCAGAAAGACCGATCCTTAAGCAAGAAGTGGTCACCCACATTGGAAGGGTCGTATGTCATTGAGCAAGTCCTCAAGGGAGAGGCATATGTCCTCAGGGACATGGACAGAAAGGTTGCAAGGGCCCCTATAAATAGCAGATTTTTAAAAACTCGCTTCTCTTCACTATGGAAAGTTTTTAAAGATTGGATGAATGAGTTAGAAAAATAAATATTTCATTTGAATAAAACCCTGGAATAAGGGCCAATTATTTATAGGATATATATATATATAAGAGAGAGAGAAGGGTAAGAGAAAAGATTTGGAAGATTAAACGGTCGAGTTACAAGTGGGCCGACTTGAGTTCTTCAAATCTTTTTGTAGTCAAGGCTTTTGGCTCCTTCATTATCTTTTGCCTCTCAGTCCACAAGGCATGTTGGCTCACGAGCTTTGTGGAGGAGTGGTCGATAAATGTGAGACCTCAGTCGAGGGCCATGTACTCCAAATTAGTCAACTTCTTTTCCGCTTCACTGGATTCTACACAACCCCAATAAAGTGCTATCTGGGACTCGATGAATGTAACCAGCTCTTTATTTTCAGGTCGATCATGGTCTAGGTAAAGCTGATGGATCTCTACCAAAACGACAGACAAATTGTTCCACGCGATATTCATCGACCGCAACCTCTCCTCATTAAAGTGATGTTCAAGCCTCCATATGGAAGGTCACAACTGAGGATATAACTATCCCAGGCCTGATGCATTTGATCAGCCACCACCTCATCATCCTGCTCAAACTGGCCAATGAGTTAGCCAGTCTATACACTTCTCCCTCAGAGAAAGGCATGAAAGTCTAGTTGTTCTTGGTTTTATGGAGGATGAAGAAGCCTTGGAGGTAAGACTCGATCGTGAGATTCTCCAAGAGGCAATTGAGAATTTGATCACCAAAAGAGGAATAGGGCTTTCCTTCCTGCATGTCATGGTGAAACAGAGAAGGGAAAAAATAAGTATAGAGCCAGATCTACAGGAGCCACAGTGGCCCTCCTGCAAAATGCAGTCCTTTGTTGATGGTCTCGTAGAGACCTTAATACAAGTAGCCAAGGACGAAGGGTGCTAGGGCGACCTTAATGCCCTGGGCAAGATCCTAGGCAAAGAGACGTATTATGTGGTGCCTTCTTAAGCGCTCACACATAGAAGATAACGACATATCCAGAGGAGTAGAAACATTGTATGCTCATCCTCATCTATCAAGCCTTTGAGTTTGCGGTAGGCCTTCATAAAATGGGTGTAGGCCTTGACAGACTTGCTTGAAAATTTTTTGCATTGTTTGGAACAGAGCCTGGAAAGAAGGTTATGCCAAAGGGTGGAAACTTGGTCATGTGGGAGATATCTTTAATGGTTGGGCTCATCGGACTGTAACCAAACAAAAATGAGTTGGTTTGCGTGCTCCATAATGCTAATAATGCAAGCAAAAGGGGCAGATTCGCCAGATACTCTCAAATGGAGAGTTTGATGCATTTGTAGATGCCAAGTTCCTTCAATATCTCCCCATGTTGTGAGGATACCCACATGCACCAGGCATCCCAATCTTGAAGGGACTTCAGCCAAATCCATGGAGTTTTTAAGGTGTATATTAGGTCAGGAATGGAGTCAGATCGAATCAGGATTCTCTCCCTAGGGCAGATGGGAAGGAATGGATCTAATGACATGATTTCCTCCTCTTCTACCTTGGTGGAGAATGTCGGTCCCAAGTAGACATATTCGCTGCCCAGTGGCAATTCAAATATCAATTTTTTCAGCACATTTCTTGCAAGAAGATCCACCACTGCCATGATATCCATCTGGTTAAAGGAAGGGGTGGCTAAAGAAGAAGTAGCCATTGCAGATTGAGCAGGAGGAGAAGAAGGTTTTCACGAAGAAAATTAAAGTTATGAGAAGAAATTGAGAGTGTAAGAAGAGGAAGTAATCAAGTAGCCTATAGCTTTTAACTGTAACTTGAGTTTACGCTCGTGCGCTAGATTCAGTTCATCTATCGGAAAGGGGTTTTTAGCTATTCTTTGTGACCGATTGTAAGAATTTCTTTCTCTTTTAAATTTATCTGTATTGAAAAGTTCCTTCGTAGGGAAGGCAAATGAGTAAACCATCATCAGAGGATGAACCCCTTGTGGAACTCACCTAATCCAATTTACACATCAAGCGAGTGGCTGAATAGGCGGCCAATCTCTTCAAACCTCGGTCATACGCTAATGTGTTTACCTACCTTGGCACTCAGGGTCATTATTGTTCAGTTCAAATTGGAGCCGTAAATCCAATTATGGCATGCCCGCATACACGGTGTGAGAAAACAATGTCGAACAACTATCACCATCAAATTCAATAATCTTAAATTGATGTGAATGCCAATGAGATGTTTTAATGATGGCTTATTTCTTCATGCTAGAGGGGCCCTTAAAGTGTAGTTCATAAGTTTATAGGGAACCTAAGAGTTCTTTTACATTCATCCCATCTATATTCCTACACTTATCTATTGAGGTTATTGTAGAAGTGAACCCATCTATAAGGAATCTAAGAATTTTCTTACATATATGATCATCTAGGATCCTCTTTCCTAAACACCGCATGCAGTGGCAAATACCATTAAGTTTACAATAAAACTCCATGAAAGTTTCATACTCTTTCATTTTAATATTTTCAAATTAGGTCATTAAGAGCTGAAGATTTAATCTCTTTACTACGCTAGTTCCCTGGTGTGTGATTTCTAATATGTCTCATACTTCTTTATGCATTTCATATGTGCAAATACGTTTAAATTCATTGAGAAAAATTACATAATAAATAGCATTGAAAGCTTTAACATCATAGGTATACTATGCTCTCTTATTAGCACTCAATTTGGATTTATCTTTGAAGGCATTAATGGTTTCACCATCAACCACAATTTGTTCTATAGACATAGTTCATCCTTGTTTGACAATAACCTAAACCATACGGTCAAGGGATCGTAGAAAGACCATCATCCTAGCTTTTTAATAGGCATATATAGACCCGTTAAAATAAGATGGTCATGTGATGGCACACCCATCTTAGGCAGACATCATTTCAAAGCTTATTGGATCAACTCAAGGTGGTTAAATCCTTCAAGAGTTACCTACTCTGATACCAATTAGAAAAGTCTATCATAGCACGTAGAAGCTTGGTGCAAATAATGAATGAATGGTTGTCCTGGAAGGGGGCAATTAGGATCAAACAAAATTTATGCCTTTTAACACACAAGTGCTTACTTAAACTAATATTCTAATTTAAACTAAGTAAGAAAATTATCACTAAGGCTTCTGAGACAAAGTCAGTCCAATCACTTCAACTACAATAGATGTAACATGTTAAGAAACTAGTTTAAACAATATAGTGTACATGTGTGTGTGATGTGCTAATTATCAACTCCTAGCATTCATCTAATTATGCATACATATAATTCACAAGCATAATTAGAAATGTGCCCAATTAACAATCCCAAACACAAGCATGTATAGTTGTTCGGTTTTGTCATACCCCAAATTTGAGAACCAGGCTCACAAAATTCTCGATCACCAAATTCAGTGCTGACAACCTCCGTAGTACCCCATTCTTGGCTCCCAGCGCACATACGCCATATTTCGATCCTAGGATCCTACAAGGAGGATTCTCAGTATGATTTTTTATTGTAAAGGATCATAACCACAAGCATAACCAAGTCACAACAAGATCATCACCACATATCCACTAATAAAATTATTTGAGTACAATGCTAAAAAAAATACATATATATGAAACAAAACTCCAAAGTTTTAGCACCTGCTCCTGTCTCAACGCTGCTACGACCTAATCATTACCTGTACGCAACAGTCATGCATAAGCTTACTATGAAGCTTAGAGAATGGTGTACGTATGTGCACAAAGCATGTGCCAAGCATATAATACCAGCGTAAGCGGAATCCTAGCGAGTCTATAAGTCATACAATACCAGAGTATGCAATGCAGATCGGCTACGCAATGCGGAGTCATAGTGAGCCAAATATTAAATGCCGAGGATGCAATGCAATATGCAATTCCTGACGAACCACGAATACCATCAGCCTCATCTAGGCTATATAAATGCAGAAATATAGCAACCCAAATTCTATATGCCGCGGATGTAAAACAACATGTAGATCCTAGTGACTCCATAATTGTAAGGCCCATATCCTAGTCCGTACCATTCCGTAGCTTCCGCAGTCCTTCCGGTCAAATTCCGGCAACCTTCGCACCGTATCTGACGATTGCACGTGATCCTAAACTAGGTCCCACATACTAAATTCAGCTCAAACCGAAACTTGCATCATAGCGACCGCGCCGTCGCCGCGGTTCCAACGCCGTAACTTGCGCACCGAACCGATACCCAGACCAGGAGATGTGGACCTGCGTTCATTCTGAAGAAATGCCGCATATTGCGAATTATGAGGTTATCTCTACCACATGTCCCATCCATCAATCAATCAATCAATCAATTAAGTATACTCCATACCTCAAGTACAAGTCAAGTACATGCAACCCATCTCTCTCTTTTTCATAAGTCAACTCTCTCTCTCTCCCTACCCATCCCTCTTTTACCAATTTTCAAACTAAACCATACCTCCCATCACCTCTCCTTACATCACCCATCACTCCATCACCTCTTATCACGCATCACTTCTCTCTCTCTCTCTCATTTCTCAAATCTCCTAAACAACAAAAAATTTCACACGTCCAACCCCTCTGTCCCAAACCACAAGTGTGGTCCACTTTCTCATCTTCCATCTACACTCTCTCATCTTTCATCCACACCATCAATCTCCCATCAACCTCCATCAAAAGGCAAGCTAAGGAGCATTGAAGTCTAAGGGACCAAGAAGAAGGAAGATAAGGTGGGTGATCTTTGAGTTTTCACCATTCATTTCCTGATTTAGGGGCCCACTTGTTGGTGGGACCCATTTTGATGTATGTGATTAAACCAAGAGGGGCCCATAGTGGTGGGGTCCCTCCACTCTACCGATCTCTCTCTATTGTTCTCTTTTTGTCTCTCTCTCTCTCTCTCTCTCTCTCTCTCTCTCTCTTTCTTTGTGATGGTGTGGATCCCACCAATATGTGTTATATCTACCCATCCATCTACATCAGACGGTGTGGCCCACCCTATTGCAGGTGATGATCCACACTATCCACTGTTTGGATGGGCCCAATACATCCTTCTTTATATATGTTATATTTTATATAATATATATATATATATAATATATAATATAATATGTATTGTATATATATAATATAAGATATATATTATATGTATATATGTTGGTGGGCCACATTCACATGGGACCCACCACAATGATGTGTTTATGTATGTCCAGTGTCCAGGGGACGCTGGACGTTGGCAAACAGTGAAATGTAAATTGACATGGGAGTGTACTACTGAGCTAGCCAAAAGAGAAGGGAGAGGCGGGCCACTCATACAGGCCCCACCTTGATATTTTTATATAATCCAAGCTGACCATCCTATTTCCCAGATCATTTTAGGCGTTGAGCCGAAAAATGATCTCAATCCGAATTTATGGTGGGCCATAGCATAGCAAACAAGTTTCTTACCATTGAAATACATTCTGATGTTGCTGTACATCAAAAAACATTCAATATTGGTCTCGATAGGTTTGTATCGAGCCACAGGGGCCAATGGTTGGTGTGGATCTTGCTGATGCGGGCCCCGCCTGTGAAAAACCACAGAAAAATAATAATTTAAAAAAAAATAAAAGAAAAACAGCAGCAGCAACTGCTGCCGCTGACAGAAGGCGCAGGCAGCGCCTACGCTGGCTGCTTGACAGATGGACCGGCTAGGCCTCACGGCTCCAGCTGTGGGCCCCACGTGATGCGTTTCGAACATCAGCACCTTGCATTTGATGGGTCCCCTTTGTCCACGGGACGTCCCCAAAAATCAGCCGTAAACGAAATTCAGGTGGGCCATATGTCACGCCCCAGACTCGGTAACCGGACTCACAAGGAACCCGATGGCCGGTTCTGGCCGCAACAGCCTCCGTAGTACCCCATTCTCGGCTCCTGAGGTAGGTTCCGATCCTGGGATCCTACAAGGAGGATTTTCATAACAATATAATCACTTCCAATGCGAGCATACCCAAGTTCACAGCAAGTACATCTGAGAATAACAAAGGCACACATCACAAAATCCACTAAAAATTTGAACTTTTACAATCATCCAAAAGGTCCAAAAGGACATACATGAGAATAAAAGGAAAAGAGAGAGAAATCAGCAACACTAGAGTCCTCACTGCTCAACTCTACTCCACGCTCTGCTGCTACGGCGCCTACCTAGAGTCTCCTGCATGTATCAATCGTGCATAAGCTTATAGAAGCTTAGAGGGTGGTGTAAGTGTGTGACAATGGTGCACAGAAGAATAGTAGAAGGTATAAGGAGAGAAGCATAATCAATGAACATATCACTAGTCTTACCAAGGCTTATCATGAATGTGATGCAATAAGTAATGGGTGCCATACCAAGGCAATGTATGAAAGGGGGGCTTGTACAGCCAATGCTAATGCGATGTAAGTGATATCAGTGCTCATGTCCAAACCATAAGTCAAGTACATTTTCAATCATAAGGAAATCACCGGGGTCCATTACACTGCTGAATGACTGCCGCTCTGCAGACCCCGCACAGTCAAACGAGCGTAAGAGACCTCACTACCCGCCTGTGGACAACCAATCACCAACAAGGCCTGAAGGTAGCGGACCCATTTACGAGCTGGTCAGACTCAGCCTAGCAATGCCTCCTCACACCAGGCAGGTAAGGCCACACCCCTATCCAACCGACTACACGACAGTGGGAGTCGCGGCCTAACGGTATAAGGCCCTCGTGCGCTCATGTATTCCACCCGGTCACGGCGTTGGAGCAGATCCTTGGTACCATGGAAGTTTTGGAAATCTCACCCATGGGCATCCTATGCACCCAGTATGCTCAAGTAATATTTCCGGTGTCCACACATGCAGCCATCCACAAATGTCCCCGTGGTGGCATGGCCCTGATGAAGCAAGGGCGGTATCCTCATGAAATGCGATGCCAATGCATGAGTCGCACACACAGATCATGCACAAGTTTCAGGCACTCAATGTGCAAAAGGGGAGAAACTCCATCCCTGAATGACCACTATACAATGCAATCAATTCATACAGATGATGCATATGGGTCGCAACAATGTAAGTGTGCTACCTGAGGAATATGAAATCGTCTGTCCCAAGGAGGGTCAAGATCTAGGCACATCGACAGGTATTCTAAGAAGAAGAGAAGTCCTCTAGTGGGAGCCCAGTACTTTGGGATGACCCACAAACTAAGAGAGTCAAAATCCTAAGGAGGAACAGTCCTAGCCAGGCCTAAGGTGGGCCTTTAACCACCTATAAGGGCCTCTATGGGCCTACCTTAGGGCCACCAAGGAGGACATCCAACCTCAACTGGGTCCCAAAAGGTAGCCTACTACATATGCAAAGAGAGGTCCAAGGCACAATCAACCCATGGCCTAGTGGGCCATACACTAAGCCCAAAAACAAAGGCAACCTGGTGGGCCCTTAAGCAAGGTTAGGGCCCAACCATGAGGGTCATAGGTTCATTCATTGTGGTGGGCCTAATGGGCAGCCCAGTATCCCAACATATGGGAAATTCTTAAATTTTTAACACATGTAAGTTGGGCCTCACATCTCGGCCCAAGTATGGATTTATTATAGTGGGCAAACAAGGGCCCAACTACTTGAGTATTTGGCCCATAAGGCCCATCACAATGACATGGTAAATATAGGACCCAAAGGTTCAATGGGCCTATCAAAAGTTCCAGCCCAACCAAGGCTATAAGGCCCATACTTAACTGAGAGACTAGCCCAATAAGAATCCTATTTGGGATGGGCCTTTAATTATACACTAATTAAGCCCAAAAAAAAATAAAAAAAATAAGATGATAAGATACTGACATAAATCCTCCTCAAATCTAGTGGGCCATATTGCCCCAAAGAACATCTATAGGCAACAGTTATTGGGCTCAATGCCAAATTCCAGCCCACCCAAATTTCTGGGTTGGTTGGAGTTCAACATTAGAAGTATTTCTTAGTATAATTAATCCTGGATGGCTCACACACATCACTGTGGGCCCCACCAGATGAGAGAAGATATACAATACATATATGAAATGGGCCAGACCGTTAGAATGCAAACCCAGCAGTAGCCTAAGGCAGGGATGTCCCATGTGTAGGCAGCCCTATGGGCCTGGGGTATATGGCCCAAAAATCCACCTAATGTGTTCTAATTGAATAAAAAGGGGAAAAGTATGATCAATCCCCTAAGTACCCTACATGGATGGGTGGTGGGACATTCAACACATCGAGGTGGGCCCACGAAGAAGGCTAGATGCCCCAGCCTGGGCGTCCCTGCCTAGCAGACCACTTCCAGCCATACCACGGACAACTCAAATGTATTTTGGATCTGAAATTTTACAGAGTGATACTTCCATAGGTGACCTACACCCCCACAAAATTTCAAGATTTTTGGACACTTAGAAATATTTTAATTTATTTAAATAAAATAGACTGTCCAGAAAATCGGACTGACCTGGAAGTCCCAACGTGGTGGGCCAGTCCGGCCCTTGCCACGGTGTACACAGAGGTCCATTGGCCCTGAAATTTGGTAAGTAGGTCCTATAATGGGCGGAACATATCTCTACAAAATTTCAAAATTTTAAGACATATATAAATATTTTAATTTATTTAAAGAAATCAATCTGTCCTAAAAATCGGACTGATCTGGACACCATATTGTAATGGGCCAGTCCAGCCACCACCATGGTGTGTACAGGTGTCCATTGGCCCCAAAATTTTGTAGGTGGGTCCTACCATAAGTAAAACACCTCTCTATAAAATTTTATGATTTTTGGATACTCATAAATATTTTAATTAAATTAGGAATTTCAATCTGTCCAGGAAGGGATGTTGCTGTCCATGCATGCATTGTTTACCCAATAAGGTGGGCCCAACCTTCATCCAAGAGGGGAAAAATGGAGGTTTAGTATTTTCTTCATAAAATAAAGTAAGGTGGGGTCCATAAAAGTGGCCCATCCTTCAGAGAAACCAAGCTGAAGTGTATGTTTTCCCTCCATACATGTGGGTTGGACAGCCTAACAAGGTGGACCGCCCACCCCTATGGGCCTCCTTTTTGGGTACCATATCATGGACCATCTGAGGTATGACCCATCACACCTCATGGTGGGGTCCACACCTTCTCATTACACTCCATACTTATAAAGAAAATAATGACAATCATGATCCAAAAATCCATGCCAAAGATTGAACATGACAATCCATGCAACAGTCCAAGTTTTTGGACAACAATACATGGCTGGACACATCAGCCTATATCTCAATAATCCCAGCCATAAAAAGGGTGTGTGGCCTTCCTCATTGGGCCCCACATAAGTCCAGATCACATACTAGAACTAGGACACTTGCATGCATTTGATTAAGGTGTCCGATGATCATGGAGTTAGGTGATAAGAGCATCCCACCTTGCTGGATTTTTATTTTTATTTATTTTGGGACATCCAAGGCCCACTATAAATGGGCCACACACACACTATCATCCATACATCAGAGAAAGAAAAGAAGGAAAGAGAGTAATCCGGCCATGGGGGTAGGGCCCCGCCACTAGTGGGCCCTCCCAAGAGTGAATCATACCTATACAACTACATTGATTTTACATGCAACATAAAATCACTACATGCATGATATATAATTGTTATGGATGGTTGGGATGCCATCCCAACATGATCCTTAGGGTTTAGATGACCTTAAGATGGAGTGGATTATAAAATACATCATGATGGGGTCCATGGAGAATGGCCCCATCATGGATCATGACATGCATGTAGGATGGGCCAAAGGGCCACATCCATGGGATCAAATGGGATCCCCACCATGGATTAGTGGGTCCCATATGATCCATCTAGAAAGAAAAAAAAGATCAAAGGGTAGAAAATAAGATCAACAATTATAATCACCCACCTTGAATCTTCAAGCTACCACCAACACTAGGTACTCCAAGCTCCAAGCTTAAAGGTTCAATGGTCAAGATGAGTTTGTGGTGGCTAGATGGAGGAAGAAAGGAAGGGGAAGTTGCTGGAAATTGGGAGAGGGAGGGCTGGAAATTCTTCCATGGAAGAGGAAAATGAGAGAATGAAGGAGGAGAGAGAGGAAGGGAAGGTTGTAGGAGAGTCATCATTACTCTCTCTCCTTGGTTAGAGAAAGAAATCATGACCTATGGTGATACAAACAATGCTTGCTAGGGTAGGTTAGGTGTGGGTAGTGTTTAAGATGGGTAGTGTTTATTCCATGGAAATTGTAGTGTGTGTGGGTGGTGTGCATGGGAACTTGTGCCTGAGAGTGGTCCATATGCTTTTGTACAAAAAGTGGGCCACATGATGAAATGCTCACAACTTTTGATCTATAAGTCGGATGAATGCACAAGACGCGTCGTTGGAATCGCAACGACGATGCGGTCACAATGGTATAGGTCTCAACTCGATCCGAGTCGGGTCTTCATGACTGGGCTCACGGATGACCGCAAACACTATCCAAGGGTCACGGGTCACCGGGATTCGACCGGTAGGATCGCGGGATCAAGATGGACGGAATGCATACTCACACACACATGCACACATGCGAACTCGGGTCGGGTCTCACACCATACTATCTAAAATCATGTGAAGACATGCCTAAACATATAAAATCATTTGGTGGGGCCTACCTGAGTTTTGGATGTTGCTGAAACTTGGTCTGGACTGTCAGCCAAGTGGGACTCACATAATGGGTGGGCTAGATTTGTGAACCACGTTTTGGTGGGCCCCACGCCCACCCCCAGGTCCAAGTGACCTTATAAACAGGTTGGACGGCATATAAATATCACGGTGGGCTCCTGCTCACGTGACCAGTCAACAGATTGGTGGAAAATAAATATTTTAGTGGGCCCTACCCCCAGTCCACGTGGCCTTGTGAATAGGTTGGATGTAAATAAACGTTATGGCGGGCCCTGGTCCACATGACCTTATGTACAGGTTGGATGTAAATAAATATTACAAGTGGGCCCAGGTGGGTGGAAAATAAATATTACAGTGGGCCCTACCTTGGTCCACGTGGCCTCATGAACAGTTGGGTGGAAAATAAACATTATGGTAGGCCCCACATGGGACCCACTTATGTATGTATTGTAAACCACACCCTCCATTAGAGTGGGCTCCATCATGATGCATGTGTTTCATCCAACTGTCCAATCATTTTTGGAGATAATTTAAGGCCCATTGTTGAGGCCCATCTTGATGTATTGGTGGTCCTTATTGAGGCCTACCTTGACTCGTATAAGGCCCATATTATGAGACTCACCGTGAAGTATGTAAGGCTCGTGTGATTAGGCCCAGCTTGATGTATTTATGGCCTACCCACTAAGGCCCACTTGAGATATATGAACCCATGGTTTGAGGCCCATTTGATGTATTTGGGCCCTTGGGTCGGGCCCAACAGGATCTATATAAGGCCTATTACAACGTGATTCTACCATGGTTCATGTGTTGACTATTGTAGTGGGCTATGCCTTGGGAACAATGTTGGTTTGACGTCCACATTGCAAGTACAATGTTGGTTAAATGTCCGCATTGTCACTCTCCCTAAGGCCCACTGATAGGCTCATACTTGTAGTAAGTAGGCCGTCTAGGCCCATCTCCATTATACACAGAGCCCATCTCTTGTAACGACCTTGGAATTTTTTTGTGCTAATCTTTCCTTAAGTAGTTGTTTTTGGGGTAATTAGCGCTTTACTCGATTACTTGTGAAATTCGCATCAATCACTTTAAATTGTATCTGCATGGCTCTAAACGTGTAGATTAGTGAGCGCTACGTTACTCTGAAATCTGGGATCCATCGTTAAATCCAGTTGTTCTGGAGAATTTTTGGAAGATCTGGATCGGACCTGGACCGCGCGTCGAAAGTCCGATGGCGATGATCTTAGGCTGTTGCGGTCACCGAGTTGGGCTTGATCTTCACCTCGAAAATCAAGTCGATCTGATGTTCTGGGTCGATTTGATTGAGTTCGGAGTGAAGAGTGTGAGAACGGTTGGAATTTATTAAGCTTTTATTGAAATCTGAGTCGTGTCGCTTGCGCGATGATTTTAAGCTATCTGACCGTTGAATTCTGACCCAATTTCACCCTCTGATCAGGATAGTTAGCCCAGGCATATCCTAGTACTTGTGGACCTGATCGAGTTTCCGTGACCGTTGAATTGAGTGTGGTCCGCCACGGCTGATCTGAAGAGCCGGTCGGTATGAAAACTCTGCTTGACCTAGATCCATGGTCAAGGAGCTTAAGTCCAACCTTTCGTGGTTATAGGCCCACCAGAAGTGCTTCGTTGGATCGAGAAAGGCTTACTTTGGTTATAACCTAAGTATACCTTGTCCCTAGGGTTATTTTCATCAAGAATAGGCCTATTTATAGTCCTTAAACCCTAGTCCTCTTTTCCATACGATTTTCTCTAACCCTAGCTTGGAAAGAGAGTGGAAAAGAGAGAGGAAGTGAGAGAGATAAGTTGGTGAATCATCTTGGTTTCTTTCTTGTTCTGCTTCATCTTTGAACCTTCACTTTGAATCGTTCTTCTGACGGTTCTGAGTTCTTTTGGGGTAAGTTAACCTAACCCTAATCTGTGTTAGAGCTTAGATTAGACTTGGTGTTGTTGTATCTCATGTCTATCCTTGTTTTAGGGTTTTCCATCGCCGTTGACGAAGATAACTCGTCTAATCAGTTCGGTGGTTCTTTCTTTGCTTAAGGTGCTGACTTTAAGTGTATAGGTTATGGTTTTCAAGGCTTTCAATGCCAGTGAATGATTTATTCTTGTTATGGATGAGATTTCACATGTCAAATGTTGTGTTTACATAACTTTCCTGATATGCATGTGCTATATTGAGATTTGTGTATTCTATGTGTATTTATAAAGTACCGTATACGTATAAAATATGCACTTATGTTTGCCATGATTATTTGTCATGTATGTATGCTTAATGCATGTATGACAACTCCTTGGTAAAAGGAATTGTCAAAGTGCATGTATTTCAACATACGTCATGTATGTCGTCCCATGTATGCTAAGTGTTTGTAGAAATGCATGAATGATCTAAGTGTAACTTATTACACTTATTGTGGGCGTTGAGAAGTGATTCTCAATACTCCTATTGATGCGCATGATTTCCTTTATGCAAGTTACATTCCAAGTCATTTAAATTCAAGTATTTCCTATGCTTACATTTATGTTAAGTTAATATTCTTCAGATGCGTATGTATCATGATTTGAGTCGTCGTTCCATTACTGTTCTACATTCCATATGACTATCTGTAGTAGTGTAAGGTATTTGGGACTATGCCTTAGTCCAGGAAATCAGTAATTGACCCTATATTCGTGGTTGAGATTGCTTTCGCCACGTAGGACGTATTAGACGAACCCGAGCGTATTAGAGTTGGCGGCAGTGGTTTGGCCACGCGGAGTGTTTGCGCACTCTATGTCGTTCAATTCAACGTGCGCTCATGCTAGTCGAGTTCATCAAGTAACCCGATTGTCCGATGTATGTTAACCTTGTGTGGACGCTACTGCTTGAATCTAGGGTACCGAACTTACCAGTGAAATCCTATTAACTATGGTACTTGATCCACTAAGACTCATGAGCCGGACATGGTGGTATGGGACACCGTGGTCGAGCTGTCGGCCTACGCTGGGGTGACGAGCCTCCCCGTAGTGACAAGTGAGCAACTAAACTCGTGAGCCGATTATGGTGGTATGGGACACTATATTCGTGCTGTCGGCCTACATTGATTGGTGACGAGCCCTTTGTAGTGACCTCGAGCATACCTGGATACCGCAAGGAGGTGACGAGCCGAACTGTGGTAGTAAGGGCATGAAAGGCGTGCATTGATTGGTGACGAGCCCTTTGCTACGACCTCAACTATATGATCGTATGAGATGTCTAGGATTGACGACCCTAGTATGGATCACTATTTGGATGGTGATATGAGGAAGGTATCTTAGCTTCTCAATCCTGCTGTGTGAAATGGACTAATAACAACTTGGTAATCATGTCCATGCACCGTATTTGCATGTGCTTTGTAGATGTGGCGCACTTTGAGGCGATGTCATGTGTAACGTAAGATGAAGACGCTGAGGGTGTACGCATGAGGGCACGCATCATACCGCATTCATACTTGCATTAACAAGAGTACTTAGGATTTATTTAATTGTCCTGCTTTATCATTACTGTTTGATTGAACTGATAACATGTTAACCAGTGCCTTATTGTTCCACTGAGTTGATCACTCACTCTCACGTTTCTGGGGCGGTGTTAAACACCCACCAGACTCTGTCTTAGGCCCTGATGTTGCAGATGTGGATGCGACGTCTGAGGCAGAGCGGGAGCTGGATGACGACGAGGCTGCCTTCTCCTATATATAGTTTTCAGACGGGTTCTAGCGAGCCTCGGTCTGATGTGCTGGATCATGGGATTATTTTTGGGAACTGAAATGATGTAATTTGCTACTTATAATTTTGTTAAATAACACTTTCATGCGATCTAGCTTGTATATGTAATTCAGGGGTTTACACTTGTACACATATTTTCCTATAAGTCTTCCACTTGCTTTATTCACTTATCCCTGAATCATATCTGTGTTTTGGCTTAATCTATTCCATGTTTTATGCACTAATATAGTCAACATACATCCTTCATTACATATGTTGCATAAGTGATGTTTTGGAACTCGGGAGCTGAGTTATGCTCGACCCCCGAATTTCAGGGCGTTACATCTCTTTATACATATTTAGTATAGATCCATGATCATACGCATCATATGTATGCCTGATATGAGGAGTGACCGATCATAGTATATGCCTTTGGGCAGACTGTTTATGGGCTCCCTGATAGGCGGAGTTGCCCCATATAAGTGCATGGTATACGCAGGACTGTTGCATGACTGGTAGTGTGACTCATGCACTTGCATTTGTGTGATTGTAGTTACTGCATGCCCTAGTAACATCAGGACCATAGCCTCCACAGACACATCGTGGATGGCATGATTGGATACCAAAAATATTTAGTTTTAGCATACGAGCATCATAGATGTCCCTGTGTGAAAATCCCTAAACCCGATGGTATTAGAGGATGACTCCAACGTCGAGACCGAGTGGATACACGAGCGCGCGAGGGCTGTATACCAGTAGACGGCGTCTCCCACTGTGTCGTGGTTGGTTGGAAATGGGTGTGACCTTACCCGCCTGAGTGAGGGGGCAATTTCTAGGTTGAGTTTGACCAGCTTGAGGAATCAGTCCGCTATCGACGAGCCGGGCCCGATATTGGCAGGCAGATAGTGAGGTCTCTTCCACCATCCCAGTTGTGCATCCGAATAGGGGCGGCAAGCTGGCGTAGAGTGTACTTAACCCCAGTGATTATCCATACTGAGAACCGCACTGATTTGATGCTCTAGTAAGGAGCTGCATTGATATGTGGATGAGGATTGACATGTTTGACTTGTATTCTGCATCGCATGGCCTTGATGTGGCCAATCGTATTCATGATTTGCACCGCATGGCCTTAGTATGGCTGATTGTATACATGTGTTCATCAGCATGATCCCGCATTTCTCTGACCTTGCATCCAGAGCACACTCATATTGCACACACGCATACACCACCCTCTAAGCTTTCTATAAGCTTATGTACGATTGATGCGTGCAGGTGACACTAGGTCGCAGCCGTAGCGTAGCAGCAGAAGGAGTGTGTGGTCAAGCCTTTGGGGTTTTTGTTACTCGCACTATCTTGTATTTCCCTTCAGACACATTGTACTTAAAGTTTTTTTTATCATAGTGGATTTTGTTATGGTGTTCTTGAGGTTATTGTTCGTGGGTTATGCTTTTGGTTATGCTCATTATAATTGAACTGATGATTTAAAATCCTCCTTGCAGCATCCCAGGATCTGAACCTAGTATATAGGTGCTGGGAGCCGAGAATGGGGTACTGCGGAGGTTGTCGGTGCCAGATTCGGCGATCGAAAATTTTGTGAGTCAAGTTTCCGAGTTTGGGGCGTGAAAATAATACCATCAACCTTATTCAGGCTATGTAATATAGAAGCGTAGTAAACCAAATGCTATGTGCTAAGGATGCAATCCAATATGCGGTGCGAAAGAAATGACCAAGATGGAATGTGAAGTCGAGATGATAGTACGTAGTATCGCAAGCTGTGGGGTCCATCACAAGGGACTTTTATCCAAACGGGTCCCATACCCAAATTTGGATAGCTAGACTCAATGTTGTAAAGTCCTGATCTCAGGTTGGTCATGCACCCAACCGAAATCTTGGCCATTGCGAAGGTACATATAATGATTTGGTTGTGCACCACCAGCCCGAGTGGATAGTGAATGAATGGATGAATGAGTCAAATGCTGAGTATGCAACTTCTGCTCAGTAAGTCCACATATAACTACCACAACACTTCTGATGTGGGATAAGGTTCTGTCCCACAGCATGCATAGTAGCCTCCCAGCGTAGTAGCCTACCAACCACTGGTAGCTCACCCAGGCCCTTAGGCCCCACCCACATCAGCGTCCGCCTACGTATGCCCACCCACGTGTGCAATAGATGAGCCATTACAATATTAGTACTATACATCTCTGGGATTATCACCAGGATCTAATACACTCTATACCAGCTTACCGCCCCATCTAAGCACGCAACTTGGTAAGTGGAAGAGACCTCAATATTTGCCTGCCAACATCAGCCTGGCTCATCAATAACGGACCCATTCCTCAAGTTGGGTCAAATTTAGCCTAGTCATTGCCCCCTCCCTCGGGCAGGTAAGGCCATACTCTCTTCCAATGGACCAAGACATAATAGGAGACGTGGCCTACTGGTATATGGCCCTCGTGTGCTCATGTATCCACCCGGTCTCAATGTCAGAGCATCCTCCTAATACCATAAGGGTTTGGAGAATTTCACCCGGTGACATGTATGGCACCCCAATGCTAGAACCAAACATTTCTAGTGTCCCATTTGGCCATTCACGATATACTTGTGGAGGTTACAATCCTAATGTCGCTAGGGCACAAAGTGATCATGTCACACAAATGTGAGATGCATGAGTCATACCATCTAGTCATGTATTAATCCTGCACATATCGTGCACTCACATGGGGCAACTCTGTCTCACAAGGAGTCCCAGAATAAACCAACCCAATGGCATATATTATGATTAATCACTCCTCATAACAAGCTTACATATGATACGTATTGGCATGTATCATGATGGAATAAAGTACATAGGCATGATTATCTGATAGGTCAGACAACAATAATCCACAATCGACCATCACCGGCATGTCACATACTAAGAGTATAAATTGAACGATGTGCTCCTTCTACAACTATAGGAGCCCATGCAATATGTCTTACATTAGCTTTCCAAGGCTCTAATGATCCAAGACGGGGACGACGGGTCTAGTCCATACATCAAGATAGGTTCTACATAATGGATATACCAAACCTATTACTACATATTCTTTCATCTACAATAAGGGAGGTGATGATGATGTACTAATATCAAAGATAGGCCTCACACTCGTCCTAAGAAGGTAAATGGACAGTGTGGATGATACATACACAACACGAGGTCCTAGCAATTGATTACAAGGTAGGATACATCTCACGAGGTGAGTCAAGCAAGTATACAACAAGTGGGGCTTTCTCTTTATCACGAACAACTGGGCTTTCCTATGAGGGCCCGATACGAATACGAGGTGGGTCTTGGTAGGATCCACACATCCGCGACTATATAACCCTATAAACGATCCTGCTCATCATCTAAGTGGGCCTTGGGTTTGGGTCACTAAGCTTGGGCAAACACATGTATCTAGGTGGACCACATTTGTTATGGAAGGCCTAGTAAGAACACAAGGAGGCTCCAAGGTTTGGGTATTTCTAAAGGGTCTGGTGCAGAGCATCATTATCAAATGGGGCCCAACTACTTGGGTTAGCCCAATAAGGTAAAGTGGAAATCGCTACATCAATGTGGGCCCAATGTTTGAGATAGCTCAATAAGGGAAAAAGATGGGTATCACTAGCATTAATGGGGGCCCAACGATTTGAGATAGCCCAATAAGGATAGGGTGGAAATTGACGTAACAATGGGCCTTAGGGAGGTTTACAACGTGGACATTTAACCACCATTGCTCCTAAGGTGCGGCCCATTTGGAATATGGAATCTAACTTATAATGATAGCCCATGGCCCTAATACTATCTAGAAAGTGGATGGACAACGTATACATATCACTCACACATGGTGGGCCTCACAAGGCAACCCCTAACATGGGCATAAAACATATACATCACTATGGGCCTCTCATGGCAGCCCATAGCCTAGGGAATGTATGGATTTGATAAATATAATCATATCTATCAAGGTGAGCTTCTTGACAAGGGGGCCCATGGCCCTGAAACAATGAGTGGGCTGCGTGTGCATTATGGTGGGCCTCACAGGCCAGCCCTATGGCCTTGAAAATGGGTGGACAATGTGCTTACAATATGCACATCAAAGTGGGCCTCACAACTACACAATGGGCCACAAAACATACAACAAGTGGGGCCCTTGCACATCATAAATAGGCCCTACTAAAAGGTGGCCAGCGCGGACATGGTACATACAACATGGTGGACCTTACACACAATCACAATGGGCCACATACATCTCAATGGGCCTTATCACAATGGGCCACATATATCTCAATGGGCCTCATCACAGTGACCTCACATACATCTCAATGGGCCTCATGCAATCACAATAGGCCTCATACAACACAATGGTCCTCAAACCATCCCAATGGGCCTGACACAACAAATGGGCCTCATATAGATCTCAATGGGCTTCATATAAGGGCCTCATATACATCATATTGGGCCTCATCTATAATGCCTCGACTTTTCAGGACCCGAATACACTTCCCGTTTACCAAAAACCCGAGTGTTATCTTATGGAGAACCAAATTCCATACTTTTTTTCAACTATCAGAGTAAGCAGATGAGCGTAGAATGGACAAATCAGCATAAGAAAAATTGCATCATCATTTAAATATACAAGAAGCTGCCCATAATGACTTATACAAACCAATGTCTCAACGTAAACAATTACAAGATTACATACATGAGAAATATAAAAGAAAATATATAAATGAAAGCCGCAAGATCGCGCAGCTTCCTTGACAAGTACAACCACACACCCTTTGCCATCATAACGGCTCCTCATCAGTCTGAACCTGCCTATCACTTAAGCCACTTATACTACTTGTACGGTTGTATATTTGATGGATGAGTGGCCAACTCAGTGTGAATTCCCCTCAAGATCACACACCGCCGTATTAGGTAAGCATAGTTATGAAAACATACAGGGCATGCAAAATAATACATGATGCAGTCTTATTAAATGTATGGATGTATGAGTGCACATCAACTGGGGATGCTCATCTAATTGGCTTTTGTGCAAAACCCATGCAATGTGGCCAGTCATTAATGAAAGTACATAATACATGCGTAGTGCCAAACTCACCAAAAGCGGGTCGATAGTCGATGGTCTGGGAGCTAGCAAAATGATACCCTAATTAAATCCTATTAAGCACGTGCTACAACATCCAGAATTAGCCGCCCGTCATCGCCCGAATGTTATGAATGCATGATTAGCGCAACCATTATCAATATGTTTAGAACCAGCAGGTTTAATAAGCTCAAAGGTCAGTACGGGGAGCTCAATGCCAAGCGTAGGCTGACAGCTTGAGCATAGGTCCCATACCACCATCCCCGGCTTATGAGACTACCATCTTAGGATGTTTAATGGAAGCCTATCGACTAGTGGCCAATCATAATCTAGTATGTGAGGCTTACCATCATATGGTTGCACAAGGTAAAACATCGAACCCATCTAGGGCAAGTACAAAGATAAAACCACGTAGAGCAAATATCCAAATACTAAGCCACATAGGAGGATTAGTAAAACTAAGCCACGTAGGGCCAATATCGAAACCGTGCGATAAGAAACCATCCTTAAAACCATTGGACGTAACAACCTTGGATGGTAGGTCCACATCATTAATCAATTTAAACCACCACTCACAAATCACTAAGTCGAAGGTCCATTACAATCACAACCAGTCAGGTTACATCCCAAGTATGGGAGTACATTTATAGGTGGGGATTTCTCACTGATGTACTGGTTTGAGTTCCATAAGCAATCCACAAATAATCCACAAGTATGAGATAATACGCAAGATAAACATTAAGCATGAAATCTAGCAATTTGATTCCAACAAATACACATGTGATTATAAGATGGAGATATCAAGTATCAATTTAAATTAAAATAAAACTATACTTAAGCTAATGGTAAAATGGAAAGCTCAAGGGGAAGAATCATCACCTTATACTTTGAATTGCCTACCAGTGTTACTAGAGAGTGCATGTTTCCTTAGAATCAAACCCTATCATGAATTGTAAAGTTATACAGTTAGGTCCAAGCTTACACACTATTTAAGGTTAGGGTTTTAACCTAGGGTTTGGATCACTTAGGTTTAGGGTTTCACCCTAGGGTTTAGGCTTAGGCTAGTTTTTTAGGTTTTGGTTATGGGATTTGAACCCCATTTTGTGTGGCCATTTATGATACTATCAACGGAAGAAATTAAATGAATAAAATTAATCAAGTGAATTGGTTATTAATTTTAGGAATATTAACAATGGCTACTATTATATTAAATTATCTAGTACAACCCACAAATAATAATATTAATAATTTCAAAATAATTACTAGTATTAATAATATACTTAACAATTAGCCAATGTGATACTAATAGTCATTTTGATGTAAATAAATTGTATGTTCTAACGTTAACAATAATATTTTAAAAATGACAAGGCACAATATTAATATTTTAATAATGTATTAACTAATATCTGTATGGGAAAAATTTACTAATGATTAATCATATCTAAATTTAAAAATCTAAAAAATGATAATAACAATTATAGTGAAAAATTAAATCTGGGAAGAATGGGGACTCACTTAGGATGGGACTCAAACTCGACCCCAACAAAGCCTAAGCGCGGCCCAAGCATGACCTGGCCCAGCTGGACTTGGTCCCAACCGAGTTGACTCAGTTCCAGTTGAGTTGACTCGGCGAGTCAAATAATCTTCTCAGCTTCCTCTCCTTCTTCTTCCCTTTTTCTTTCTTTTTCTCTTTCTCTTGCTAGAATGTCCAGCCACACTTGGACTAGACCCAAGCTTGGCTTAACTCAGCTAAACTCGATGGGTTCCAGCCGAGTCGACTTGGCAACAACCAAACTCGGCTCAACTCCCTTACTTCTTCCTTCTCCTTTCTTCCTCATTTCTTCCTTTTCTTTTCTTGCTTTCTTTCTTACATTCCTTGTTGGAACAACAACTCAGCCTAAGCATTGAGCCCAACTCAGACTGGGACTTGGACCACTTCGAGTTCATGATTTGCCAGCGAGTTAGAATCACGTATGGACTCGGTAAGCATGGATCGACAACAACTCTCCCTTTGATTCCCTTCTTTCTTCTTCTTCTCTGATTCATAGTAGTCCAGACACAGCCAGACTCAATCTAGACACACCCCAAACTCACCAGACCCGGTTCGACTGGGCGCACGACTTGGTGCAACTTAAGTTCGGGTCTTGCACCCGACTCACAACAACTACTCCCTCCCTCTCTATCTATTCTTCTCTCTCTATTTCTTCCCATCTTTTCTTCCTTCCCTCTCTACTAGAAACACCTAGCAATGGACGCCTGACTCGCCCTGTCTTGGGATAGACTTGGCAGCTCGGTGTAGCATGACCCGCACTCAAACTCACGCTCCCCCCTTCTTCTCTTATTTCTCTCTTTTTCTATTTGTTTTTTCTCTCTTTTCTTCTCTTTCTGTCCCAAAACCATCACCAGATGGTGGGAGCCCAAAAACAGCATCCCGAACCAAGCCTGGCTCGGTTTGGAACTGTGGAGAGGATGAATGCCATTAATGGCAGATTCTCCCCCATTGTTTCTTTCTTCATTCCGCCAGCATGGGAGGGTTCTGGGCTTGTAATAGGGCTAGGTGAATGGTTAGAATGAAGCTTGGATGTCGTTTGGTTAGCGGGTTGGAGTTTGGAAAGAAAGAACTATTATCTCTCTCATTCCCTTTTCTTTCTAAAAACCTAGCTAGGATGGATTTGCGTTTTACGAATGACTGATATGGAGGGATTTCACCTCATTTGGATTACCAAGCTAGCAACGAGGAGCAGTTCCCATTTTTGGAAAACATGGTTTTATAAGGCCTATTTTCGCCGGAGATTGTGCTCGCACATGTGTGATTGGTCGAGTAAAACTTTGGTGGTTTGGACGCACGCGGACCCTCTACCAAATGGACGATTTGGATCGTGCACGTGGGTACAATGGTGGGCCACATTTGCAGCAAAAAGGATGTTCGTCCGTCGGTTGGTAAAACAGAGAGAGAGAGAGAGACCCTATTTTTCGCTAAGCACGGGTTAGCCCGTGCTGACCGTTCTGACTTGTCTGGTGCACAGCGGGTGTGCACCAGCTGTGTACACGCACCCCACCACGTGGGGCCCACCAAGATGTTTGTGATAAATCCACTATGTCCATTCTTCTATACACGTCATCTTAAGGCGCTTGGCCAAAGATGAGGTGGATCCAAAGCTTTGGTGGGCCATACGAGTCGATTCCTAACTCTAGCAGTGGCTTTCCATTGCCTAGTAGTCGGATCATCTTGAAGTTGGACGTTAATGGTTAAAAGATAATAATGGGCCATTTGTAAGGCTTGCATCATTTATTATTAACCCATACTAATATTTATATAGATTTCATTACCTTTGTATATTACTTATAATTGAAATAATTAAAATTTCATACACATGTATAAATATAACTTTTTTAATATTAACATACTACCATATACATGCCATTGGTCACATATTTATTAATATGTAATTCACAATACACGATATCATATTACACATCTATATGAATTGAAATTTGTACAATATCATATTTAAAATCATGTTGTTAAATAATATACTATCTTATTAAAATGCTTAGTAATTTTTGTATACATATTTAAAAATGTTTAATACTACGTTAATATTTATAATTCAATTATATATTGTAAAATTATTATTCATTATTATTATTATCATTAGCCTTGTTACCACATATATACATCGTTATCTATTTAATTAATTATTTATTTATTACTATTATAAATTGAAATTGCAGGGCCCGCCTCTAATGGGAAATATTTCTCTACGTGATCCGACCACTTGGAGTTATATGCCTCATTTTCCAACTAATTTGACAATTAAGTGAGCCACACCAAGTGAGCATCCACTTATCAACTCCTGACATCCTAATGATTCAAAAATTCGACGGTTGAATTTGACTTATCTTAGTTAGTAATAGTCCTAGAAGCCCTAAGAATTATTTAGGTGTGATTTGCAGTCAAATGGATTGGGACTATTTTCAAGGGTTGAATTTTAGCTAGAATGAACGTGAAGGTTCATTTAAACTAGGCTTGTATTTATTTCTAAATTTGGTTACACGGTAACACTCGAGTACTGGAAGTATGGGGTGTTACATCGTCACATGGGCCTCACATAAATCACAATGGGCCTCACATATGGGCCTCATACATCATATGGCATCATAGATAAACAAGTGGGCCTCATTATAGCAGGTGGGCCCTACACATAAAACAGGTGGGCCCTGCACAATAGGTGGGCCTACTGGGCCACTGTCCCCAATGGGCTAGATGGCGAGGATGAAACACATGTATCATGGTGGGTCCCACCATCCTAGCTGGACGGTGTGGACACCACACGTGGAGTAGCCGCCCCCACCCCCCAGGCCTGGACTATGTGGAGATATAACATATACATCAATGTGGGACCCACCGTCCACGGACAGACGGTGGATGAAACGTATACATCAGGTGGATCCCACACAAAATGGATGGTGTAGATATAATATATACATCACTGGTGGGGCCACGGAACCACTGGACGGACGTCCGTGGACAGTGAGGATAAAACCCATCCATTAAGGTGGTCCCACGTCCCATGTGTGGACGGTGGATATACAACACATATATCTGGTGGGTCCCATGTCCCATGTGGCCCACAACATTTGGATCAAGGCAAATATTTATGTTTTGCCTTCATTTACAACGCTTGCTGTTGGACAGCAGGCAGTCCAGCAGCTCACGACCCCCTCATGGCCCGCTGGGCTCCCCATAGACAAACGGAGCAGATATAATACATCATCAAGGTGGGGTCCATGTCAATGTGGCCCACCAGATTTTGGATCAAAGATGATATTTGTATTTTTCCCATCAAACAACCCTGCATGACTAGTTGGTCATGTAGGCTCTGTGACAGTAGTAAGGTGGGCCCACTAGGTGGACAGCAAGGTCGCTGCCACTAGTGGATAGCGTGGATCAAATACATCCATCAAGGCAGGCCGCAAATAGGGAAGAGAGAGAGATAGAGAGAGAGAGAACATGTGATGGAGGGCTCCGCCACCATGAGCCCTCATAGGATTACAATACATACATCAAGTGGATGTCCCAAAATAGGTGGGCCTCAATCAAATTTTTTTTGTGGAAAACCCTATCCCCACCACAAAGATCAAGGCCTAGATGGCCACTACAAGATGGATAATAAATAAAATTCATGGTGGGGTCCATGGAGAATAGACCCCTCATGGAATAAACATATGAATCATGGTGGGCCATTGGCCACACCTTGGGTCCAAAGTGAGATCCATACCATCAATCGGTAGGCCCCACTTGGCCCATTATCAAAATCACAAACCTAGTCCTATAAACACCCACCGATTACACTTCTTCTTGGTTTCTTGGAATGCTAAGCTCCTTGGCTTCTTCTTTCATGAAGGATGATGAAGATTGAAGGGTTAAGATGAGAGATTAGGGGTAGGAAGTGGGCCACACACTTGGCTCTTTCCTCTCCTTAGAATTTTTCTCTCTTGGTTGCTTGGGATTTAGGTGGAGAAATGAGATGGGATGGAGTGAAATGAGAGAGGAGTGGTGTTCTGTAAGAGGGATGGGATGAGAGGAATGAGTGTGTAAGAAGAATGACACGAGAGGTATGGGTTGTGTTGACTTTTGGGTGAGAGAGGGGTGGGTGCCATGTCTTGTTGGTAAGAGAGGGATGGTCTACGTATGAGTTGTACTTGACTTGTACTTGATTGATTGATATGATAGATTGAGTAGAGATTCTCTTGGGATTCACAATGCACGACGTTTCTTGAAATATACATAGGCCCACAACTCTTAGCGTAGGTATCGCATTGGTTCGCAAGTCGTGGCATTGGAACCGCAATGACGGCGCGGTCGCTAGGGTACAAGTTTCGAGTCAAGCCGACTCAGATTTATGGGATGCGACTTAGGGTTGCATGCAAATGCTGTGTACAGGTCGCGGGTCATCAAAATTTGACGAGGAGGATCGCGTAAGCCTAAGGAACGGTACGAACTAGGATACGGGCCTTACAGGTTTTCTACTCCACTACTGATAGATGGACTCTCTCCTAAAGTGTACTGATATTCACTACCAGATGTTTATAAATTAGGTTACCTCTAACATTTAAAGCCTGCATAAGTTTTTATCGGCTAACAAACAACCCCAATCCTAGTCCAATGACTAACATTTACTCCTGCCGGAGCTTCCCACAGAGACTAACACATACACACCCATATTCGAAGAATTCAGACCTACACAAGAGCCTAGGTTTTACATAAGAACCTATCGAGTTTGGGTCACAAACTCTTACCCTCTTAATCCTACATAAGAAAAGAGAGTATGGACTAAATAATTAATACTTACTTGTCAAGTTAAGCCCCATTAACATGCCTTCTTGGGTTACTTGATTGATGCTCTCCCATGCTTCAATTAGTTCCTCTTTTGCTACCATGATCGTTGATGTCAACACTTTGCCAATTCTTCAACTCAAAGATCAAACACTTTGCATGCAATTCTCCATTAAGGTGACCAAAGTGATGGGAGGTTGGGAGAATCTCTTATAATACATGAAAATATTTTAATTCTTAAAGGAATTACTTAGATGGGTCCTCTAAAAGATTTAGACAAATATTTTATTATGGGTTCAAGTCTAATATCTAATAAAAGGTGGATATCAAGTTCATATTCTTTAATGAGGTTGGAATCCTCTTTCAAGTGTTGAATTACAAGGAATGTGACTTAAATATCATGAACATAGAGGCTAGGAATTTGGGATATGAATGGAAAATCTAATATTCTTCTATTACACTAAAAACCCATGCATATAAATGCCCAAAGATTATATGCTCTATATAAAGAAATCTAGTTCCAATGGTCATAAAACAGGTAAAAAAATAGAACCATCAATCAATTGACTAAGGGCCATCGATCGATTGAAACCAACCGAATTAGTCCAAAGAACTCGTTGGACATATTTGGCAGAGTTCAATCGATCGAGTCCGATTGCGCGAGGATTGCTCGATCGATCGATCAATCGAATTCAATTTGAGTTGGCTGGTTTTGAGCAGTTTATTTTTCAGCCACTTGGAACCTCTATAGCCTATCTAAGCATGTTCAATTAGGGCTCTTAAGGTTAGTGGATGATCAATCAAAGGTTTACCTATTAGGCCATGATCGTCTAGAAGCTCAAGGGTTATTTTGGGTCAAGGTCAGGGTTACCAAGGTACCTCATTTACATTTTCTTCACTTGATGCTTCAGTTGTAATGTGTCTTTGGTCTTCATCTTCGAAGGGCTCAACCGACTCCTTAACACAAACACATGTGATGAACAAATAATGTGCATAAATAAATGCACTAATAGAGATAAATGTACATGGCTTTCAGATACTTCGTAAGCCTAAAAACTACATCCCAATGTTCTTATATTAGATTGTTAGTATACCTTCTTGCCATTCCTATTATGAATACTATATTAAGTCTAGTGCAATTCATCATATATATTAAACTTCCGATAACTCTAGCATGTTCCTATTCTGCTTTACATTTACTAGTATTTTTAACCAATTCAATTCTTGAATCAAATGGGACTAAAACCAAATTATGATCATAGTGATCAAACTTCTTTAATACTTTTTTCTAATTTTTGTTACGGCTACTCCATCATCATAATTATGAATCTTAATTCTTAATATTCTATTGGCTTACATGTCCTTCATATCAAATTTGGTACTTATAAACTTTTAGTTTCTTTCACATTATTCATATTTGGTCCAAATATTAATATATTATCAATATGCAAGTAAATGATTATTTAATCTTATATTGTAAGTGGACTTATCTACTTAGTTTACTCTAAAATCATTAAATTGTACTACTAATCAAACTTCTCGTTCCATAACCTAAAAGGTTACTTGACTGCATAAAAATAATTAATCAGTTTACAAAATTTTTTCTCTTACTCAGGTTGAATAAATCCATTAGGGTGCTCCATATAGACTTCTTCATCTACACCACCTTTTAAGAATGACATCTTGATATTCATTTGCTGGATTATCATATAGTAAATTACAACAAGAGCAATAAATGTTATAATGGTAGATATATGGATAACATGAGTATATATGTTAAAAAATTCAATACCTTCCTTTTGTCTAAAGTCTTTGGCCATTAGCCGAGTTTTAAACTTATGTATGGTTTCATCATAATTGAGTTTTCTTTTAAAAATTTACTTATATTTTTTATATTTTGAAATATGCAGAAGATTGACCAAATACCAAGTGTTATTGGAATCTATAGAATCCATTTCATTTTCAATATTTTTCCACCAAAATTGTGCATCAAGATATGGGTGAGCTTTACTTAGTATTAAATCGTCACTTTCAAAAGTTAATAGTAAATAGATCTCCTTTATTATTTCATTTCTATTTAGTTCTATAAGAAATAGATAGAAATTTAGGTTAAAAATATTTCTTTTCTATGTTTGTATCTTCTTGCTCATTTCCTTCTAAACGAACTTTGTATTTATAACAAATCCCCCCTCCCCCCAGTGAAAATTTTATTCATAGGTTACACTTCATTTCCATCAATTTAAATTTTTATACTATCAATCATATAGTCCTTATATACTATATTTATACTATATTTTTACAAAACTATAGCATCTCTAGTCTCTATAATTATGTTTTTATCGGTATAGGTAAATTCTTTAAGAATTAGAAATCTATATATGTGATATGGATCCCATAGCTCACAAAGGCACACTTGTTTCCTCTAGGATTTGAATTCGATCTCTTAAAATCAATTATATTAACTTTTTCTATACTTTTCCATACTTTGAAGTAATGAAGATTAGATTTCTTCTTTTTTTACGATTCATATGAGGAGGCGTCTAATTTTTGTGTGAGATAGCATTTAAAATATGGTTTGTGATTAACAATGCTTTCCTCTACAAACTCAATGGCAATTCAAATTTTGATATAATACACTTAATCACTGTAACTAAAGTTTTATTTCTATTTTCTACCAGGCCATTTTCTTCAGGTGTATAAGAGGCCACTAATTCATGCATTATACCATTCAATTCACAGAAATCATTGAATTTATTAGAAGAGTACTCACCTCATTTTATTACTTTTAAGTGCTTAAATGCTTAATGTTTAGATCTAACTAATTTTGTAGTTTAACCTTATAAAGCTCAAATATTTCAAAATCTTCATCTTTATATTTAATTAAGTAAAAATAGAAAAATCTAGTGAAATCATTGATAAATGTCATAAAATGCATTTTCTCACCATGAATTAAGGTATTATTTATTCACAAATATCAAAATGAATTAACTCTAAGGGTTGCAATTTTCTAATGCCACTTAAAAAGAGTTTTCTGGTTATTTTTAAATGGGCGCATACATCATATGTCCCTTCTATTTTAATTTTATGCTTTGATTTAAGTTTTAAGTTTATCATTTTTTCATTGAATGATAATTAATATAATCTAGCCTAACTTGCCACAAATATACAAAATCTACCACATAAATGGGAACATTATTATATTATTAATTTTTAGTTTAATCATATTGTTACAAGAATATCATTTTCCTACAAAGAGTCCATTCTTTTCGATCACCAACTTGTCAGACTTCTATACTACTCTAAATTTTCTCTTATTAAAAAGAACACCTAATACTACCTTTTCAAACATGTCAAGTATATGCAATACATCTATTACCAATCTTTTTTAACAACCTTCACTCAAATATTATTACCCATCTTCACTATTAATCCATTGGGAATGACCTCATAGGTTTTGAAGATGTTTCAACAGTTCAATATGTAAATGGTTGCACCAGTGTTAAACCACCATCTATCATCGGATTCCACCATGTCGGTTTCACTCTCCATTACTACAAACCACTATTTTATCATGTTCATTAGAGCCTTCAATTCCTACTTCTTATGTTGGCATTTTTTCATATAATATCCTAGCTTGTTACATAATCGATACTTTCCATTCTTTTTGTCATTTTCTTAAACTTTGTATCTTTCTTTAAAGGTATGGATTTATAGTTCTAGGATTTGGGCTTGTCTTCTTCCACTAGATTTATTTTTAATAGTTTTTCAAAGTATCTTATCTTTTATGTCTGTTTTTGAACTCTTCTTATATACAAACATATCATTGAATACCTTTAAGAATGTATTTCTTTCATAATGTTTCACTTTCTTTTTATAATTTAATGGGAATAATTTTGAAATTACTACATAGATTAATAATTTGTCAGAAAGATCTATACAATCAATCTTCAAATTGTCCACCAAGTTTTGCAGTTCACTTACTTAGGAGAGAACTAAGTGATCATTCTTTAAATTAAAATGAACATAGTTATGGATATAAGAAAATAGCATTATCTTCTTAGATTTTATAATTTTTATCTAAATTTGTTCACGGTTCTTTGGCATTGTATATTATATGATATAAATTAAAACAAAGGGAGGGCATTAATGATACGACATTTTATACATGAGACCTCCTTTCTTTTCTTCTGCTCCACCTTGACTTTTACTAAATCGGCATCTTTTGGCCCAAGTAGAGAAGAAAATTTGTTATTTAGGATGTAGGACAACTTAAAAGTTAACAAAAAGAAAATGAACTTATTTTACTACCTTGAAAAAAATTGATCATCAAAATGATCTAGTTATGCAAAGTCATGATTCATAACTCGAATGGAATGAATTGCTTTATTTCAACTAAAGAATAAATATATCTTGATTATTAAAAAATAAAATAGTAAACAATCGAGAAAATAAAGAAGCTTGAAATAAAAATAGTATATTTATAGGGTCCAAATCTTGACTCAATAGTCAATATCTTAAGAAATATCTACTGCCCTTTTTTGAATATTCCAACAAGTACAAAACAAGAAAATAACAAATTCTCTTCAAGATACAATGAACTCGCAATTTGTAATTCAATATGAAGATTTACAACTCGATGTGTTGAACAAATCTTCAAATATTGGCATTAATATGCCTCACAAAAATGATTTCAAAAGAATAAGAGCAAGATGGCAGAGATAAAAGTGCAAGGCCATGCATGGATGAATTGATTAGGGGATGTTCTTTTATTTTTAAAATATAACATCCAATATATATAAGACTTGAAGGGATATCGTGTCCTTCTCATAGAGAGACTTTTGTATCTTTAGGACATCCACATACTCATTTATAAACAATAGTCACTTTACCATGAATGAACTTGACCTTATACCATGTGCGAATGGTGTTACTCAATGCCTTCATGGAGATTTGGACCCAAGTTCCTATGGATAAAACATCTCTTGTTACCATTAATGCATATGGGTATCTGTGAGACCTGACCCGAGTTCGCATGTGTGCATGTGTGTGTGTGAATATGTATCTCATGTATTTTGGTCCCGCGGTCCTACCGGTCAAATTTCGGCGTCCCGCGACCTTTGGATAGTGATTGCGGTCACCCTCGAGTTTGGTCACGTAGACCCGACTCGGATTGACCCAAGACCTATGCCATTGCGACTGCATCATCGCCGCGGTTCCAGCGTCGTGTCTCATGCGTAAATCCGGCGTGTCCATCAAAAGTTATGGGCCGCACATTATTTGGACCGTTGATTGCATTTTTGGTGGGACCCACCTGATTGCACATTTCCCCATGTGCACTATTCCCCATGTAAGCCACCTTTAGCCTAGCAATGATGGCTTCTTTTCTCAAAAAAACCATGATGAGATTAGCTTCTCTAGGCAATGATGAGCCACCCTATCCCATGAGCAATGATTATTTTCTCTTTTCAAAAATCATCTTTTTCTAAGAAAGCAATCATTTCAACCTTAGAAACTCTCTCATCTCCCTCTCCATTTCTTCATTTTTCTCTTCTCCTTGCAAATGCTCTCCAATGTCCTCCATTGCTGAACTTTTCCAGCCATCTTTCCTCTTCTTTACCCCTAGATCTAACCATCAAAGATTCATCATCACCATTGAACCTTCTTCCTTGAAGCTTAAGGAGCATGGTGGTTGAAGAATCTTGAAGATCCAACAAGTGGGTGAGCATGTAGGATAGATTGCATGGTTCTTATTTTTCATAGATCTTTTGTTGCTTCATATGTAGAGTGTAGGACTCACCACATCAATGGTGAAGGTCCACCACTCCTTGGATAAGGTCTTTTAGGCCATCACTTGCATGCATGTGATCTTGATGGGGCCATTCTCCATGGACCCCATCTTGATGAGATTTCCTTTATTCCTCTCTTCTCCACTTTCTATGGTTTAGATGTAATGATTATGTGGCCCACCTGATGTGCCATGCAACCAGAATTTTTAAATTTTTGGGACATCCAGGCCCAAGTTGTTGGACACCCAGGCCCAACTGTACTGCCTAGTTTTGCTGCTTGATTTGGACAGCCTTTGGGCCTGATTTTATGAATTTTCTTGGGGAGGGGCTGGGCCTAGGAGTTGTGTGACACATCAGGGTGGACCCCACCTTGTGGAATCTATGATTTATTTCCCATTTATTAAATTTTTGGGCTGATCTAGACAGCAACATGTTGCTGTCCAGATTGCTGAAATTTTTTTATGCTGTAATGTATGTGTTGTAGGCCTTGTTTGTAGTCTCCTTTTTCCTGATTTCTTAGACTTCTCTTTGAGGTATAGACCCCACCTAAAATTATGCTAAACCTCAGCTTCAAATGTCCCTATTTGATCACCCAAAAGGGTGGGCCAAGGAGGGTGGACGGTCCAGATTTTTCTGGACTGTCCAGCTACACTGTTTGCTGGAAACTCATAAATATCAGCCTGATTTTGAAATGTTGGGCCACCTTTGTGGACCCCACCTTACTGTATACTTGTATAGGAAGGTTGGTCTTGCATTTTTCCAAATTTACATAGACCTGGGCCCACTCAAATGGGGTGCTAAAGTCAGGGATAGCAGCATTGCTGCAGCAGGAAAATAAAAATCTGGACCTTGCTGTCCATGAATTTCATGAGTTAAATAAAATATTTCTACTATCCCAAAAATCCTAAATTTTTGTAGGGAGGTGTCCCACATATGGTAGGACCTATCCACACAATTTCAGGGCCAAAGGATCCTATTTGGGCATCCAAAAGGGTGGGCCAACATACTGGACTGCCAGAAATTTCTGCTGTGCAGTCCAGCAGCATAGTCCCATAAAAATAATATTAAAAAAATTAATTTCTAAGAAGGTGGGCCATATTTATGGATCCTACCTTATTTTAGGCTTGATGAGGGACCTTGGGTCCAAATTTCAGGAATTTTGGAGGCCCAGAACCCACCCATTGGATGGCTCAAATTGAGGACAATTATATTCCAGCAATATTTCACCCCGGATAGATTGTATTATTTAAATTAATTTAAATACTTTTGAGTATCATAAAATCATGAAAATTTACAGGGAGGTGGTCCACCCATGGTGGGACTCACCTACAAATTTTTGGGGCCAATAGAGCCCTGTGTACACCGTGAAAAGTGCTGGACTAGCTCACCACGTTCAGGTGTCCTGATTCACCAGATTTTCTTGATGGTCTGTATTGTTTAAATTAATTAAAATACTTCTGACCGTCCAAAAATCACAAAATTTTGAAGATTCGTGGTCCACCTATGGGAGGACCATCTTGTAAATTTTCATGGCCATCGGGCCCCTGTACTGACCGTGGTGTGGCCTACAAACTTGGGTCAGTTTTTGGGCCAGATACTCAGGCCCGTAGGACTACCCACCACGGGACGCCCCTACATTGGGCTGTTGTTGGGCCTGTATTCCAGCGGCATGGCCCACTTCTAATGTGTGTTGTGCATTCCCCTCTCATCCGGTGGGACCCACTGTGATATGTGTGGGTAACCGTGGGCCAGTAACCCATCTAAATTAAATAAATTTCTGGATTCCAGCAGGCCCAGGAAGTGGGTGGGCTGGAATTCCAACAAGGGGCCCAAATTTGCTCCATAGTGGATTGTTTTGGAGCTGTTGTGGCCCACCAGATTTAAGGGAGTATTGCACACACTCCTTGCCTTATTTCCTTAGATATTTTTGGGCATAATTAGTGGCTCTTAAGGCTCACCTTTGTGGTGATGTTGTGGGTTAGCCTTAACCAGATTTTTGGTAGTTTATAGGCCCAATGGGCTGGAAACCTATTTCTTGAGCCCAAGATTGTGTAGGGCTTGACCTTATTGTTTCACGGGCCCAACGGGCCGTCTACAGGCTGACCGTGTGTATTTATTAGCCGTGATGCCCTCATGAAATGCTTAATTATGGGCTGACTTGCGGGGCCCACATAAATGTAAGTGTGGAGGGCCTTGCTAAGTCTTTGGGCTGATGTGATAAGGCCCACACTGTCAGTATATGCCTTGCATATGTGTATTCTTGGGTTTATGGGCTACCCTCAAGCCTACCATAATGTATGAATTGGATGACTTTTGTTTTGGGCCATTTCTTTAGGGCCCATTATGTGATATAGTATATGCATGTTTGTGTTAGCAAGTAGGCCTTGTGGACTCGGTTCTTTTGGATAGGCCCATTGATCTTGAGCCTATACTCTCCTATCTATTGTGAGGGGCTTAGGGGCAATGATATACAAGAAGTCGGGCCCTTGGCTGCCCATTAAACTGACCCTGTACTTAGGCCAAAAGTGAAGCCCAACTCACTTGTGTTAAATGTGAAACTTGCCCGTGTAAATGAATTACTGGGCTGCCCATGAAGCCCACCACAATATGTGGAATTACGACCTTTGTGGTTGGGCCCAAACCTTACTTGAGGGCCCACTATATGGCTTATGAGTTGGGCTTGGTGTATGGCCTACTAGTCCACACATTGCTTAGGCCTTAGATCTTTCATTATATGGGTAGTGGCGAGCTACCTCTTGGAAACCAGTTGAGGTTGGATGTCCTCCTGGGTGATCCTAAGGTAAGCTCATAGGTTTCTCTATGGGTGGTTAAAGGCCCACCATAGACCTTAGGCCATTTATTTAAGGCTCAATGTGCATGTATCTGGAATCTACCTTAATGCATGTTTGGTCCTGACCGTCCAAGCCTTGGATCACCCGATTGTGGAAGCACTCTCTGCCTTAGGTTGCTGTTGGACTCACAATCCAGTAGCAGGCCCACTTGATCTTTTCATTATATATACACACTCTCCATCTGGTAGGGTCCCCCAGTGAGTATAGTTGGCCTTCATGAGATTATTTCCACATACTCAACTAATTTCTGGACCTTAGCAGGCCTAGGAAGTCAAACGGGCCAAAAGTTTATCAAAGGGCCTTCGATGTACAATTTTATGGTTACAACTTTATTTGGCTGTGGGGCTCACCTTATTGAGAACTTGTGTACGTGTTACTTGCTTATGCTTTCTTATAATCTTTGGGCTTAATCAGTGCATTCTTTTGGGTCACTTTTAGTGATCTTATGAGGACCCCATCTTAAGATCAGAATTTTGGGACATCCAGTGAGCCCAGATTGGGCAGGGACATCCCAGCATGGCCCAACCATACATTGGGCCGACTTCCACCATTTTGATGGACTTGTGGGCTGGGGTAAGGATAGTATTGGGCCCTCGGTTGCCTACTTAAATTGCTAGTTATTGGGCTGATGTAGTGGGGCCCATTTCATCCAAACTTAAACCTATTTTTGGGTCGTATATTGTGTACGCGGGCTGCCCACCAAGTCCAACTTAATGCATGGATTCTATGGCCATTGAGAATTGGGCCTTGGGCCTTAATTCTCCTCTTAGAGCCCATGTTGTTAAAAGTGGTATTATATCTTTTTATGGCCTATTATGAGGAATATATGTATGTGGTTACTTTTATTTTTATCTTAAATGTAGGCCTTGGGCCTTTTATCCATATAGTTCATGGTAGATATGCCTTTTTGGGGAATGGTGGTTAAATGTCCCCATTATGGACCCCTCTAGGTCCGGTTGTATTTAAAAGTGATTGGATACTTATCTTAGATAGTTGCTAGGCTTATTTCTATATTACTTAGACCCGTAGTTGTATGCTTAGTCTCGTAGGCTACCCCAGGTAAATGGGCCCCCACTAGAGGTGGGATTCCTTATGGATATCGTCTAAGTACCTAGTCTTGATTCCTTCTTGGATAGGAAGAATGTAATTTACTTTGTATATCACCGCATAATGCGCCTAGACCCATCTTCATGGCCCATGTGCATCATTGTATGCTTGGATGACACTGTGTGTGTGGTTATGATTGTGCCATTGGGCATTGCATGCTGTCTTCCCGAGGGACGTAATATTCCCTCTTGAGCATGTTGGATGCTTGGAATTGATGCATAGTTGATTGTGTGATTCATGCATCTGGCATTGCATAATATGAGCATTATCACCCTTGCTTCATCAGGGTTGTAGCCTCCATAGATACATCATGGATGGCCATGTTTGGACACCGGAAATGTTACTTGAGCATACTGGGTGCATAGGATGCCCATGGGTGAAATTCCCAAAACTTCCATGGTACCAAGGATCTGCTCCAACGCCGTGACCGGGTGGAATATATGAGCGCACGAGGGCCTTATACCATTAGGCCGCGACTCCCACTGTCGTGTAGTCGGTTGGATAGGGGTGTGGCCTTACTCGCCTGATGTAAGAGGGCATTGCTAGGCTGAGTCTGACCAGCTCGTGAATGGGTCCGCTACCGTCAGGCCTTGCTGGTGATTGGTTGTCCACAGGCGGGTAGTGAGGTCTTTTACGCTCGTTTGACTGTGCGGGGTCTGTAGAGCGGCAGTCATCCAGCAGTGTAATGGACCCCGGTGATTTCCTTATGATTGGAAATATACTTGACATATGGTTTGGTTATGAGCACTGGCATTACTTGCATCGCATTAGTATTGGTTATGTAAGCCCCTTCATGCATTGCCTTGGTATGGCGTCCAGTACTCATTGCATCATATTCATGATAAGCCTTGGTAAGGCTAGTGATATTCTCATTGAGCATGTCTCCTTCCTGTATCTCCTATTATTCTTCTGTGCATTATTATCACACACTTACACCACCCTCTAAGCTTCTATAAGCTTATGTACGATTGATGCGTGCAGAAGATCCTAGGCAGGTGTCGCAGTGGCAGAGTTTGGATTAGAGCTGAGCTTGAGGACCCAGTATTGCATCCTTCCTTTCTTTCTTCTATCATCTTATGTATGTCCTTTTCGACCTTATGTAAGCTTGTAAAAGTTCAAATTCATAGTGGATTTTGTGATTTGTGCCTTTTTTATTCTCAGATTTACTTGTTATGATCTTGGGTATGCTCGTATTGGAAATGGTTATATTATTATGAAAATCCTCCTTGTAGGATCCCAGGATCGGAACTTGCTTCAGGAGCCGAGAATGGGGTACTACGGAGGCTGTTGCGGCCAGAACCGGCCATCGGGTTCCTTGTGAATTCGGTTACCGAGTCTGGGGCGTGACAGTATCTTTAAGAAAGGTTTCATATATAATATATTTATTTAATTTCTAAAAATAAATATTTTAATTTAGAATTTATTTTTCTTATAAAAATGGAACATCTTAGGCATCATTTAGATGTATTGACCATTCAATTAAGATAATTTTACCCCTATATAAGTAGCATGGTTAGCTCTCTCCTTTCTTTTCTTTATAAACATAAAAGAATATGATGGCCTGGAGGACTACCAAAATAAAATATAAACTATTCCATTCAATTTACAATCCAACACAAGGTGGGCCTAGTTTTATGAGAGAACATATTGACATTTTAACCCCACACTTACTATAAGGTTGGAGTCTTACACATGTGTCCCTTATGCATGCACACTAGTGGCATGTTCAATGTATGCTCCTATGGTGCACTTTCTAAGAAAATATTTGAAATGGCCAAGCTACATGTCCTAGAGGGGGGTTGGTGAATAGGACAATGCCAAATTTAAGCAATAATAGCAGAATATAAATGAATAAAAGATAGTACTATTAATAAATCACTATATAAGAATGTAAAGCAACCTCAAAAAGAGAGATTGATATCAATGTTATTCTAAGGACAACCTTACACCATACAAACCAAAGGTTTATGGCAGGACAACCTTATTTCTAAAACAAATTGAATATCAAAAACTCAAACAGAAAGGAAACAAATGAAATAGCAAGAAATAAATTCCAAACTATTAGAACATTCCCCACAATGCTTGAAATGTAAATATTACAACATTCATATTCACATATACATCCCACAAATTTGAATGATCAAAGATAGAAAATATAAATCACACATCCACAAAACACAAAGAGTTATAGTGGTTCACCTCTGTGTACACCAACTGTTAAAAAACAACCACACAGATTGCTACTCCACTCCTAATATCCTTACACAGGGGATATTAGCGTTCACTAACAAAATAGGTTTTCACAGGTTCACCCAAAACCGTCACAATTGTGTTTTTTTAGAAATGGGCTTACACAATTCAAAAATCCTCACTTCTGAGTTTTCTGGCTCTCCTCAGATAACTAACACAATGAGATTTTTCTAGCTTAATCTTAAATAAAACCAAAATAAAAATTTACATAAATATAAAATACCTGGATTTCTCCTTTTGTTACAGCTTGGAAGAACCAATCGGAGTAGAAGATCAAATGTTCAAGTTCAAAGTCCAATACTCACTTTTAAATGGTTATAGGTTCTAATTGATTTTAAATTAAACCAGTTGGACTAGCTATATTTGATTTTGATTCCAAGAAGAAGGAATATCACAATTCTTTTTTTCAATTAAGATAGGAATGTAGAAACAAAATTAAATTAATAAAGCTAACAAAAGAGAATATAAATTATGCACAAAGTAGCTTAAAATGAACACAAACTTATCTCTGAGTGATCCCTTGATTTTACTTGAATTGAGTTATCAATCTCTGAAATTTGTGCTCTATTTATAGTTGCAGAAACTCAGCTACGACTGGTCCTGAGGACACTATGACTGGTCGTAGGAGAAACAGATTTTTGAATTTTTGAGTGCAATCAGATAAAATCATTCTACGACTGGTCATAGGGTGTCTACGACTGGTCGTAGGCCCTCTACAACTTGTCGTAGCATACCCATGACTGGTCGTAGGACTCAAAGATTGGTTATTGTAGTTTGAGTCATAAAACCAGGACTGGTCGTAGGACGAGTCGACACTGTTTACACGACTGGTCGAAAAGTGTCCAGGACTGGTCATAAACGAACAAAAAATTCTGAAAAATTGCAACCAACTTAGGACTGGTCTTGAAATTTCTTGGACTGGTCGAGGCAGTGCTAAGACTAGTCGAAAAAGGTTCGGGACTAGTCTTAGAATAGTCTAATTCCATATAAAATGATTCAATTGAATTATGTATTCAAAATGACTTACCCTAAGGACAATCTAAGATCAATCATACCTTGAAAGTGAGGTATGAACATTGGGACTTCATATCTTCAGATGATAGATGACCTTTGAAGATTGTAAAGCTTGAGATCTCTGAACTTGATGTAGCACTGAACATGAGATCTTTTATAGCTTGAATAACAATTCATCTTGTGTTGTACACTGACTTGAGTCATGAACAAGATCACTTCTACTGTTGTAGCTTGTACTTGCATTCTACTGTAGTAGCTTGTACTTGCATTTCGTGAAGTTGTTTGAAGTAGTTCTTCGTTCTTGACTTGAAGTAAAGTGCTTAGAGTGGTGATGCAATGTCTTGAACATTTATAACAATGAACTATGCAAGACATAGATTGAGGTTTTGACACCACAAAATTTGACAACCAAAGGACCATAAAACCATAGTACTTACAAGATTATCTAATATGTATCATGAAAATGCAAAAGCATTAACACATATGGACAACCTCCACCACATACACAAATATTATATATAAAAGACCATCTCCAAGAAATATGGGAATATTTGTCTTGAGGAGTGAGTTGTCCACACATGCAATAACCCCTTATTATATATCAACCATCACAATCTTCCCTAATGTTAGATAACAACTCTTATTAACGATAATATATGTAACCATGAAGGTAGGGCTGACATAACAAAAGACTATAAGATTAAAGGAAGCAAAGAAGATAAAGTTTTCAGTTCCTTTGGCGCAATGCTGCAATTCTCGTTTGCAATACAGCGGGCTTACTCCCAGAGATACATGTATTGTGTGATTTACTATCTTTATAGAGATCAAGACTTCTTTTTTGTACTAATCGCTATTAATTTCACAATCATCAATGGAACCACATGATGTGATTTTTCATACGTATGGTTTGCATATAACATGTAAAATATGGCAAGTGTACTGTCTCTAAATTTAAAATGATCAAATATTGGTGGGCTCCACGACGTGCTTAAAACCTTGAGATCAATGGTTCAATTGATTCAGATTCCCAAGAAATCTAGCGATCAATGTAGCCTATGACTAAGCCAATGCTAACTTGGTCCACATGCATTACTGTTACTTTAGAATAGTTTTACTTTAAAAAAAAAAAAAAAACAAAAACAAAAGAAAAAAATCTCAAATCGGATATGTTCAAATCCATATACATGCAAACCTTAAGATTTAAACAATATTGTTCAAATATTTAAAATATGAGCAATACTTTAAAGATACAGTCCATTAAGTTTGGTAACATCGAACTATTGTAGTTCATGTAATCTTCAATGAAGTGAGACCATGCACTATTATAAGGACATAGATCCGATACATCCTCAAAGGCATAGGTCCAACACATAGGATGTGTTGTATAGAAATTACATGTCAAATGTGATCATGCAAACGTATTCAAAGTGATTAACCTATCTCTTCTAAGAAAAACCTTACATTTCAAACTAAACCTCATAGCCTCTTGTCATGTAGGTGGCATTTTGGTCCAATTATCATTTGTTGTCAACTTTTGTCTAGCTACATTTAAACCATTTAAAAGTCTGAGTTACAATGAAAATATGAGCATATTATCATTCACGATCCTAGTGGGCCAAACATTGATATATATAACCGTTATTGGCTTTTTTAGAAGTAGTTATGCTTATCCTTATTAAGAGATCAAAATCATAACAATAGAAGATAACCCATCCCCTCCATACATCATTCAACATAACATGAAGAAAACCGAATCATAGTTTTTATCTATTACTACTAGTATTACTACTTAGCTAGCTCCTCTAATTGCATATGAAGTATAACTGTCGCACATGTGGTAAGAGATCCTCCATTTGACCCACCATAGCCATGTTCATGTCTGCCATTATGATTATAACTCGTCCCCCCAAATAACCATCACTATCATGGTGCCAACCACTATGGAATCAACCTTTATTTTCCACGATGCTTCCCTTAGACCGAGCCTCGTTGACAGTGATACTCCTCCCATTAAGGTTCTATCTATTCAACCCTTCAACAACATCTCACAATGACTATTCATTATTTAATGTACGAATTTAAAGACCTTCAATCAGCCTACCTCATAGCCACTAATGATCTTAGATTCAAGGACTTCCTCGAATGGGCTAAAGGCCCTATTGACAGAGCAGTCATTGGTGCCCTATTCCAGCCCTCTAAAAAGTACCAATATTCCACATCAGTAGATACCATCTCCGCCCACAACACAAGATAGAGATAGAGATAGAATGAAAGGTAAAAAAAGAGGGGAATGGAGACAAAAACCCTCCCTTAAGATTGTTCACATCACAGTTACCGGCTCATTCAACGGCATAATTAAGAAGTGAAATCTACCTACAACCAATGGAGCCCACTGCTCTTAGAATGGGAGAAGCCTACATGTTAGGAAACTTCTTCCATATCCCAGGCCTAACTAGTCCCATAATGGTATAAGCATTGAGAGATGGATGCATTTTAAGCCATGCTGATCAAGATCCTATCTCTACTATAAGAACAAGTTCAAAATGAGGTGTGATTGGTTTGTGTAGAAAATGATCATGGCCAATGGAGACCCTGAATATGTGTACATGTTGAGGGTTGAATATTGCATATCAGACACCAGTTATTGCCAGGATTTACAAACATAGTACTGTTTAACGGCCTGATTTAATCATGTTTGTGATGCAGGGCGTATTCATGAGCCTGGACTGGGAAAGGGTACTAAAAGCATGGATTTAACGGTCTGAAGTCACCAAGGCAAGCGACGGACCCTAGGAGACCAAGATCGACAGATTTGCACGCCAAGGATCCAAGAAAATCGAGAAATTGAAGCTCAAGTGGCCTGAAAAGTGTTCAGAATGCAAGATCATAGGGTTCCCACAATCTGATCAGTTCAAAACTCCATATGTGGCCTGAGGACTATAAATGAACCGTACACGTAAAATTTCATCCATTGGATCGCTGTGGAAGTGGCCCAACGGACAGATCAGCCCACAATTTACTGATCTGGGGCCCACCTGATCTCTGGATACACCTCATCTTCGGTCTCAATGCCTTAAATCATGTGAAGAACCAGATGGACGGAGTAGATTTCTCACAAACATCTCGGTGGGACCCATACAGGTAGTGTATGTACAAGTTATGCAGGTGCACCGGGCGCACACCAAATATCCAAAAGTCGGTCAGCAAGCGCTGACCGACTCTTCTTCTTAAATCTGGATTCCGCTCACAGCGGCGAACGTGGGTCCATCGGTTCCTCTCAGGGGGGCCCACTCCTCTTTCAAAGTATTAATTGTGACCGTCCATTGCATGCATAGGTGGGGTATTTACCTCACCAAGGTGGCCTCTTGAGACCATGTAAGATGTTGCAGAATCCTAATCGTTAAATACACGATGAACGGCGGAGTAGAAGATATTGTGGGCCACATAGAATTTGATCCAAAAACAGTGATTCCCGCCTAGTTTTTTTAGAGGAAACCAATGGACGGTGTAGATTTCTTTGTAAAATCTGATAATGACCTCCACCGATCTTCGCAGAGGCCTCTATTCCATAGGCCTTTTCGTCCGTGAAAAACGGCCGCTGTAGGCCAGTTCCGTGATCTCGATCACGGTCGGATTGATAATCCAGACCGTCCATCAGGATCCCACGGTCTCTATCATGAAAGCCTAGGTGACAGAATTTCAGAAGACAACTAATATCGGTTTTCAATCGTTCAAAAGAAAGACGAACGGCGTAAGAAGAACTCTGTGGACCACACTGTAATCAGTCAAGAACCATCCTTTCCCAACTAGTTTCTCGCCACGCTTCCAATAAACGGAGTAGATTTCTCCGTTAACTTCAATAATAGGCCCCACCAATCAATCAGCGCAAACACAGTTATGCAAAGATCAGCGCCTACGTAAGAAACTTACGCATGAAGTTTTTTTCACCCGACCATCCTACCTCTATAAAAGAAAGAAAAGAAAAGTGGGAGAGGGACTTTTGCTGGGAGAGGGACTTCTGCTGGGAGAGAGGCTTTGAACTTAAGCTTTGGATCTGGAGCAGGGAGAGAGATAGAGAGTAAAAGGTTTTTTTTTTCCTTTTTATCTTTGTTTAAGGGTTAGCCGCATCATGACCGGCTAAACCTCATAGCTGGGGCTAAGAGGTGAAGTTTGTAGCCTGATGGGAGTTTTTTTTACTTATGCTTTTTTTGTTTAAACTGAACTAATGTTGTTTTTAGTTTAATTAAAGGAATATTTTTTTGTCTTTAATGGTCTGTTGTGATCGAAATTACAATGGATCTGCAATGGCCTTAAATATCTCCTTTTTTCCTTTTGATGTATATGACGTCAGGAAGCCTTGTTGTTCACCATCGTCTCCTGGGCATGGTCGGATGATGATACCCTTCCTAACTTTCATGCATTGTTGACTGGTTGGTAATTAGTTTAATTCTATTGTTTGCTTTGCCTCCTGGGCATGGATTGATGATGGAATCCATTCTAATTCATATACTTTTCATCTCTTTAAAAACTATATTAAAAGAAGTTCAGTTTAGTTTACATGATGATGGCATAAGATCTCCCTGATCTCTACAAGTGGATCCTCTGAATCCCCAGTTTCCTTTCCTCTGAATTCATTAAGTTTAGATTAATCTCTCACCATTATTCATCAATTTACATTGGATTTAGATTACATCTTTTGCTAGTTCTATATCTAGTTAGTTTCAGATCACGTACAAGTTTCAGTCCCTGTGGATTCGACCTCGGTCTTACTGAGTTTATTACTACATCACAACCCTATACTTGGGGAGTGAACAAGTTTTTGGCGCCGTTGTCGGGGATTGACGGCTACGTTTTTCTAAAATTAATTAGTTTCAGAATTAGGTTAGGATTAGGATTTTACTAACTTTAGTTTTAGGTTTTTAATTGATTTCTAGAACTAACTTGTTTCCATGTTTTGTAGGATCCTAACATAAGTTCCTAAATTGGTAATTCCTTCCTAATTTCTCTACTTTTTCTACTTTTAAAATTAGGGTTTAAATTTTAGAAATCTTCTATTTTCTAGTATTCTCTCTATTTTTAGGAACTAGTTTATTTTTAGAAACTTTCCTCTTTTATTTCTAGAAACTAGGTTAGTTATTTCCCTCTTTAGAGATTCTTTCCTTTTTAGAAACTAACTTTTTTACTATGTAGGCTTTTAAGGTAGAAATTTCTAATTTGGTAAGTTTTCTCTCTACTTTCTATTTTTTTAGTTCTCTTTTAGTAATTTACTTTCTAGTTTAGACTTTTCTTCTTTTAGAAAATGACTTGTTTGTTTTCTTTTGCAAGTCCTTAACTTAAGGGCTTCAATTTGGTAATTTCTTTCCAACTCTCCCTCTCTTTCTTTTTAGATTTTCTTTTCCTTTCTTAGGATTAGACTTTGAATTTGATTGAGGGATATGAGTGTTTCATGCCCAAGTAGGCCCGTGACAACACTCGACGTCTCTTGACTGAAGGAGGATTGGTTGAGGGGTTGACTATCCATCGCAGGACTAGACACCACTCGAAACCCCCTGAGTTAATTGAAGTTATGGCTGAAGACCAACCTCCTCTACTTCCACCCAGGGTGGAGGATACCCAAGATGAGAATGAGGTGCATCAGGCACCCCCGCCTCGTACTTTACGAGATTATCTACAACCGGCGGGAGTGAGTACGCCCTCATGCATGATTTTTCCTGAAAACACAGGACAAATGGACATTAAGCCAGGAGTTATCCAACTCCTTCCCAAATTCCATGGAGTTGAATCAGAAAGTCCATATTTACATTTGAAAGAGTTCGATGAGATTATAGCTATATTATGTTTTCCTAATGTATCGGAGGATACAATCAGGCTGAAACTCTTTCCTTTTTCCTTAAAAGAGAAAGCTAAGACGTGGTTACATTCACTGCGTCCTAGATCCATTGGCACATGGAACGACATGTAGAGGGAATTCATAAAAAAATTCTTCCCACATTATAAAATGATTACCCTCAGAAAAGCAATCATGAACTTTGCCCAAAAGGAAGATGAAACATTCTTCCAATGTTGGGAAAGGTTCAAAGATTTGGTCAGTTCATGCCCACAATACGGATTTGAAACGTGGTGCATTACAAATTTTTTCTATGATGGACTGACATCTTCCATGCGCCAAATGGTCGAGACAATGTGTAATGGAGAGTTCATTAATAAAGATGTTGACGAGGTATGGGATTACCTCGATAGTCTTGCTGAAAAAACACAATCATGGGACTATTACCCAAAGTCGAACACCACGTCTAGGCCGACTCAATTAAAGGAGAAAGGTGGATTATATCTCTTGAAAGAAGAGGATGATCTCAAGTGTAAAGTGACTACTCTCATAAGGAAAGTTGAGGCCATGGAAGGAAAGAAGGATAAGGTTAATGAAATTGTTTGCGGCATCTGTGATTGCAACATTCATACAACTGAAAATTGTCCTACAATACCCGCCTTTCGAGGAGTGTTGAATGAACAAGCTAATGCCATAAACAACTATCAAAGACCTTTTACTGGACCTAACTCCAATACGTATAATCCTAGTTGGAAAAATCATCCAAACTTTAGTTGGAGGAATGGACAAATGGCTACCCCTCAAGGTTTCTTCAATCAAAATCCAAATCAAGTGAAACCTCAAGAGGAACCGGTTCAAAATTCCATACAAGAGCTGGCTCAAGCAATGCGGGGAATTACAGATTTTATGCAAAAGATAGATTCTCGTATGATGGTTATAGAAAAGGGGATGCTTCCTGCACAACCTCTCCCCAATCCTAAACCGCAGTACGAGATTAATGATCCCAGCTCTTCAAATCAGATGGGGCACACTAAATCCATCACCACTCTTAGGAGTGGAAAGATCATTGATAAAACTCTTCCGGTTAGGCCTGAAAAGCCTCAAGAGCCAGAAGAGGACAACAATGATGGATCCAATGATGCCCCACAAAAATTAGAACCGGAACTTCTAGAGAAGCCAGTTGCTCCGTTCCCCCAACGGTTGGTTTCACCAAAACCTCTCTCTAACTCTCAGGATATCCTAGAGGTGTTGAAACAAGTGAAAGTCAACATTCCTCTACTTGATGTCGTGAAACAGATACCTTCATATGCCAAATTCCTGAAAGACTTATGCACGACCAAACGACGACAGAGTATTCAAAAGAAGATCTTCTTGACCGAGAAAGTGAGTGACATCCTAAAGCAAGACGTGCCACAGAAATTCAAGGATCCCGGTAGCCCAACCATATCATGTGTAATCGGAGACCATCGAATTGATCATGCACTTCTTGACTTAGGAGCGAGCGTCAATCTGATTCCCTACGCGGTATACAAACAGTTAGATTTGGGTGAATTAAAACCCACCCTAACCACACTACAACTTGCTAATCGCTCTGTTCGTGTACTAAGAGGGATAATTGAGGATGTGTTGGTCCAAGTTGATAGATTTTACTACCCTGTAGATTTTATCATCCTAGACACCGAACCCATCAATAACATAAGCACTCAGATCCCCGTCATTCTTGGCCGCCCATTCCTTGCCACTTCAAATGCAATTATCAATTACAGGAATGGTGTCATGACTATGTCTTTTGGGAATATGACATTGGAGTCAAACATCTTTTTCAATAACGGCAGAAACTTAGAGGAGGATAACGATTTCCACGACATTAACATGATTGACTCTTTCGTGGAAGATACGACACCTCTAACCTTATCCTCCGACCATCTAGAGACGTGCCTGGCCCACTCCCATGATTTTGATGATGACATGATTAGGGAGACGTGCGCCTTGCTTGATACTACACCGGTACTTGAAGTTAACCGGTGGAGGCCACAATTTGAAGAATTGCCACAAACCGATGTAATGCCTCTACCGTCTAACCTTAAGCTACCGAAGCTTGACCTAAAACCTTTGCCCTCTGATTTGAAATATGCCTATTTAGGTCAAGATGAGACATACCCGGTGGTAATCTCTGCCCACATGGAGAAAGAACAGGAGAGTATGCTCATATCTACTCTCACTGAGCATAAAGGAGCCCTGGGATGGACGATAGCGGACCTCAAGGAAATCGATCCCTCGATTTGTACTCACCGCATATATCTTAAGGATAATGCAAAAACCGCTCGGCAACCACAACGTAGACTAAATCCAAACATGAAGGAAGTGGTTAAGGCCGAGGTTCTTAAACTATTGGACGTGGGTATCATATACCCTATATCTGATAGTCAATGGGTGAGTCCAACTCAAGTGGTCCCTAAGAAGTCCGGAATCACCATCGTAGCCAATGCTAATAATGAACTCGTGCCAATTAGAGTCACTACTGGTTGGAGAATGTGCATTGACTATAAGAAGTTGAATACCGTCATGAGAAAAGATCACTTTCCTTTACCATTCATTGATCAAATCCTGAAAAGGTTAGCTGGTCATTCCTATTATAGTTTCCTTGACGGGTATTCGGGCTACAACCAGATAGAGATAGCCCCTGAAGACCAGGAAAAGACCACATTTATATGTCCCTACGGCACCTTTGCCTACCGAAGGATGCCATTCGGACTATGTAATGCCCCTGCCATCTTTCAGCGATGTATGCTTAGTATCTTTTCTGATATGGTGGGGCAATATCTAGAGGTCTTCATGGACGACTTCTCTATTTATGGTCCATCTTTCAGCAAGTGCTTGGAAAGTCTTAAATGTGTGCTGAAAAGATGTGAAGAAAAGAACTTGGTACTTAATTGGGAGAAGTGACATTTCATGGTTCGGAAGGGAATTGTCCTTGGGCATATCATCTCGTCCAAGGGAATCGAGGTAGATAAAGCAAAAATCGATCTTATCTCTAACATACCTCCACTCAAGAACATCAGAGACGTGCGATCCTTCTTAGGACACGCAGAATTTTACAGGCGATTCATAAAGGACTTTAGTCTCCTCTCTCGTCCTTTATGTAATCTTATTCAAAAGGATGCTCCGTATGAGTAGACTGTGAAATGCCAGGAAGCTTTCACCAAGCTTAAGGGCACGTTAACCACTGCACCTATCATGCAGCCACCCGACTGGAGCCTTCCTTTTGAGCTTATGTGCGACGCTTCTGATTATGCTCTTGGAGCGGTTCTAGGCCAGAGAAAGGATAAGAGACCCTACGTCATCCATTACGCGAGTAGGACTCTAAATCTTGCCCAAGTGAACTACTCGACTACGGAAAAGGAACTCTTAGCTGTAGTGTTCGCCTTGGATAAATTTAGGTCCTACCTGATCGGATCTAAGATCATTATCTATACAGATCATGCGACACTGAAGTATCTTCTTTCTAAGAATGATTCTAAGCCCCGCCTGATACGATGGATTCTTCTACTCTAAGAATTTGATTTGGAAATTAAAGATAAAATGGGAGTAGAAAATGTTGTGGCTGATCACCTTTCTCACCTTAATACATCTGATCCTCTTGAGACGACCCATATCAACGACATGTTCCTTGATGAACAACTGTTCAGAGTCTCTCATTCACCTTGGTTCACTGATATTGCTAATTATCTTGCTACAGGTGCCATACCGACACAATGGACTGCGCAAGATAAGAAGAAATTCTTCACCGAGGTGCGTAACTTTTTTTGGGATGACCCTTATTTATTTAAATATTGCCCAGATTAAATCCTAAGGAGATGTGTACCAGACGATGAGCATCAGAGCATTATCTCCTTCTGTCACTCACAGGCCTGTGGTGGTCACTTTTTTACTAAAAAGACCACGCCCAAGATTCTGCAGTGTGGCTTTTACTGGCCCACTATGTTTAAGGACACTCATGAGTTTTGCAAAGCTTATGAGCGTTGTCAAAAATTGGGAGCATTGTCCCGTCGAAATATGATGCCTTTGAATCCCATCCTTATCATTGAAGCATTTGATTGCTGGGGCATCGATTTCATGGGACCATTCCCCCAATCGTTTGGAAATCTGTATATTTTGCTCGCCGTGGATTATGTCACTAAATGGGTCGAAGCGATTCCGTGTCAAACTAATGACCATCGCACGGTCATTAAATTCTTAAAAGAAAACATCCTTTCTCGATTCGGAACACCTCGAGCCATCATTAGTGATGGGGGCTCACACTTTTGTAATAAACTATTTGAGAGCTTAATGAAGAAATACGGTATCTCTCACAGGGTGAGCACCTCGTACCACCCACAGACAAGTGGGCAAGCTGAGATTTCTAATAGGAAAATTAAACACATTTTGGAGAAAACGGTTAACCCTGATCATAAGGATTGGTCAATCCGATTGACCGATGCCTTATGGGCATACCGTACTGCCTTTAAAACCCCTATTGGAATGTCTCCCTTTAGACTTGTCTATGGGAAAGCTTGTCACTTACCTGTGGAGCTGGAACATGCACTACGTGAAAAATGGGAAAAAATGACGGATTTAGAGACGGTTCTGGACCGTCTCTAAAATTGCTTGGTTTAAAGACGCTTTAGAGACGACCGTAAACCGTCTCTAAACTTTTAGACGGCCCCTGACCGTCCTTATTATTGTCTTAAAAATTTGAACGTCCACAAATCATTTGAGACGGTCGAAAACCGTCGTTAACTGCAGATAAAAGACGGCCATTAACCGTCTGGAATAAGAGACGATCCCTGACCATCTTATATGCCGGAATTCGAGATGGTCAAAGACCGTCCCTATTAGAGACGGTCATTGGCCGTCTCTTACTGGTAATTTGACTGTCAAGGACCGTCTCAATTAGAGACGGTCGTTGGCCGTCTTTTCCTGTAATTTAGGACTGTTAAAAATAGTCTGTATTAGGGACGGTTCTTAGCTGTCTCTGTTTGAGACTGTTAAGGACCGTCTCTATTAGAGACGGTCATTGACCGTCTTGTATTGGTAATCTGAGACTGTCATGGACCGTCTCAATTATAGATGGTCAACGACCGTCTTTTACTACTTTTGCAAGGTAGTAAAAAATAACCTGCATTAGGGACGGTCCTTAGCAGTCCCTATTTGAGACTGTCAATGGCCGTCTCTATTAGAGACGGTCCTTAGCCGTCTTATTGTGGTTATTTGTGACTGTCAAAGACTGTCTGCATTAGAGATGGTCTTAAACCGTCTCTAATGCTCTAGTAAAAAATTAAGAACAAAAAAAAAATTATAAATTTCGAAAAAAAAAAAGTTAAAAAGCTTAGAAAAATAACTAACAATGTTTAAGAAAAAGATTTAGATTTTGAAATAAAAATTAAGAACTTTTAATAAAGTTGATAATTTTGAAAAAAAAAAATTCGATAAGAAAATGATATTTTGAAAAAGAAAATTTTAAAAATTAAACAAAATTGTAAAAAAAGTGTCAAATTGTAAAAAAATATATTTTTAAAAAAAGAAAACTAGATTTTTTATTTTGAAAAGAAAATTTAAAAAGTTGTATAACAAAAGTGATATTTAAAAAATGATATTCTGAAAAAGAAAATTTTAAAAATTAAACAAAATTGTGAAAAAATTGACAAATTGTAAAAAAATATATATATTTTAAGAAAGAAAACTAGATTTTGTATTTTGAAAAGAAAAATTAAAAATTTATATAACAAAAATGATAATTTTAAAAAGAAAATTTAAAAAATTAAACAAAATTGTGAAAAAATTGACAATTTGTAAAAAAAATATATTTTTTAAAAAGAAAACTAGATTTGGTATTTTGACAAGAAAAATTAAAAAGTTATATAACAAAAGTGATATTGAAAAAATGATATTTTGAAAAAGAAAATTTAAAAAATTAAACAAAATTGTGAAAAAATTGACAAATTGTAATATATATATATATATATATATATATATATATATATATAATATATTAAAAAAGAAAACTAGATCTTGTATTTTGAAAAGAAAAATTAAAAAGTTATATAACAAGATTTCAATAAAAAAAATGATATTTTGAAAAAGAAAATTTAAAAAATTAAACGAAATTGTGAAAAAATTGACAAATTGTAAAAAAAAATATATTTTTTTTTAGAAAAAGAAAACTAGATTTTCTATTTTGACAACAAAAATTAAAAAGTTATATAACAAAAGTAAGATTAAAAAAATGATATTTTGAAAAAAAAATAAGAAATTAAACAAAATTGTGAAAAAATTGAAAAATGTAAATATATATATATATATTAAAAAAGAAAACTAGATTTTGTATTTTGACAAGAAAAATTGAATAAAAAAAAGGATATATACCAAATTAAATGGATGTGGCCTACAATACACAAGGTGGGATTAAAAACATGTAGACGTGAAAAGAAAAAAGAAAAAGAAGAAGAAGAAGAGTGTTAACTCGAGGTTAAAAAAAAATATACACGTTTAAGAAAGAGGAGTGCAAATCAAAGTTCCTCAATACCTTGGTAAAAAAGAAAATGGTCGAAATTCAACGGTAATATCAGATGGTTGAGATTATCCAATCATTGTGATATTAAAATAAGTGTTCTACCCAATATAATAGATGTGCCCTTCAACACAAGTGCAGACCAAAGGAGATTGAAGCATATAGATGTTTAAAAAGAATAGTACAAGTCAATGTTCTTCAGGATAGTTAAAAAGAAAATGGTCCAAATTAATCCAACGGCAATTTTAGACAGTTAAGATCATTCAATCAGTGTGACCTTTGGAGAGGTACAGGTATGCTAGGTGTTGCCAACATTAAGAATTGGTACCAAATGCATACATTAGTATAGGCCATTCTTATGTTATCATTTTTCGGCTATTAACTCGTCTCCAAAGCAATGAGATGTAAACTTGCACAGCTTAGATATAGTTTAAGCTGCTTGTTAATTAAAAAGGAATTGGAATATAGTTTAAGCCAAATGGAATCTAAAAAGAAAAAGAAAAAAAAAGAAGATGACTGACATCCATCAAATCATACCAAGTCCACCAATCAGATTTTGTATTTTGACAAGAAAAATTAAAAAGTTATAACAAAAGTGAGATTTAAAAAATGATATTTTGAAAATTAAATTTTAAAAAATTAAACAAATTTGTGAAAAAATTGACAAATTGTAAAAGAAAAAATATTTTTTTAAAAAAGAAAACTAAATTTTGTAAAAAAGAAAAATGTTAAATTTATTTATAATAAAAATGATATTTAGTTAAAAGAGTAAAAAAATATATACATTTTGAAAAAAAAAATGTTAAATTTATTTGTGAAAAATAAAATTACTAAATTATTAGGCACATCCACTAATTGAACCTTTAATCATTTTTGGACAATCTAATTAGTTCAAATTGAAGAGTAAATAACTTCAGATGTTTAAATCAAATTTCACTGAAATTGTTGGTCAATCTTGTATGCCCAATATCTTTCTCATATATATGTAGCCTGATTGAGGCGAGTAATTAGTCAAATTGAGAATTAATTAGTAAAATAGAGTGAATGAACTAGACATGTGAAATGGGCCAAATATTCTGGTTAAAATTGTGACCCAACTTATAACTGACCTTGTGAGAACTTAAGAATTGATGTTAGTAAGTTTTGTGGGCCTCATCATGATGTGTGTCAAACATCAACATCGTGGATTTGATGTGTCCCATTTATAGTTATGAGATATCTCAAAAATCATCGGTAAACGAAACTCGAGTGGGCCATACCATTTAAAACTATGTGAAGACATCGTAAAAAATATAAAAGCACTTGGTGGGGCCCACATGAGTTTTGGATGCGGTTGAAACTTGGTCTGACCCCTCATCCAAGTGGGACACACATAATGAGTGGGTTGGATATGTGAATCACATTTAGGCAGGCCCAATATATGATTATGAATGTTTTAAGGAAACCTTTCTCCACTACATTTAAGTGAATTACTCGTAACCTTTATCAAAGTAAACTCTGTGGGGTTCACCGTTATTTATTTATTTTATCCACTCCATTCATCCATGTTAACAGATAATTTGAGGTCTAAAGAACAAACAGGAAGCATATCCAAAGCTCAAGTGGACCACACCATAGGAAATAGTGTGATTGAACCTCTACCATTTAAAATTTCTTGGCGGCTATAGAAGTTTTGGATCAAGCTGATGTTTGTGTTTTCTATTCATTTATATATTTTTGATATTATGAACAACCTTTAACTGTTTTTGGACAATCTGATCAGTCCAAACATGAAAAGTAAATAACTTCAGATGTTTAAATCAAAATTCACTCAAATTGTTAATCAATCTTGTTTGCCCAATATCTTTCTCATACGAAATATGTTCGAGGCGAGTAACCGTTTTTGGATGTTGGTCGGTGCTCTATGGGTCCCACCATGATGTATGTGTTTCATCCATGCTGTCCATCCATTTTTACAAATCATATTAGGGCAAAATACTAAAAATGAAAGGGATATAAATCTCAGGTGGACCACACCACATGAAAACAATAGTGATTGGATATCCACCATTAAAACCCTCCTAAGGCTCACTGTACCTTTTATTTGACATCCTATCTGTTGATTAGGTCATATAGGCCCAGATGAAGGGAAAAAAATATCAGATAGATCCATAACTTTTTATGGCCCCCAAAAGGTTTTTAATGGTCGACACTCATTCAACACTGTTTCTTATAATGTGGTCCAGTTGAGATTGGGATATACCTCATTTTTTGTCTCATCCATAAAATAAAATGAAAAATAGATGGATGACAAGGATGAAACATGCACATACATCATGGTGGGGCCCATAGAGCACAGACCATGTGACCCATGACCGCTCGTAAGAGAGACTCACTCTCTGTCCTCTCTCACTCTCTCTCTCTCTCTCTCTCTCTCTCTCTCAGATGGATGACGTGGACATCATGGACCATACCATAGGAACACATTAGGAATAATGATTTCCACCGTTGAAATCTTCCTATGGCCTACAATGATTTTTATTTGTCATCCAACCTGTTCAATAGATCACAAATACATGGATGAAGGGAAAACTAAAGTATCAACTTGATCCAAAACTTCGGTGGCCTTACAAATTATTTTAATGGTAGACGTTTAGTTTATACTATTTCTTATGATGTTGTCCACTTCAGATTTTTTTAGGCTTCATTTTTGAACTTATGTAATAAAATTATATGTGAAAATGGATAGATGGAGTGGATAAAATAAATAAATTATGGTGGCCCCCATAGGATTTACTCTGTACGGTTGAGAACGGATTGACTACTCCCCTGACACTAACCAATGACTAGTGTTCAGTGCTCTATGGCTCCCACCACGATGTATGTGTTTCATCCATGCTGTCCATATATTTTTACAGATAATTTTACATTATGAGACCAAAAATGAGATATATGCAAATCTCAAGTGGACCACATTACAGGAAATGTGTTGAATGAGCGTCGACCATTAAAAATATGATCAATAGGCATAAAAGTTTTGGATCAAGTTTATTTTTATTTTTTCCCTTCATCTGGTCCTGGATGACCAAATCAACAGATTTGATGTCAAATAAACAGTACAGTGGGCCTTAGGAGGATTTTAATGGTGGATATCCAATCACTATTGTTCTCATGTGGTGTGGACCACCTGAGATTTATTTCCCTTTAATTTTCAGCATAGAGCCTAATATGATTTGTAAAAATGGATGGATGGCATGGATGAAAATCATACATCATGGTGGGGTCCACAGAGCACCGTCCAATCTCGCCCAAATTTGGGCGCGCGCGGCTCTTTTGAGCGCGCGCCCACATTCCCTCGTCTCTCTCTCTCTGTCTCTCTGTCTCTCTCTCTCACCCCTGCCCTCCCTCGGCGAGGGCTCTCTCTCTCTCCCTTCCTCGCCGCCCTCCCTTCCTCACCGCCCTCTCTCACTCACGCGCATCCTCTCTCTCTCTCAGTCCGCTCTCCACCACGCCCTCTCTCTCTCTCAGTCCGCTCTCCACCGCGCCCTCTCTCTGTTTCTGTCTCTCTCGGTGCTCTCTCTCTCGTACATCCACATGAGGTATCTCTCTCTCTCTCTCAATCTCAAGACCGATTGAAACGATTTGGTGATTTAGGGATTTGGGGATTTAGGGATTTAGGGATTGGGGATTTAGGGATTTTGGGATATGGGGATTTAGGAATTTTGAGATTAAGGTGGGCCCTACTGAGTTTACTCAGTACAATAAGAGCGTACTGAGTAACTCAGTATGCAATCCGATTTCGTCTGCAGCATCACCATGATCTATGGCCCCACCATGATGTATATATTTTATCCATGCCATTCATCCATTTTTATAGATCATTTTAGGGCTTTATCCCAGAAATTAGAGCTGGTGCTTTTGATCAGTTGAAGCAGAATGCAACTAAGGGCCTGTTTAGATGCTTGTAACTTTTCTAAAATGTAAGTAAGTTACAGGTGACTTAGTTATAGTTGGCGTTTGGGGGAGGAAAGTCACCTGTTTGGGGTGAGAGGATTTTAATACACCAAAAAAAAAAAAAAATAGTTGCCAGCAATTTTATGTGCATAGATGGTTCTCCTGCACAATAGGAAAAAGACTAAAGGATTTTTTGAATGTAAATTCTAAGGACCTGTTTGGGTTCCACTTTAAAATGAATTCATATCTTTTTAGTCGATCTCTAATTCATATCTTATAATTACATGAACTTGGATTACACTCTAAAATTCAGTTTATGTAATTCACATTTCGGATCTGACATTAATAGAGATGCAGAACTTGTACAAGCACTTCTGCAGAAATTTGTCTGATATGTGCTCATGCATAGTATCTTTGAGCTGACTGTTCCAAGATTGTATTCCTCCTGCCTGTTCTTGGCAATGCTGGGAGCAATACATTGAAATCATACATGATCAACAGGGTATACTATTTGCTGGAAATTCATTGAAGCGGAAGTGGCAGTGAGTTTCGCGACATTGTTTCAATGCAATCTGCAAAACACTGTAACAAGAAGCATACACAGATTTAGTGTACTAGGTCTTAACCAATCAGACATTTTGAGAACTGTACAATGTTTGTTTTGTTATTCATCCCTTAAGAATGAAATAAAAATACATATAAAATCTTATTGGGTGCAAAGAGAAAAACAAGGCCCATTGGACCAGTGATGCAATCAGCTGATGTAGCATGCCACATTAGCATGTACTTCCTACATTGCTTTTTCTTTACCACTATTTCCAAGGATTTTGTTGTAGGAAATGAGGATTTGCAAATGATATTGATTTTCTGCTGTTGTATACTCGTTCCTTGCTCATTCTATTGCCTTGGTTAAGGAAATGAGTACAGATTTTGCTGATTGGTTTCACTTGTGTTAATATCTTGATTGATTTTGGTTAAAAAATGAACTGTGTTTCTCTTAATACGCTGTTTTTCTTGTTAGTTATTCATGTTTTCCCTGATATGATTGGATTTTGTTGTAAGCAAGGAGATTTGAGCTGTTTTTAGTCCCCATGAAGAACAGCTGAATCAAACTGTAGAATCTTGAATTAGCTCTTCTTCTTCTTCTTCTTCTCTTTTTTCTAATCAGCAATGAAAATTTCATTTCTCAAAAAGAAAGAAAAAGGAGGTACCTATCCATTGAGGCAACTGATAGGACAGCAGAAATGGATCGAACATGACCAGTCATAGCATTGTTTACAATACAACCTTCCACCACAATACTGAAAAGAATGGGAAAGAGGATCTCATTTCCTCAGACCCCTAGAATTATCGAATGTTCAGTCAAATGTTTAAATGGACCTGAGATCTCATTGCTTTTTAGAGGCATTGGGTAGATTTTGGTATAAAACAGTCACCAAACTCATCAGTGTACATGTTCATTTAATGTGGACTGGGCAATTTTTGACACCATCAATTGCTTTATCACTCTACCTGATGATTTGACCCACTTGATCACCAAACATCAGGCACCCCTGATGGTTTTCTCAGATGACCTAGACATGTGACTGTGCGTTGCCTTCGCAAAGCTCTGTAAATACAAGAAAAATTGCATGGCTATCTGCATTCTTACAAAGTGCTCTGTAAATACAAGAAAAAAAAATTGCATGGTTGTCCTGTTCAAGATGCTATTTTCTGGATACATACAAATGTGATGCAATCAGCAGTTGCAGGATTTTTCTTGACATCACAGTGTGACTTTTTCTTCCTTCATCAAACTGATTTGAATCCGATTGGTTCATGGAGATCCTGGTCAAGTGTCTTTATTTTCAAGTTCTTTAGCTTTACTGTACATTCTGTCTGGAACACTGTTAGGAACTGAAAAAAAAAGGCCCTTGTTTGCTTTAAATGAAATGTTTAACCCGGCCTGGATCCCAAGAAAAATAGCTGGAAAGTTATGGGGATCTTTGAGAGCTACTGTGCTTGCATGTTGTACATGTGAAGCTACAATTCTCTTGATCCTTTGATGTTTGATTTTTTAGGGATCCAAGTGTTGCGGTTGTGCATAGAGGTCTATTTTTTTTCATTATATAGCTTTGTATTGAGGGGTTAGTTAGGGCCATCCCCTATCTAGGTGTATCTATTTTGTTTCATGAAATATACACAGCAGTGGCAGTGTGGTATTATTATTTATTATCATGACTCCCTTATAAAAATTGAATGTGATTTTTTTTTTCGGTGCTGATGCCTCAAAAATTTTGAATCATAGGTATGAGTTCAAAAGCAACCATGGAGAATGGGTCATCACAGTGAAACCTGATTTAGGTCCTGGAATATCTGAACGAGTTCCAAATTTGTACATTAGTTCCAAATTTGTTAATGCTGCCAGTGCTGCTTGTCTTTTGGTCAGATAAAATATGTTTATGTCTACATAACAGTGCTTGTTTCATTCTGTGCTTTCCCTAACATTTTCACATAAAAAGTCATTTGTGCTGTATCCACGGCTACATGGAGTCAGACCCTGTAAAAATTGCAGCAGAAGGTGTAGAACGGTTTAAGAAGGAAAATTGTGATCTGATAATTGTAGACACAAGTGGACACCACAAACAGGAAGCGGCACTGTTTGAAGAAATGCACCAAGTGTCTGAAGCAACGGTATTCATTTCTTATTCTAAAGGTTTATCACTCTTATTCATTTATGTTGGTTGCCAACATGCTATCTATATCACATTAAGTTCCTTGATGTTGTAGAAACCAGATCTTGTTATATTCGTTATGGATAGCAGTATTGGCTAAGCAGCATTTGACCAAGCTCAAGGTTTTAAACAAAGTGCCGCGGTTGGTGCTAAGATTGTTACTAAAATGGATGGCCATGCAAAAGGAGGCGGTGCACTTAGCGCGTTAAGTGTTGTTTTGAAATCCACTACACATATGGGCCCCACATTGATGCATGCGTTTATCCCTAAGGTACTAGATAGTCTTCTACTTGCAGTACTGGCACTAAAAGACACCAAAGTACACAAACAAGGTAAGAAAGACAGGGCAATACTTGAACAGAAATAGGTAGCTTTGTTAATACAGATGAGTAAATAGAAAGTACGTATAGTGAGTAAGGGGCTTGGAATTGTTAGGCAGGAATGGTCCATTAGGTAAGAGTGTCACTTAGTGAGCACACCTCTCCATGTATCAACATGGGTATATGCATCAGATTAGATGTGTTGATGCATTGAAATGGATGATCAATCTTAATGGGACAATCATTCTCCTTATTAGTGTCTCAAGATTTACCGGCAAGCTTTGTAGGCCATGCAGTTGCACAAATTGCCTAACTTGGTAGACATGATTAATGTGTCAGTTATGCATTGATGTGTATTGTGTTTATGTTGTAAGTTAAAGTTGTAACAAACTTATGGTATGCATTGATGTGTATTGTGTTTATGTTGTAAGTTAAAGTTATAACAAATTTATGGTATGTAAGCCATGCAGTTACAACTTTTTTCTCCTTTGAATTGTAACAAACTGTATTGGTTGCATATTTTTCTATCATATAGGTTGTGGCTATCAAAGATATAATATCCCCTCCTTATAGGGAAACATTTAATGATGTGTACAGATAAATTCATTTTTTCTTATTCCTTATATTATTTCCCAGTTATATTCCAAATGTATCGGTTGCATTTTTCTCTGTTATATAGGTTGTGGCTATTAAAGATATAATATCACCTCCTTATAGGGAAACATTTAATGATGTGTACAGGTAAATTCATTTTTTCTTATTTCTTATATTGTTTCCCAGTTATATTTGTGTTGGTTTCAGAGTACAGGTAGCAATAGAAAGTGTTGGTCGATTGTGGCTTATAGACAAAGGGATGAGTAACTAACAATACGAATATGGGAGGCCTTCCCCAGGTATCCAGATGCTTTTAGATATAATTATGTTGTTTTTAAATGTATTAGCTCGAAATTGATGGAGCAAACCCAGATGTGCGTCGGAGCTATCCGGATGTTGAGCGGGGGTCCCTAGAAGGTGGGAACCACCATTATGACCATGATGAAGTTGTCCATTTCCTATGGACAGCATTGGAGGGGCCTGGCCATTTGGACATGCCGTGTTTATGTACTTGATCGAAATTAATGGAGCATACCCGGATGTGCGTCGGAGCTATTCGGAAGAGCGGGGTTCCCTGGAAAGAGGGAACCGCTATTATGACCATGATGAAGCTGTCCATTTTTTATGGACAGCATTGGAAGGGCCTGGCTATTTGCGCCGGATGGCCGTGTTTATATCTGTATTTGCAGGGACCATACCCTTAACCTAAACTAAAACCTATGACCTAAAACCTTAACTTATAACCTAAACCTCAACCTAAACCTAAACCTAAAACCTAAATGTATTCTCAAATCCCTAAACCTAAACCTACACTTAATCATAATCTTAACTTCCTAACCTAAACCTAACCTAAACTTGAAAACCCAAACATAAACCCAATCCCGAACCCGAACCTAAACCTTAACCTTAACCTATTCTCAATTCCCTAAACTTATATCTTATAACCTAAACCTAAACCTAAACCTAAACCTTAACCTATACCTATAACCTAAACCTAAACCTTAACCTAAACCTATAACCTTAACCTAAAACTTAAACCTATAACCTAAACCTAAATCAAAACATATAACCAAAACCAAAACCAAAACCAAAACCTATATCCTAAACCCAAACGCATTCTCAAATCCTATAACCCATAATCTAAACCTAAACCTAAACCTAAACCTATAACCTATAACCAAAACCAAAACCTATAACCTAAACCAAAGCCAAAACCTATAGCCTAAACCCGAACCCATTCTCAAATCCAAAAACCTATAACCTAAACCGTTAACCTATAACCTAAATCAAAACCTATAACCTAAACCAAACCTAAACCTAAAACCAAAACCTAAAACCTAAACCTATAATCTGTAACCTAAATCAAAACATATAATCAAAACCAAATCCCAAAACCCAAACCTAAACCTAAACCTAAACCTAAACCTAAAACCTAAACCTAAACCTATAACCTAAAGTCAAATCCCTAAACCTAAACCTAAACCTAATCCTATAACCTAAACTCAAATCCCTAAACCTTAACTTATAACCTAACCTAAACTTATACTTATAACCTAAAACTATTCTCAAATCCCAAAACCTATAACCTAAACCTAACCTTTCCCTAAACCTATAACCTAAACTCAATTCCCTAAACCTAAACCTAGACCTAAACCTAAACCTATAGCCTAAACTCAAATCTCTAAACCTTAACCTATAACCTAACCTAAACCTATACTTATAACTTAAAACTATTCCCAAATCCCAAAACCTATAACCTAAACCTAAGCTTTTCCTAAACCTATAAGCTAAACTCAATTCCCTAAAGCTAAACCTACACCTAATCCTAATCTCAACTCCCTAACCTAAACCTAAACATAAACTTGAAAACTCAAACTTAAACCCAATCCCGAACCTGAACCCGATTTCCTAAACCTAAACCATAACCCATTCTCAAATCCAAAAACCTATAACCTAAACCAAAACCAAAACCAAAACTTATAACCTAAACCCGAACCCATTCTCAAATCTCAAAACTTATAACCTAAACCAAAACCAAAACCTATAACCTAAACCCAAACCCATTCTCAAATCCCAAAACCTATAACCTAAATATAAACCTTAACCTAAACCTATAACCTATAACCAAAACCTATAACCTAAACCCGAACCCATTCTCAAATCCCAAAACCTATAACCTAAACCTAAACCTATAACCTATAACATAAATCAAAACCTAAACCTAAACCTAAAACCTAAACCTATAACCTAAACCAAAACCTATTGACTTTCTCTAAACCTTAACCTAAACCTATAACCTATAAACTAAATCAAAACCAAAACCAAACCTAAACCTAAAACTAAACCTAAACCTATAACCTATAACCTAAACCTAAACCTAAAACCTAATGTATTCTCAAATCTCTAAACCTAAACCTGCACCTAATCCTAATCTCAACTCCCTAACCTAAACTTAAACCTAAACTTGAAAACCCAAACCTAAACCCGATCCTGAACCCGAACCTGATTTCCTAAACCTAAACCTTAACCTATAACCTAACCTAAACCTATACTTATAACCTAAACCTATTCCCAAATCCCAAAACCTATAACTATAACTTAAACCTTAACCAAAAACCTATAACCTAACCTAAACCTAAACATATAACCTAAACCTAAACCTAAACCTATTACCTTAACCTTAACATATAACTTTAACCAAAACCTATAACCTAAACCTATTCTCAAATCCCGAACCCGATTTTCTAAACCTAAACCTTAACCTATTCTCAATTCGCTAAACCTATAGCTTATAACCTAAACCGAAACCTAAACCTATACCTTAACCTAAACCTCTAACCTAAAACCTAAACATAAACCTAAAACATAAATGTATTCTCAAATCCCTAAAGCTAAACCTACACCTAATCCTAATCTCAACTCCCTAACCTAAACCTAAACCTAAACTTGAAAACCCAAAGCTAAACCTGATCCTGAACCCGAACTTGATTTCCTAAACCTAAACCTCAACCTATTCTCAATTCCCTAAACCTTAACCTATAACCTAACCTAAACCTAAATCTATAACCTAAACCGAAACCTATAACCTAAGTGTATACTCAAATCCTTAAACCTAAACCTACACCTAATCCTAATCTCAACTCCTTAACCTAAACCTAAACCCGATCCCGAACCCGATCTCAATTTCCTAAACCTAAACATTAACCTATTCTCAATTCCCTAAACCTATATCTTATAACCTAAACCTAAACCATAACCTAAACCTAAACCGATAACCTATAACCTTAACCTAAACCTAAACTTAAACCTGTAACCTATAACCTAAACCTAAACCTAAAACTTAAATGTATTCTCAAATCCTTAAACCTAAACCTACACCTAATCCTAATCTCAACTCCTTAACCTAAACTTAAACCTAAATTTGAAAATCCAAGCCTAAACTCGATCCCGAACTTGAACCCGATTTCCTAAACCTAAACATTAACCTATTCTCAATTCCCTGAACCTATATCTTATAACTTATACCTAAACCTAAACCTTAACCTAAACCTATAACCTATAACCTTGACCTAAACCTAAACCTAAACCTGTAACCTATAACCTAAACCTAAACCTAAAACCTAAATGTATTCTCAAATCCATAAACCTAAACCTACACCTAATCCTAATCTCAACTCCCTAACCTAAACCCAAACCTAAACTTGAAAACCAAAACCTAAACCCGATCCCGAACCCGAACCCGATTTCCTAAACCTAAACCTTAACCTGTTCTTAATTCCCTAAACCTATAGCTTATAACCTAAACCGAAACCTAAACCTAAACCTAAACCTAAACCTAAACTTATAACCTATAACCTAAACATAAACCTAAAACCTAAATGTATTCTCAAATTCCTAAACCTAAACCTACACCTAATCCTAATCTCAACTTCCTAACTTAAACCCGATCTGAACCCGAACCCGATTTCCTAAACCTAAACCTTAACCTATAACCTAACCTATACCTAAATCTATAACCTAAACCTAAACCTAAAACCTAAGTGTATTCTCAAATCCTCAAACCTAAACCTACACCTAGTCCTAATCTCAACTCCCTAACCTAAACCTAAACCTAAACTTGAAAACCCAAACCTAAACTCGATCCCGAACCCGAACTCGATTTTCTAAACCTAAACATTAACCTATTCTCAATTCCCTAAACCTATATCTTATAACTTAAACCTAAACTTAAACCTAAACCTATAACCTATAACTTTAACCTAAACCTGTAACTTATAACCTAAACCTAAATCTAAAACCTAAATGTATTCTCAAATCTTTAAACCTAAACCTACACCTAATCCTAATCTCAACTCCCTAACGTAAACCTAAACTTAAACTTGAAAACCCAAACCTAAACCCGATCCCGAACCCGAACCCGATTTCCTAAACTTAAACCTTAACCTTTTCTCAATTCCCTAACCTATATCTTATAACCTAAACCTAAGCCTAAACCTAAACCTTAACCTAAACCTAAACCTGTAACCTATAACCTAAACCTAAACCTATAACCTAAATGTATTCTGAAATCCCTAAACCTAAACCTACACCTAATCCTAATCTTAACTCCCTAACCTAAACCTAAACCTAAACTTGAAAACCAAAACCTAAACCCGATCCCGAACCCCAACCCGATTTCCTAAACCTAAACCTTAACCTATTCTCAATTCCCTAAACCTATAGCTTATAACCTTAACCTAAACCTTAGCCTAAACCTAAACCTAAACCTAAACCTGTAACCTAAACCTAAAACCTAAAGGTATTCTCAAATCCCTAAACCTAAACCTACACCTAATCCTAATCTCAACTCCCGAACCTAAACATAAACCCGATCCCGAACCCGAACCCGAACCCAATTTCCTAAACCTAAACCTTAACCTATTCTCAATTCCCTAAACCTATTGCTTATAACTTAAACCGAAACCTAAACCTATACCTTAACCTAAACTTAAACCTAAACCTATAATATATAACTTAAACATAAACCTAAAACTTAAATATATTATCAAATCTCTAAACCTAAACCTACACATAATCCTAATCTTAACTTCCTAACCTAAACCTATACCTAAACTTGAAAACCCAAACCTAAACCAGATCCCGAACCCGATTTCTTAAATGTAAACCTAAATGTATTCTCAAATCCCTAAACCTAAACCAACACCTAATCCTAATCTCAACTCCCTAACCTAAACCTAAACTTAAACTTGAAAACCCAAACCAAAACCTGAACCCGAACCCGATTTCCTAAACCTAAACCTTAACCTATTCTCAATTCCCTAAACCTATTGCTTATAACTTAAACCGAAACCTAAACCTATACCTTAACCTAAACTTAAACCTAAACCTATAATATATAACTTAAACATAAACCTAAAACTTAAATATATTATCAAATCTCTAAACCTAAACCTACACATAATCCTAATCTTAACTTCCTAACCTAAACCTATACCTAAACTTGAAAACCCAAACCTAAACCAGATCCCGAACCCGATTTCTTAAATGTAAACCTAAATGTATTCTCAAATCCCTAAACCTAAACCAACACCTAATCCTAATCTCAACTCCCTAACCTAAACCTAAACTTAAACTTGAAAACCCAAACCAAAACCTGAACCCGAACCCGATTTCCTAATCCTAAACCTTAACCTATTCTCAATTCCTTAAACCTATAGCTTATAACCTAAACCTAAACCTAAACCTAAAACCTTAACCTAAACCTAAACCTAAACCTAAACCTGTAACCTATAACCTAAACCTAAACCTAAAACCTAAATGTATTCTCAAATCCCTAAACCTAAACCTACACCTAATTCTAATCTCAACTCCTTAACCTAAACCTAAACTTGAAAACCCAAACCTAAACCCGATCTCGAACCCGAACCCGATTTCCTAAACCTAAACCTTAACCTATTCTCAATTCCCTACACCTATAGCTTATATAACCTATACCTAAACCTAAACCTAAACCTAAACCTAAACCTAAAACCTAATATATTCTCAAATCCCTAAACCTAAACCTACACCTAATCCTAATCTCAACTCCCTAACCTAAACCTAAACCTGAACTTGAAAATCCAAACCTAAACCCAATCCCGAACCCGAACCCGATTTCCTAAACCTAAACCTTAAGCTATTCTCAATTCCATAAACCTATAGCTTATAACCTAAACCTAAACCTAAACCTAAACTTAAACTTTAATCTAAACCAATAACCTATAACCTAAACTTAAACCTAAAGCTAAAACCTAAATGTATTCTCAAATCCCTAAACCTAAACCTACACCTAATCATAATCTCAACTCCTTAACCTAAACCTAAACTTAAACTTGAAAACCCAAACCTAAACCCGATCCCGAACCCGTACCCAATTTCCTAAACCTAAATATTAACATATTCTCAATTCCCTAAACCTATAGCTTATGATCTAAACCTAAAGCTTAACCTAAACCTAAACCTAAACCTAAAACCTATAACCTAAACCTAAACCTAAAACCTAAATGTATTCTCAAATCCCTAAACCTAAACCTACACCTAATCCTAATCTCAACTCCCTAACCTAAATCTAAACCTAAACTTGAAAACCCAAACCTAAACCCGATCCCGAACCCGAACCCGATTTCCTATACCTAAACCTTAACCTGTAACCTAACCTAAACCTAAACCTATAACCTAAACCTGTAACTTAAACATAAGTCTAAAACCTAAACCTAAAATCGAAATGTATTCTCAAATCCCTAAACCTAAACCTACACCTAATCCTAATCTCAACTCCCTAACCTAAACCTAAACCTAAACTTGAAAACCCAAACCTAAACCAGATCCCGAACCCGAACCCGATTTCCTAAACCTAAACCTTAACCTATAACCTAACATAAACCTAAACCTATTACCTGCACTTATAACCTAAACATAAGCCTAAAACCTAAACCTAAACCTAAAATCGAAATGTATTCTCAAATCCTTGAACCTAAACCTACACCTAATCCTAATCTCAACTCCCTAACCTAAACTTAAACCTAAACTTGATAACCCAAACCTAAACCTGATCCCGAACTCGGACCCGATTTCCTAAACCTAAACCTTAACCTTAACCTATTCTCAATTCTCTAAAGCTATAACCTATAACTAAAACCTAAACCTTAACTTAAACCTATAACCTAAGCCTAAACCTTAACCTAACCTAAACCTAAACCAAAACCTATAACCTAAACCTTAACCTATAACCTATAACCTAAACTTATAACCTATAACCTAAAACCTAATCCTAAACCTAAACCTAAACCTATGTTAATGATCAGTTTTATTTTTAAAAAGTGCTCACTTTTTTGGAAGAAGTTTATGCAATTTTTCATGATTCTGAATTATAATGTTTTGTTGGTTTAATATTTTTTTTTCAGGTAAAAGACACAAAAGAAAATTGTTGCTGATTTTTTTCTTTTTTTATTTATGATGTTAAACCTATATGTATTTATGTGTGGATGAATGTAATGTGGATAAGATTGCTTGTGTTTGGATGGATGTAGTTTATGTTTGGATGAATGTAGTTTATGTTGGATTTACGTAGTTTGGGTTGTTTAGATGGATGTGAATGTGAATATGATGAAATATATTATATAACAGGTGTATATCAGGAAGAATACGATGAAATATATTGTAACAAGTGTATATTGACCCTCTTATAAAGGACGGTCTATGGCCGTCCTTTTAAAGGACGGTCCATGGCCGTCCTTTAAAGGCCCATAAGAGACGATCCATGATAGTCCTTTTTAAGGACGGCCCATGACCGTCCTTTAAAAGGACGGTCTATGGCAGTCCTTTGAAGGCTTATTAGACACGGTCTACGATAATCTTTTTTAAGGATGGTCCATGACCGTCCTTTTAAAGGACGGTCGATGGCCGTCCTTTAAAGGCCTATAAGAGACGGTCCAAGACCGTCCTTTTTAAGGACGGTTCACGACCGTCCTTTTTTAGGATGGTCCATGACCGTCTTTTTTTCGTCAATAAAAATGACGGTTTTCGACCGTCCTTTAAGTAATACGACACGTCAAAATTTAACGGCCCTTGTGACGGTCCATGACCGTCCTTTTTGGTCATTTGAGACGGTTTTGGACCGTCCTTTTTTCATAGTTTTGGCATAGTGATAAAGCGTACTGGGCGATCAAAAATCTTAATTTCAATTTGGACAACGCTGGCTCGCTACGCAAACTTCAATTGAATGAACTTGAGGAAATCCGGAATGATGTGTACGATAATTCGAGAATTTACAAGGACAAGATGAAAGCATTTCATGGCCAACACATTTTGTGAAAATCATTCACGCCTGGTCAGAAGGTCCTTTTGTACAATTCTCGATTACATCTCTTTCCAGGTAAGCTTCGATCTCGTTGGACAGGCCCTTATATTCTTGTTACTATTTTTCCTCATGGGGCTATTAAGATAAGAGATCCCGACAATGGCAAGGAGTTTAAAGTCAATGGACATCGATTGAAACCATTTGTCGAGAAATTTAATTCAGAGGACATGTCCATGACCCTGACTGCTCCTGTTTACCAGGATTGATCTCCTAGTCTGATGGAGGTATAGGTAGGTTTATCGCTTTCATAGGACTAGGGTAGTTGCTTTATTTATCTGGCTAAAGACTGTAAACTTAGTGCTCCTGGGAGGCAACCCAGCTCTTCATTTCATTTCTATCATTAGTTAGTTCAATGTTTGTGGGTAACATTACTGCAAACCCTCACGAGACTACAACTCGTCCACTAGGGCAACCTAGGGGTTTAAAGGCTTGTTGCATATGCTAAATGCAATCGAGAGCACCTACAAAAGTGGTATAGGTAGGATTTTATTTTTTGTTATTTTTATGTTGCCTTCTTTTTCGTGCTGACCGACACCCATGCTGCGATCTCTTGGAAAGTGTCTCTCGATTCATCATCCAGGTACTATCTTTCCATCACTTCATATTTACTTTTCGTTGTCCCAAGTGCATTGCACGCTCATATCTTTTACATTGAGGACAATGTAGATTATAGGTTGGGGGTGGGAGATTAGGTGACCTAATCAGCATTTTCTTGGTCTTGAACAAAAATTGTGAAATTTTTTAATTTTTCTGGACTTTCTTGTGAATTCGAAGGGACTTTGACAGCAATCTAGGACACTTGGAATTTCAAGATACATGATGTTGGAAATCTAAGACACCTAGATTCAGTATCTATTGGATTGCATAATTAAGCTTGAACTGTTAATCCAGAATTAGAAGTTGTACACATTGATTGAGTTATGATCTCACATGTCACATCTCGCTTTCACATTAAGGTTTCAGTTTGATATTGAAGGATTTTCTTGGTACTCACTAAGCATGAAAGGAACCGGCCTGACAAAATTGAAAGGATTGGGTGAATAATCTTCACCATAGGTTTGCTCCCTATAGGTGAAGGTTCAATTTCCCAAAGTAGCAGGCGGAAAGGGGTGGGCAATGGTCTTCATCATAGGTTTGCTCCCTATAGGTGAAGATTTGATTCCTCCCCTTGGCGGTATTTTAATGAATATATATATATATATATATATATATATATATATATATATATATATATATCAAAGGTCGATTAATGAAAAGATGATCCGTGAGGAAAGTTTGAGTTACTATGAATTATCTTAGTGTTTACCGATAATATCATGAAATTAAGAAGTGAACCTTAATGATAAGCCGAGACTACACGATACACCCATGGAACTCAATATTTAGAATCATGCTAATTAATGGATTAATATTTGAGCTTAATTATGAAGTTTACCGTGAGCTTGATTTCAGGAGAAAGTAATGCCAACATTCATGAATCTTAGAATTCGAGTATCTGAATTGTTTTTCATAAATCTCTTGAGTTTGTAGAAATTATCCTGTAATTCTCAATTTATTTTTCGCTTACCTTGCTCGGGACTAGCAAGATGCTGGTTGGGGGTTGTGTTGAGGGTCGAATATTGCATATCAGACCCCAGTTATTGCCAGGATTTACAAACATAGTACTGTTTAACGGCCTGATTTAATCATGTTTGTGATGCAGGGCGTATTCACGAGCCTGGACTGGGAAATGGTACTAAAAGCATGGATTTAACGGTCTGAAGTCACCAAGGCAAGCGATGGACCCTAGGAGACCTAGATCGACAGATTTGCATGCCAAGGATCCAAGAAAATCGAGAAATTGAAGCTCAAGTGGCCTGAAAAGTGTCCAGAATGCAAGATCATAGGGTTCCCACCATCTGATCAGTTCGAAACTCCATACGTAGCCTGAGGACCATAAATGAACCGTACATGTAAAATTTCATCCATTGGATCGCTGTGGAAGTGGCCCAACGAACAGATCAGCCCACAATTTACTAATCTGGGGCCCACCTGATCTCTGGATACACCTCATCTTCGGTCTCAACGCCTTAAATCATGTGAAGAACCAGATGGACGGAGTAAATTTCTCACAAACATCTCTGTGGGACCCATACAGGTAGTGCATGTACAAGTTATGCAGGTGCACCGGGCGCATACCAAATATCCAAAAGTCGGTCAGCAAGCGCTGACCGACTCTTCTTCTCAAATCTGGATTTCGCTCACAGCGGCGAACGTGGGTCCGCCGGTTCCTCTCAGTGGGGCCCACTCCTCTTCTAAAGTATCAATCCAGACCGTCCATTGTGTGCATAGGTAGGGTATTTACCTCACCAAGGTGGCCTCTTGAGACCATGTAAGATGTTGTAGAATCTTAACCGTTAAATGCACGATGAATGGTGGAGTAGAAGATATTGTGGGCCACATAGAATTTGATCCAAAAACAGTGATTCCCACCTGGTTTTTCGAGAGGAAACCAATGGACGGTGTAGATTTCTTTGTAAAATTTGATAATGACCTCCACCGATCTTCGCAAAGGCCTCTATTCTGCAGGCCTTTTCGTCCGTGAAAAACGACCACTGTAGGCCAGTTCTGTGATCTCGATCACGGTCGGATTGATAATCCAGACCGTCCATCAGGATCCCGCGGTCTTTATCATGAAAGCCTAGGTGACAGAATTTCAGAAGACAACGAATATCGGTTTTCAACCGTTCAAAAGGAAGACGAACTGCGCAAGAAGAACTCTGTGGACCACACTATAATCAGTCAAGAACCATCCTTTCCCGACTAGTTTCTCGCCACGCTTCCAATGAACGGAGTAGATTTCTCTGTTAACTTCAATAATAGGCCCCACCAATCAATCAGCGCAAACACAGTTACGTAAAGATCAGCGCCTGCATACGAAACTTACGCATGAAGTTTTTTTCACCCGACCATCCTATCTCTATAAAAGAAAGAAAAGAAAAGTGGGAGAGGGACTTTTGCTGGGAGAGGGACTTCTACTGGGAGAGAGGCTTTGGACTTGAGCTTTGGATCTGGAGCAGGGAGAGAGATAGAGAGTAAAAGGTTTTTTCTTTCCTTTTTATCTTTGTTTAAGGGTTAGCCGCATCATGACGGGCTAAACCTCTTAGCTGGGGCTAAGAGGTGAAGCTTGTAGCCTGATGGGAGTTTTTTTACTTATGTTTTTTTTGTTTAAACTGAACTAATGTTGTTTTTAGTTTAATTAAAGGAATGTTTTTTTTTTGTCTTTAATGGTCTGTTGTGACTAAAATTACAATGGATCTGTAATGGCCTTAAATATCTCCTTTTCCCTTTTGATGTATATGGCGTCAGGAAGCCCTGTTGTTCACCATCGTCTCCTGGGCATGGTCGGATGATGATACCCTTTCTAACTTTTATGCATTGTTGACTGGTTGGTAATTAGTTTAATTCTGTTGTTTGCTTTGCCTCCTAGGCATGGATTGATGATGGAATCCATTCTAATTCATATACTTTTCATCTCTTTAAAAACTATATTAAAAGAAGTTCAGTTTAGTTTACATGATGATGGCATAAGATCTCCCTGATCTCTACAAGTGGATCCTCTGAATCCCCAATTTCCCTTCCTCTGAATTCATTAAGTTTAGATTAATTTCTCACCATTATTCATCAATTTACATTGGATTTAGATTACATCTTTTGCTAGTTCTATATCTAGTTAGTTTCAGATCACGTACAAGTTTCAGTCCCTGTGGATTCGACCTCGGTCTTACCGAGTTTATTACTACATCACAACCCTATACTTGGGGAGTGAATAGTACACCTTATACTAAGTCCTTCAATGGATTGAGGGATGAAAATGAATTGAATAACTTCTTATAAGAAATGTGGTACTTGGAAGCTATTTTGTTGGAGGATTAAATGGTAAAAGTGTGGAATGAAACAATGCACTTCACTGATGTAATGACCTTATGGTGGAGTACGCATCATACAGACATCATGCAAGTCACTTACATGATCAACACTTAGAAGGTGATTCAATGTCATCTTGGGCATAGATTTCTTATACAAGACAAAGGTGATTCCAATGTCCCACTTTGGGGCGGTGAGTATCATAGAAAAATGGCATACATACATGTTATCGATGTGTTAAAAGAAATGCCAAGGTTAAGATCATCTAAGCTTTGTAACTGATTAAGGGTGATGAGGATAAGCCAACGACTATGAAGGATCATTGCAAGAGATCGATGAGAGCATTGTCATATTAAGTAGGGGAGATTGTCACAGACCAATCATTCTCATGGGGCCAAGTCATAGACTTAGCCAATTTTGATAATACTTGTACACTAAAAGCAATGTGCATAGTAGTAAGAGTTGTGTAGAGTCTTATGGAATAGGCCAGCAGTAAGTGAAAATTTTATAAATGATTTTTTTTTTTTTTTAAAGGTGTAGAAGAGTGTGGATATCTTTATAATCTTCTAGAGTTCTCTAGGAGAATTTTATAAAGGGTAGTGTATAAAGTTCTATAAAAGTTCTAAAGTATTCTAAACCATTGAATGGTGACCACATGTGATGCCATCCTAGTCATTCATGTAAAGTAGCTAGAATCTTTCTTAGTCTATGTAAGGAGTCCTCGTGTATAACCATCCACAAGAATTTTCAACCTTTGAAGCTTTTGCGTAGCACAAACCATTCTTCTATTTTTCTTATATTTCTTGTATCATATTACATTCAGTGTACAACACCTAGGGTTTGCAGTTGTGGTACAACATCTTATGTATGTTGAACATCTAAACCATTCATTAAGTAAGCCTCACTGCGCATACCATAATTCTAAAACTTGGTGGCTTGACTCAAAACTCACCCAAGTTAACTCGGCTAGAGGAGATTTCGAGCCAAGACTCTTGGAAACTTGCTGACAAGCATAACTCACCCAAGTCAACTCAGGAATTTTACTTTGTTTTAAAGATCATGGAATTTTTAACTATGATGGATGATTCCTTTGGATGCTCCGTGTCGGGGGAGTTCCTGGTGTCCGCTGTGAGATACGGGGATCTTCAAGAAGCCAAGGCTCTCTTGGAATATAATCCTTACCTTGCAAGGTACTCAACTCTCGGTATTCGTAATTCTCATCTCCATTATTCTACAGCGTAGGGCCACTACGAGGTGATTCATTTAGTTTTTGTTTCCCATTTGATCCTAACTATTTATTAAATTCATGGGCCTTTGTAGATTTTCTAAACTAATTGTATTGGCCTTTTCCTTTACATTTTATCTCAATTGGTTGATGCTGGAGTTGATGTTAATCTTAAGAATTATCATGGGAAGGTAATAGCAATCTTTTTTATTTATGCAAATTAGACGATTTTCTTCTGTTTTTTCAATTTGTTCTTTTTTAGCATTCACTACTTAGAAGTAACCCTTCAACAACAACCAAAAAGAAAAACATAGAAGTTGGAAGTAAAAATATTTTGGTATCAATTTATACTTCATTTTGAATTGCCCATCACCTACATTTTCCATTCATCAGTCAGTAATAAGAGGATTGCTACTGTGACAAAAAATTCATGTCTAAGTCTGTGTTAATTGTCAGAAAATAAAACCTGAAGCTAATTCTATGCAAGTCTAGCAAAGCATGATTTGATTGACAAAACAGAATTCATACTGAATCAGTGGAAACATTATAATTTAGGGACCAGCAAGACAGATTCTAACAAGCAAACAGAGGATCCATCTTTAATTTTTATGTGGGCTGAAGGTTTTTAGAGATGTCAACTCACCAGAGAAGGAGTGGCATGGACTGCAAGTCCATTAATGATGTGATTTTGAAAGAAAGATAAATTAGTAGATCCAATTCCACTTTTATGCAAGTGAGCTTAATTCGGATGTATTCATGGCTTTTCAAATGACATTCTCCATTTATTTATTTTCTACTTAGAAATGGTGTTTGTATTTTGATTATTATTGTCATTATTTTCTTAAAGCAATTTCTTCATGGGTGTTGAGTTTTTGTGAAGTGTAGAATGCTTTTATTGTGAAATTAGATGCATAAACTGGATATCAAAGAGAAGAAGCTGTATTGGATTTTCTTTAATTTTGCAGTTGAGGTAAGCCTTGTTGTTTCTTGGATTTTTAAACAGGGGGATTTCTAACCTGGTACAGGACATGAATTTACTTCCTGTGCGTAGCTCAAGAATGGGATACCTTGCATAATGATCCGGTGATCCTTGCAGTTCACTATGTTTTAAAGATGCAATGGTCATAATACTGAGGTCATGGTTTTTTCCTCATTGCACTATGTTATAATATCTGTACTTCTTTGTTCTTTGAGAGAATTTTGAGTGGAAATGGAATCGCTGTGGGCCCCCTGGAACTCCATTACCTCTGCACTAGTCTTAAGTGATAGTGGCCGTACATCCATGTGTTCTTTTAGCTATGGTTTGAGCATGGTAGGCCAGCAGTTGCATCTTGGAACATAAGGCTCCAATTTATCCAGCTCCAAATAATGGTGACATGCTAGTGAGGTAAAATAGATCATTTTAAATTCTATAACACATGGCTATATGGTGACTGCGAGTTGATAAGGCTTGGACTCTGATTTCTCCTTTCTTTCCCATAGTAATGATTTTTTTTTGGAGTTCTTCTTCTTTGTTTTTGCAATGGTATGTTGATTTCTCTTAAGTCGACATCCTGATGGTTTAAGTGTTTGGAACTGTGACTGGTGTTTTCTCTCAGGTTCTCATCATGTTTAGGAATTGGGCTCCTTGAGCTGGTTGTGTTGGGGGTCTTACTATCCAAGGGACGGTTTGTGTACAGCTACTGTTTCTTTTAGTTCATTTTCGTTCTCTATTTTGTTGTATTTTCTTTTCTTTTGGTAGTCTGTTCTCTCTCTCTCTCTCTCTCTCTCTCTCTCTCTCTCTCTCTCTCTCTCTCTCTCTCTCTCTCTCTCTCTTGCTTTGTTCAGGCTGGTGCTAAACATGTTTATGCGGTGGAGGCATCTAAAATGGCAGAATACACACGCAGGCTTATTGCTGGGAATCCATCATTGAGAGAATGGATTACGGTGTGATTTTATTTTGTAGTTTAAAATTAATACCCGACTTTTTTGAGTTCTTTGCCAAACTCACCTGGTTGCTACATTGTTCTCATTTTCGTGAGGGTTTTTGTTCTTTATATTACAGGTGATCAAAGGTAAAGTTGAGGATGTTGAATTGCCTGAGAAAGCAGGCATTCTAATTTCTAGGGCTATATGATTCAGAAGGGTGTTGAGGGAAGCACAAATCCATTGCCAAAATATCAGATCTGAAGCAACATGATTGTGTTCAGATTTCCATCTTATTTCCATGGTTTCTCTGTTTGTGTTGAGATTTCAAGTCTCTTGGACTGAGGGAAAAACCCATCTCTGTTTTTCTTCTTTCCTTTTCTTTTCTTTATGTTTTTTCATGTTTTATGGATTGGGATTCCAAGTCTATTTGACTGAGAATTGAAGACTCTTTCTAGGTTTTCTTGGGCTTTATTTGAGAGGAAAAACCCATTAAAATATTGTAGCTAATGTTGTGGATCTGACTGGCTATACACAGGTTTATGAATGGGTTAAAATAAATGATTTAGTCTTAGTTATTGAGAACTGAGGTTAAAAGTGAATTTAGCCTCAGTTGATGCCAACAAACGCTAAATCCATCTTTAGTCTCAGTTTTGCCTCAGTTACCTAAGCTGAAATTACAACTCCCGTGGCTAAAGGCTTTAGCCTCGGTTGTTGAGAACCGGGGTTAAAAATAGATTTAGCCTCGGTTGTTGAGAACTGGGGTTAAAAATAGATTTAGCTTCAATTGGAGGCAATTGAGGCTAAAATTTTGATTTAGTCTCATTTCAAGAAAACTGGAGCTAAAAACGTTCTTTTAGCCTCACTTGAAGAACCGAGGCTATAAAAGTTACTTTAGCCTCGGTTGCTAAAACTGAAGCTAAAGCCTTTAGCCACGGGGGTTTCAACCTCGGTTTGAACAACTGAGGCAAAACTGAGGCTAAAGGCTTTAACCTCAGTTTTTAACCTTTTTAGCCACAGTTTTGAACTGAGGCTAAAGCCCCCTTTTCTTGTAGTGTGAGTAGTGTAGCATGGTCTATGCTAATAGATCTATGAACCCAATTGATCCACTAACTTGATCTCTCTTTCCTGATTTGAAAACCTAGATCCAATGTCTATAATCCCGTGTCCTACAGACTCAGGCAAAGCACAAACATGGCTGCATGTAAAAGTGTAGATAGGGATGCAGACCTCTTTAAATCTACTCTGCCACGCACCAGTGACTATACGTGCAATATACATACCATTCATTAGGTGGGTGAGACTGTATGCGCCTGTCTGGTCGTCATGTTGACCGCATGCAGATTCAATTATACACATACAACACAACTGATGATTGGACTAGCCCATTTTTTGTGCTATAGGACATGAAGGATTAGATGCACCTGAAATAGAAAATGGGACATGCGTGTAAGAGAAATGGGTGGTTATAAAAAACAATTTGCCTACTCAATGTATGCACATGATCACCTACCCAATAAGTGACCGTACCTGACTTTCGGGCCTCGCAGTGCACCTTCACTGATGAGTGGACCAGATCTCATACAAGTGTGGCACGAATGCAAGTGTGCTGACAAGCCCCAACTCGACTCCGCAAGATTCAACTCAACCTGGTTTTAGAGAGACTCATTAAGCCAACTTGAAATCTCAGTTGACTCAATGCGACTTGCAACTTGAGGAGTAACTTGCCCACTCAAGCCCCATTTTTCTTTTAATAAAATATGATATGGTGGGTGATTCAAACACCTAATCTCTGATTAGAGAACAAAGCTATGAACATTACAACAAACATGATTTGTTATTACCTTTTATTATTTTATACTATTTATGATATTGCAATACTTAAAAATATGCCTGCTATTTTAATGTTATTAATAAATATCGAACCGAGTCACATAAAGACTCAATCCACTCTTCGAGTCAACCTGACCCAGCTCTACATTAATTCTAGTCAAGTTTTCGGGTTTTCATACTATGCTATAGCCCTTGGATCTGCTGGGGAACTTTCCAATAATAGGAACTGTTCATACTATGGGTTTCATTGTAGATGGGAATATATATATATATAACATCTGAGATTGGAATATTTATAACATTTGATCAGTTGACTCTTTTCCTTTAAACACGGATCATTGCTTTAACCACTGTTCTTGCTAACAATGTAAAGTTTAAGATTTTCCAATCTTAATGATTTAGAAAGCAGCCACTATCTGGTTATATGAATGGTTTTGACCATAGAAGCCTACAACTCCTTTAGCCATATCCAGAACCATTTTTTGTGAGCCATAGATCTAAATGTTAGGATGTTCCATTCTTGAAGAATGTTGAGTCAACCAATATTCACGATATGGCCCATCATCTAAATGGTTTGGATCAGTGAACCATGAACCCATATCCAATGGCTATGGCCCATAGTGCCTATGGCAATGGATGGGATCATAGAAAACCTCTTCACAAATGCTAACGACGTTGTATGGGAAAGGGTCGTGTTCCCACCTGCGTAGCTAGCATGTGCATTTTTTGTTATTTAAAATGCTGACTCAACATGAAACTCAGCCGAGTTAACTCGAATCAACGTCACATTGCACGATTCTACACTAGTAAGGCAAATTTTGCAAACCAGAAAAGTAATTGAGAACAATTTTTTTGCTCTGACATCTCTCATCATTAGTAGATATGAAGGGCATGCACTTCAATCCGAGAGCCAGCACGTCCATTATCTATTTTCATTTAAAGATGGTTTGATAGGAATCTAAGACCATTTTTAAATTTAAAATTTCAAAAGTCCATTTTGAAATGCAACTAAGAATATTCCCACACATTTTGTAGATTGCTGTAGACAAGGGTACATATTTAGTGTACGCTTGGCGAATGGGATCTTTTCCCTTTAAATAAAAGTCTGAAATTGGTAATCTGTCAAATAATATATGTTTTGCATGATTTTCTTGTAGTCGACTCTTCGGAAACCTGCAATAAAGAACATGAGGAAAGCTCTGTATGCACAGTTTTCAGTGGGTCTTGCATTTTACTATGGAGTGAGCATAGTTGGATATTGGGCATATGGTTCATCTGTATCGGAATATCTCCCCAAAGAGCTGAGTGGGCCTAAGTGGGTTAAGGTCTTTATCAATGCAACAGTCTTTATCCAGTCCATAATCTCTCAACATGTAAGTTCCATTATTTCCTTTCACCCCCATTTTCATAGCATTGCTATTTATTATTATTATTATTATTATTTTGAAATTTAAGAGATCACTGAAATACATTTTTCCACAAATAGATGAAAATATAGAAAAAGGAATCTTTTGAGAATTTTAATTTCCTTAGAAAGTATTGTATCAAATCATGAAGTCATATGTTTGAAAATTTTCAGAAGGTGAAACCCAGCATTGAAATTTACAGTCCATCTTAGGGAAGGCACTTTATGCCAAAATCCCAAGTATCGTCCCTTGTAATAACATTGGTCTCATTCCCTGGGAGCTTGTTTTGGACAGTAGGAATGAAAAGAAAAGAAAAGAAAATGGATGACTTTTTCTATCATAGGATGTATCACTTTGGGAAGATAACTGATGCAGAGTGGGTCGCGGACAGTTTTATGGCCAAGATGGATCAGAAAAGGCCCGGTCGACGACAGAAGTGATCCGGATCGTCGGACCTTAGATCGGACGTATCTCACAATCCGGAATGAGTTACCTGACGTAAAATATATGATTTTGGGGTAGAATGAGCTACTTTAGCGAACCAACCTGCTACCACTATGTCAAAACTGTAAAAAAAGGACGGTCCAAAACCGTCTCAAATGACCAAAAAGGATGGTCATGAACCGTTGCAAGGGCCGTCAAATTTTGACGTGTCGTATTACTTAAAGGACGGTCGAAAACCATCATTTTTATTGACGAAAAAAGGATGGTCTCGGACAGTCTCTTATGAGCCTTTAAAGGACAGCCATCGACCGTCCTTTAAAAGGACGGTCATGGACCGTCCTTAAAAAAGACTGTCGTAGACCGTCTCTGATGAGTCTTCAAAGGACGGCCATAGACTGTCCTTAAAAAGGACTGTCATGGTCCGTCTCTTATGAGCCTTCAAAGGACCGCCACAGACCGTCCTTAAAAAGGACTGTCATGGTCCATCTCTTATGGGCCTTCAAAGGACGGCCACAGATCGTCATTTAAAAGGACGATCAAGGACCGTCCTTAAAAAGGACTGTCATGGACCGTCCCTTATAAGAGGGTCAATATACACCTGTTACATCATCATATTCTTCCTGATATATACCTGTTATATAATATATTTCATCATATTCACATTACATCCATCTAAACCTAAACTACGTAAATCCAACATAAACTACATCCATCTAAACATAAACTACATCCATCTAAACCCAAACTACGTAAATCCAACATAAACTACATCCATCTAAACCCAAACTACGTAAATCCAACATAAACTACATTCATCCAAACATAAACTACATCCATCCAAACACAAGCAATCTTATCCACATTACATTCATCCACACATAAATACATATAAGTTTAACATCATAAATAAAAAAAGAAAAAAAAATCAGCAACAAGTTTCTTTTTGTCTTTCACCTGAAAAAAAAAAATATTAAACCAACAAAACATTATAATTCAGAATCATGAAAAATTGCATAAACTTCTTCGAAAAAGGTGAGCACTTTTCAAAAATAAAACTGATCATTAAAATAGGTTTAGGTTTAGGTTTTAGGTTTTAGGTGTTAGGTTTTAGGTTTAGGTTTAGGTTTAGGATTTGGTTTTAAGTTATAGGTTATAAGTTTAGGTTATAGGTTATAGGTTATAGGTTAAGGTTTAGGTTATAGGTTTTGGTTTTGGTTTAGGTTAAGGTTTAGGCTTAGGTTATAGGTTTAGGTTAAGGTTTAGGTTTTAGTTATAGGTTATAGTATATAGGTTATCACTTTAGGGAATTGAGAATAAGTTAAGGTTAAGGTTTAGGTTTAGGAAATCGGGTCCGAGTTCGGGATCAGGTTTAGGTTAGGGTTATCATGTTTAGGTTTAAGTTTAGGTTAGGGAGTTGAGATTAGGATTAGGTGTAGGTTTAGGTTCAAGGATTTGAAAATACATTTCGATTTTAGGTTTAGGTTTAGGTTTTAGGCTTATGTTTAGGTTATAGGTTTAGGTTATAAGTGCAGGTAATAGGTTTAGGTTTATGTTAGGTTATAGGTTAAGGTTTAGGTTTAGGAAATAGGGTTCGGGTTCGGGATCGGGTTTAGGTTTGGATTAGGGAGTTGAGATTAGGATTATGTGTAGGTTTAGGTTTAGGGATTTGAGAATACATTTAGGTTTAGGTTAAGGTTTAGGTTTAAGTTTAGCTTATAAGCAATAGGTTTTAGGTTTATGTTTAAGTTATAGGTTACAGGTTTAGGTATAGCTCTAGGCTTAGGTTTAGGTTACAAGATAAAGGTTTAGGGAATTGAGAATAGGTTAAGGTTTAGGTTTAGGAAATCGGGTTCGGGTTCGAGATCAGGTTTAGGTTTGAGTTTTTAAGTTTAAGTTTAGGTTTAGGTTAGGGAGTTGAGATTAGGATTAGGTGTAGGTTTAGGTTTAGGGATTCGAGAATACATTTAGGTTTTAGGTTTAGGTTAAGGTTTAGGTTTAGGTTTAGGTTAAGGTTTAGGTTTAGGTTTAGGTTTAGGTTTAGGTTATAAGCTATAAGTTTAGGAAATTGAGAATAGGTTAAGGTTTCGGTTTACGAAATCGGGTACGGGTTCGGGATCGGGTTTAGGTTTTGGTTTTCAAGTTTAGGATTAGGTTTAAGTTAGGGAGTTGAGATTAGGATTAGGTGTAGATTTAGGTTTAGGGATTTGAGAATACATTAAGGTTTAGGTTGAGGAAATCGGGTTCGGGTTCGGGATTGGGTTTAGGTTTGAGTTTTCAAGTTTAGGTTTAGGTTTAGGTTAGGGAGTTAAGATTAGGATTAGGTGTAGGTTTAGGTTTAGGGATTTGAGAATACATTTAGGTTTTATGTTTATGTTTAGGTTATAAGTTATAGGTTTAGGTTAAGGTATAGGTTTAGGTTTCGGTTTAGGTTAAAAGCAATGGGTTTAGGGAATTGAGAATAGGTTAAGGTTTAGGTTTAGGAAATCGGGTTCGGGTTCGGGATTGGGTTTAGGTTTGAGTTTTCAAGTTTAGGTTTAGGTTTAGGTTAGGGAGTTGAGATTAGGATTAGGTGTAGGTTTAAGTTTAGGGATTTGAGAATACATTTATGTTTTAGGTTTATGTTTAGGTTATAGGTTATAGGTTTAGGTTAAGGTATAGGTTTACATTATAAGCAATAGGTTTAGGGAATTGAGAATAGGTTAAGGTTTAGGTTTAAGAAATCGGGTTCGGGTTCGGGATCGGGTTTAGGTTTTGGTTTTCAAGTTTAGGTTTAGATTTAGGTTAGGGAGTTGAGATTAGGATTAGGTGTAGGTTTAGGTTTAGGTTTAGGGATTTGAGAATACATTTAGGTTTTAGGTTATAGGTTATAGGTTTAGGTTTAGGTTTAGGTATAGGTTTAGGTTTAGGTTTCGGTTTAGGTTATAAGCAATAGGTTTAGGGAATTGAGAATAGGTTAAGGTTTAGGTTTAGGAAATCGGGTTTGGGTTCAGGATCGGGTTTAGGTTTGAGTTTTCAAGTTTAGGTTTAGGTTTAGGTTAGGGAGTTGAGATTAAGATTAGGTGTAAGTTTAGGTTTAGGGATTTGAGAATACATTTAGATTTTAGGTTTAGGTTTAGGTTTAGGTTATAGGCTATAGGTTATAAGTTTAGGTTTAGGTTAAGGTTTAGGTTTAGGTTTCGGTTTAGGTTATAAGCAATAAGTTTAGGGAATTGATAATAGGTTAAGGTTTAGGTTTAAGAAATCGGGTTCCGGTTTGGGATCGGGTTTAGGTTTGGATTTTGAAGTTCAGGTTTAAGTTTAGGTTAGGGAGTTGGATTAGGATTAGGTGTAGGTTTAGGTTTAGGTTTAGGGATTTGAGAATACATTAATGTTTAGGTTTAGAAAATCGGGTTTGGGTTCGGGATCGGGTTTAAGTTTGAATTTTCAAGTTTAGGTTTAGGTTTAGGTTAGGGAGTTGAGATTAGGATTAGGTGTAGGTTTGGGTTTAGGGATTTGAGAATACATTTAGGTTTTAGGTTTAGGTTTAGGTTATAGGTTATAGGTTTAGGTTTAGGTATAGGTATAGGTTTAGGTTTCGGTTTAGGTTATAAGCAATAGGTTTAGGGAATTGAGAATAGGTTAAGGTTTAGGTTTAGGAAATCGGGTTCGGGTTCGGGATCGGGTTTAGGTTTGGGTTATCAAGTTTAGGTTTAGGTTTAGGTTAGGAAGTTTAGATTAGGATTAGGTGTAGGTTTAGCTTTAGGGATTTGAGAATACATTTAGGTTATAGGTTTATGTTTAGGTTATAGGTTATAGGTTTAGGTTTAGGTTTAGGTTTAAGTATAGGTTTAGGTTATAAGCAATATGTTTAGGGAATTGAGAATAGGTTAAGGTTTAGGTTTAAGAAATCGGGTTCGGGTTCCAGATCGGGTTTAGGTTTGGATTTTCAAGTTTATGTTTAGGTTTAGGTTAGGGAGTTGAGATTAGGATTAGGTATAGGTTTAGGTTTAGGGATTTGAGAATACATTTAGGTTTTAGGTTATAGGTTACATGTTTAGGTTAAGGCTATAGGTTATAGGTTTAGGTTAAGGTTTAGGTTAAGGCTTAGGTTTAGGTTTAAGGATTTGAGAATACAGTTAGGTTTTAGGTTTAGGTTTAGGTTATAGGTTACAGGTTTAGGTTTATGTTTAGGTTTATGCTATAGGTTATAGGTTTAGGTTAAGGTTTAGGTTTAGGTTTAAGTTTAGGTTATAAGCTATAGGTTTAGGGAATTGAGAATAGGTCAAGGTTTAGGTTTAGGAAATCGGGTTCAGGTTCGGGATCGGGTTTAGGTTTTGGTTTTCAAGTTTAGGTTTAGGTTTAGGTTAGGGAGTTGAGATTAGGATTAAGTGTAGGTTTAGGTTTAGGGATTTGACAATACATTTAGGTTTTAGGTTTATCTTTAGGTTATAGGTTACATGTTTAGGTTAAGGTTATAGATTATAGGTTTAGGTTAAGGTTTAGGTTAAGGTTTAGATTTAGGTTTAAGGATTTGAGAATACATTTAGGTTTTGGGTTTAGGTTTAGGTTATAGGTTACAGGTTTAGGTTTAGGTTTAGGTTTATGCTATAAGTTATAGGTTTAGGTTAAGGTTTAGGTTAAGGTTTAGGTTTAAGTTTAGGTTATAAGCTATAGGTTTAGGGAATTGAGAATAGGTTAAGGTTTAGGTTTAGGAAATCGGGTTCAGGTTCGGGATCGGGTTTAGGTTTGAGTTTTCAAGTTTAGGTTTAGGTTTAGGTTCGGGAGTTGAGATTACGATTAGGTGTAGGTTTAGGTTTAGGGATTTGAGAATACATTTTTGAGAATACATTTAGGTTTTAGGTTTATGTTTAGGTTATAGGTTATAGGTTTAGGTTAGGGTATAAGTTTAGGTTTCGGTTTAGGTTATAAGCAATTGGTTTACGGAATTGAGAATAGGTTAATGTTTAGGTTTAGGAAATCGGGTTCGGGTTCGGGATCGGGTTTAGGTTTTGGTTTTCAAGTTTAGGTTTAGGTTTAGGTTAGGGAGTTGAGATTAGGATTAGGTGTAGGTTTAGGTTTAGGGATTTGAGAATACATTTAGGTTTTAGGTTTATGTTTAGGTTATAGGTTATAGTTTTAGGTTAAGGCTATAGGTTATAGGTTTAGATTAAGGTTTAGGTTTAGGTTTAAGGATTTGAGAATACATTTAGGTTTTAGGTTTAGGTTTAGGTTATAGGTTACAAGTTCAGGTTTAGGTTTAGGTTTAGGTTTAGGTTTATGCTATAGGTTATAGGTTTAGGTTAAGGTTTAGGTTAAGGTTTAGGTTTAAGTTTAAGTTATAAGCTATAGGTTTAGGGAATTGAGAATAGATTAAGGTTTAGGTTTAGGAAATCGAGTTCGGGTTCGGAATCGGGTTTAGGTTTGAGTTTTCAAGTTTAGGTTTAGGTTTAGGTTAAAGAGTTGAGATTAGGATTAGGTGTAGGTTTAGGTTTAGGGATTTGATAATACATTTAGGTTTTAGGTTTATGTTTAGGTTATAGGTTATAGGTTTAGGTTAAGGTATAAGTTTAGGTTTCGGTTTAGGTTATAACCAATTGGTTTAAGGAATTGAGAATAGGTTAAGGTTTAGGTTTAGGAAATCGGGTTCGGGTTCGGGATCGGGTTTAGGTTTTGATTTTCATGTTTATGTTTAGGTTTAGGTTAGGGAGTTGAGATTAGGATCAGGTGTAGGTTTAGGTTTAGGGATTTGAGAATACATTTAGGCTTTAGGTTTATGTTTAGGTTATAGGTTTTAGGTTTAGGTTAAAGCTATAGGTTATAGGTTTAGGTTAAGGTTTAGGTTTAGGTTTAGATTTAGGTTTAAGGATTTGAGAATACAATTAGGTTATAGGTTTAGGTTTAGGTTATAGGTTACAGGTTTAGGTTTAGGTTTAGGTTTATGCTATAGGTTATAGGTTTAGGTTAAGGTTTAGGTTAAGGTTTAGGTTTAGGTTTAAGTTTAGGTTATAAGGAACTGAGAATAGGTTAAGGTTTAGGTTTAGGAAATCAGGTTCAGGTTCGGGATCGGGTTTAGGTTTGTGTTTTCAAGTTTAGGTTTAGGTTTAGGCTCGGGAGTTGAGATTAGGATTAGGTGTAGGTTTAGGTTTAGGGATTTGAGAATACATTTAGGTTTTAGGTTTATGTTTAGGTTATAGGTTATAGGTTTAGGTTAGGGTATAAGTTTAGGTTTCGGTTTAGGTTATAAGCAATTGGTTTAAGGAATTGAGAATAGGTTGAGGTTTAGGTTTAGGAAATCGGGTTCGGGTTTGGGATCGGGTTTAGGTTTTGGTTTTCAAGTTTAGGTTTAGGTTTAGGTTTGGGAGTTGAGATTAGGATTAGGTGTAGGTTTAGGTTTAGGGATTTGAGAATACATTTAGGTTTTAGGTTATAGGTTATAGGTTATAGGTTTAGGTTTAGGTTTAGGTATAGGTTTTGGTTTCGGTTTAGGTTATAAGCAATAGGTTTAGGGAATTGAGAATAGGTTAAGGTTTAGGTTTAGGAAATCGGGTTCGGGTTCGGGATCGGGTTTAGGTTTGCGTTTTCAAGTTTAGGTTTAGGTTTAGGTTAGGGAGTTGAGATTAGGATTAGGTGTAAGTTTAGGTTTAGGGATTTGAGAATACATTTAGGTTTTAGGTTTAGGTTTAGGTTTTAGGTTTAGGTTTAGGTTATAGGCTATAGGTTATAAGTTTAGGTTTAGGTTAATGTATAGGTTTAGGTTTCGGTTTAGGTTATAAGCAATAAGTTTAGGGAATTGATAATAGGTTAAGGTTTAGGTTTAAGAAATCGGGTTCGGGTTTGGGATCGGGTTTAGGTTTGGATTTTGAAGTTTAGGTTTAAGTGTAGGTTAGGGAGTTGAGATTAGGATTAGGTGTAGGTTTAGGTTTAGGGATTTGAGAATACATTAATGTTTAGGTTTAGGAAATCGGGTTTGGGTTCGGGATCGAGTTTAGGTTTGAATTTTCAAGTTTAGGTTTAGGTTTAGGTTAGGGAGTTGAGATTAGGATTAGGTGTAGGTTTGGGTTTAGGGATTTGAGAATACATTTAGGTTTTAGGTTTATGTTTAGGTTATAGGTTATAGGTTTAGGTTTAGGTTTAGGTATAGGTTTAGGTTTCGGTTTAGGTTATAAGCAATAGGTTTAGGGAATTGAGAATAGGTTAAGGTTTAGGTTTAGGAAATCGGGTTCGGGTTCTGGATCGGGTTTAGGTTTGGGTTATCAAGTTTAGGTTTCGGTTTAGGTTAGGGAGTTTAGATTAGGATTAGGTGTAGGTTTAGCTTTAGGGATTTGAGAATACATTTATGTTTTAGGTTTATGTTTAGGTTATAGGTTATAGGTTTAGGTTTAGGTTTAGGTTTAAGTATAGGTTTAGGTTATAAGCAATAAGTTTAGGGAATTGAGAATAGGTTAAGGTTTAGGTTTAGGAAATCGGGTTCGGGTTCGGGATCGGGTTTAGGTTTGCGTTTTCAAGTTTAGGTTTAGGTTTAGGTTAGGGAGTTGAGATTAGGATTAGGTGTAAGTTTAGGTTTAGGGATTTGAGAATACATTTAGGTTTTAGGTTTAGGTTTAGGTTTTAGGTTTAGGTTTAGGTTATAGGCTATAGGTTATAAGTTTAGGTTTAGGTTAATGTATAGGTTTAGGTTTCGGTTTAGGTTATAAGCAATAAGTTTAGGGAATTGATAATAGGTTAAGGTTTAGGTTTAAGAAATCGGGTTCGGGTTTGGGATCGGGTTTAGGTTTGGATTTTGAAGTTTAGGTTTAAGTTTAGGTTAGGGAGTTGAGATTAGGATTAGGTGTAGGTTTAGGTTTAGGGATTTGAGAATACATTAATGTTTAGGTTTAGGAAATCGGGTTTGGGTTCGGGATCGAGTTTAGGTTTGAATTTTCAAGTTTAGGTTTAGGTTTAGGTTAGGGAGTTGAGATTAGGATTAGGTGTAGGTTTGGGTTTAGGGATTTGAGAATACATTTAGGTTTTAGGTTTATGTTTAGTTTATAGGTTATAGGTTTAGGTTTAGGTTTAGGTATAGGTTTAGGTTTCGGTTTAGGTTATAAGCAATAGGTTTAGGGAATTGAGAATAGGTTAAGGTTTAGGTTTAGGAAATCGGGTTCGGGTTCGGGATCGGGTTTAGGTTTGGGTTATCAAGTTTAGGTTTCGGTTTAGGTTAGGGAGTTTAGATTAGGATTAGGTGTAGGTTTAGTTTTAGGGATTTGAGAATACATTTATGTTTTAGGTTTATGTTTAGGTTATAGGTTATAGGTTTAGGTTTAGGTTTTGGTTTAAGTATAGATTTAGGTTATAAGCAATAGGTTTAGGGAATTGAGAATAGGTTAAGGTTTAGGTTTAGGAAATCGGGTTCGGGTTCGGGATCGGGTTTAGGTTTGGGTTATCAAGTTTAGGTTTCGGTTTAGGTTAGGGAGTTTAGATTAGGATTAGGTGTAGGTTTAGCTTTAGGGATTTGAGAATACATTTATGTTTTAGGTTTATGTTTAGGTTATAGGTTATAGGTTTAGGTTTAGGTTTAGGTTTAAGTATAGGTTTAGGTTATAAGCAATAAGTTTAGGGAATTGAGAATAGGTTAAGGTTTAGGTTTAGGAAATCGGGTTCGGGTTCGAGATCGGGTTTAGGTTTGGATTTTCAAGTTTAGGTTTAGGTTTAGGTTAGGGAGTTGATATTAGGATTAGGTATAGGTTTAGGTTTAGGGATTTGAGAATACATTTAGGTTTTACGTTATAGGTTACATGTTTAGGTTAAGGCTATAGGTTATAGGTTTAGGTTAAGGTTTAGGTTTAGGTTTAAGGATTTGAGAATACATTTAGGTTTTAGGTTTAAGTTTAGGTTATAGGTTACAGGTTTAGGTTTATGTTTAGGTTTATGCTATAGGTCATAGGTTTAGGTTAAGGTTTAGGTTTAGGTTTAAGTTTAGGTTATAAGCTATAGGTTTAGGGAATTGAGAATAGGTCAAGGTTAAGGTTTAGGAAATCGGGTTCGGGTTCGGGATCGGGTTTAGGTTTTGGTTTTCAAATTTAGGTTTAGGTTTAGGTTAGGGAGTTGAGATTAGGATTAGGTGTAGGTTTAGGTTTAGGGTTTTGAGAATACATTTAGGTTTTAGGTTTATATTTAGGTTATAGGCTACATGTTTAGGTTAAGGTTGTAGATTATAGGTTTAGGTTAAGGTTTAGGTTAAGGTTTAGATTTAGGTTTAAGGATTTTGAGAATACATTTAGGTTTTGGGTTTAGGTTTAGGTTATAGGTTACAGGTTTAGGTTTAGGTTTAGGTATATGCTATAGGTTATAGGTTTAGGTTAAGGTTTAGGTTAAGGTTTAGGTTTAAGTTTAGGTTATAAGCTATAGGTTTAGGGAATTGAGAATAGGTTAAGGTTTACGTTTAGGAAATCGAGTTCAGGTTCGGGATCGGGTTTATGTTTGAGTTTTCAAGTTTAGGTTTAGGTTTAGGTTCGGGAGTTGAGATTAGGATTAGGTGTAGGTTTAGGTTTAGGGATTTGAGAATACATTTAGGTTTTAGGTTTATGTTTTGGTTATAGGTTATAGGTTTAGGTTAGGGTATAAGTTTAGGTTTCGGTTTAGGTTATAAGCAATTGGTTTAAGGAATTGAGAATAGGTTAATGTTTAGGTTTAGGAAATCGGGTTCGGGTTCGGGATCGGGTTTAGGTTTTGGTTTTCAAGTTTAGGTTTAGGTTTAGGTTAGGGAGTTGAGATTAGGATTAGGTGTAGGTTTAGGTTTAGGGATTTGAGAATATATTTAGGTTTTAGGTTTATGTTTAGGTTATAGGTTATAGTTTTAGGTTAAGGCTATAGGTTATAGGTTTAGATTAAGGTTTAGGTTTAGGTTTAAGGATTCGAGAATTCATTTAGGTTTTAGGTTTAGGTTTAGGTTATAGGTTACAAGTTCAGGTTTAGGTTTAGGTTTAGGTTTAGGTTTATGATATAGGTTATAGGTTTAGGTTAAGGTTTATGTTAAGGTTTAGGTTTAAGTTTAAGTTATAAGCTATAGGTTTAGGGAATTGAGAATAGATTAAGGTTTAGGTTTAGGAAATCGGGTTCGGGTTCGGAATTGGGTTTAAGTTTGAGTTTTCAAGTTTAGGTTTAGGTTTAAGTTAAAGAGTTGAGATTAGGATTAGTTGTAGGTTTAGGTTTAGGGATTTGAGAATACATTTAGGTTTTAGGTTTATGTTTAGGTTATAGGTTATAGGTTTAGGTTAAGGTATGAGTTTTGGTTTCGGTTTAGGTTATAACCAATTGGTTTAAGGAATTGAGAATAGGTTAAGGTTTAGGTTTAGGAAATCGGGTTCGGGTTAGGGATCGGGTTTAGGTTTTGATTTTCAAGTTTATTATTAGGTTTAGGTTAGGGTGTTGAGATTAGGATTAGGTGTAGGTTTAGGTTTAGGGATTTGAGAATACATTTAGGTTTTAGGTTTATGTTTAAGTTATAAGTTATAGGTTTAGGTTAAAGCTATAGGTTATAGGTTTAGGTTAAGGTTTAGGTTTAGGTTTAGATTTAGGTTTAAGGATTTGAGAATACATTTAGGTTTTAGGTTTAGGTTTAGGTTATAGGTTACAGGTTTAGGTTTAGGTTTAGGTTTATGCTATTGGTTATAGGTTTAGTTTAAGGTTTAGGTTACGGTTTAGGTTTAGGTTTAAGTTTAGGTTATAAGCTATAGGTTTAGGGAATTGAGAATAGGTTAAGGTTTAGGTTTAGGAAATCGAGTTCGGGTTCGGGATCAGGTTTTGGTTTTGGTTTTCAAGTTTAGGTTTAGGTTTAGGTGAGGGAGTTGAGATTAGGATTAAGTGTAAGTTTAGGTTTAGGGATTTGAGAATACATTTAGGTTTTATGTTTATGTTTAGGTTATAGGTTACAGGTTTAGGTTAAGGCTATAGGTTATAGGTTTAGGTTAAGGTTTAGGTTAAGGTTTAGATTTAGGTTTAAGGATTTTAGAATACATTTAGGTTTTAGGTTTTGGTTTAGGTTATAGGTTACAGGTTTAGGTTTATGTTTAGGTTTAGGTTATAGGTTATAGGTTTAGGTTAAGGTTTAGGTTTAGGTTTAAGTTTAGGTTATAAGCTATAGGTTTAGGGAATTAAGAATAGGTTAAGGTTTAGGTTTAGGAAATCGGGTTCGGGTTCGGGTTCGGGATCGGGTTTAGGTTTGAGTTTTCAAGTTTAGGTTTAGGTTTATGTTAGGGAGTTGAGATTAGGATTAGGTATAGGTTTAGGTTTAGAGATTTAAGAATACATTTAGGTTTTAGTTTTAGGTTTAGGTTATAGGTTACATGTTTAGGTTAAGGCTATAAGTTATAGGTTTAGGTTATAGGTTACATGTTTAGGTTAAGGCTATAAGTTATAGGTTTAGGTTAAGGTTTAGGTTGAGGTTTGGGTTTAGGTTTAAGGATTTGAGAATACATTAGGTTTTAGGTTTAGGTTTAGGTTTAGGTTTAGGTTTAGGTTATAAGCTTTAAGTTTAGAGAATTGAGAATAGGTTAAGGTTTAGGTTTAGGAAATCGAGTTCGGGTTCGGGATCGGGTTTAGGTTTGAGTTTTCAAGTTTAGGTTTAGGTTTAGGTTAGGGAGTTGAGATTAGGATTAGGTGCAGTTTTAGATTTAGGGATTTGAGAATACATTTAGGTTTTAGGTTTATGTTTAGGTTATAGGTTATAGGTTTAGGTTTAGGTTTAGGTCAAGGTATAAGTTTTGGTTTCGGTTTAGGTTATAAGCAATAGGTTTAGGGAATTGAGAATAGGTTAAGGTTTAGGTTTAGGAAATCGGGTTTGGGTTCAGGATCGGGTTTAGGTTTGGGTTATCAAGTTTAGGTTTAGGTTTAGGTTAGGGAGTTTAGAATAGGATTAGGTGTAGGTTTAGGTTTAGGGATTTGAGAATACATTAGGTTTTAGGTTTAGGTTTAAGTTATAGGTTATAGGTTTAGGTTTGTTTTCGGTTTTGATTTAGGTTATAGGTTATAGGTTTAGGTTAAGGTTTAGGGAAAGGTAATAGGTTTTGATTTAGGTTATAGGTTATAGGTTTAGGTTTAGGTTTTGATTTATATTATAGGTTATAGGTTTAGGTTATAGGTTTTGGGATTTAAGAATGGGTTCGGGTTTAGGTTATAGGTTTTGGTTATAGGTTATAGGTTTAGGTTAAAGTTTATGTTTAGGTTATAGGTTTTGGGATTTGAGAATGGGTTCGGGTTTAGGTTATAGGTTTTGGTTTTGATTTAGGTTATAGGTTTTGGGATTTGAGAATGGGTTCGGGTTTAGGTTATAAGTTTTGGTTTTGGTTTAGGTTTAGGTTATAGGTTTTTGGATTTGAGAATGGGTTATGGTTTAGGTTTAGGAAATTGGGTTCAGGTTCGGGATTGGGTTTAAGTTTGAGTTTTCAAGTTTATGTTTAGGTTTAGGTTAGGGAGTTGAGATTAGGATTAGGTGTAGATTTAGCTTTAGGGAATTGAGTTTAGCTTATAGGTTTAGGGAAAGCTTAGGTTTAGGTTATAGGTTTTGGGATTTGGGAATAGTTTTAGGTTATAAGTATAGGTTTAGGTTAGGTTATAGGTTAAGGTTTAGGGATTTGAGTTTAGGCTATAGGTTTAGGTTTATGTCTAGGTTTAGGTTTAGGGAATTGAGTTTAGGTTATAGGTTTAGGGAAAGGTTAGGTATAGGTTATAGGTTTTGGGATTTGAGAATAGTTTTAGGTTATAAGTATAGGTTTAGGTTAGGTTATAAGTTAAGGTTTAGGGATTTGAGTTTAGATTATAGGATTAGGTTTAGGTTTAAGTTTAGGGATTTGAGTTTAGGTTATAGGTTTAGGTTTAGGTTTTAGGTTTAGGTTTAAGTTTAGGTTTGGGTTTTGGGATTTGGTTTTGATTATATGTTTTGATTTAGGTTATAGATTATAGGTTTAGGTTATAGGTTTTGGTTTTAGGTTTAGATTTGGTTTAGGTTATAGGTTTTGATTTAGGTTATAGGTTAACGGTTTAGGTTATAGGTTTTTGGATTTGAGAATGGGTTCGGGTTTAGGCTATAGGTTTTGGCTTTGGTTTAGGTTATAGGTTTTGGTTTAGGTTATAGGTTATAGGTTTAGGTTTAGGTTTAGATTATGGATTATAGGATTTGAGAATGCGTTCGGGTTTAGGATATAGGTTTTGTTTTTGGTTTTGGTTATATGTTTTGATTTAGGTTTAGGTTTTAGGTTAAGGTTATAGGTTTAGGTTAAGGTTTAGGTTTAGGTTAAGGTTATAAGTATAGGTTAAGGTTTAGGTTTGGGTTTAGGTTTAGGTTATAAGATATAGGTTTAGGGAATTGAGAATAGGTTAAGGTTAAGGTTTAGGTTCGGGTTCGGGATTGGGTTTATGTTTGGGTTTTCAAGTTTAGGTATAGGTTTAGGTTAGGGAGTTAAGATTAGGATTAAGTGTAGGTTTAGGTTTAGGGATTTGAGAATACATTTAGGTTTTAGGTTTAGGTTTAGGTTTTAGGTTGAGGTTTAGGTTTAGGTTTTAGGTTAAGGGTTTAGGTCATAGGTTTTGGTTTAGGTTAAGGGTATGGTCCCTACAAATACAGATATAAACAAGGCCATCCGGCGCAAATGGCCAGGCCCTTCTAATGCTGTCCATAAAAAATGGACAGCTTCATCATGGTCATAATAGCGGTTCCCTCTTTCTAGGGATGCCCGCTCTTCCGAATAGCTCCAATGCACATCCGAGTCTACTCCATTAATTTCGATCAAATACATAAACACGGCATGTTCAAATGGCCAGGCACCTCCAATGTTGTCCATAGGAAATGGACAGCTTCATCATGGTCATAATAGCGGTTCCCACCTTCCAGGGACCCCCGCTCAACATCCGGATAGCTCCGACGCACATCCGGGTCTGCTCCATCAATTTCGAGTTAATACATAAACATGGCCTGTCCAAATGGTCAGGCTACTCCAATGCTGTCCATAGGAAATGGACAGCTTCATCATGGTCATAGTAGCGGTTCCCACCTTCCAGGGACCCCCGCTCAACATCCGGATAGCTCCAACGCTCATCCGAGTCTGCTCCATCAATTTCGATCTAATATATTTTAAAACAATATAATTATATCTAAAAGCATTTGGATACCTGGGGAAGGCCTCCCATATTCGTATTGTTGGTTACTCATCCCTTTGTCTATAAGCCACAATCGACCAACACTTTCTATTGCTACCTGTAATCTGAAACCAACACAAATATAACTGGGAAACAGTATAAGGAATAAAAAAATGAATTTACCTGTACACATCATTAAATGTTTCCCTATAAGGAGGTGATATTATATCTTTGATAGCCACAACCTATATTAAAGAGAAAAATGCAATCGATATAGTCTGTTATAATTCAAAGGTGAAAAAAGATTTGTCACAACATGCCACACATGTTGTCACCAATCACAAAAAAATAAAGAATTATGATTTTAACCTCACATTGCACATCTTACATAGTAACTGATATGAAATAAGGTCGGACTGCAAGAATTATGATTTAATAATTGGATCTTTCTTAATTCTCTGTCCATAGAAGTTCAGCTGATGCTGGGCAAAAACCAGACATGTCTTGTCAAAGCAAAAACTGATCTGATTATCTTTAAAAAAAAAGGACACCAGAAAAAAACAAAGACAAGCTGAGAAGCATCGTGGTGCTTAGAGGGAAAAGGCACCAGAGCAATATTAAACCAATTTGATATTGACTTGTTAGCCCAAGAATGTGAGGGTTGAAATTGTTTTGGGTTTATAAGGTGGTAAATACAGTCTTAGGTAGCTATTTTGGATAGGCTTTCTTTTGCAATTCTGTTGAAGTAGTGAGTTATTGGATATGCTCTTGAATTCAGGAGAACGTGTATAAAACATCATACTTAGTAGGTATGGATGGAAGAATGCTTTGAAATTTTAATAGGTATGTAACAGCTATACTAGGATGTTGCTGCATTGAAAGAGAAAACAAGTGATAAACTATCATAATGGGCACAATTAACTGGCTTACCTGTCCCTCTTCCTTACGAGACATCCAGAACTTTCAGTTTTGCTCAAAGAATTTGCATGTTAACCATAAAAAGTCTAAACAATCCCTTAAGGTCACCAATATACAGGAAATTTTTTTTTTTACTGTGATTATGGGAGTTCAAAGCATACTTCACTTAGTCACAATTAGTCAAGATGTATTAGCCCCAACTCTTTAGGCCAGATTTATGTGACTCCAACTGACTTGATTTCCAGATATTGCACAAGAAAGTTAAGTGTTGGATTTATGTGACTCCAACTGACTTGATTTCCAGATATTCATATGCTAAAGTGAAAATCACCTTGTTACTTTCTATTATCTGGGTTAGCCTAAAAATTATTAACAATGCAGGTGCAACCAAGGAAGCACATGTCAAGTACCTAACACAAAGGGGCTGCCTCATGCCCATTGGATATCAAGCTATCAGCTTCATGTACAGGAAATGAAAAATGCATTGCTTTTCATGGTTCACACTTGGTAACATATGCTTGCATATGCATTTCATGGTTTGCACTTGGTAAACTCAAACTAAACCATCCATGCTATGAATTCGAATGTATATAGGTGGTATCCCAAAAATCGGACTTGTATAATGGATTTATACTTTGATTCTTGAACCCTTTTGTTGAATTAGGTCCAAACCGTCGAATCTCCTAAGCGTAGGTGGGTTCATTGGCCCGTTGTTCTTCTGTCTTGGGAGGGATCTAAAAATTTGATATTCCCATTAGTGGTCATGCTCAGCAGAGTCCATGTCATTAGTATTCAGGCTTTAAGTCCGGTTGGGTCAGGTCTGTCTTGACTGCAGCCCTAGTGCCCAGCTCAATCTATAACGCTGTCAGTGTCATGGGCATGCACCTCTCCCATGGCCAATTCCAATGCCAGGTAAATGAGAGAGCCACTACATAGTTCTTTTTAATTAACCAAGTTACTAAAGGTCATAAATTTCATATTTAATAAAGTATCATTGAACGTCGTCTCAAATCGTTTCTGGTTGGTGCATTTAAAAAAATTCAAATACACAATCAATGCATATTCTTGTTACACAATCAATGTATGGCACAAAACAAATACTAAGCATGAAGGAAAAAACAGAATCTTTTAAAGAATAACCAAATGAGAGGCCAAAAAATACATAATCCACATAAATCCATCACATGAATATATAAGAATCAGATCATTGACACACAAATGGTTAAAGGTATGTGGTACTTGCATTTTACCCAATGAGAAGTGAAAATAAAACCAAGCCACGGATGGAAATGAGAACCACAAAGCAAATCTCCCAAACATAAGTACTTGTTTCCACTTGATTAAATTTTGCCAATTCAATTCAAAGTCTGATACAAATGTCCCTAGGATAAGCTGAACATACAAATTGACGTGAAGGGCCTATTGAGATGTTTTAATGACATTCAATCCTTCCATCAATTCAGTTTGAAACAAAGGTCTCTAGAATGCACTCTAAAACAAAGAAAGAACTAAAGGTGCTTTCAAGAGAACCATTTAAATTAACATGGAATAGGGACCACCAAATGCTAACATGGAATGAAATGTGTAAGATCTCACTTGACCGGATTGCCAACTACAACCTCGCTAACAGCTCGAGCCACTCCTCATCCTGAAAAAGCACTAGCCCCAGATATGTAAACCTGCAACCACTCCGCTGATTCATACTATGCATCAGTCCTATACAAAAATCAGCCAAGTTTTGCATTGACTTGGCCAATCCACCGGGCCATGAAAACTTAGCCGAGTCAATATTTGTCTTATAAAATTAGTTAATAAGAACCATTTTTTTTAGGTGAACACCTTTTCTTTACTTCAAATCAACAAATTACCTAGAAACCAAAAAAGAGGGGAGTTCTTACGGCTAAATTACTAAAGAAAACAAATCTAGGAAAATCTAATGTTACCACAAGGAGATTATTATAAATTTGGAAGAAAGATGCCCAAAAATTGGTCCAAACGATAATGACCAGCAAAACCTTATTGCTACATCCAGATTCAAAAAATCTAAAAGAAAAACAATCCAAAAAAATCTGAAGAATATGAAAGTTCAGCAAATCAAAATTAGTAAACCTGTTTTTAATCCAACCAAAGGGAACAAATCAGTTTAGAATTCCCAATAAGACCCTACTATTGTTTCTGGTAAAACACAACAGCCTTAAATATTCAAAGACTTTCCAACAAAAACTTCAACAAGATCTCCAAGACACCACAACCGCAGGACCACCCCTCACAAATGACATACAATCAGTGATTGAAAGGTTAAGACTCTCAAACCAAGAAAGATTATATGAAAAGAAAATAAGAGGAGATTAGAAGAGATCAAAATATAAGACTCAAGATATAAGAAACCTTACGGACCTTCTTCCTCTGATACCATGTTTAGGAAAGAACGAACTTGGGAAGAAAAGAAACTTAGAGAGAACTGAATGTCTAGCCCTCTCTCTTTCTATATTAAGTGAATAACAAAAACTAACCTTAGAAAAAATGGTAAAAAACAAACGAAAGAAAAGGAAATAAAGGACAACTAATAAAATGAAAATAAGAGGCCCATGGCCCAAGGGATATGGCCCAATTATGTCAACAAGACACACACACACACACACACACACACACAGAGGGAGAGAGCCCAACATGCACAAAGCTTCAATTGACAAGTGGCATGGCTAATTAATGATCTAGACAATCCATTCACTCACTCCACTAAGGACAAGCCAATGTGCAAAAATCACACTAACCAAATAGACATTAGATCAATCGCATGAAAAATGGATAATCTAGATCGAGCAAATAAACAAAATAGTTACATATGATACTATTCTAACATCCATTCAGTAGACCCCACCATGTACTCCACTAAGGACAAGACAATGTACAAAAATCACACTAACCAAATAGACATGCAAAGGGACAATTGAAAATAGTATAAATTGAATTTATTGGGGAAACATACTAGACTATTTCATCCCATGACATCGGAAACAAAGTAAAACATGGCATTTTCATATTAACAAGAGTTAAGGAAGAATTTCCATTCTTTATAGACAGTTGGAAACACAATAGCAAATACATACATGTGCAGAAGGGGTTGTTGTGCAAATGCTCCAAAAGAAAATATATACTTCAAGGACAATTCTCCACTAGCTTTTGCAGCCAAAGTATGATACACATAATCCTCCGTTGAAACACATTAAGTCAGGATTCATAAAACACATTAAGTTGTAGTCTCCCACTGTACATTGAGTACATGTTCATCCAGTGGGCTCATGTACTACAGACAATCACAACTAATTCATATACTGAAGATTAGACAATGGGCCACACAACTGATAGATATTAGTTTATGATTCAAAATATAATAATAAAAGCCAAGCAACAAAAGTATCCCATATGGAATCCTACCAAGAGTACAAGTGGATTTAGGGAAGACTAGTTCCTAGCAAGGCAAGACATTTCTTATAGAAATGCAGTTTGGGAAGCAATTTAACTACTTTCTCACTTTAACAAAGACCCAAATTTCTTATCAATATCCCATATGGAAATTGACAAAAGGTTCGGATTAATTTAAGGAACTTCTGCAACATTTTAATCAAAATCTCTATTTCTTTCACGCTGTAAGACATACCTCTTCAGTAGGTGGACCAGGTGGTCTGTGTGGACGATAGGTTTGCTGGCTATAATCGCCAGAAAGAGGCGAAGGCCTTACAGGGTTCTGAGCAAAGAAAGTTATTAGAACTGGCAAAATGAAATATAAGTGCAAATCTTCTTCCAAAATAATTAGATGGGAAAGATGCTGATGAATGTGGAACTGCTAATCAATATTAATAGCAGGTCTATGCAAAAAATGCAAACAGAATACACTCTTCTCACATATCAAGAGAAGCTGTAATTAAAGGACATGGTAGAGAGAATGGGACAAGTAAATGAAATAATATTAAGGAGGCAATGACAACAGCAATTTCTGCATGGAATATATTACTTCATCATGAATATCACAACAACACTGAGGCTGAAGTCCTAATCACAATGTGAATATAATTTCACGAAATGCATGCCTCACTAAGTAAAGCCCTCATCTATGCATACACATCTAGCATTTGCTTGATAATCACCTATGTCATTTCTGATAATTTTGGAAAGGTTCCAAAGGTCGATATGTTAGAATTAGAATTCTATTGATGTTGGATACACTTAAAGGACATGAGATGAGATGAGACAAACCTGGTTATACACATCTAGCATTTTCATGCCACCAACCATACAGAATCTTCTATAAATAAATAAAAACTTCCTGGTTATAAAATTATATATATAAACAAAACTGAAAAATACACTCAAAACCCATATAAAATGAAAAGAAAAAAAAAACAAATTCCTAAAAACCCAACAAATCTCACGTCAGATTTAACAATACCCATATCCCCAAATCTAACAAAAATCAAAACCTATATACCAAAATCCCACAAAAACCATTCCAGACCCTAAAAACCCCAATCTGGAGAAAAAATGGGAGGGAGAGAGAGTACCATTCCGCAAACCGATGCTGGATTCATCGGTGTTGATGTTGTAGAGGATGTCTTCGTATCTGATTTCGCATTTGGATGTCAAGCTAATCACGCTGCTGATGTAGGAATCTGCGGATCCTCCTCCACCGCTAGATCCTGAAGAAGCTTCTCCTGCAGCTGTTGTTGCTGCTGCTGCCGCCATGGCTTTTAACAACAGATAGAGAAAGAGAGAGGGTTTCTCGTCAATGGAAGATGAGGAAAAGAGGGAAAATAGGAAATGAGGAGCGGGCGTTTGATCGTTTTCGTCTTTTGAAGAAGATAAAAATTTCAAATCCGTATATTGTGAGTTTACCATTTGTCACGCCCCAGACTCGGTAACCAGATTCACAAGGAACCCGATGGCCGGTTCTGACTGCAACAGCCTCCGTAGTACCCCATTCTCGGCTCCTGAAACAGGTTCCGATCCTGGGATCCTACAAGGAGAATTTCCATAACAATATAACCATTTCCAATACGAGCATACCCAAGATCATAACAAGTAAATCTGAGAATAAAAAAAGGCACATATCACAAAATCCACTAAGAATTTGAACTTTTACAAGTTTACATGAGGTCCAAAGGACATACATAAGATAATAGAAGAAAGAAATGAAGGATGCAATACTGGGTCCTCAAGCTCAGCTCTAATCCAAACTCTTTCACTGCGACACCTGCCTAGGATCTCCTGCACGCATCAATCGTGCATAAGCTTATAGAAGCTTAGAGGGTGGTGTAAGTGTGTGATAATAGTGCACAGAAGAATAATAGGAGATACAGGAAGGAGACATGCTCAATGAGAATATCACTAGCCTTACCAAGGCTTATCATGAATATGATGCAATGAGTACTGGATGCCATACCAAGGCAATGCATGAAGGGGCTTACATAACCAATACTAATGCGATGCAAGTAATGCCAGTGCTCATAACCAAACCGTATGTTAAGTATATTTCCAATCATAAGGAAATCACCGGGGTCCATTACACTGATGGATGACTGCCGCTCTACAGACCCCGCATAGTCAAACGAGCGTAAGAGACCTCACTACCCGCCTGTGGACAACCAATCACCAACAAGGCCTGAAGGTAGCGGACCCATTTACGAGCTGGTCATACTCGGCCTAACAATGCCTCCTCACACCAGGCAGGTAAGGCCACACCCCTATCCAACCGACTACACGACAGTGGGAGTCACGGCCTAATGGTATAAGGCCCTCGTACGCTCATATATTCCACCCGGTCACAGCGTTGGAGCAGATCCTTGGTACCATGGAAGTTTTGGGAATTTCACCCATGGGCATCCTATGCACCCGGTATGCTCAAGTAACATTTCCAGTGTCCAAACATGGCCATCCACGATGTATCTGTGGAGGCTACAACCCTGATGAAGTAAAGGTGATAATGCTCATATATTATGCAATGCCAGATGCATGACTCACACAATCAACTATGCATCAATTCCAAGCATCCAACATGCTCAAGAGGGAATATTACGTCCCTCGAGAAGACAGCATGCAATGCTCAATGGCACAATCATAACCACACACACAGTGTTATCCAAGCATACAATGATGCACCTGGGTCATGTAAGACCCGTGTCCTAATCCTTACTGTTCCGTTGGCTTCCGCGGTCCTTCCGGTCAAATTCCGGCAACCTTCGCACCATATCCGGTGTTTACGCACGATCTTAAGCCGGGTCCCGCACACCGACGTCGGCTCAATCCGAAACTTATGTCTTGGCGATCGCGTCATCGCCGCGGTTCCAACGCCGTGACTTGCGCACCGAACCGATACCCAGGTAAGAAGATGCCGATCAGCGTTTATTCCGAAGAAACACCGCGCGTTGCGGATTTCGAGGGAATCTCTACACAATTATTCCCATCAATCAACCATAAATGCATCCCATACATCAAGTACAACAACCCATCCCTCTTTCTCCAAAGTCAACTCTCTCTCTCTCTTCACCCATCCCTCTTTTACACACTTTTCAAACAAACCCATGCTTCATTAATTACACCCATCACTCCATCACCTCATATCACTCCCATCCTCTCATTTTCTCTCTCATTTTCTCATATCTCTCCCAAGCAACTCTACCCCCCTCACGTCCAAGCTTTCTCTCCCTCTCAAGTGTGGCCCACCTTCCATCTTCCATCTACACCCTCCCATCTCTCATCCACACCATTAATCCCCCATCATCCTCCATTAAAAGTGAAGGTAAGGAGCTAAGGAGTCCAAGGGAGCAAGGAAAAGGAAGATAAGGTGGGTGATTTGCCATTATTTTAAACTTTAGGGTCCACTTGTTGGTGGGACCCCTTTTGGATGTATGTGATTTAATTAAGAGGGCTCATAGTGGCGGGGTTCCTCTATCTCACCGTATATCTCTCTCTATCTCTCTCTTTCTCTCTTTCTTTGTAATGGTGTGGATCCCACCAATATGTGTTACATCTACCCCGTCCATCTACATCAGACGGTGTGGCCCACTCTATTGCAGGTGATGATCCACACCATCCATTGCTTGGATGAACCAATGCTTTTTTTTAATATATATATATATATGTATATACATATATGTTATATTTTATATAATATATATATAATATAATATGTATCATATATATTATATGCATATATGATGGTGGGCCACTTCTACGTGGGACCCATCATAGCAATGTGTTTGGGTGTGGTGTCCAGCGTCCAGGGGACGCTGGACTTTAGCAAGAGAAGTGTGTGCACTGGCAATGGGTGTGCATATAAAAAAAAAAAGAGAGAGTAGGGAGAGGTGGGCCACTCATGCAGGCCCCACCTTGATGCTTTCATGCAATCCAAGCCGACCACCCTATTTTTCAGATCATTTTAGGCGTTGAGCCGAAAAATGATCTCAATCTGAACTTATGGTGGGCCATAGCATAGCAAACGAGTTCCTACCTTTGATTTACTCCCTAATGCTCCTGTATATCTGAAACAGCCCAATATTAGACTCTATGGGTTTGTATCGAGCCACAGGGACTAATGGCTGGTGTGGATCGTACTGAAGCGGGCCCCACCTAGGAAAAACCGTAGAAAAACCGATTTTCAAAAAAAAAAAAAAGAAAGCAAGCAGCAGCCGCTGCCACTGACAACAGACGCAGGCAGCGCCTGCGCTGCCGCTGACGGACGGACGGGCGACCGGGCTGGGGCTCACGGCCCCAGCTGTGGGCCCCACCTTGATCCTTCCAACCATCAACACCGTGCATTCTCTGGGTCCCCACGGACCGGCCGTCCACTCGAAAAATCAGCCACAGACGGAACTCAGGCGGGCCACACCATCTAAAATCATGTAAAGACATGTCGAATCATACAAAAACCCTTGGTGGGGCCTACCTGAAATTTGGATGCGACTGAAACTTGGTCTGTACCCTCAGCCAAGTGGGACACACAAAATGAGTGGGCTGGATTGCGGACCACATCACGGTGAGCTCCCTATCCATGTGTAAAATAAAATAAAATAAAATAAAATAAAATAAAATAAAATAAAATAAAACATAACGGTGGGCTCCCTGACCGTGTACTGGGGATGCAAGAATAACGGTGGGCCCCACCCACGGTCCGTGTGACCTTATGAGTAGTTTGGGTGGGAAATAAACATTCCAGTGGGCCCAGTCCAGTGGGCCCTACCTTGGTTCAAGTGGTTTTATGAACAGTTGGGTGGGAAATAAACATTATGTTGAGCCTTAAGTTGGGTGGAAAATAAACATTATATTGGGCCTTAAGCTGAGTGAAAAATGAGTATTTTGGTGGGCCCCACTTACGTAAGTATTGTAAACCACACCCTCTATTAGTGTGGGCTCCATCATGATGCCTGTGTTTCCCTCCATTAGACTGGGCTCCATCATGATGCATGTGTTTCATCCAACTGTCCATCCATTTTTGGAGATAATTTAAGGCCCATTTTATGAGGCCCACTGTGATGTATGCAGGCCCATGTGACTAGGCCCACGTGGATGCATTTGTGGCCCGTCATTGAGGCCTACCTTGATATATGTATACGAGACCCATGCATGAGGCCCATTCGATGTATTAGAGGCCCAATGGGATGTACATGAGGCCCATTTCTTGATTTATGTGTTGACCCCTATAGCGATAGTGCCTTGGGAGCAATGTTGGTTTGATGTCCACATTGAACGGATAATGTTGGTTAAATGTCCGCATTATAACTCTCCCTAAGGCCCACTGATAGGCCCAAAATTATGGTGAGAAGGCCGCCTAGGGCCATCTCCATTATATCTAGAGCCCATCTCTTTATACATGTTTAGTATAGATCCATGATTCATGATCATTCGCACCATATGTATGCCTGATGTGAGGGTGACCGATCATAGCATATATCTTTGGATAGACTATTTATGGGCTCCCTGATAGGCGGAGTTGCCTCATATAAGTGCATGGTATATACAGGACTGTTGCATGACTGATAGTGTGACTCATGCATTTGCATTTGTGTGATTGTAGTTACTGTATGCCCTAACGACATCAGGGCCATAGCCTCCATAGACACATCGTGGATGGCTGGGTTGGATACCGGAAATATTTGGTTCTAGCATACGGGCGCCATAGACGTCCCTGGGTGAAAATCTCTAAACCCGATGGTACTAGAGGATGACTCTAATGTCGAGACCGAGTGGATGTACGAGCGCATGAGGGCCGAATACCAGGAGGCCGCGTCTCCCACTGTGTCGTGGTCGGTTGGAAAGGAGTGTGGCCTTACTCGCCCGAGGGTAGGGGGCAATACTAGGCTGAGTTTGACCAGCTCGCGAATGGGTCCGCTATCGACGTGCCGGATAGGTATTGGCAGACTATTGATCAGGCGGATAGTGAGGTTTCTTACGCTCACTTGGACTGTGCGGCTAGGAGAGCGACAGTGCCATTTGGAGTGTATTGAACCCCGGTGATTATCCAGAATGAGAACTGTACTGATACATGATGAGGATTGGCATGCTTGAGTTGCATCTTGCATCGCATGGCCGTGTTATGGCCGACAGCATTCATATCTTGCACCGCATAGCCTTGGTACGGCTGATTGCATTCATGTGCTCATTACCATGTTTCCGCATCACTCTGACCTTGCATTTTGAGCACGTTTATATTGCGCACACACACTTACACCACCCTCTAAGCTTTCCACAAGCTTATGCACGATTGATGCGTGCAGGTGACGCCAGGACGCAGCCGCAGCCATAGTCTCGCTGTAGTTGGAGCGTGCAGCTGAGCTTCTGGAGTTTTGCTTCTTTTGTTACATTGTATTTCCCCTTTCTGTCGCATTGTACTAAAAAGCTTTTGATCATAGTAGATTTTGTAGTGGTGTTCTTGTGCTTATTGTTTGTGGGTTATGCTTTTGTTATGCTCATTATAAATCAGACTAATGATTTGAAACCCTCCTTGTAGTATCCCAGGATCGGAACCTGGTAAATGGGTGTCGGGATCCGAGAATGGGGTTCTACGGAGGCTGTCGGCGCCGGATTCGGCGATCGGGAATTTTGTGAACCCGGTTTCCGAGTTCGGGGCGTGACAGGTCATGAAGATGGGTCTAGGCGAATCATGTGGCGATATACAAAGTAAATTACATTCTTCCTATCCAAGAAGGAACCAAGACTAGGTACTTAGACAATATCCATAAGGAATCCCATCTCTAGTGGGGGCCCATTTACCTGGGGTAGCCCACGAGATTAAGCATATAACTACGGGTCTAAGTAATATAGAAATGAGCCTAGCAACTGTCTAAGATAAGTATCCAATCACTCTTAAATACAACCGGACCTAGAGGGGTCCATAATGGGGACATTTAACCATCATTCCCCAAAAAGGCATATCAACAATGAACTATATGGATAAAAGGCCCAAGGCCTACATTTAAGATAGAAATAAAAGTAACCACATACATATATTCCTCATAATAGGCCATAAAAGATATAATACCACTTTTAACAACATGGGCTCTAAGAAGGGAATTAAGGCCCAAGGTCCAATTCTCAATGGCCATAGAATCCATGCATTAAGTTGGACTTGGTGGGCAGCCCGCGTATACAATATACGACCCAAAAAAAAAGTTTAAGTTTGGATGAAATGGGCCCCACTACATCAGCCCAATAACTAGCAATTTAAGTAGGCAACCGAGGGCCCAATACTATCCTTACCCCAGCCCACAAGTCCATCAAAATGGTGGAAGTCGGCCCAATGTATGGTTGGGCCATGCTGGGATGTCCCTGCCCAATCTGGGCTCACTGGATGTCCCAAAATTCTGATCTTAAGATGGGGTCCTCATAAGATCACTAAAAGTGACCCAAAAGAATGCACTGATTAAGCCCAAAGATTATAAGAAAGCATAAGTAAGTAACACGTACACAAGTTCTCAATAAGGTGAGCCCCACAACCAAATAAAGTTGTAACCATAAAATTGTACATCGAAGGCCCTTTGATAAACTTTTGGCCCGTTTGACTTCCTGGGCCTGCTAAGGTCCAGAAATTAGTTGAGTATGTGGAAATAATCTCATGAAGGCCAACTATACTCACTGGGGGACCCCACCAGATGGAGAGTGTGTATATATCATGAAAAGATCAAGTGGGCCTGCTACTGGATTGTGAGTCCAGCAGCAACCCAAGGCAGAGAGTGCTTCCACAATCAGGTGATCCAAGGCTTGGACGGCCAGGACCAAACATGCATTAAGGTAGATTCCACATACATGCACGAGCCTTAAATAAATGGCCTAAGGTCTATGGTGGGCCTTTAACCACCCATAGAGAAACCTATGAGCTTACCTTAGGATCACCCAGGAGGACATCCAACCTCAACTGGTTTCCAAGAGGTAGCTCGCCACTACCCATATAATGAAAGATCTAAGGCCTAAGCAATGTGTGGACTAGTAGGCCATACACCAAGCCCAACTCATAAGCCATATAGTGGGCCCTCAAGTAAGGTTTGGGCCCAACCACAAAGGTCGTAATTCCACATATTGTGGTGGGCTTCATGGGCAGCCCAGTAATTCATTTACACGGGCAAGTTTCACATTTAACACAAGTGAGTTGGGCCTCACTTTTGGCCTAAGTACAGGGTCAGTTTAATGGGCAGCCATGGGCCCGACTTCTTGTGTATCATTACCCCTAAGCCCATCATAATAGATAGGAGAGTATAGGCTCAAGGTCAATGGGCCTATCCAAACGAACTGAGTCCACAAGGCCTACTTGCTAACACAAACATGCATATACTATATCACATAATGGGCCCTAAAGAAATGGCCCAAAACAAAAGTCATCCAATTCACACATTACGGTGGGCTTGAGGGCAGCCCATAAGCCCAAGAATACACATGGGCAAGGCCTATACTGACAGTGTGGGCCTTGCCACATCAGTCCAAAGACTTAGTAAGGCCCTCCACAATATACATTTATGTGGGCCCGCAAGTCAGCTCATAATTAAGCATTTCATGAGGGCATCACGGCTAATAAATACACATGGTCAGCCTGTAGACGGCCCGTTAGGCCCGTGAAATAATAAGGTCTGGCCCTGCACGATCTTGGGCTCAAGAAATAGGTTTCCAGCCCATTGGGCCTATAAACTACCAAAAAGCTGGTTAAGGCTAACCCCCAACATCACCACAAAGGTGAGCCTTAAGAGCCACTAATTATGCCCAAAAATGTCTAAGGAAATAAGGCAAGGAGTATGTGCAATACTCCCTTAAATCTGGTGGGCCACAACAGCTCCAAAACAATCAACTATGGAGCAAATTTGGGCCCCTTACTGGAATTCCAGCCCACCCACTTCCTGGGCCTGCTGGAATCTAGAAATTTATGTAATTCAGATGGGTTACTAGCCCATGGTGACCCAAACATATCACAGTGGGTCCCACCAGATGAGAGGGTAATGCACAACACACATTAGAAGTGGGCCATGCTGCTGGAATACAGGCCCAGCAACAGCCCAAGGTAGGGGCGTCCCATGGGCCTGAGTACCTGGCCCAAAACTGACCCAAGTTTGCAGGCCACACCACGGTCAGTACAGGGGCCCTATGGCCATGAAAATTTACAAGATGGTCCTCCCATAGGTGGACCACGAACCCTCAAAATTTTGTGATTTTTGGACGGTCAGAAGTATTTTAATTAATTTAAATAAAACAGACCATCAAGAAAATCTGGTGAATCGGGACACCTAAACGTGGTGAGCCATTCCAGAACTTGCCACGGTGTGTACAGGGCTTCATTAGCCCCAAAAATTTGTAGGTGAGTCCCACCATGGGTGGATCACCTCCCTATAAATTTTCATAATTTTAAGATACTCAAAAGTATTTAAATTAATTTAAAGAATACAATCTATCCAGGGTGAAATATTGCTGGAATATAACTGTCCTGAATTTGGGCCATCCAATGGGTGGGTTCTGGGCCTCCAAAATTCCTAAAATTTGAACCCAAGGTCCCTCATCAAGCCTAAAACAAGTTGGGATCTAGAAATATGGCCCACCTTCTTAGAAATTATTTTTTTAATATTATTTTTATGGGACTATGCTGCTGGACTGCACAGCAGAAATTTCTGGCAGTCCAGTATGTTGGCCCACCCTTTTGGATGCCCAAATAGGATTCCTTCGCCCTGAAATTGTGTGGATAGGTCCTACCATGGGTGGGACACCTCCCTACAAAAATTTAGGATTTTTGGGATAGTAAAAATATTTTATTTAACTCATGCAATTTATGGACAGCAAGGTCCAGATTTTTATTTTCCTGCTGCAGCAATGCTGCTGTCCCTGACTTTAGCACCTCATTTGAGTGGGCCCAGGTCTATGTAAATTTGGAAAAATGCAAGGCCAACCTTCCTATACAAGTATACAGTAAGGTGGGGTCCACAAAGGTGGCCCACCATTTCAAAATCAGGCTGATATTTATGATTTTCCAGCAAACAGTGTGGCTGGACAGTCCAGAAAAATCTGGATCATCCACCCTCCTTGGCCCACCCTTTTGGGTGATCAAATAGGGACATTTGAAGGTGAGGTTTAGCATACTTTTAGGTGGGGTCCACACCTCAAAGAGAAGTCTAAGAAATCAGGAAAAAGGAGACCACAAACAAGGCCTACAACCCATACATTACAGCATAAAAAATTTCCAGCAATCTGGACAGCAACATGTTGCTGTCTAGATCAGCCCAAAAAATTAATAAATGGGAAATAAATCATAGATTCCACAAGGTGGGGTCCACCCTGATGTGTCACACAACTCCCAAGTCCAGCCCCTCCCCAAGAAAATCTATAAAATCAGACCCAAAGGCTTTCCAAATCAAGCAGCAAAACTAGGCAGCACAGTTGGGCTTGGGTGTCCAACAACTTGGGCCTGGATGTCCCAAAATTTTAAAAATTTTGGTTGCATGGCACATCAGGTGGGCCACATAATCCTTACATCCAAACCACAAAAAGGAGAGAAGAGAAGAATAAGGAAAATCTCATCAAGATGGGGTCCATGGAGAATGGCCCCATCAAGATCACATGCATGCAAGTGATGGCTAAAAAAAAAACTTATCTAAGGAGTGGTGGACCTTCACCATTGATGTGGTGAGTCTTACACTCTCCATATGAAGCAACAAAAGATCTATGAAAATAAGAATCATGCAATCTATCCTACATGCTCACCCACTTGTTGGATCTTCAAGATTCTTCAACCACCATGCTCCTTAAGCTTCAAGGAAAGAGGTTCAATGGTGATGATGGATCTTTGATGGTTAGATCTAGGGGAGAAGAAGAGGATAGAGGGCTGGAAAAATTCAGCAATGGAGGACATTTGTAAAGAGGAGAAGAGAGAAATGAAGAAAGAGAGAGGGAGATGAGAGAGTTTCTAAGGTTGAAATGATTACTTTCTTAGAAAAGATGAGTTTTGAAAAGAGAAAATAATCATTGCTCATGGGATAGGGTGGCTCATCATTGCCTAGAGAAGCCAATCTCATCATGGTTTTCTTGAGAAAAGAAGCCATCATTGCTAGGCTAAAGGTGGCTTACATGGGGAATAGTGCACATGGGGAAATGTGCAATCAGGTGGGTCCCACCAAAAATGCAATCAACGGTCCAAATAATGCGCGGCCCATAACTTTCGATGGACACGCCGGATTTATGCATGAGATGCGGCGCTAGAACCGCGGCGACGATGCGGTCGCAATGGCATAGGTCTTGGGTCAATCCGAGTTGGGTCTACGTGACCAAACTCAAGGGTGACCGCAATCACTATCCGAAAGTCGCGGGTCACCGAAATTTGACCGGTAAGACCGCGGGACCAAAATACATGAGATGCATACTCACACACACACATGCACACATGCGAACTCGGGTCAGGTCTCACAATCCTCCCCACCAACAAAGAAATTTCGTCCTCGAAATTGACAAAACTGAGACAACAAAATGCATAAGCATCCTCATATATATCAATTGTCAATTAAAAGAAGGAAATGTAAGAAATACAAGCAATCAATCATCGAACAAATAGGGATAACGCTCTTTAATCTCGGCCCAACACTAGGAGATCTGCACGGTCTACCATAACGTGCCTCAAAAGGAGCCAAGCAGTCTCACTATCTCCTCAATAAACACCTTGCAAACCAATCCATAGACCAAGAAGCACGCACTAGAATGAAATGAGCCGACTTCTTCAGACGATCAACGATAACCTAGATGGTATCGTGCCCGTGCTGAGTCCTCGGCAAACCTGCGATGAAATCCATCGATATATGCTCCCATTTCCATTCTGAAACACTCAATAGCTGTAAGGGACTAGGGGTCTCAGATGATTGGCCTTAACATGTTGGCAAGCATCACACTCGGCCACAAAACTAGCGACTGGGAAAAAAATACTGCTTGACAACAAAACAAGCCAACAAGCTCAACATCGGCAATACAAAACTATTCAGCGGGCAAGAACATCTCACCAACCAAAATGGAACACGATAATATCATCGGCCTAACACAGCGATCTTTCCAAAAAGTCGATACTGAGAATCCTCTATAGCAGACTCTAATAGAAATCTGATCAAACAAAAGCCACAAAAGGGGTACGATGCACCAAAACACAAGACATACATACGGAGACAAGAAAAATACTCATAACGACTCCCCTAATAACTAAGGGTCCTGCGAAGTCGCACAAAATCAAGCATGAGGTGGCTAGGGAGGTGTCTGTCCCCTCTGCATTTGCGGTCTCTGCTGTTGTGGAGGTCTACACTACAGTCTCGGCTGCTGTCGAGGTCTTAGTGGCGGGAGCCACTGTCGCTGCCGTAAGGGAAGAGGGCACTCGCGCCTCTGATGCCCTGTCTGCCCACATCCATAGCAAATGCCAGTAAATGCCCTAGAAGAAGAAGTTGCTGCATGTAATGCTGATACTATGGCGGCTCGATAGGCTATGTACCTCTGCTGCTGTCGACGCTGCCGGGAGCTACTGGAGGGGGCCTGCCTCTTCCGACCTCTCCTCTGATCACGATCCCTCTGTGAACTAGTCCACTTGGCCTCGCCCTGAAGTAGAAATATCGCTAACGGAGCTCGCTGCAGAGTCGAATCTCGCAAAAGGGGACTCGCACGCTCCTGTTCTGCCTGACCAGGCATCTGCATCAACTGCTGGAGATGCTCGGCTCCTACAGGAATCGATAGATAAGCCTGGAGATGCTCAGCTCCTACAGGAATCGTCAGATAAGCGGGGGTAGCACTAGCCTCTGGCGGAGGCACAGGTATGGCGGGAGCCTCAGGAATGAGTTCGATGGGCTCCAGAGGGGAAACAGGAATCTCAGGTGGTGGAGAAAAAGTCACTCGGACCGCTGGAGCAGAATGAGAACCATGTCCATGGGCACCACAGCCACGGGCGTCACAATCATGGGCACCTCGACTAGACGGCATGGTCTACAGAAGGAACAAAGGTAATGGAAACCTAGGAATTAGAATCCTTGAAGGCTCAAACGGAATGAGGGAAATGCACTCGGGACACTACTTGTCCTAAGATTACAGCAGATATGTGATGTTATCCTTAGTTATTTCAAAATTACTTGCTATGCTCTGATACCAACTCCTGTCACGCCCCATACTCGGTAACCGGATTCACAAGGAACCCGATGGCCGGTTCTGACCGCAACAGCCTCCGTAGTACCCCATTCTCGGCTCCTGAAACAGGTTCCGATCCTGGAATCCTACAAGGAGAATTTCCATAACAATATAACCATTTCTAATACGAGCATACCCAAGATCATAACAAGTAAATCTCAGAATAAAAAAAGGCACATATCACAAAATCCACTAAGAATTTAAACTTTTACAAGTTTACATGAGGTCCAAAGGACATACATAAGATAATAGAAGAAAGAAATGAAGGATGCAATACTAGGTCCTCAAGCTCAGCTCTACTCCACGCTCTGCTACTTTGGCGCCTACCTAGGATCTCCTGCACGCATCAATCGTGCATAAGCTTATAGAAGCTTAGAGGGTGGTGTAAGTGTGTGATAATAGTGCACAGAAGAATAATAGGAGATACAGGAAGGAGACATGCTCAATGAGAATATCACTAGCCTTACCAAGGCTTATCATGAATATGATGCAATGAGTACTGGACGCCATACCAAGGCAATGCATGAAGGGGCTTACATAACCAATACTAATGCGATGCAAGTAATGCTAGTGCTCATAACCAAACCGTATGTCAAGTATATTTCCAATCATAAGGAAATCACCGGGGTCCATTACACTGCTGGATGACTGCCGCTCTACAGACCCCGCACAGTCAAACGAGCGTAAGAGACCTCACTACTAGCCTGTGGACAACCAATCACCAACAAGGCCTGAAGGTAGCGGACCCATTTACAAGCTGGTCAGACTCGGCCTAGCAATGCCTCCTCACATCAGGCAGGTAAGGCCACACCCCTATCCAACTGACTACACGACAGTGGGAGTAGCGGCCTAATGGTATAAGGCCCTCGTGCGCTCATATATTCCACCCGGTCACGGCGTTGGAGCAGATCCTTGGTACCATGGAAGTTTTGGGAATTTCACCCATGGGCATCCTATGCACCCGGTATGCTCAAGTAACATTTCCGGTGTCCAAACATGGCCATCCACGATGTATCTGTGGAGGCTACAACCCTGATGAAGTAAAGGTGATAATGCTCATATATTATGGAATGCCAGATGCATGAATCACACAATCAACTATGCATCAATTCCAAGCATCCAACATGCTCAAGAGGGAATATTACGTCCCTCGGGAAGACAGCATGCAATGCTCAATGCCACAATCATAACCACACACATAGTGTTATCCAAGCATACAATGATGCACATGGGTCATGAAGATGGGTCTAGGCGAATCATGCGGCGATATACAAAGTAAATTACATTCTTCCTATCCAAGAAGGAACCAAGACTAGGTACTTAGACAATATCCATAAGGAATCCCATCTCTAGTGGGGGCCCATTTACCTAGGGTAGCCCACGAGATTAAGCATATAACTACGGGTCTAAGTAATATAGAAATGAGCCTAGCAACTGTCTAAGATAAGTATCCAATCACTCTTAAATACAACCGGACCTAGAGGGGTCCATAATGGGGACATTTAACCACCATTCCCCAAAAAGGCATATCAATAATGAACTATATGGATAAAAGGCCCAAGGCCTACATTTAAGATAGAAATAAAAGTAACGACATACATATATTCCTCATAATAGGCCATAAAAAGATATAATACCACTTTTAACAACATGGGCTCTAAGAAGGGAATTAAGGCCCAAGGCCCAATTCTCAATGGCCATAGAATCCATGCATTAAGTTGGACTTGGTGGGCAGCCCGCGCATACAATATACGACCCAAAAAAAGGTTTAAGTTTGGATGAAATGGGCCCCACTACATCAGCCCAATAACTAGCAATTTAAGTAGGCAACCGAGGGCCCAATACTATCCTTACCTCAGCCTACAAGTCCATCAAAATGGTGGAAGTCGGCCCAATGTATGGTTGGGCCATGCTGGGATGTCCCTGCCCAATCTGGGCTCACTGGATGTCCCAAAATTCTGATCTTAAGATGGGGTCCTCATAAGATCACTAAAAGTGACCCAAAAGAATGCACTGATTAAGCCCAAAGATTATAAGAAAGCATAAGCAAGTAACACGTACACAAGTTCTCAATAAGGTGAGCCCCACAGCCAAATAAAGTTGTAACCATAAAATTGTACATCGAAGGCCCTTTGATAAACTTTTGGCCCGTTTGACTTCCTGGGCCTGCTAAGGTCCAGAAATTAGTTGAGTATGTGGAAATAATCTCATGAAGGCCAACTATACTCACTGGGGGACCCTACCAGATGGAGAGTGTGTATATATCATGAAAAGATCAAGTGGGCCTGCTACTGGATTGTGAGTCCAACAACAACCCAAGGCAGAGAGTGCTTCCACAATCGGGTGATCCAAGGCTTGGACGGCCAGGACCAAACATGCATTAAGGTAGATTCCACATACATGCACATTGAGCCTTAAATAAATGGCCTAAGGTCTATGGTGGGCCTTTAACCACCCATAGAGAAACCTATGAGCTTACCTTAGGATCACCCAGGAGGACATCCAACCTCAACTGGTTTCCAAGAGGTAGCTCGCCACTACCCATATAATGAAAGATCTAAGGCCTAAGCAATGTGTGGACTAGTAGGCCATACACCAAGCCCAACTCATAAGCCATATAGTGGGCCCTCAAGTAAGGTTTGGGCCCAACCACAAAGGTCGTAATTCCACATATTGTGGTGGGCTTCATGGGCAGCCCAGTAATTCATTTACACGGGCAAGTTTCACATTTAACACAAGTGAGTTGGGCCTCACTTTTGGCCTAAGTACAGGGTCAGTTTAATGGGCAGCCATGGGCCCGACTTCTTGTGTATCATTGCCCCTAAGCCCATCATAATAGATAGGAGAGTATAGGCTCAAGATCAATGGGCCTATCCAAAAGAACTGAGTCCACAAGGCCTACTTGCTAACACAAACATGCATATACTATATCACATAATGGGCCCTAAAGAAATGGCCCAAAACAAAAGCCATCTAATTCATACATTATGGTAGACTTGAGGGCAGCCTATGAGCCCAAGAATACACATGGGCAAGGTCTATACTGACAGTGTAGGCCTTGCCACATCAGCCCAAAGACTTAGTAAGGCCCTCCACAATATACATTTATGTGGGCCCCGCAAGTCAGCCCATAATTAAGCATTTCATGAGGGCATCATGGCTAATAAATACACACGGTCAGCCTGTAGACGGCCCGTTAGGCCCGTGAAATAATAAGGTCTGGCCCTGCACGATCTTGGGCTCAAGAAATAGGTTTCCAGCCCATTGGGCCTATAAACTACCAAAAAGCTGGTTAAGGCTAACCCCCAACATCACCACAAAGGTGAGCCTTAAGAGCCACTAATTATGCCCAAAAATGTCTAAGGAAATAAGGCAAGGAGTATGTGCAATACTCCCTTAAATCTGGTGGGCCACAACAGCTCCAAAACAATCAACTATGGAGCAAATTTGGGCCCCTTACTGGAATTCCAGCCCACCCACTTCCTGGGCCTGCTGGAATCCAGAAATTTATGTAATTCAGACGGGTTACTAGCCCATGGTGACCCAAACATATCACAGTGGGTCCCACCGGATGAGAGGGTAATGCACAACACACATTAGAAGTGGGCCATGCTGCTGGAATACAGGCCCAGCAACAGCCCAAGGTAGGGGCGTCCCGTGGTGGGTAGTCCTACGGGCCTGAGTATCTGGCCCAAAAACTGACCCAAGTTTGTAGGCCACACCACGGTCAGTACAGGGGCCCTATGGCCATGAAAATTTACAAGATGGTCCTCCCATAGGTGGACCACGAACCCTCAAAATTTTGTAATTTTTGGATGGTCAGAAGTATTTTAATTAATTTAAATAAAACAGACCATCAAGAAAATCTGGTGAATCGGGATGCCTGAACGTGGTGAGCCATTCCAGCACTTTCCACGGTGTGTACAGGGCTCCATTAACCCGAAAAATTTGTAGGTGAGTCATACCATGGGTGGACCACCTCTCTGTAAATTTTTATGATTTTAGGATACTCAAAAGTATTTAAATTAATTTAAAGAATACAATCTATCCAGGGTGAAATATTGCTGGAATATAACTGTCCTGAATTTGGGCCATCCAATGGGTGGGTTCTGGGCCTCCAAAATTCCTAAAATTTGAACCCAAGGTCCCTCATCAAGCTTAAAACAAGTTGGGATCCAAAAATATTGCTCACCTTCTTAGAAATTATTTTTTTAATATTATTTTTATGGGACTATGCTGCTGGACTGCACAGCAGAAATTTCTGGCAGTCCAGTATGTTGGCCCACCCTTTTGGATGCCCAAATAGGATTCCTTCACCCTGAAATTGTGTGGATAGGTCCTACCATGGGTGGGACACCTCCCTAAAAAAATTTAGGATTTTTGGGATAGTAAAAATATTTTATTTAACTCATGCAATTTATGGACAGCAAGGTCTAGATTTTTATTTTCCTGCTGCAGCAATGCTGCTATCCCTGACTTTCGCACCTCATTTGAGTGGACCCAGGTCTATGTAAATTTGGAAAAATGCAAGGCCAACCTTCCTATACAAGTATACAGTAAGGTGGGGTCCACAAAGGTGGCCCACCATTTCAAAATCAGGCTGATATTTATGATTTTCCAGCAAACAGTGTGGCTGGACAGTCCAGAAAAATCTGGATCATCCACCCTCCTTGGCCCACCCTTTTGGGTGATCAAATAGGGACATTTGAAGGTGAGGTTTAGCATACTTTTAGGTGGGGTCCACACCTCAAAGAGAAGTCTAAGAAATTAGGAAAAAGGAGACCACAAACATGGCCTACAACCCATACATTACAGCATAAAAAATTTCCAGCAATCTGGACAGCAACATGTTGCTGTCTAGATCAGCCCAAAAAATTAATAAATGGGAAATAAATCATAGATTCCACAAGGTGGGGTCCACCCTGATGTGTCACACAACTCCCAGGTCCAGCCCCTCCCCAAGAAAATCCATAAAATCAGACCCAAAGGCTTTCCAAATCAAGCAGCAAAACTAGGCAGCACAGTTGGGCTTGGGTGTCCAACAACTTGGGCCTGGATGTCCCAAAAATTTAAAAATTCTGGTTGCATGGCACATCAGGTGGGCCACATAATCCTTACATCCAAACCACAAAAAGGAGAGAAGAGAAGAATAAGGAAAATCTCATCAAGATGGGGTCCATGGAGAATGGCCCCATCAAGATCACATGCATGCAAGTGATGGCTAAAAAAAAAAACTTATCTAAGGCGTGGTGGACCTTCACCATTGATGTGGTGAGTCTTAGACTCTCCATATGAAGCAACAAAAGATCTATGAAAATAAGAATCATGCAATCTATCCTACATGCTCACCCACTTGTTTGATCTTCAAGATTCTTCAACCACCATGCTCCTTAAGCTTCAAGGAAAGAGGTTCAATGGTGATGATGGATCTTTGATGGTTAGATCTAGGGGAGAAGAAGAGGATAAAGGGATGGAAAAATTCAGCAATGGAGGACATTTGCAAAGAGGAGAAGAGAGAAATGAAGAAAGAGAGAGGGAGATGAGAGAGTTTCTAAGGTTGAAATGATTACTTTCTTAGAAAAAGATGAGTTTTGAAAAGAGAAAATAATCATTGCTCATGGGATAGGGTGGCTCATCATTGCCTAGAGATGCCAATCTCATCATGGTTTTCTTGAGAAAAGAAGCCATCATTGCTAGGCTAAAGGTGGCTTACATGGGGAATAGTGCACATGGGGAAATGTGCAACCAGGTGGGTCCCACCAAAAATGCAATCAACGGTCCAAATAATGCACGGCCCATAACTTTCGATGGACACGCCGGATTTATGCATGAGATGCGGCGCTAGAACCGCGGCGACGATGCGGTTGCAATGGCATAGGTCTTGGGTCAATCCGAGTCGGGTCTACGTGACCAAACACAAGGGTGACTGCAATCACTATCCGAAAGTCGCGGGTCGCCGAAATTTGACCGGTAGGACCGCGGGACCAAAATACATGAGATGCATACTCACACACACACATGCACACATGCGAACTCGGGTCAGGTCTCACACCATTAGTTATAACACCAAATGTATTAACGGTCGTACATGCATGGGACCATTTTCTGGATGGTTAAAATTGTTTTACAAAATAATTAAAATTATAAATATTTACTATTTACAACTAGACCGGTTATTTCTATGGTCTGGATAACTCTATATCTTAACCACTATTGTTATGAACAAGTCAACACCATTTTACATAAAATGCAAGACTCACAATGAAAAACCTGTAGCCTGAAAACGTTAACTTGAACTTTGGACCTGGTATCGCTCTATGGGCCCCACCATGATCGATTTGTTTCATCCACGCCGTCCATACATTTCATAAAATCATTTTGTGTACTATTACAAAAAATTAGACTGAAATAAATCTTAGGTGGACCACACAATCAGAAAACACTATTGAGCGTCAACCATTAAAAACATTTTGGGGGCCATAGAAGTTTTAGATCAAGCTGATTTTTGTTTTTTCCCTTAATCTAGGCCTCTATGACCTAATCAACAGATGGATGTCAAATAAACAATACATTGCACCTTAGGAGGATTTTAATGGTGGATATCCAATCACTATTAGTTTCATGTGGTGTGGTCCACCTGAGATTTCTATCCCTCTAATTTTCTGGATCAAGACCTAAATTATCAGTAAAAATGGATGAACGGAATGGATGAAATACATACATCATGGTGGGGCCCACAGATGGCTAGTGGTAGGGGGAGTAGCCAATCCGTTTCAGAGAGGGAGAGAGGGCGCTGACACTCCTCGAGCTCTAACTTGCAGGAACGGTTTAAAGGAGATCAAAGTTAAATGGGCCTCACAATGATGCATTTATCATATCTACACCGTTCATCACTTTGGAGAGATCATTTTAGATCGTGATCCCAAACATGAATAATTTACAATTATTAAATGGACCACACTAGCATTACTATCCCACTGTTTTCTATCTGGGGTCCACTGGAACTTTGGATTTAACTCGTTCTTCGTTCATTGCCATAAAATGATCTCTCCAAGTGGATGGAGGGTGTGGATACAAAACATACATCATGGTAGGGTCCAAAAATGAGAGGTATAAAGATCTCAAGTGGACCACACCACATGAAAACAATAGTGATTGGATATCCATCATTAAAATCCTCCTAAGGCCCACTATACTATTTATTTGACATCCAATTTGTTTATTAGGTCAAACAGGCCCCATCAGAACTCCTTGTTGCCCAGCTCCTTTAGCCTGACCTCAACCAACCTGATGCTAGACTTGACCTTGGGCCTACTTTGATTTACATATTATATATCCATTTTGTGTGTCCCACTTGGATGAGGAGTCAGACCAAGTTTCACATGCATTAAAATTTCAGGTGGGCCCCACCAAGTGCTTTTATATGTTTTAGGCATTTCTTCACATGATTTTAGATGGTATGGTCCATCTTGAGGGGCTTCATGGGGCCCATTGAAATATTTGTGTTTGATTTAAATCGCCCATCAATTCTGATATATAATTCAGTGGATGAGCTAAAAAATTATATAGATTAAAGGTCTAAGTGGACCACACCATAAGAAATAATAAAAAATAAATTTCTATCGTTAATATGTTATGTAGTTTTCAACCAAGCTAATATATATGTTTTCCCTTATTCCATGTCTGTATTAACTTGTAAACAGGTTAGATCTCAAATAAACATCACAGCGAGCCCTAAGAAGGTTTCAATAGTGGGCGTCACTATCCCACTCTTTTCTATGGTGGGTCCACTTGAACTTTGGATCTGCCCTGTCAGTCAGATGTACCATTCCATGGTGGGCCACGAACTTAAAAAAAAAGTCAATCCATGACTTGGGTGGGCCACACCACATACTATAGTTGAGAGGGTTACCCTCCCATTAAAACATTCATAATCATTTATTGGGCCCACCTAGATGTGGTTCATAGATCCAGCCCATTCATTATGTGTGTCCACTTGGATGAGGAGTCAGACCAAGTTTCATACACATCCAAAACTCATGTGGGCCCCACCAAATGCTTTTATATGTTTTAGGGATGTCTTCACATAGTTTTAGATGCTACAGCCCACCTGAGTTTCACATACGACTGATTTTTAAACTTAAAGGGGGACACATCAAATGACAGGGCTATAAGACCCAGATGAAGGGAAAAAAAAATATCAGCTTGATCGAAAACTGTTATGGCCCCCAAAACATTTTTAATGGTCAAAATTCATTCAACACTATTTCCTGTAATGTGGTCCACTTGAGATTGAGATATAACTCATTTTTTTTATCATCTCATAAAATGATATATAAAAATAGATGGACGGCATGGATGATACACATACATCATGGTGGGCCCCACAGAGCACCGACCACCAGCCATTGGCCGATGTCAGAGGGAGTAGCCAATCTGTTCCCCACCATAGCAAATACATGTGATTTAATCTCTATGTTTCCTACCGTATGGTCCACTTTAGCCTTCGATCTAGATGATTTTTGGTTTCATGCCCTATAATAATATTTTAAAATATATAGACGGCTTAGATAAGACACATATTTTAGGCCCTATAGGGCCCCTTATACCCTAAGCATCCTTTGGGGCCCACTATGATTTATTCAATTTATCCACTCCATCCATCCATTTTAACATATAATTTTATTACGTAAGGTCAAAATTGAAGCCTATAAAAATCTGAAGTGGACCACATCATAGGAAACAGTATAAATTGAACGTCTAGCATTGAAAATTTTTGGGAGGCCACTAAAGTTTTGGATCAAGTTGATATTTTAGTTTTCCCTTCATCCATGTATTTGTGATCTATTGAACATGTTGGATGACAAATCAAAATCACTGTAGGCCATAGGAAGATTTCAACGGTGGAAATCATTATTCCCACTGTTTCTGTGGTATGGTCCACTTGAGCTTTAGATATACTTTAATTGTGGACTCAACCACTAAGGGCTTGTTTGGATGGGTGGATTGGAAGGGATTGAATGGTTTTAGGGTGGATGGCATGGATTTCAAGGTAATGATGGCGTCGCCAATGGATTGTCTTAAGATCCATGGAATTGCTATATTCCCCCAGATTGCTATATCAAGTCTGTTTGGCACACTTGGCCAATCCCGGGATTAAACCTTCCCATCCCTTCCAATCCCTCGAACCAAACATGTCCCAGGAAAATTTGACTGGATTAGGGTGGATTGGATGGGATTTAAAGGTAATGATGGTGTTATCAGTAGATTGTCTTAAGATCCATGGGATTACTATATATCCCAGGATTAGATCACCTAGTTTGTTTGGCATGCCTTGCCAATCTAGGGATTTAACTTCCAATCCCTTCCAATCTACCTGTCCAAATGGGCCCTAAAATGATCTGGAAAAATGGATTAACGATGTGGATATCATAAACCGTGACTTTGGGCCACGAGCTTAAAAATAAAGTCAATCCATGACTTGGGTGGGCCACACCACATACTATAGTTGAGAGGGTTACCCTCCCATTAAAACATTCATAATCATTTATTGGGCCCACCTAGATGTGGTTCATAGATCCAGCCCATTCACTATAGTTAAGAGGAGTCAACCCAAGTTTCACACACATCCAAAACTCATGTGGGCCCCACCAATTGAATGCTTTTATATGTTTTAGTGATGTCTTCACATAGTTTTAGATGCTATGGCTCACCTGAGTTTTGTATACGACTGATTTTTGGACTTAAATGGGACACATCAAATGCACGGTGTTGATGTTCTACATACATCATGGTGGGGTGCACACAGATTAACCTCATGAGAAGTTCCCAAGAGGTGACCTTATAGTACCATTTCACTATTTAGATAACTCCTTCATGGGTGTTACTCTAACCGTGTATGGCCCACCTTGATCTATTTTATGTATATCGACATCGTCCATATATTTTTCCATCATATATTTAGGATGTGATTTCGAATCATAAGAACTCAATAATCTAGGTGGGTCATGAAATCACTCTTATGATGATTTTTTCACCTTTGGATTTTGCTGTTTTGATGAGACTGTATGTTGAATTCTAGGGGTTGTAGGGTTTGATTTTGTTTTCTTGTTAAAGATTGTTCGATTCTACTAGTGGTGTTTGGAAACTAACCTCTGATATTAATTTGATTCCAATTGGAAAAAATTCTGTTTGTGTCATTGTCTTGTGTTTCTGTAAGTTCTAGAGTTTTTAGTGAGACTTATGTGTTGTGTTTTGCTGTTTTGGAGTCCTTGGAGCTAATATGTAGGGGCCGATTGTGGATGGGTGGAGAGCAGGGAATGCCTTTCATGGAACAATCTCTGCCACCTGATTGGTGGACTTGGTACGATTAGATGGATGTCGGTCGTCTTTTTTTTTTTTTTTGAGATTCCATTTGACTTAAACTATATTCCAGTTCCTTTTTAAATTAATAAGCAGCTTAAACTATATCTAAGCTGTGCAAGTTTACATCTCATTGCTTTTGAGACGAGTTAATAGCCGAAAAATGATAACATGAGAATAGCCTATACTAATGTATGCATTTGGTACCAATTCTTAATGTTGGCAACACCTGGCATACCTGTACCTCTCCAAAGGTCACACTGATTGGATGATCTTAACTGTCTGAAATTGCCGTTGGATTAATTTGGACCATTTTCTTTTTTACTATCCTGATGAATAATATTGACTTGTACTATTCTTTTTAAACATCTATATGCTTCAATCTCCTTTGGTCTGCACTTGTTGAAGGGTCCATATATTCTGTTGGGTAGAACACTTATTTTAATATCACAATGATTGGATAATCTCAACCATCTGATATTACCGTTGAATTTAGACTATTTTCTTTTTTACCAAGGTATTGAGGAACTTTGATTTGCACTCTTGTTTCTTAAACGTGTATAATTTTTTTTTTAACCTCAAGTTAACACTCTTCTTCTTCTTCTTCTTCTTTTTCTTTTTTCTATTCACGTTTACATGTTTTTAATCCCACCTTGTGTATTGTAGGTCACATCCATTCAATTTGGTATAGATCCTTTTTTTTTCAATTTTTCTTGTCAAAATACAAAATCTAGTTTTCTTTTTTAAAATATATATTTTTTTACATTTTTTTAATTTTTTCACAATTTTGTTTAATTTCGTTTTTTTTTTTCAAAATATCATTTTTTTTAATCACACTTTTGTTATATAACTTTTTAATTTTTGTTGTCAAAATACAAAATCTAGTTTTCTTTTTTAATATATATATATATAGATATATAGATATATATTTACAATTTGTCAATTTTTTCACAATTTCATTTAATTTTTTAAATTTTCTTTTTCACAATATCATTTTTTTTATCGAAATCTTGTTATTTAACTTTTTAATTTTTCTTTTCAAAATACAAAATCTAATTTTCTTTCTATATATATATATATATATATATATATAGATATATATATATATATATATATATATATATATATATATATATATATATATATTATATTTACAATTTATCAATTTTTTCACAATTTTGTTTAATTTTTTAAATTTTCTTTTCCAAAATATCATTTTTTAAATATCACTTTTGTTAAATAACTTTTTAATTTTTCTTGTCAAAATACAAAATCTACTTTTCTTTTTTTAAAATATATATTTTTTTACAATTTGTCAATTTTTTCACAATTTTGTTTAATTTTTAAAATTTTCTTTTTCAAAATATCATTTTTTAAATACATTTTTGTTATATAACTTTTTAATTTTTCTTTTCAAAATACAAAATCTAGTTTTCTTTTTTAAAATATATATTTTTTTACAATTTGTCAATTTTTTCACAATTTTGTTTAATTTTTTAAATTTTCTTTTTCAAAATATCATTTTTTAAATATCACTTTTGTTATACAACTTTTTAATTTTTCTTTTCAAAATACAAAATCTAGTTTTCTTTTTTAAAATATATATTTTTTTACAATTTGACAATTTTTTTACAATTTTGTTTAATTTTTAAAATTTTCTTTTTCAAAATATCATTTTCTTATCAAATTTTTTTTTTTTTTTCAAAATTATCAACATTGTTAAAGGTTCTTAATTTTTATTTCAAAATCTAGATTTTTATAGAATTACATTTTTTTTCAAAATCTAAATTTTTTTCTTAAACTTTGTTAGTTATTTTTCTAAGTTTTTTAACTTTTTTTTTCGTAATTCATAAATTTTTTTATTTTTAATGTTTTACTTGAGAATTAGAGACGGTTTAGGACCGTCTCTAATAGAGACGGTCATTGACAGTCTCAAATAGGGACTACTAACGACCGTCCCTAACGCAGGCTATTTTTATTGGCTGGAAAAGACGGCCATCAGCCGTCTATAATTGAGACGGTCAATGACAGTCTCTGATTACCAATACGAGATGGTCAATGACTGTCCCTAATAGAGACGGTCCTTGACAGTATTAAACAGAGCAGTTAAAAACCATCCCTAATACAGACTAAAGCTTAGCAGTCCCTGACTATAGGAAAAGACGGCCAACGACCGTCTCTAATTGAGACGGTCCTCGACAGTCTCAAATTACCAGTAAGAGATGGCCAATGACCGTCTATAATAGGGATAGTCTTTTACCGTCTCAAATTCCGTCATATAAGACGGTCCGAGACCGTCTCTTATTCCAGACGGTCAATGGCCGTCTTTTATCTGCAGTTAACGATTGTTTTTTACCATCTTAAATGATTTGTGGACGTTCAAATTTTTAAGACAATAATAAGGACGGTCAAGGGCCGTCTAAAAATTTAGAGACAGTTTACGGCCGTCTCTAAAGCGTCTTTAAACCAAGCAATTTTAGAGACGGTCCAAAACCGTCTCTAAATCCGTCATTTTTTCCCATTTTTCATGTAGTGTACACCGTGTTGCACAGCCCGGAATTGCGAAATACCCCTAGATCGACTGTCGTTTCCCTATTTTAATTTCGTTTTTACTATAAATAGTAAGTTTTAGTTTGATTGTAACTCTTCATCTGTCGGGCTTTAGGAGTTGCGCCCAACGTGGAAAGAGCTTAGAATAATTAGGAGAACGGTTTGGCGAAGCCAAATAAGACACTTATTATTTTTGGCCGAAAACCTTGCGTACTAGTAGACATCACGACTGTCTATAAATAGTAAGTTTACTATTTATAGTAAGTCACGGATTCTAGGAGTTTGAGTTGTAGTTTGATTCTGATTTCTTTCCCATTGCTTGGTACCCCTATTTAAAGGGTTGTGAATTCGTTTTTATTCATCCATTAATCAATTTCGAATTTATTAGAATTTATTTCTATTTTCTGATTTCTTTTCTCGTGGATTCAAGAAGTATTTATGAGGAGTCTAAAAAAGCTCCGTGGATTCGGAGTAGTTATCCTCATCACGTTCATCCCTGCGTCAATAACAAAGGCAATATTGAATTTTAAACACTAATCAGTACCAAAATAGTCTAATTCTTGTGCAGAAAATACAATGTGATCATTGTGAGAGCTTTATGAAATTTCCACTTGCTATCTAAATTAGAACCTGAAAAATAAAATATGGGAATTAATGTTTCATAGTACACATGCAAATCCTGAGAAATCATCATGGGATGATTATTACAATTTTCTTTTCAACCATGCAAACAGGCCTTAAAAGATGCATTTAGATTTCTTTCTCATCTATTTCCATAAGTAGGGCAAATGACATCAAATGGTTGAATCATCATTTAAACAGGCTAGAGAGAAATGGAAATGATTGAATCCAATTTTCTGGCAGAACATAAACTATGGAATTGGAAATTGTCTTCAATCTCTTCACATGCTAATGGCTTCAGCATCTCTCTATTAATGACACTTATACTAAACATTTAACTGCGATTAGTAATTTTCCCTGTGGACTTTAGGTGTTCTGTGCACCAATACATGAGGCTCTTGATACCAAATACTCAAAACTAGATGAAAGCATGCACTCCACAGATAATATGAAGTGTCGGTTCATCTTGCGTGCACTTCTCTTAGGGGCAAACGCGTTCGTGACAACCATGTTCCCTTTCATGGGAGATTTTGTCAACTTGTTCGGATCATTCACACTCTTTCCCCTTACATTTGTATTCCCAAGCATGATTTTTGTCAAGGTAAGGGGCTCATTGATGTCTAATGAAACTACTGGGATAAGTGGAAGTGGACAATTAAGCTGAAGTTGTGTTTACCTTGCCACAGGTGAAAGCAAAAACAGCTAGAAACGAAGAAAAGGCATGGCACTGGGCCAACATTATTTTTTTCTCTCTTCTAGTCGTGATAACAACAACAGCCGCCATCGGATTGATTGTAAAGAATGCAAGGGTTTACCATTTTTTTGCCGACACATGAGGATACACATATCCACTTATTACTGGTTTTCTCCTGAGCATTATTTCATAGGGGGACTTGATATCTACAACCAACATGATTTCAGATCATATATGTTGGGTTCCGTGGTCATGACAGCCAATCTTAGACCGGAACCATCATAAATGTAATATTTTGTTATCTCAATTGTCATTTAACATCGTATGGGTTATGCTTAAGTGCATGCTTTTACTGAAGTCAACGAGTCTGCTGATGATTTTGTGGCAAGCCAAGTGAATCAGTTTGGCCAATGGCATGGAGGGATTTGGCTTGTAGGTTCTTTGACATCAAAAACATGCTTGCAACCACTGACGCATTTAGGGGACACGCCTTCCAAAGGCCTAATAGTTGTTTTGATCCAAACAACATTTAATGATGGTTCGCAACTTTTTGTTTGGACCCTCCCAAAACCTTGTAAAGGTCTCAGTTCAATGAATTCAAGGGCTCATGCCTCCTTTATAAAAAATAAAAAAATAAAAAAAATAAAAAAACCATTTAATGGTGTGCGTTTCGATATACTTTGTAGACGCTTGTCTCATCTTGTGCTCGACAAATAGGAACTAAAACACCAGCTCAGAAAAAACCAATCGAAAGCTAACCAAAAAAGTAGGCTTGATACCCCAGTTTTCAGAAACCCCCCCTTGAGCAACTGCATCCAAATGAGCCTTTAGGTAGCACATCAATAAACTTGACATGTGATGTGGGCAAAATCTAAGTCAAACTTTTCTCCACCAATGATTTCAGCATACCTCATAATCCAACCACTTAAAGGCTCATGTTAAATGCAAACATGGGGTTATCATCATTGACAAGAATACTGCTATTTGGATAGTTTAAATTGAACCAAATGGCAAAAACATTGGCACTTCACTAAGATAATAGTGAAGGCATTTTATGCCAAAATCCCAAGTATCGTCCCTTGTAATAACATTGGTCTCATTCCCTGGGAGCTTGTTTTGGACAGTAGGAAAGAAAGAAAAGAAAAGAAAATGGATGACTTTTTCTATCATAGGATTTTTCACTCTATGAAGATAACTGATGTAGAGCAGGTCACGGATAGTTTCATGGCCAAGATGGATTAGAAAAGGCCCGGTCGATGACAAAAGTGATCCGGACCGTTGGACTTTAGTTCGGGCATAACTCGTAATTCGGAATGGGTTACCTGACATAAAATATATGATTTTAGGGTAGAATGAGCTACTTTAGCCAACCAACCTGCTACGGTGGGTTGCGCAGCCCGGAATTGCGAAACACCCCTAGATCGACGGTCGTTTCCCTGTTTGAATTTCATTTTTACTATAAATAGTAAGTTTTAGTTTGATTATAACTCTTCATTCGTCAGGCTTTAGGAGTTGCGCCCAACATGAAAAGAGCTTAGAATAATTAGGAGAACGGTTTGGTGAAGCCAAATAGGACACTTACTATTTTTGGCCGAAAACCTTGCGCACTAGTAGACATCACGACCGTCTATAAATAGTAAGTTTACTATTTATAGTAAGTCGCGGATTCTAGGAGTTTGAGTTGTAGTTTGATTCTAATTTCTTTCCCATTGTTTGGTACCCCTATTTAAAGGATTGTGACTCGTTTTTATTCATCAATTAATTAATTTCAAATTTATTAGAATTTATTTCTATTTTCTACTTTCTTTCCTCGTGGATTCGAGAAGGTTCTGTGAGGAGTCTAGAGAAGCTCCGTGGATTCGGAGTAGTTATCCTCATCACGTTCATCCCTGCGTCAATTGGTATCAGAGCGGGGATTCCCCTTGGGCCGATGGCAAACAACAAAGGTACGAATCAAAATCCTGTGGACGGTGATCTAGAGATTCGTTATCTTTTGGAAAGAATGGAAGCTTTCCACCGGGAGAGTCAGTTAACGATGCAAGGACTGCAGGCAACTCTCGACCGTCTTGCAGATGCGTTACTTCTGCCCCGAGCCTTAGGCGGTGCTCCACCACCCATGGTGGCTCCACCACCCATGGTTGCTATATAAAGCAACCCTAATTTTCGTAGAGCACTACCAGTGGCAAACCATAGGGCTACTCCAGATGATTCAAGTTCCAGCGACGAGGACCTTAATGAGGGTTTTGCCCGATGACCAATCCATGAAGGTAATCATCTAGATCGTGCTAAAAGAGACTATCGAGGTAAGGTTGAACTTCGTAGTTTTAATGGTTTATTACGTATAGAAGATTTTCTCGATTGGCTAACCAAAGTAGAGAGATATTTTGATTACATGGACATGCCAGATCATAAAAGGGTAAAATTGGTAGTGTTTAAATTAAAATATGGTGCTTCTGCATGGTAGGAACAATTACAACTCTCACGAGCCCGCCAGAACAAGGCGCCCATCTCATCATGGCCACGGATGAGATGTCTTCTTCGATCACGATTTCTCCCTAGTGATTATGAGCAGATATTATTCCAGCAATATCAAAATTGCAGACAAGAAAATCGAACTATCACAGATTACACTGAAAAATTAAAATTACAACAGTTGGCTACACGAAACGATCTGTCAGAATCTGAGTCACAGAAGGTGACACGATTTATAGGTGGGTTGCGACTAACAATTCAAGACCGAGTTCAGATGTACCCAGTCGGGACCATGGATGAAGCAGTTCAATTGGTGGGTAGGGCAGAAACACAACTTGCAATCCTCCGACATCCAGTGTCCTCTAAAGAACTTTTCTTTTTTTCTTTTTATTTATTTATTATTTTTTTACATGCACTCACACCCACACATACTCACACCTTAGTGGAATTTCACCGCAATGGGTACTCGAACCCATGACCTTATGATGAAACTCTTGTAAGTCTACCACTAAGGCATGAGTAAGGACCCCACCTTAACCTCTTTCCAACATATGATCATTGTATCCACATCTGGCCCCAAGCTTTTCCTTAATCTTAACAAAGCTCGATCAGAAGGTAGCTTGCCCCTTCGAATTAATCAGAATCTCAGCTCTGGGTTTACAAGCAGGCCATCACATGAATGTTGGAATGGTGACTAAACGACAAGTATCAAACACTTCTTTTCGGGAGACAAATTGGGAGAATTTATGGTTGATCTATCCCCCTTCTTTGATAAAGAACAGGGTAACTCAGTCCCTCAGATCGAGGCGGCCTCAAAAGTTAGTCAATTGTCGAACGAGCAGTTGGGTCATCTATCCCCAACCCGACCTCCAACTCCTCCCACAGGGAATAGAAAATCCAAAAAGCAGATTATCAGACTTCAGCCTAGTCGACAATCTTCGGGAGAATGGTACAGTAGGTTAAGGAAACTAAAGCGACAGGCAGTGAATTCTGGCTATGTTATGGATGGATAAGGCAATTGTTTGGAATGCGCGCAGAGTCGGCAATGCGCCTACAGTTAAATCCCTCAAACAAATGGTAAAAAAGTTTAATCCCTGTCTTCTAGCAATCCTGGAACCCATGCTCCTCGACACTAGAAGGGCTACTTTGGGCCTCAAGCTTGGCTTTCACTGCTCAGTTTCCAACAATGCTCAGGGAGGAAAGATCTGGATTTTCTTTAAGAATCAGTTGAGAGCCGCGACCACCATGGTTACGAACCAACTAATCTCCTTATCCTTACTTCCTCCCACCAGGAGTGAATTGATTTCATTCTCAATTGTGTATGCTAGATGCTGTAAAATCCAAAGGAAAGAGCTATGGAAGGACATTGAAGCGATTGGCAAATCGGTTCAGGGGGCGTGGGCCATTGCAGGTGATTTCAATGTGGTGGCAACTATTGATGAAAGATGAGGCAGTCGTGCTATTGATTTCTCAAGCATTGCAGATTTTGTACAAATAATCCGTAACTCTGGGCTGATCGACGCTGATTTCGTGGGAAACCAGTTTACCTGGTGTAACAACCATGATGGCAATGCATTAGTCTGGGCAAGACTGGACATGGTGCTCTTAAACTCCAGTTGGGTGTCCACCTTCCCTCTTTTCTGCGTTGAACATCTTCCCAGAATCAATTTCGACCATGCGCTGCTGAGGCTCGCTTTCCCTTCGTATGATCCCCTAAAGGTCAGACCTTTCAAATTTCTCAGAATGTGGACTATGCATGACCCCTTCTTGCAGCTTATCCAGAAGGCTTAGACGAGAGAATGCTCCCCTCAACTGATGACCAACATTCAACTGAAGTTAAAGAAAATAAAACAACTGTTAAAGGTGTGGAACAAGGAAACATTCGGTAATATTTTCGTTCAGATTCAAAAAACTGAAGAGGAGATTGAAGGTATCGATTTCAACATGCAATCCGACCCTCAGAAGCCCTCTCCCGTCGTTTCAATGACGCGAAACACAAGCTCCATCAGCTTCACCTTATGGAAGAGATATTTTGGAAACAAAAATCTAGAAATTTGTGGCTCCTTGAGGGAGATAAAAGCACCTCTTTCTTTCACTCGTCGGCCAATGAAAGAGTGAGGAGGGCTACTATTTCCTCGGTTAAGAATGCAACTGGTGACATGGTGTCGGATATCCAAGATATTAAAACCAAAGTGATCAAATTCTTCGAGGACCTTTTTCAAGAGGATCCCATCTCTCTCAATGAAGAGTTCCTATAACGTCTTGGAAAAATCCGTACAAGGACCCGAGTACCACCTCAGGCAGAAATTACCCAGGACCAAAACATTTAGAAATTAGATTAATATTAGCAAGTGCTAAACTAGAGTCCTATGAAATTAGCACTAATCACTTTAAATATGATCTGCAACACCCAAAATGTGTAGAATCATTGACGCTACGTTACCTTGAAATCTAGAATCCATCGCTAAACCCGGTTGCTCTCAGGAGCATCCTGAAACTTCGCATCGGACCTAGACCGCACGTCGAAAGTCCGATTATCCCGAAACTAAACGGATGTGACCGCATTACTGGACTTAACAACCCCTTCGAAAATCAAGTCCTGACTGTGTCTAGAAATGCACAACTTGAGCCTGGGGCAAAGTGTGTGAGAAATGTGAAAATATTTAGAAAAAAAATCTGAATTTAAGTAATCTGAGTCATGTCGCTTGTGGGCCAAATATAAGGATTCGGACCGTCAGAATCTGACCCAAAACACCCTCGGATCAGGAGAAATGTCCCATACATGCCGGTGTACTTGTGACCCTGATCGAGTGACCGTGACCGTTGAACTGAAACTGGTCCGCCACGGTTGATTTGTAAATTCAATTGGAACAAAAACTCAGCCTGACCTAAATCCATGGTCAAGGAGCTTAAGTCCGACCACACGTGGAAAAGAGGCCACCAGAAGTGCTCCATTGGACCGGAACAGTCCGTATTTGGATATAACCTAAGTATACCTTGGCCGTGGGGCTATTTCCATCAAACCTGGGCCTATATGAGGACCTTAAACCCTCTCTCTCTCACCCTATATGAATTTGAGAAACCCTAGGAGAGAGAGAAGATAAAAGAGAGAGGAAAAGAGAGGAAGTGAGAGAGTGAGTTGGAAGTTCTTCCTGGGATTCGATCCCGTTACTCCACGCACTTAGCCACCCCCTTTGTATCACAAATCTAGCATTTTCGACAATGTACTTGGGTAAGAAAACCTAACCCTAATCTGTTTTAGGGTTTCAGATAGTGTAAGTTATGAAATAGCTAACCTAATTTATGTTATAGGTTGCCAATCTGCCGTAGACAAAGACTTAGCTTTAAAACTGAGTTCGTTACGAGTCTACTGGCGAAAGTTGCGGACTATAAACAGGCTATGGTTTTCAAGGCTTTCAATGTCGGTTAATGGTCTATTACTGATGTGGGTGCTATTTCACATGCCAAATGCGATGTTTGTTTCGCGTTTCAGATATATATGACCTATATGGAGTTTAGTGTATCCCATGTATTTGTAGAAAGGGTCGTATACGTATGGAATTTGAACGTGTGTTTGCCATGATTAATTGTCGTGTGGTTATGCTAATTGTTGTGTAACAACTCCTCGGCGAAAGGATTTGGCCCAGTATGTGTTACGGCCAACATACGTCATGTATGTTGAAGTGTGTAGACTAAGTGTTTGTTGAAATGTCTGAGTGAACATGGAATCATGATTAATACTTATTATGATAGATGTTTGTTAATACATGATTGTTGTATGTGTCGCAACTCCTATGCGAAGGGATTTGCTATAATATGCGTTTTAAGTAAATAAATCTATGTATGTTGGAATATGTAGTCTAAGTGGTTGTAGAAATGTCTGAATGATCAGGCATTTGGTATTTGTACTTTACATGGGTGTTGAGATAAGATTCTCAACTACCTTAACGATGTGTATGATTTCCTCCATGTAATTTGTATTCTTTGTCTGCTTTACTTAGACACTGCATATGCGTGAATTCATGTTTTAGTTGAAATCCATCAAATGCTCACATGCTTGTATGATTGGAATTGTTGATTCATTACTGTTTTGATTAGCTTATACGATTATCTGTTATAATTGAATGTGTTTGGGACTACGAAATAGTCCAAGCAATCGGTAACAGGTACTGAATAGGTGGCTGAGGTTGTCTCGCCACATAGGACGTGTTCGATGAACCCGAGTCGTACCTTAGTTGTCGACAGTGGTTAGGCCACACGGAGTGCTCGTGCACTTCATGTCGGTCAATTCAACATGCGCTCATACTAGTCGAGCTCGTCAAGTAACCTGATTAACCCGATATATGTTCACCATGTATAGACGCTACTGCTTGAATCTAGGGTACTAAACTCACCAATGAAAACCCCTTTAAACCTTAGTACCTCGATCCGCTAAGACTCATGAGCTGGGCATGGTGGTATGGGACACTGTGGTCAAGCTGTCAGCCTACGCTGGAGTGACAAGCATCCCCGTAGTGACCAGTGAGCAACCCAGACTCATGAGCCGAATACGGTGGTATGGGACACTGTATTCAAGCTGTCGGCCTACAGTGATAAGGTGACGAGCCCTTTGTAGTGACCTCGAGCGTACGCTGAGACTGCGTAGAGGCGATGATCCCTTACATAGTAACAGGAGTACACTAGGCCTGCACTAATAAGGCGATGAGCCCTTTGCAGCGACCTAGAACTACAACATCGTATGAGAATTGCTAGGATTGACGACCCTGGAATGGATCATTGTTTGGGAATTGATATAAGGGAGGTACCTTAGCTTCCCAATCTTGCTGTATGAAAAGGACTAATAAGAACTTAGTAATCACGCTCATGCACCACATTGCATGTGTCGTTTGACGATGTGTAGAGAGCACGAGGAAGTGACTGACATGCGCGACCGTTAGATGAAGATCACTGAGGAAGTGCAGGCGAGAGCATGCATCATTTATTCATACCATCCTGCATTAATCAGAGTATCTAGGGATGTTCGATTGTATTGCTTTATCATTACTACTTGACTGAATTGATAACATGTTAACCTTTGCTTTATTGTTCCACTGAGTTGATCACTCACTCCCACATTACAGGTTGGTGTTTTAAACACCAACCAGACCCTGTTGTAGGTTCAGACGATGGCGTAGCCTGCGAGGTGGAGCCGGACTTTGAGGATGATCAGGAGGCATTCTCATATATGTAGTATTCAGGCAGGTTCTCGTAGACCGTTCTGAATCGATGGGGCCTTTAGGGTTATACTTGTAGTGAACTATTACATTTTCATATTTTATATTTTGAAACAATACAAGTAATTATTGACCTGGCAATGTATATATACTTTGGGGACCTATACTAGTTTATCAAGTTATACATGTTTATTTTCGTCTTCTGCTGGCATATTACAACTGTCTCTGGATTATGTATTGCTGATTTGGCTTAATCTTATTCATGTTTTATGCACTAATACAGACAACATTTATTCATCATTTAATATGTTGCATAAGTGATGCGGAGGAACTCGGGAGTTGGACTTCTACTCGACCCCTGATTTTCAGGGCGTTACAGTTCCTCCAGGCTATCCCCCACATTATTAATGTCATGGATAATGATTCCTTATTGGCTCCCCCGTCCATGGAAGAGGTCAAAGCGGCGGCATTCGATCTATTCCTGGTGACGGAGTTGCGGGTCCCGATGGATTCTCGGCGGCCTTCTACACTACCTGTTAGGACATCGTTGGCAACGACATCCTTTGTGTGGCTAGAGCCTTCTTGGATGGGCATGCTCTCCCTAGAGCCTTTACTTCAAACCTCATCTGCCTCATCCCAAAGGCTTAGACAACGACTTCTTTTGCAGAGTTTCGTCCTATTAGCTTGTGTAACGTTATGTATAAAATTTTTACAAAATTATTAGTTAATAGATTACGCCCGCTTTTGCCTAAGTTGATTTCACAGGAACAAGGAGCCTTCGTCCAAGGGACATCGATAATGGGAAACATTGTTCTAGCCCAAGAGCTAGTTCAGGACATCGACAGGAAAGTTCGGGGGGGCAATCTCATTCTCAAACTCGACCTCGAGAAAGGTTATGATAGGGTGAGTTGGGTTTATCTCAAACATGTGCTCGCCAAATTCGGCTTCAGTCAGCAATAGATTCAGCTCATGGAGAGTTGTTGGGGTAATAACTGGTTCTCTATCCTTATCAGTGGTGAACCAGCGGGCTTCTTCAAATCCAACAGGGGTCTGCGACAAGGGGACCCCCTCTCCCCTGCCCTTTTCCTCATGGCGATGGAGACCTTTTTCGTTAACTTAAACCTCATGATTGCATATGGCGGTTGTCAGCCGTTTGCCTTGCGTCGGGGCAGCTCCTTCCCATCCCATTTACTCTTCGCCGATGATATCCTTCTCTTCACCAACAGAAAAAAGGATTCTCTCCTGCAACTCAAGCTATTTCTGGGTTTATTTTAGGTAGTTACAGGCTAGAAAATTAGTTTGTGCAAGAGCAGATTCATTTGCGCTAGTGCCCTATCCCCTGCCAGGATCAAATCCATTGAGCGTATTCTCAGGTTCCAGAAAGTTAGGGGCGATATAACCTATTTGGGGGCCCCTCTATGCGTAGGCAAAGTTAAATCTTCGGCATTCCAGTTCTTAGTGGACAAGGTAAACAGGAGGACGTCAGGATGGGCGGGTAGGCTGATCTCTCAAGCTAGTCGGGCCACGCTGATCCGCCATGTTTTGAGCAGTATTCCCATCCATATCATGTCTGTGATGCATACCCCCCACCAGCTAATCGATAAAATTGAAAAAAGCTTCTCTAATTTCTTCTGGGGATGGATCGATGGGAAGAAAAAACTTCATTGGCTAGCTTGGAAGAAGATTGCTAGACCCACGGAGGAGGGCGGGCTGGGTATCAAAAGGCTGAGAGAGGTCCTGGAAGCTCATCATCTGAAGCTTGCTTGGGTCGTCAAATACAGGGAGCCAGCTGGCCCTTAGGCCAATCTTATGAGAAGCAAACACTGCAAGGATGTATTCCCCAATGCGTTGACCAGCTCTTCGCCAAACCCTTCCTGGCTTTAGAAGAGTGTCAGGTCACTGTTCCCTATTCTTTCAAAGTCTATCCAGTGGCTGATCGATAATAGAGAGCTTAATTTTTAGATTGAAAACTGGCTAGGCAAGGGCCCTATACAACGTCTGCTTAAAGATCCTATTCCCCCTGAACTTCAGGACCAAAAACTGAAAGATGTTTTCGGTTGTACAGGCCCCCTCCCTCCAGCCCGGGTTTTCTCCATCTTGCCTCAGCAGGTAATCAATGAAAATTTCAATGGTGGTTTCTCTATTTCTGATGATCCCCCTGTATGCTTCTGGCCCCTCGAATCGTCAGGTCAATTTTCCATCCGCTCCGCTTGGCGGCTGCTGAGAACTCCTCGTCAGCCCGTCCTTTGGGGTAAGTGGATCTGGCCGCACCCTCTCCCTCCTAAAATTTCTGTCTTCAAGTGCTGATTACTGCATAATGCGCTCCCCTTCAATAGCAGCATTCAATCAAAATGCGTAGCCCTTGCATCGAGATGTAATTGTTGCCAGGATGATTCAAACAGAGCTCCTCAATCGGAATCAATCGCTCATCTTTTTCTATTTAGTCACCATGCTCAATCCCTTTGGCACCTTTTCGGAAGGATGTGCGGGGTCCCTCCTCTGGTCCACAGCTCAGGTGCAGGTAAGCTGAGTCACTGGAGGAACGTTGCAGTGCAGGGAGCAGCTCCAATCTCAGTTAGAAGTGTGCTGCCGATCCTAATCTTTTGGGAGATTTGGCGCGCCAGAAACGGTGCCATCTTCGATAACTCCCCTATGATCTTCAGCAAGTCGGTGGCCCGAGTCAGATGGTGGGCTAACCTAGTTATTGGAGAGGATGTTGTGGACAACATTCGATGGCCTTGTGGGCTTAGACAAAGGAATCCGACAGTTATACATAGGCGCCCTTCCTCAGTGCTAGTGAAATGGAGGCATCCTTCTCCGGGATGGATAAAATTAAATACAAAAGGTTCAGGGATTGCTAATCTTGGCCCCTCTGGTGGGGGCGGTATATGTAGGAATGACAAAGGTGACTTTATTTTCCTATGGGGTAGGCTCTAACAATATGGTGGAACTTCGCGCTATCCATGATGGAATGCTGCTTTGTTTGGAGAAAGGTTTGAACAGGGTAATGATCGAATCTAATTCAAATCTGATGGTTCTCAGTATCTCCACTCAATCTAAGACCCCTTGGAAGTGGAACCTTGGCTATCTCGAATCCACCAGTTGCGTAGCCTGGGCAACTTCTCTTTCGTTCACGTTCTTCGCGAAGGAAATGGGTCGACTGATGGTTTGGCGCGTGAAGGGAGCCTCCTCCAGCAGTCTACGATTTATCTCCAGTATCGGGCCCTTCCCCCTCTCGTCCGCAGTAGGACTTTTTTGGATAAGGTAGGGCTGGGATCTCTCAGAGCATGTTCCTAGCAGGTTTTTTCAGTCCTTTCTTTTGGCTGTTCCTTCGTGGTCGGTGGGCGCTGCCGCCCTGTTTTTTTGTTGTGAGGGGCACGTTCGTTTCTTCTCTTTTCTGTGCAGATCCTTGTAAATCTTATACCTTTTAATGATATGAACTGATAGTTTTTTTGAAAAAAAAAAAAAAAGATCATTGTATCCACATCAATATCATAGTTTTTGGGAAACAGGGAGTAGAGCAAGAAGCCTAGTTTCAACTCAATATGAAAATGATCATAGCTGATTTTGATAAACTAACATGCTGTCCTCCATGGCATTCCTTTGATTTCACTTCGGGTAGACGTTTTCAGCTGTCATTGTGCATTATTTCACACCTTGTGATTGTGTACACATCTCAATACCCTTCCATGTGTTGTAATCACAAGCGGCTGCTGTATTCTTTGACAACCTCCCTTGCTTATGGAGTGCAAGGTAGGGTCGTTGCCCACTTTATTTTTTAATAGCTTCCACGATTTGTCATTTTAGAGCACATCCACCTTGATGTTAACTAGGGATGGTGCCATCTTGACCCTCTAAAGCTTCCCTTTATTGCAATGCTTGACGATAATATCCACCTTCTCTTTTGCCTGCTTGCTTATATCATAATGTCAAATTAGATATGGGCAACATAAACATTGCTTGCTTTCTCCTGCTTCTATGTGAACACCTTGCTCTAGCCACGATCCAACTTCTTCTCATCAGCAGTAGCCCATGCCAACCAATCTTTACCCTAAAGGAGTGCATGGACGCTTCTCAAATTTTGGTGAGAATTGAAAAACCACTGCTTCCATTGCCCATTCGATAACAAGTAGCATCATAAGTGAGTCACTGTAAGAAATTTATGCTGGATGGATGATTGTGACCATTACTATTTGTGGATAGATTTGGAACATTTGAAAGAAAATTTCCATTGGCTCACGTTCAACTCTAAGAATCAATGGTCAGGATTATTATTGAAACACAAATATGGGACAATAGCTTGTTTCTGGCAGAAGTGAGAATATTAACGGTTCGAACCATGAAATCATCTCATCATGTGGAAGTTAGTGGGCAGAGACACATCCAACCGGCAAAACAAACTCCAACATACCTCAGGAATAGATTTAGTGCTCTTACTGCCAGATCTCTGTCCATTGAGTGTGGGTGAGAATTCCCAAGCATGTTTCTTTCCTAACAAAATTTATGGAGGGAATCAAAGATTCAAATGTGGATATGATCCCTATCCACCAGAAATGGGCTATGGGAGATATTAGTACACAAGAGATTTTGTAGTAAAGAAAAAACGTGAGCATATTGCTCTGTGATAAAAGGATCCTTTTTGGATTGGTCAAAATACCAAATGTTTCTTCACATGAAAAGCCAAACTGTTTCACTTGGTGAGAGTAAATCATGAGTTATTATTATACATCTATCAAAAAAGGATCATGAGGTATCATATAATGTTCAGGCTGAGTGATTGTATGGTATGTCTAGGCTTTTAATTTTTACAAGTAGGTCCATGGTTTCATCATTCAAAATGTTGATAAAATGGGACTCAATGGACATGGCCCATGCACCAAAAATCCCTCCATTGGAAATCCTAATAATGGAATATTTAGCCTCTTATTGGTTGAATGAGAACTTTTGGCTACCTATTATTGATGGGTTTATGAATCTCCATCTGTGTGATTTTTGGAGTACAAATGTAACATATATTTCAATTATTTGAAACTTTCGAGTTAAAATCACATTCTCTTTTCAAGTGTAAAATTTTGTCCCACAATGGAAAGAGAGGAGTGCATCACATTCTCACTTTTCAAGTGTAAAATTTTGTCCCACAATGGAAAGAGAGGAGTGCATCATAAATCATACTTTGTTAACAAATATTATTGTAACAAATACCTAGAGAGAAACGAAGAGATAGAGTTGTCTCAAAAATTATCATACATTTTTTTTCTAGGAAAATGCATCATATGTAGAATATTTGATCCAAAAGTTAGGACAATCTACTCTGCGGGTGGGTTACACGAGTTCGTTGAGTCATGCCATTGGCTGTACATTGATTTTGACGTTGTGTCTAACTCGATGAATGGACCGGTCTAGTTTACATATTAGTTGATGGTCAATACATGGCCTATTACCTATCAGTTGATGATCAAGATATGGCCTACTGCATATGACCTTATAGGAGAACCTAAGGTCATTTTTAGGTAGTGGCAACTCATTTTGATTAGATAGTTATTTGATACCCTTGTAAGACTGATGGTTAGTGTGTAGACACTTGGAAACTATATAGATGGGCTACTTCAAATTCAACCATTCAAATTGTAGGACCTGTGGCACACCTACGTGGACCAATGAGATGCCACTACATGTCAATAGTATGAGCTAAATAATGGTCAAAATCTTACTTGTATACCGAGTATATTGTTTACACATGGCCTGGCCCAGCCAGATCAAATGATCCAGAAGATGTCATATGGCAACAATGATATGTGTGGTGCAGATCAACTTCAAGAGGAGTTTGATAAATGTACATGAGAGAGCATTACATGTTAGAGTTCTATCAAAAGCATTCTCTACAAAAGTAAGAGTCTCTCTTTCTCAGCATTAAATGCCCAAATCTTATCAAAATATATTTCTATCTAGCTTTAAATGTTAGGGTTATGCTAAAAGCACCATCTACAGATGTCAAAGCCAAGTAAGATAAAGGCTCCAACAACCTTTCTATGTGGGCGTCCATTGATGGAAAATTCTGGCCAATGCACGGTTTGAAGAAGCGAGAGTCTCTCTCTTGTACATATGCAATAGCCTACGATGTCGTGAAAGAATCAATGTGATTTATATAGCTGATCGTGTAAATCCTTCACGATGTTGAAGAGTACACAAGACCATCATATCCTAAAAGCCAATAAAAGCAGCAATCAACAAAAAGCTTCGGACCCACATGAAACATAATCTATTTTCTTTTTACATTTATCTTTACTTTTATCCTAGCATAGCATAGCCTAGTCTGATCATAAATCGTTACCATCTAGCGCTATTGATATAGTACCGTAGAATAGATTAAATGTCCATAACCCTAAGTTGTTGAATCGCGATCAACTAAGTTCTTACTTAGAACATCATTTTTCTGGTCAAATCCTGCTAAGCATCTTCCTCCATCATTTGTTCTTACAGACAGATCATGTATTTATCATTATCGGTGTTTATTTCTCTAGGTTATTTGTTATTTTGTTGATTGTTATGGCCATATACATATATTAATGAAATTCATATTATTTTAGCTATTTTAGTTTAATCGTTCATCTTTATTCCTTTTTAAAAAATACATTGAATGTTAGTAGTGGTAAAAGAAAAGTACTGAAGTTGTAAGGTGAAAAGAATCTATAAGGACTAAACCCTATCCTTTTGCAAATCGCCTTATTGCTAATTACAACAGGTGACTGACTTGATTGCTAAATTTTTGAATCCAGTCCAACGTATTCATTTCGGTACGGGGGTAACTATGGTTCAATTAAACATTGAGTTGACTAGACTTTGGCACGTCTGCACATCAGACACACACCCAAATCCGAATACAGGCCCTCGAACACGTGCGGCCTTGTGTTTGATTGAATTTTGCCAACATGACCTAAATTATAATTAATGGACATTTCTAAATTATGATTGGTTAGATTATTTGTTGAGGGTCAAATATTGCATATTAGACCCCAGTTATTGCCTGGATTTACGAACATGGTACTGTTTAATGGCCCGATTTAATCGTGTTGTGATGCAGGGCATATTTATGAGCCTGGACTAGAAAAGGGTACTAAAAGTATAGATTTAATGCTCTGAAGTCACCAAGGCAAGCGACGGACTCCAGGGGACCAAGATCAACAGATTTACATGCCAGAAATCCACGAAAATTGAGAAACTGAAGCTCAAACGAGCCTAAAAGTCAGCCAGGATGCAAGATCACAGGATTTTCACCATCCATTCAATTCAAAACTTCATATATGGCCTGAGGACCACAAGTCAACCGTACACATTGAAATTCAACCGTTGGATCCTTATGGAAGTGTCCCAACGGACAAATCAGCCCCTTAAATCCTTAAGTGGGGCCCACCTGATCTTTGGATATGCTTCAATTTTGGTCTCAACCCATTAAATTATAAGAGAAATAAGATGGATGGTGTGGATTTCTCATATATATCACCATGAGACCCACCTGTACATTTCACGTGTACAACGTGAATGCTCCAGCCACACACCATTTTTACCAAGGTCGGTCAGCGGGCGCTGACTGATGAATTTCCAAAAAAAAATGAAGATGCAACAGCGTCCTTCATCCGATCGCCGGTTTGTGCTTGTGGGCCCCACTAATCATGTAATTTGAGGATCTGGACCGTCTATTAGGTTTCTAAAGGGCGTATGATCCAAGCCTAGGTGGCTAAATTTCAAAATACATCGAAGATTGGTTTTTGATCGTCCAAACAGAAGATGGACGGTGGAATAAAATAGTTTGCGGGCCATATCGAAATTAAACCCGAATTGGCCTTCCTGTGTGTTTTTTCGGTTGGAATACAATGGGCGGTATGGATCGTCCATCTGACTGTAATCAGTGGGCCATCACACTTCATAGAGTTGATGTGCGTTGACTTTGTTTCGGAACTGAGGCTGCGTCCATTCGTTGTGGGCCATCATCATGCAGTAAAGGCTTGATCCGAGTCATCCATCAAGTAGAGGAAGCAAAACCTATCAAATTGATGCTGATCTTTGGCGGCCATGTACATTTACAGGATCATTACAGCGATCGCAAGAAGACCATTTAGCTGCCATTGTAGCCTGATTGTCTCAGTGGGCCGCATCAACGGACAACCATAACTCTCCATATCTGGTCAAAATTTCGAGGAGAAGATGATAGACGGCGTGGATTTCGCAAACGTCATATAAGACAGACCCCACCAGCAGAACGCGCAAGAGCTTTCGCGTTGTTCTCTACAAGTGGATCCTCTGAATCCCTAGTTTCCTACCTTTGAATTCTACATATTTTAGTTTATTATTTCATCATTATTCCTCAAATCCACCTGATTTAGATTTCATCTTTTTCTAGTTCTAGTTCTAGTTATTTTCAGAGTACGTACAGGTTTCAGTCCCTTGGGATTCGACCTCGGTCTTACCGAGTTTATTACTACATCACAACCCTATACTTGGGGAGTGAACAAGTTTTTGGCGCCATTGCCGGGGAGTGACGATTTCGTTTTCTAAAATTAACTAGTTTTAGGAATAGTTTAATATTAGAATTTTTCTAACTTTAGGTTTAGGTTTTTCTGATTTCTAAAAACGAACATGTTTTCCTGTTTTGTAAGACCCTGACATAAACTTCTAAATTGGTAATCCCTATCTAATTCTGGCTCTTTTAGAATCTAACTTTGTTTCTTAATTTATTTTTAGAATTTTTGTTTAGAAACTAACTTTCCTATTTTGTAGGCCTTTAAGATAGAAATTTCTAATTCGGTAAGTTCTTTCTCGACTTTCAATTTTTCAGATCTCTTTTAGTAACTTACTTTCTAGTTTAGGATTTTCCTAATTTATTTTAGAAATTTCCACTTTCTTTTAGGAATTCCTTCTTTTAGAAATTAATTTACTGCTATCTTTCTTTTTAAGGATTTTTCCTCTTTTTAGAATCTAACTTATTTTATTTTATTTTGCAGGTTTTTAACTTAGGGACTCCAATTTGGTAACTTCTTTCCAACCCTCTCTTTCTTTTTAGATTTTCTTTTCCTTTTTTAGGATTAAGTTTTGAATTTGATTGAGGGCTGTGAGTGTTTCATGCCCAAGTGGGTCCGTGACTACACTCGACGTCTCTTGACTGAAGGAGGATTGGTTGAGGGGTTGACTATCCATCACAGGACTAGACACCACTCGAAATCCCCTAAGTTAATTGAAGTGATGGCTGAGAACCAACTTCTTCTACCTCAACCCAGGGTGGAGGACATTCAGGATGAGAATGAGGTGCATCAAGCACCCCCGCCACGTACTTTATGAGATTATTTACAACCAGCGAGGGTGAGTACGCCCTCATGCATGATTTTTCCTGAAAATATAGGACATATGGACATCAAGCTAGGGGTTATCCAACTCCTTCCTAAGTTCCATAGGCTTAAATCTGAAGAACCATATCTACATTTGAAAGAGTTTGATGAGATCATTGCCACTTTATATTTTCAAAATATGTTTGAGGACATTGTCAGGCTGAGACTCTTTCCTTTTTCCTTAAAGGAGAAGGCTAAGACGTGGTTACATTCACTGCGTCCTAGATCCATTGGCACATGGAATGATATGCAAAGGGAATTTATAAAGAAATTTTTTCCACATCATAAAATGATTACCCTTAGAAAAGCAATCATGAACTTCACCCAAAAGGAGCATGAAACATTTTACCAATGTTGGGAAAGGTTCAAGGATTTGGTCAGTTCATGCCCACAACACGGCTTTGAAACGTGGCGCATTACAAACTTTTTCTATGATGGACTGACATCTTCCATGCGCCAAATGGTCGAGACAATGTGTAATGGAGAATTCATTAATAAAAATGTCGACGAGGTATGGGATTACCTCGATAGTCTTGCTGAAAAAACACAATCATGAGATTATTACCCAAAATCGAACACCACGTCTAGGCCGACTCAATTAAAGGAGAAAGGTGGATTGTATCTCTTGAAAGAAGAGGATGATCTCAAGTATAAAGTGACTACGCTCATAAGAAAAGTTGAGGCCATGGAAGGAAAGAAGGATAAGGTTAATGAAAGTGTTTGCAGCATCTGTGATTGCAACATTCATACAACTAAAAATTGTCCTACAATACCCGCTTTTCGAGAAGTGTTGAATGAACAATCGAATGCCGTAAATAATTATCAAAGACCTTTCAATGGACCAACCTCTAATACATACAATCCTGGTTGGAAAAATCATCCAAACTTTAGTTGGAGAAATGGACAAACTGCTACCCCTCAAGGTTTCTTCAATCAAAATCCAAATCAGGGGAAACCTCAAGAAGAACCGGTTCAAAATTCCATGCAAGAGCTGACCCAGGCAATGCGAGACTTTATGCAAAAGATGGATTCACGTATGACGGTTATAGAAAAGGGGATGCTTCCTGCACAACCGCTCCCCAATCCTAAACCACAATACGAGACAAGTGATCCCAGCTCTTCAAATCAAATGGGGCACGCTAAATCCATCACCACTCTTAGGAGTGGGAAGATCATTGATAAAACCCTTCCGGTTAGGCCCGAAAAGCCTCAAGAACCAGAAGAGGACAACAATAATGGATCTAGTGAGGCCCCACAAAAATTAGAACCGGAGCTTTTAGAAAAGCCAGTTGCTCCATTTCCCCAACGGTTGGTCGCACCAAAACCTCTCTCTAACTCTCAGGATATCCTAGAGGTGTTGAAACAAGTGAAAGTCAACATTCCTCTACTTGATGTCGTAAAACAGATACCTTCATATGCCAAATTCCTAAAAGACTTATGCACGACCAAACGACGGCAGAGTATTCAAAAGAAGATCTTCTTGACTGAGAAAGTGAGTGCCATCCTAAAGCAAGACGTGCCACAGAAATTCAAGGATCCCAGTAGCCCAACCATATCATGTGTAATCGGAGACCATCAAATTAATCATGCACTTCTTGACTTAGGAGCAAGCGTCAATCTGATTCCCTACTCGGTATACAAACAGTTAGGTTTAGGTGAATTAAAACCCACCCTAACCACACTACAACTTGCTGATCGCTCTGTTCGTGTACCAAGAGGGATAATCGAGGATGTGTTGGTCCAAATTGATAGATTTTACTACCCTTATCATCCTGGACACCGAACCCATTAATAACATGAGCACTCAGATTGCCGCCAATTCCTTGCCACTTCAAATGCATTATCAATTGCGGGAATGGTGTCATGACTATGTCCTTTGGGAATATGACAATGGAGTAAAATATTTTTTTCAATAACGAAACTTAGAGGATGATGACGATTTCCACAACTTAACATGATTGACTCTTTAATGGAAGATACGAAACCTCTGACCTATGCTCTGACCCTCTAGAGATGTACCTAGCCCACTCCCATGATTTTGATGATGACATGATTAGGGAGATGTGTGCCTTGCTTGATACTGCACTGGTACTTGAAGTTAACCGGGAGGCCACAATTTGAAGAGTTGCCCCAAACCAATGTAGTGCCTCTACCGTCTAACCTCAAGCCACCGAAGCTTGACCTAAAACCTTTGCGCTTTAAATATGTTATTTAGGTCAAGATGAGACATACCGGTGGTGATCTCTGCCCACTGGAGAAAGAACAGGAGAGTATGCTCATATCTACTCTCATTGAGCATAAGCGAACCCTTGGATGGACGATAACGGACCTCGAGGGAATAAGGAATCGACCCCTCGATTTGTACTCACCGCATTTATCTTGAGGATAATGCGAAGATCGCTCGACAATCACAACATAGACTAAATCCAAACATGAGGGAAGTGGTTAAGGCTGAGGTTCTTAAACTATTAGATGTGGGTATCATATACCCCATATCCGATAATCAATGGTGGTTCCTAAGAAGTCTGGGATCACCATCGTAGCCAATGCCAATAATGAACTCGTGCCAATTAGAGTTACTACTGGTTGGAGAATGTGCATTAACTATAGGAAGCTGAATACCGTCACGATGAAAGACCACTTCCCTTTGCCCTTCATCGATCAAATCTTGTAAAGGCTAGCTGGTCATTCCTATTACTGTTTCCTTGACGGGTATTCGGGCTACAATCAGATTGAAATCGCCCCTGAGGATCAGGAAAAGACCACATTTATATGTCCTTACGGCACCTTTGCCTACAGAAGGATGCCATTCGGATTATGTAATGCCCCTGCCACCTTTCAACATTGTATGATGAGTATCTTTTCTGACATGGTGGGGAAATATCTAGAGGTCTTCATAGACAATTTCTCTGTTTTTGGTTCATCTTTCAGCAAGTGTTTAGAAAGTCTTAAATGTGTACTGAAAAGATGTGAAGAGAAGAACTTGGTACTTAATTGGGGGAAGTGTCATTTCATGGTTTATAAGGGAATTGTCCTTGGACATATTATCTCATCCAAAGGAATCGAGGTGGATAAGGCAAAAATCGATCTTATCTCTAACCTACCTCCACCCAAGAACATCAGAGATGTGCGATCTTTCTTAGGACACACAAGGTTTTACAGACGATTCGTAAAGGACTTTAGTCTCCTCTCTCGTCCCTTATGTAATCTTCTGTAAAAGGATGCACCATACGAGTGGGCTGAGCAATGCCAAGAAGCTTTTACTAAGCTTAAGGGCATGTTAACCACTGCACTTATCATGCAGCCACCCGATTGGAGCCTTCCTTTTGAGCTTATGTGCGACGCTTCTGATTATGCTCTTGGAGCGGTTCTAGGCCAAAGAAAAGATAAGAGGCCCTACGTCATTCATTACGAAAGTAGAACTTTAAATTCTGCTCAAGTGAACTAATCGACTACGGAAAAGGAACTCCTAGCCGTAGTGTTCGCTTTGAATAAATTTAGGTCCTACTTGATCGGATCCAAGATCATTATCTATACAGATCATGCGGAACTTAAGTATCTTCTTTCTAAGAATGATTCTAAGCCTCGCCTGATACGATGGATCATTCTACTCCAAGAGTTTGATTTGGAGATTAAAGATAAAAAGGGAGTAGAGAACGTAGTGGCCGACCACCTTTCTAGCCTTAATAACTCTGATTCCCTTGAGGCGACCCATATCAATGACATGTTCCCTGATGAACAACTGTTTAGAGTTTCTCATTCACCTTGGTTTGTTGTATTGCTAATTATCTTGCTACAGGTTCCATGCCGACACCGTGGACTGCACAAGATAAGAAGAAATTCTTTACCGAGGTGCACAACTTTTTCTAGGATGATCCATATTTGTTTAAATATTGCCCAGACCAGATCCTAAGGAGATGTGTGCCAGACGATGAGCATCAGAGTGTCATCTCCTTCTGTCACTCACAGGCCTGTGGTGGTCACTTTTCTGCTAAAAAGACCACGGCCAAGATTTTACAGTGTGGCTTTTATTGGCCCACTATGTTCAGAGACACTCATGAGTTTTGCAAGGCTTGTGAGTGTTGTCAAAAATTGGGAGCATTGTCCCGTCAAAATATGATGCCTTTGAATCACATCCTTATCATAGAAGCATTTAACTGCTGGGGCATTGATTTCATGGGACCATTCCCCCAATCTTTTGAAAATCTATATATTTTGCTCGCTGTAGACTATGTCACTAAATGGGTTGAAGCGATTCCGTGTCAGAATAATGACCATCACACGGTCATTAAATTCCTAAAAAAGAATATCCTTTCTCGATTCGGAATGCCTCGAGCTATCATTAGTGATGGGGGCTCACACTTTTGTAATAGGCCATTCGAGAGTTTAATGAAGAAATACGATATCTCTCATAAGGTGAGCACCTCATATCACCCACAGACAAGTGGACAAGTTGAGATTTCCAATAGGGAGATCAAACACATTTTGGAGAAAACGGTTAATCCTGACCGTAAGGATTGGTCAATCCGATTGATTGATGCCTTATGGGCTTACCGTACTGCGTTTAAAACCCCTATTGGAATGTCTCCGACTTGTCTATGGGAAGGCTTGCCACTTGCATGTGGAGTTGGAACATAGAGCCTACTGGGCAATCAAAAAATTGAATTTCAATCTGGACAACGCTGGCTCACTATGTAAACTTCAATTAAATGAACTTGAAGAAATCCGGAACGATGCATACGAGAACTCGAGAATTTACACAGACAAAATCAAGGCGTTTCATGACCAACGTATTCTACGGAAATCATTCGCACCTAGTCAGAAAGTCCTTTTATATAATTCTCAATTACATCTCTTTCCAGGTAAGCTTCGATCTCGTTGGACTGGCCCTTACATTGTGGTCACTGCGTATCCTCATGGGGCCGTTGAGATAAGAGATCCTGCCAATGGCAAGGAGTTTAAAGTAAATGGACATCGCTTAAAGCCATTTGTCAAGAAATTTGATTCAGAGGACATGTCCATACCTCTGACTAATCCTGTTTACCAGGATTGATCTCTTAGTCTGATGGAGGTATAGGTAGGTTTCCTGTTTTCACAGGGCTAGGATAGTTTCCTTTATGTTGTTTTAGGATAGACGGTAAACTTAGCGCTCCTGAGAGCCAACTCAACTCTTTATTCTGTTTCATTTTCCTAGTTAGTTAGTTTAATGTTTGTGCATAACACTGCTGTAAACCCTCGAAGCCTCTTGATTCTTTCGTCTAGGTACTATCTCTCCATCACTCCTCTTATATTTCCGTTGTCCCATGTGCATTACATGCTTATTTCTTTTACATTGAGGACAATGTAGATTTTAGGTTGGGGGTGGGAGATTAGGTTTCCTAATCAATGTTTTCTTAGCCTTGGGCAAAAATTGTGAAATTTTTTAAAATTTTTCTAGGATTTCGTATGAATTCGAAGTGATTTTGACGGCCATCTTGGATTTAGAATTACAAGATAAGTGATGTTGGAATTTATGACTCTTGGATTCAACTGTTTGTTAGATTTCACAGTTAAGTTAGAATTATTAATCCATGATTAGAAGTTTTAAACATTGATTGAATCATAATTTTAAATGTCACATCTCGCTTACACATTAAGGTTTCATTCGATATTGAAGGAGTAATTTGGTGATCACTAAGCTTGAAAGGAACCAACCTGAGAAATTGAAAGGATTGGGCGAATGGTCTACACCATAGGTTTGCTCCCTATAGGTGTAGATTTAATTCCCTATGAATGATATGTGAAAAAATTTGGGTGTACAGTCTTCATCATAGGTTTGCTCCCTGTAAGTGAGGATTTGATTCCCCTTCTTGGCATTACTTTTAATGAAAAAATCAAAAGTTGGAGGAATGAAAAGATGATTGGTGAAGCAAGTTTTAGTTATCATGAATTCTCTTGTTATTTACCAATGATATCCTGAAATAGAGAAGTGAATTTTAATAAAGATAAGTCAAGATTAGACTATACACCCATGGAACTTGATGTTCAGAATTGTTCTGGTTGATGGATTAATACTTTGAACTTGACCATGAAATTTACTGTGCGCTAGAGTCCAGGAGATAGTAATGCCCAAGATTCATGAGTCTAAGAATTCTCATATCTGGATTATTTTGCAAAATTCACTCGAGTATATAGAAATTGTCTTGTAGTTCTCAACTTATCTTTCGCATATTTTGCTCGGGACTAGCAAGATGCTGGTTGGGGGTTGTGTTGAGGGTCAAATATTGCATATCAGACCTCAGTTATTGCCTGGATTTACGAACATGGTACTGTTTAATGGCTTGATTTAATCGTGTTGTGATGCAGGGCGTATTTACGAGCCTGGACTAGAAAAGGGTACTAAAAGCATAGATTTAACGCTTTGAAGTCACCAAGGCAAGCGACGGACTCCAGGGGACCAAGATCAACAGATTTACATGCCAGAGATCCACAAAAATTGAGAAACTGAAGCTCAAACGAACCTGAAAGTCAGCCAGGATGCAAGATCACAGGATTTTCACCATCCGTTCAACTCAAAACTTCATATATGGCCTGATGACCACAAGTCAACCGTACACATCGAAATTCAACGTTGGATCCTTATAGAAGTGTCCCAACAGACAGATCAGCCCCTTAAATCCTTAAGTGGGGCCCACCTGATCTTTGGATATGCTTCAATTTTGGTCTCAACCCATTAAAGTATAAGAGAAACAAGATGGATGGTGTGGATTTCTCATATACATCACCATGAGACCCACCTGTACATTTCACGTGTACAACGTGAATGCTCCAACCGCGCACCGTTTTTACCAAGGTCGGTCAGCGGGCGCTGACCGACAAATTTCCAAAAAACATGAAGACGCAACAGTGTCCTTCATCCGATCACCGGTTTGTGCTTGTGGGCCCCATTAATCATGTAATTTGAGGATCTGGACCGTCTATTAGGTTTTTAAAGGGCGTATGATCCAAGCCTAGGTGGCTGAATTTCAAAATACATCGAAGATTGGTTTTTGATCGTCCAAATGGAAGATGGACGGTGGAATAAAATGGTTTGTGGGCCATACCGAAATCAAACCCGAATTGGCCTTCCTGTGTGTTTTCCGGTTGGAATACAATGGGCGGTATGGATCTTCCATCTGACTGCAATCAGTGGGCCATCACACTTCACAGAGTTGACGTGCATTGACTCTGTTTTGTAACTGAGGCTGCGTCCATTCGTTGTGGGCCATCATCATGCAATAAAGGCTTGATCCGAGTCCTCCATCAGGTAGAGGAAGAAAAACCTATCAAATTCATGCTGATCTTTGGCGACTATGTACATTCACAGGATCGTTACAGCGATCGCAAGAAGACCGTTTAGCTGTCATTGCAGCCTGATTGTCTCAGTGGGCTGCATCAACGGACAACCATAACTCTCCATATCTAGTCGAAACTTCGAGGAGAAGATGATAGACGGCGTGGATTTCGCAAACGTCATATAATACGGACCCCACTAGCAAAACGCGCAAGAGCTTCCGCGTTGTGCTGCGCACGTAGCTGCGAAAGGAGCTGCGGAAGCTTCACCGACTCCAGTTACGCACTCCCAGCCAACCTCCAGCGTCTATATAAGAAAGAGGGAGGAGAGAGTTAAGGGGGAGTTTTCTTTTTGGGAATCGGATAGGGAACGTGGAGCAAAGAGAGAGAGAGAGTGGAGGTCAGCCGGTTTTACTCTTTCTTAATTTTCTTGGTTTCCTTTCTTTTTCTTTAAGATATTCAGCCTAATGATGTCTATGTTGAGAATTAGCCTAATCATGGTCGGCTAAACCTCTTAGCTAGGGCTAAGAGGTGAAGCTTGTAGCGTGATGGGGGACTTTTAGCTTGTGTTTTTTATTAACACTGAATTGAATTTGATATTAGTTTGATTTTAATGGAATCTTTTTAGTCTTTACTGGTCTGTTGTGACTAAAATTACAATAGGTCCGCGATAGCTTTGAGCATGTTCTTTTCCTTTTATGTTTATGATGTTAGGAAGCCCTGTTGTTCACCATCGTCTCCTGGGCATGGTCGGATGATGGTACACTTCTTAACCTTTATACGTCAATGATTGGTTGTAAATTAGTTTAATTCTATTGGTTGCTTTGTCTCCTAGGCATGGTTTGGTGATGGAATCCATTCTAATTCATATACCTTTCATCTCTTTAAAATTATATTAAAGGATGTTCAGTTTAATTTTGATGATTCTTGAAGCAGGCATAAGATCTCCCTGATCTCTACAAGTGGATCCTCTGAATCCCTAGTTTCCTACCTTTGAATTCTACATATTTTAGTTTATTATTTCATCATTATTCGTCAAATCCACCTGATTTAGATTTCATCTTTTTCTAGTTCTAGTTCTAGTTATTTTCAGAGTACGTACAGGTTTCAGTCCCTTGGGATTCGACCTCGGTCTTACCGAGTTTATTACTACATCACAACCCTATACTTGGGGAGTGAACATTATTCTAAATTATGATTACAGGACATTTCTAAATTATTCTAAATTATGCATCTAAATAATTATATTATCATTATTTAATAATTGAAATCTAAATAAGAAAAATTTCAAAGCATCATAAATCCCTTTTTTAGATTAAGACAGAAATTGGAGCAACATTGGACTAAAATGGTCTGTGATAAGCAAGAAAGAAATTATATTATCATGTATACTACCCAAACGGATATAAGATTACAACAAAGTTGAATGAAAGACAAAAGATAGCGGCCCACATCTCGGGCTAAGAGAGAAGAGAAAGATACACACTAAAATGCCCACATCCCGAAAGCCCATATGCTGGCCTAGTGAGAGAAAGCTCCCACTCGAGCCAGGGAAAAGCAAAACAGTAGAAGCCTACAAAAGTAATCCTCAAACTAGAAGGACTCTCATTCATGGAGAATGCTTAGCATCTCAAGTGATTGTTGAAGACATATAAGGGGAGTGGATAATGGAACATAACTAAGATTTTCAATCGTTTTCTTCTATCTTGAGTCAATAACTCTTGAGATGATACCAAGACAATTGATATTTGAATTTAAATGACGAGTGAAGAGTTGCATTTGCCAAGAGAAGCAATCTGAGTATTGAATAGTAGCAAGCGTCTTCATATTATAAACTTCAAAGATACATATACCTGAGGAGACAACAAAGCAGAGGTTAGATAAACCAAAAAGGAGAATTCTAACACTCTGGTCTACAGTGCTTGCATGACCCTTTACGGACACAAGCATCCTAAAGGGCTTCTCCAGTGGAGAAAATATGAACACAACCAATCCTAAAATCTCAAAGAGTCGCATTATATACACAATCCCCATCACAGGGTTGAAGGGCCTTCACTACCCTCTCTCTGCATAGCATAAGACACTTGAACATGAATATAAGAGGTGAAGAGGTACCAAGTGATACATAGAGTGTACAAAGATTAATTTGCAAGGATTGGGCTGATAATGGAAATATCTATACTCCTAACATGATGAAGAATCCTTCTTAGAATACTTTCCTTTTAGAGAGATTTCTTGGAAACAATGCAATTACTTTTTTTCTCTCTAAACATGCCAAGCAAGAATGATATGGAATGCACAAGAGTGATATAAATCAGTCATATGGAATTCACTTGGGGCTATTACAAATGAAATGAAATTTTGGTTGCACAATAGGCCCAAGGCCTTGGCCCTTCAGCCACGATTGAAGAATGCATAGATTCAAAACTGGTCCCTTGGATTCCATTTGTTGGAGCCAATATGACTATTAGATAATCAATCAAATGTAATATTTGATCGGTGATACATGTAAACTGGGATCCATTTTTAACTTTCCTATGTGTATGCTATGAGTGTACAATTTCTTGATACCTTCGTATCTTCCATCGGTCGTCTTCATCATCCGGCAGTACCTGTGCATCATCCATGGGTACATAAACATTAGCTTAAGTCTGATATGCATTGTATTCCAACCCAAATGATGATAATAATAATAACATAAATGGAAATCAAGAGGCTAGCTCAAGCCGTAGGTATGGAGACAGACACCCTGCCATAAACATGCAGCCACATGGGCTATGATAGTTTGTTTGACATTATGATCTAGCCATTTCACTCTTCAGATGTGCCACAATGTAGAAACAATAATACTAAAATAGTCTTTGAGGCATCAGAGGAAATTAGAACATGTAAGAATGTGGCATTAGCATATATACCATAGGAAGAAAGAAAGCAGGAAGATAAAAAGAGATTGGCTAATTCCACATAAACGTGGGAACCATACACAACTGTATGTGTCGCAATGTGAGAAATGTGTGACCGAACCTTCCATCAAGCGTGCTGCACTGGTTAGATATTGTGACATAAAATCCAGGTTGTTTCACACCTCAGGTGGGCCACCTAAAGAAACCGTCAATTTACTGTGTACGTTGTGCGACACCTAAAGAGTGAGATTCTCTGACGTTTTAGTAAGATGGATGTTAAGAATTATTTCTAATCTTACGGAAAGCTCCTATCTCAAACATGTGCTCTCTACTTGCACGTGTTCCCGCAAGTAGAAATGTACGGTTCGACACGCTTGTGCAATAAGCAATCCTCAAAAGAAAGAGAATACCTTAAGTCCAACCGGTTGAACTGTAGGTTATGGTCCATCCATCAAACAAATTCTAACTAAAAACGTTCATTTCTCACATTGTGACACATACAGTTCAATGGATTGGAACCACCAGGATGAACATTTTTTAAAAAAATCATCTCTATCTACTTATTAAGTTAACCACACTTTTATTTTGCATTTTATAAATGGATACATGCTATTATATGTTGTGGCTCATTGAATTGTGGATAGGGCTGATGTTTGCATTAATTGATTCTCATGTTGGGTCCAACCTGTTAGTAGGTTTGGATTTAAAAAGCACTAAATAGTTTGGAAGTTATCAATTAGATGGATTTTAAAACTGTGGTCCAACCAGTTGGACACATTATATATACCAATATAATACGATACCTCTTTGAACAGGGAATGGAATTGGGAGATGGCACTATCGTCTCCTTCCCAATCTAACCCCTTCCACCAATTCCTTTCTCCATTTATGTCTTGAAGCGACGGCACACTGTCGGCCCCACCTTGCAGAGGCTGCAAGTTTTTAAGCTTGGGACATCCATACACATAAATTGTTTTGAATGAATGCCAATCCAATTGCGGTGGTGGAGCAGCCACTCCTCCTCCATAGATTCGCACCAATTCCGGTAGAGAGGATAATCTTAGAATTTCTAGTTTAGGTAGGAGACCTTCATTATCCACCACATCTGAAATGATCTCTTCTACTCCTCCGCAATCATCCACCATGAGGCTGACGAGATTAGGGAGCCCACCCTTCATCTGAACGGACGACATAACGGTCTTCTTAAAGAAATGGCACCTCCAAAGCACGAGAGTAGTCAGGTTATGGAGATCTTTAAGTTTGAAAAACACATCATTGGGCGGTCCATCAAATACATGCTCCATTCCTCCACAACTCACCACTCGTATTTGTTCCAGTGAATTCCAATCCAGTTCCAGCAGGGGATCAGCCTCTCCTCCACATATGCGCACCAATTTCGGTAGATCACTTAATTTTAGAATTCTTAGTTTAGGTGTGAGACCCTCAGTATCCACCACATCTGAAATGATCTCCTCCACTCCTTTGCAATTATCCACATTGAGCTTGACGAGATTAGGGAGCCCACCCTTAATCTGCATCGCCGACACAACGCTCTGCTTCAAGCCATGGCAACCCAAAACATCCAGAGTAGCGAGATTTTGGAGCTTCACCACTAACCCCATCGGCCAGATACTTGTCATGCTCCTGAGATTTGAAAGAACTAAGGTTTCGAGTTTGGAGAGCACATCATTGCGTTGCTCCACCGTGGGTGGTCCATCAAATAAATGCTCCATTCCTCCACAATAAGACACACTGACATCGGTTAAATTATCCATTCCTTGCAATAAAACGGATGGGAGTAGATGCTTTAGTTCAGGACATTCATTCACTTCCACCTTCTTAAGGTTATGAAGTAAAAGGGTGGGAAGCAATCCCTCTTCATACGTAGCGACGACTTTCTTTAGATTTGGCAGCTTTCTTAACTTTAAACTCCGTAGATTACCGAATGCATTTTCAGGAGACTCCTTTGCACTGACAACAAATTCCACATCATCACATTTTTCAACTGTAAGATATTTCACACTTGGGAATCCTGTACCGCGATTAAGTGCCTCTTGACCCTCGCAATATATTAACTTTAAATGGGTGGTCTGTGGTAAAAGCATTAGCGCCCATTCGGGGATGGGACTACAACCAACCAACTCCATATATTTCAACTCATCAGGGTTCGATACTGGATACTCATGGGCTACAACACCATCATTAGGCCTTTGGCATATACAGAAGCAAAAGTTCTTCAACTTTGTTAGATGTTTAATCAGAGGATACTCTTGTGGGAAACGTTCCACTTCCACAATACAGAGATGTAAATTAGATAATTCTTTCAAAGATGCCACTTCACTCAAAGAGGCGTTGATGCTGCTACTACTGCTGCTTGCATCATTTTCTTCAGCCTTCCACTCCTGGAAACTATTCCACATCTTCAATTCTTCCAGGAGAGTCAACCTTGATATAACACCACTCGGAACAATTTTAAGATGAGTAGTATTGGTCAAGTCCAAGTTCCGCAGATTGACCAATTCTCCGATTTCTTTTGGCAACTTGATTAACCAGTAGTTAAATGACAGATCGAGAAATTCAAGCTGCTTCAGTCCCCCAAGTGCTGACAAACAAATCCCTTTTTCAAACTTGCACCTCCTCAGACAAAGCACCCGTAGATTCACCAGGTTTGACAATGGTATCTTTCTGATAGCTGTTTTGCTTAGATCCAGAACCCGAAGTTCTTTTGTTGCTTCCCAAAACCCACCTTGAATTTCAATCGGCTGCTTATTTTCTCGCATCATCAATGTCAGCAATTTAGGACAATGCATCCCTTCTGGCAGTTTATTAATTCCACATTGCCAGAGAGAAATTCTCTTATATTCCTCCCAGTTTTTTCCATGTGACAAACCTTTATGTGGGATTCCCACAAAAGATTTGTAGTCCTTGCATTCGTTTGACGAAATCCAAATGCCAACATCCCTAACGATGTCATGCATCTTTACATGTCCTTCCTCTGAACTTGCTAATAACAAACAAGAAGATATGAGTTTCCCAACCCAAGTATGCCCTCTATTTATCGCTTCCTCCAAACTTTCAAGGTCATCTAAAAAGCCTTCACCCTTCCACATATGAATCATCTGGTCCACAGGAATATCATAATCTTCAGGAAACAGGCAGCAGAACAAGAACAACGGTTTTAGCTCATCTTGCAAACGATCGTAGCTGAATTTGATAGACTGGTACACTGCTTTCTCCATGTCTTCGATATCTCTTGGTGCTGACATCTTCATCTGTGATAGTGCATCCTCCCACACTCTAGGATTTTTTTCATCCTTCAATGCCCATCCTAGTGCTGTAATTGCAAGTGGAAGACCAGCGCATTCCTTCAAAACCTCCATTGCCTTGGTATGTAAAGAAGGATAATCAACAACGTCACCAGCTTTCTCTTTGAATAGTTTCTCTGATTCCTTTTCCGAGAGCACATTTACTAGTACATTAACTTTGCTTTCCATTCTATTGCACACATTTTTACTCCGTGTTGTGAATATGATCTTACAATCCTTGAGGCTGGTAGGAGAGGGAATCCCTACCTCGGCCAAAACAAGCGGCTCCCACAAATCATCCAAGATGATGAGGAATGTCTCCTCTTTCATTAATCTGCTCCTCAGGTCACTTGCTCGCGAGGACTCGGTCCCATCAGGGAGTGTGAAACCCAATCTCTTTGCAATGTCGCCCTGGATCTTCTTGATGTCCACGTCCTTTGAAACAGTTACCATTATGACTTTTTTGAATTGTCGTGTCCCATCTAACTCATTGTTCACATTTTTCACGAGGGTAGTTTTGCCCACACCACCCATGCCCCATACTCCAATTATTTTGGTCTTTTCATCATGTAAAGCACTCATGACTTCGTGGAGAGATGATTCTACTGATGGTAGACCCTGGATTGATGGGGCTTCCTCGTTTATGACGGACGGAAGGGATGGGGGCATTGTCATCTTCATCTTCTCGGGATTCCCATCATCATAGTGCCTAACAATGCGCTCCGTCATCTGTTTCGCCTGCTTGCTTATACTGTAACGCCATCTCAAATTCAGACAATGTAGACATCCCTTGTTTTCTGCCACTTTTTGCTCTATCATAGCTGCTGCTTGTTTCATTTCGACAGCTTGTGTTAGCCATAGACTAACTTCTGGGGTTTTTTCTTCACCATTGGAGTGGTCCGGGCTTACCAATCGATCTATGTGCTCCTTCCTGGCCACCAGATATTGTACGCGGTCTTTCAGATCCTTAACGTTGTTATGAAAATGAGTAAGATAGCCGGCGTGTTCCTTAAGAGAAGCACATGCGCACTTTCCCACGTCGACTGCAGCTGAACCCACCACCTTTTCCATTGCCTATTCAACACAAATAGCATCATAAACAACAAAAATGAGTAGTAATAAAACTTGCCATAGTCAACTAGATTTGGATACCCGTTCCCTGGCTGTATTTATGGAAGTAGCTTATGATACAATGTAGTGTGTATGGCCCACATCCAATCCATCTATAACCTAAAATCAGGTAAATCCAAAGCACAGGAGCATCACACCACAGGGAAGAGTTGGGATGAGACACCCAGCATTAAAACCACTCATATTTTGTTTTTTGGGCTCAACTTGTTGTATATTCTATCTAATCCATTAAGATGATGAGCTCCATCAGGATGCACGAACACCCCCGACATTCAAAATTTAATCAAACCATTCCAACACTCAAGTGGGCTACAGCATATGATTTTAGAGGTTTTAGGCATGATTCCATGGGGTGACCTGAATTTTGGATCAGCCAGATTTTTGGGCTCGAAGAAGAATATAAATGTGTTGGGTCTAAAACCCAGCTTCCTGCTGACGTGTGGCTGCAGCCACCATGAAACAAAAATCAGCAACTTTTGGAAGAAGAAGAAGAGAGAACAGCAACTGTCTTTATTGGAATGAGAAAATCGTATTACACTGCTGCCTATTTATAGGCTTTCTTATTGTGTGAAATTACTAAACTATCCCTGTCTAGATTCATCCTAGGGGTAGCTAAATAAAGAAAAAATAATTCAGAGAAATCTAGAAAGAAATCTACATAACTAGCAATCTAATCTTAGAAGAAAAAAAAAAATCTAATCTAACAGCTTGCTGCACACGGTTTTTGGATTTGCAAATATCACCGTATCTAACACTCCCCTTCAAACCAAAACCGGCTTCATTCCAAGCATTGATCTAAGTCTCCTGAATGTGTCAGTTGGCAATGCTTTGGTGAATATATCTGCCACTTGCTCAGTGGTGTGACAGTATTCCAGCTTTACCAATTTCTGCTTTACTTGATCTCTAAGAAAGTGATATCTTGTGTCGATGTGCTTGCTCCTTCCATGCTGAACTGGATTTTTGGCAAGTTCGATTGCCGACTTGTTGTCCACATATATAACAGTGGATTCCTCCTGTAGATGCTTCAGCTCCTTTAGCAGATTCCTTAGCCAGATCGCCTCACATACAGTGGATGAAGCTGCTACGTACTCAGCTTCACATGTGGACAGGGCGACCACACTCTGCTTCTTTGAATTCCATGTAAATGCTGTCGACCCAAGATAGAAAGCATAGCCTGTGGTACTTTTTCTTTCATCTTGGTCACCACCCCAATCACTATCAGAGTATCCATACAATATCGCTTCATCATCGTATGGATAAAAGAGACCGAATTCAATAGTCCCTTTGATATACCTCAGTACTCGTTTTGCAGCTAGCCAGTGTGACTCTTTTGGGGCTTCCATATACCGGCTTAGAAGCCCAACACTATAGACTATATCTGGCCTAGTGATTGTGAGGTACCTTAAGCTTCCGATTAGGCTCTTAAATAGGGTTGAGTCGACGTTTCTTCCTTCTCCATCTCTTGTGAGCTTCAGGCCTGTTGTTACAGGTGTATTTACGGCTTTACAATCGACCATCTGAAACTTCTCAAGAAGTTCCTTTGTGTACTTCTTCTGGGATATGTAAATGCCGTCGACTTGTTGCTTCACTTCAATGCCCAAGAAGAAAGACATCAATCCACCATCAGTCATCTCAAACTCTTTGAACATAGCCTGCTTGAATTCTTCAAACATCGCCTGGTTGTTCCCAGTGAACAGGAGATCATCAACATATAAACAAGCGATAAGGATATCACCACGGGCATTCTTCTTTGTGTAGACTGCATGCTCATACGGACATTTGACGAAGCCATTCTCTTGAAGATAACCGTCAATCCGTGCATTCCAAGCACGGGGAGCTTGCTTCAACCCATACAGGGCTTTCTTCAGCCGATACACCTTGTGTTCCTCCTTGCATGACAAAGCCTTCGTAGTCAACGTATACTTCTTCTTCGAGTACCCATTTAGGAATGCAGATTTCACATCCAGTTGGTAGATCATCCAACTGTGATGAGCTGCAAGGGAGATAATCATTCTTACAGTGTCAAGGCGAGCAACTGGGGCGAAAACTTCTTCATAGTCTACCCCATATTTCTGTTTGTAGCCTTTTGCTACGAGCCTTGCCTTATATCGTTCGATCTTACCATCGGCATTCCGCTTGATTTTGTACACCCATTTGAAACCAATGGTCTTCTGGCTTTTGGGGAGTGAGGTCAACTCCCATGTTCGATTCTTCTCGATGGCATGAATCTCTTCTTCCATAGCCTTTCTCCAACATTCTTCATTCATAGCCTCCTCGAATGTGAGAGGCTCGTGGTCCGCATACAGGCAGAGTAAATTCACTTCCTCAGTTTCTGCATAGATGTCGTTGAGGCTTTTCATTTTAATTGGAGCCAAGGGTGAAGGAGAATCGGATGAAGATGTGCTGGATGAATTCTGATTTGATGAAGTACTTCCAGGAGAGATGGAGCGTACTCCTGGACTTCTGTGATCCGAAGGGGGTGATGTGGGTGTCTGCTCTTGCTTCTCATGTCTCTCTTCTTCATATTCTTCGACCTCGATTTGCTTTTCTTTGGCTGAGTTTCCCTCGTTCCATTTCCATGCTTCTTCCTCACAAAATACCACATCTTTACTCACCACCAGCTTATTGGTTAGTGGGTTGTAGAGCTTGTATGCCTTTGATTCTTCGCTGTAGCCGATGAAGATGCACTTCTCGCCACGATCATCAAGCTTTTTTCTTCTTGCTTCTGGAACTTGAGCGTAGGCAACACACCCATAGATCTTAAGGTGTGCCACGCTCGGTTTGTATCCACTCCATGCTTCTTGCGGTGTCTGGAATCTGACACTCTTAGTCGGACACCTATTGAGCAGATAGGCAGTACATGCAACTGCCTCTGCCCAAAAATTCTTTGGCAGACTTTTCTCCTTCAGCATGGTCCTCGTCATATCGAGGATGGTGCAGTTCTTCCGTTCCGCAATTCCATTTTGTTGTGGCGTGTACGCTGCAGTATGTTGTTACTTAATACCATGTTCCCTGCAATATTCTCGAAAAATATTTGAGGTGTACTCCCCACCTCTGTCAGATCGAAGAGTTTTGATTTTAAGACCACTTTCTTTTTCAACAAGGGCCTTAAAATTTTTAAAAATAGTAAAAGCAGCAGACTTCTCTTTGATTACATACACCCATAATTTTCTACTGAAATCATCAATGAAGGTAATAAAGTATTTATTACCTCCAAGAGAGATTGGATCTAATGGTCCACAGATGTCAGTGTGAACCAACTGCAACGGTTCTCTTGCTCTTCGGGATACTCCACTCGGAAAGGAGTTCCTTTGTTGTTTCCCAAGTGTGCACGCCTCACACACATGTTCTAAAGCTTCAATAGTAGGCAAACCATGCACCATGCTTGATGAGGACAGAAGTTTCAAGCCACTAAAATTTAGATGGCCAAAGCGAAGATGCCACATCCAGGAATCATTCTTTACTTTTCCATAAAAACACTTCTCAAGCATTGTGTTTATATGGAGAGGAAACATACGGTTCTTCGCCATCTGGACTTTTACAATCAAACGTCCATGCATATCTCTAATGGAAAGAGAAGAGTTCTCCATGTGTATGACATACCTTTTTTCGAGGAGTTGTCCGAGACTCAGTATGTTACTTTTCATGTTAGGCACATAGTACACATTGGAGATATAGTTTGGAACACCATTCTTCTGAAAGATTTGAATTTTACCTTTACCTTTCACAGGTGTTTTTGATGAGTCTCCAAACGTTACATCGCCATGAACTCCTTCTGTGAGTTCCACAAAGAGTTTTTTGTCGCCGCACATGTGATTACTTGCACCCATGTCGAGATACCATACATCATGCTGATCACTACCTTTCTCTTGTGCAAGGAGAAGTGTGGAGCTTTCTTGTTCATGGCTTGATGCTTCGGCATAGTTGGATAGCTCGTCTTGAGTCACCGGCTTGCTCCAGCAATCAGATGCATAGTGGCCAAGCTTGTTGCAATTGTAGCATTGGATGTTCTTTGTACTTCCTCGTCCATGCATAGATCTACCTCTACCATTTCCTCTTCCACGGAAATTGGTATTTTTCTGCTGGTTTTGGCCATGGCTTTGTTGGTATCCGCGCCCTCTGCCTCTTGCGCGATTGTTAGCAAAACGTCTACCACGTTGTGAACTTCCACGTCCACCATTGTTATTATTCAGAGTCAATCTTGACTCTAAAGCTTGTTCCATCGGCATGGAACTGACATTCTTCTGCATTCGTTGCTCATGAACTTGCAACGATCCCATCAACTCCTCAATGGAGAGTTTCTCAATATCTTTTGATTCTTCGATCGCCACAACCACATGCTCAAACTTGGTTGTGAGGGATCGAAGTATCTTTTCAATAACTCGGACATCTTCAATCTTTTCACCATTTCTTTTCAAATTATTAACAATTACAAGCAAACGTGAAAAATAATCAGTAATATTCTCACCTTCCTTCATGTGAGTTGCTTCAAACTCGGCTCTTAATGTTTGAAGGCGAATCCGCTTCACTCGATCTACACCCTTGAAGATGGTGCCAAGGGTATCCCATGCTTGCTTGCTTGATATTGCTTCGGCAATCTTTTCGAAGGTGGATTCATCCAACCCTTGATAGAGGAGAAACAAAGCTTTATTGTCTCTCTTTCTCTGATTTTTTAGAGTGATCTTTTCTTCATTGGTGAAGACGGCTTCTTCTTCCATAGTGGGTTCTTCATACCCATCCGTGATGATTTCTCATAATTCTTGCGACCCGAACAATGCCTTCATTTGGATGCACCATTTTTCATAGTTGTCCTTTGACAACTTAGGAACCTTCTGCTGGATTGTGCTAGCCATTTTTTCTATTTTTTAAAGGAATGGCTGTTTTTTTTTTTTGAAAAAAAATGAAGGGAGATGGATGAGATAGAAATATGATTTTTTTTATTTATAAAAACAGATTTTTTTTTGGCTAAAATCTGATTTTTTTGTTGCAATCTGATTTTTTTTGAAAAAGCAGATTTTTTTCAATCTGATTTTTTTGAAAACAGATTTTTGCTACAATCTGATTTTTTTGAAAAAACAGATTTTTTTGCTGCAATCTGATTTTTTTTCAATCTGATTTTTTTTAAAACAGATTTTTGCTGGAAACTTTTTCTAAAAAAATGGGACCTGTGGGTTATGGGCCCACCACAACTAACGTTTCAAACAAAACCTAAATAGTAGGCTTGATAGATTTTACAAGCAAAAAATCTGGACGTTTCAAACACAATCTGGACAGAAAAAACAAAGATGAAGAAGGAATGCAGTTCAGCCTCCTCACGGCTGATTTGTTGTTGGGTATTTGCAGACCCAAAACTGGTAGTGCAAGACCTACTTTTTTCTGATGAGGCCCAAGGATCAGTAGCTCTGATACCACTTTGTTGGGTCTAAAACCCAGCTTTCTGCTGACGTGTGGTTACAGCCACCATGAAACAAAAATCAGCAACTTTTGGAAGAAGAAGAATAGAGAACAGCAGCTGTATTTATTGGAATGAATTGAAAATCGTATTACACTGCTGCCTATTTATAGGCTTTCTTATTGTGTGAAATTACTAAACTATCCCTGTCTAGATTCATCCTAGGGGTAGCTAAATAAAGAAAAAATAATTCAGAGAAATCTAGAAAGAAATCTACATAACTAGCAATCTAATCTTAGAAGAAAAAAAAAAAAATCTAATCTAACAGCTTGCTGCACACGGTTTTTGGATTTGCAAATATCACCGTATCTAACAAAATGAGGGGTTTCACATGATGGAAGGATTGGATGCCTGGAACACATGCATCCCGATGGGCCCCATACACCATTGTAGAGTAAGCCTCTTCTACAGACATTGTAGATGAACAGCACCGACAGTTCTGTTAGAAATGCAAGTTCAAATTGTTTATCTTCTTAAGAACAGATAGTCGAGGCTGGATCCTTGCTAAAGGAGGTAGAATTAAGCTTTTCACCAATGCTTATTCACCTACGTGGAACATATTCACTTGTGTAGAAAACTTATTCATCTATGCATGGAAGTTATTCAACTACATGTTTCGACCCACCGTGTCAAATGTATGCTACCCAACCGATGCAGCAAGTGAGCCCTACTATAATAATAAATGCCCTAAAAATCAAGCCCATCCATCAGTAGGTGGACCACGGATAGAAAAATATAGGCAACCAGCCAAAAGCCTCCAAATTTCTTATGATTTTTAGGGTGTCCTGTTCTCATAGTGTGGCGAACCTGATAAGGCCATATACATACAATGGTGGCTCTACACAACATTATAAAATAAGCTTATTCGAAAAAAGTTTTAGAAGATCCGTATAGGAAATCATAAGAAACTACACATCGACAGGCCAAATAGATTATGTAAAATGGTTTTTTTTTTAAAAAAAAAAAAAAAAAAAAAAACTTTTATGCAACTTATTGAGAGGTCCACGCTTTTATCATTTGAAGATTTTGTTGCTGAACAAAAAATCTCCCTTGTACAAATTTAAAACCTAAACAATGCAAATCAATTTCTTGATACAGCGTTGTATAATACCTTAAAATAGAGTTTTGCTTAGCCCTGCAAACTTATTTACACAACACACCTGTCATCATAGAACATTACTAGGAGGGGTGATCTCTTATTTGCATTTTTCAGTGGCAATGGCTTGTGATGAGGACATCACTTCACGTTCTTTTTTCTTCTTTTTTTTTGCCACTTATTGAGAGGTCCATGGTTTTATCATCTGAAGATTTTGGTCCTGAACAAAAAATCTCCTTACACAAATTTAAAACTAAAACAATGCAATTCAATTTCTTGACACAACATTGTATAATACCTTAAAATAGAGTTTTGCTTAGCCCTGCAAATTTATGTGCACAACACACCTATCATCATAGAACATTAATAGGAGAGGTGATCTCTTATTTACATTTTTCTGTGGCTATGGCTTGTGACGAGGACATCACTTCACGTAGACCTTTGCGTACATATCATAGGAGGAGGTGGGCCACACCGATTTTCCTGTGGTTAGGTGAGTACTCTTGATCATGTGAAGACCACATGTGCATGTGCGAGTTTTTGGAAGATCCCATAGTGAGAAGATGCACATGGACTGCTTTAGGGAGCGGTTCGGACCGTCAGATTCGAAGGATGTGACGACTGGGCCGTTGGATCGCATGTATCACATGATCGTACCATTTATCATTAATCATCTTCATCAGTTTTTAGACTTTATCATCTTTTAGAATATTTAATTTATAATTATTTTACATTTGGACACCTTATGAGTGATTTTAGTTTATGTTTTTTTAGACTATGGCAATTTTCATCAAATTTCATAAAACTTTGGGGGAAACTTTGGGGGGGGGGGGGGGGATGATATCTCTTCATTAGGTTTTTTGAGAAAAAGCATAAAAAAAAATAAAATATCCTTACTTCTTCTTCTTTCATCTTCATGTGATTTGAAGGTGACTTCCATGTGATTTGGAAGAAAGATTGGTGTGAAGCTAATCTTCACTAACAGAGGTGCGATGTCTCCATCTATCACTCACATTATCATCCCTTCATTAACCATCGAGGTATTCTTCAAGTTATTTAATTTTCTCTATCCCAAACCTTCCCCATTCTTCTAATCCTTCACCTTTCCACACTTATCGACAAACCAAACCCTCACAACCTAGCCGACACGTGTGGCCATATGGCCAGACGTGTGAATCTATAGGGTTGGTCGTGCGGCCACTCTCTTGTCCCATTGGTTTTCCATTACCATTACATCAAAACCTTACTCTCGCTTTTCCTAACCCTAACTCTAAACCTATAAATCCCTAATTTTTCTATTTTTCCAAATTACTAAACTTTAAGTATACACATCCTTCAATTAAGTTTAAATATTTATTGTTATGAGTAAAAATGGACTGGTTAAGGAGAAGAAGCCAGCTCGGACATCTACACTTGTCGCAAAATCAGCTAGTGCTGAGCATGACCAAGGAGATCCTTAATGACCAGAAAGCAGTAATCCATTATTGGAAAACACGTATATTCCTCGAGCTTGACTATCAGGAGATGAAGTATCCCCACTTTCATCAGACACCCATCTCTTCCTCGGCCCCATACATTTTCGAGCTGTTACTCGGATCATTTCTTGGTAAGAGCCCCGAAGTATGACTCAGTACGGAACAAGACTCCGAGTTGCTACACTCAGAGAAGCCCTACACCATACAAGAAGATGAAGAGGATGGTTGTCCCTAATTTCATCTGTATTTTATTAAGGAAGGGAGCTCAGTCTCAGTGCTCCAATACGACATCCAAGGGAAGATCGGCAGATCAGTGATCTGCATAACGACAATGAAAAATTCGACCATGACTCACTAGAGAATTCAGGTCGACAAACTACTCCTTGGGAAGGCTATGTAGGCCACCTCGGATGCTTGACCTCGGTCTCTTACTACATGTTTCGTTTGATTCTAACCTCTCAAGATCTTATCAAAGAGATCTGTCCAAGATCTTTGCCGAAGATCTCGGAAGATAATCATGACACGTTTGGGATGCGATTCTCTCTACAATATGCACCTACTAAATATAGAGATTGACATCTACGTCATGGCACCTCTCAGCTATAAATAAGAGCATCTCTAATGGTAAAAGGTACACATAAATCTCACCTAAAAACCCTACGTTCTACTTGACCTAGCTTGCCTATCTGACTTTAGTATCGGAGGGTCCTTTGTAGTAACCAGGGTCTCCATATTTGTCTTCTCTTTTAGGTATCAATGGTCTAAGGAGGATGTTCAGATGTTTGTATCAGCAGTTTGGTGTCCTCTGTGGTAAATGATATTGAAACTCATTCCCATCATCTACAGTGATCTGACAATGGCGAAAGGGAGAAAGAAAGCCCAGACCACTACTGTTGCACCCAATCCTGCGTTGGTAGAACAATCTGAGGACCATCGGGACTCAACCTCCCAACTCTAGGCTTATTCTGTACCCATAGGTCTAGTGCAGTGGTCCCGAATCTAAGGAGGCTGGCTTGTCTCTCTAGAGCATCAAGTTGAAGGATAGACCATAACATTGATAAAATAAGGCAGATGTTAGAGCGACAGAACCCTCCTCCTGACCAAATGGTTAAGCGATAGAACTCTCCTTCTGCACCATCTAAAGTAATCGTAGACTCGTAAAGGGACAAACAGGCTTGTGATGCACCAAGATGTGCACCCTGCCATGCTTTGGGCATTGCCGCACTGGCTACCTTCGACCTACATCATGCGTTGGAGGAAAGATGTGGTAAGGCTCCTTAAACTTTGGCTAAGAATGAGGACCTCTGGGAGGCTGAACTTAATGAGCTACGAGGTCAGATCTACGACATACAACAAGCATACCGCACACACGTTTTGAGCTCAATAGAAGCAATGTTGGAGGAAATTGAGTCACCGTTCACCAACAAAATCATGTAAGCTCAACTCCCATCTAGATTCAGGATGCCGCATATTACTCCTTATTTTGGGTCCACCGACCTGGTTGAGCATTTAGACTCTTTCAGGGCGTGGATGGAGCTTCATGGTGCCTCAATCATGGTGATGTGCCGAGCGTTCTCCTTAACTCTGTTAGGAGCAGCTCGAAAATGGTATTGACAGTTGAAACCAAAGTCCGTCAGTTCATTCTCTCAACTGAGCAAGGCCTTCATTACCAACTTCATCGGAGGAAAAGAAAGGAGAAAGCCAACAACTCACCTCCTCACTATCACTCAGAAAGAGGACGAGCTACTGAAGGAGTACTATATCAAACGCTTCAACCTAGAAGCAATGCAAGTGGAGGGCTATTAAGATCAAATTGCCCTAACCGCTATGATGGCCGGCCTGAAGGAGGGGAGATTCCTCTTCTCACTCGGTAAGAATCCTTCAACAGCATTAGCCGATCTACTCAACCGATCTCATAAGTACTCTAATGGCAAATAGCTTTTTAGCTCGTGAAAAGCCACCAGGAATGGAAGAAGCTCGACTAAGGAGAAACAACCTAAGTAGGAATAAGCATTGACTCCAAGCAACAAGCGTAGAAGAGATGATGATCCAACCAGGGGTCAACGTTTGAGTAAACGACCTGAGAGCATATTCCACTCTTACATTCCCCTCAATGATACGCCTAAGAAAGTCCTTATGGAAGTTCGGGACAAACGACTCCTTAAATGGTCAAACCGGATGAGAAGTGACACTGACAAGCGAGGTAAACAGAAGTATTGCCACTTCCATCGCAACTATAACCATTCTACTAGCGATTGCTTTGACCTTAAAGAAGAGATCGAAGCCCTCATCCACAATGGATATTTGCGGGAGTATGTCAGTAGGAGGGAAGAACAGTTGGATCGGAAGAATGAGCAGCCCAGTAATAGCAACAACAACGAGGCTATAGGAGAAATTTGCACAATCTTCGGCAGCTCTATGGGAGGAGGATATTCAAACCGAGCATCGACCACAACAGTTTAGAACATTAGGTCCACCTTACCTATGGATCTCTAAAAGAACAGAAAGTGGTCTCTTGCGAATTGACATTCACCGAGGAGGATGCCTAAGGAGTCCACCATCCCCATGTCGATGTCTTAATGGTGGCCATGACCACAGCCAACCATAAAGAGTTCCAGATTTTGGTGGACATCCTCTTCGTCGACACCTTTGATAAAATGCGGATCAGAAGATCCTGACTCCGACCTATCAAAACTCATCTGCTCGGATTTGCATGGGACAAAATCACCTCTGAGGGATCTATACAGCTTCTGGTCACTATGGGAGAGGGACAAAACCAAACGACGATGATGATTGACTTTCTTGCGGTCGATTGCCCTTCCGTCTACAATGTCATCCTCGGACAATCGTCCCTTAACGCTCTACGAGCAGTAGTATCAACCTACCACCTCACAATGAAGTTTTTGACCAAGCACGGCGTCAGGTAGGTCAGAGGAGATCAACAGGAAGCTCACCAATGCTAATCCAGGATTTAAGGACATCGCATGATGGCTATCACTTACCTTGATCCTCGAGAAGAGTCGGTTGAGAGAGGGTCTCTAGTGGAAGATCTCGTAGCCATCCCCCTTAGTAATTCAAACCCGACCGATACTATACAGGTCAACTCATCGCTAGCTCTAGGATTGCAGGACGAGATCATGGACCTCCTCCAATGCCATGCCGACATTTTCACTTGGTCCCACCAAGACATGCCCGACATTAGCCCAGAAGTGATGGTCCACAACCTGAATGTTAATCCTGACCACCGACCAGTAAGACAGAAACGACAAGCATTCAAATCAGAACAATATGCCATCATTAGGGAGGAGGTCAGTTAGCTCATAAAAGCCGAATTCATCGAAGAGATCTATTATCCCGACTAGATCGCTAACGTCGTTTTAGTGAAAAAATCCAATGAAAAATTGCTGGTCTGTGTCGACTACACAGACTTGAACAAAGCTTGTCCTAAGGATAGTTTTCCTCTTCCAAGGATTGACTAGCTAATCGACAGCACTGCAAGGCATGAGCTTTTAAGCTTTATAGATGCATACTTAGGTTACAATTAGATCTCCATGCATCCAGACGATGGGCTCTACTGTTACAAAGTGATGCCTTTCGGGCTGAAGAACACTAGATCTATGAACCAGAGGCTAGTCAACAAAATGTTTTCTTGGCAGATCAAGCACTCCATGAAAGTTTACGTTGACGACATGCTCGTCAAGAGCATCAAAGATACAGTACCACTGACCTCGAGGAGATGTTCACAATCCTTCAAAAATATTAAATGAAGCTAAACCCAACCAAGTGCGTCTTTGGTGTCAGCTTGGAAGAATTTCTTGATTTTCTGATTAGCAAAAGAGGAATTGAGGCAAACCCCAATAAGATCTGAGCCCTGCTGGACATGAGCTCACCTAAGACAACGTAAGAGATTCAGTGCCTCATAGAAGGGTCGCTTCCCTCAATCGCTTTGTCCCGAACCACTAACAAGTGCCTTCTTCCACTAGTTGAAAGAAAAACATAAGGTGGAAGGACCGAGGTCTATGAGCTGGCCTTCCAACAGCTGAAAAAATACTTAGGATTACCTCTGCTACTTTCCAAGCCTGAGGAAGGAGAGCCACTACTGCTATACCTGGCAGTATCGGCCGCAGTAGTCAACTCAGCCCTTATCCGGGAGCAAGGGGGGAAGCAACTCCCAATGTACTACATCCGTAAGGCCTTGCTCCCGGTCGAGACTAGGTACCCAGATACCAAGAAGCTCACCGTAGCTTTGGTTGTGTCGTCTTGTCACCTCTGTCCTTACTTTCAGGCCCACACAATCATAGTCCCGACCAACCAGCCTTAATGTCAAGTACTCCAAAGGCTTGAGGTGTCGGGGAGACACACAAAATGAGTAATCAAGCTCAGCGAATTTGACAGTAAATATCAACCCTAGATGGATATTAAATGTCAAGCGATGACCAATTTCATTGTCGAGTTCGCTTGCGGCTAGAACCTGGAAGCTAGTCTGAGTAGGAAAACTAAGCAACTGGCCAAAGCTGATTAGGTGGTCGAGCCTGATCCAGCGACCTAGACATTACATGTCGATGGCTCATCCAATTCTAAAGGTAGCAGGGTCGGGGTAGTCCTCAAGGCACCTGACCAGACCTGCACGCAATATCCCTTAAGATTTAGATTTCAAACATCGAATAACATGACAGAGTATCAAGCACTGCTTGTTGAGCTCAGGTTGGCAGCAGCAATGAGGGCCCAAATTATAAAAGTCCATAGTGATTCACAACTCATTGTCAACCAGATCGTCAGCAAGTATCAGGCCAAGAAAGAAACAACGATCGCTTATTTTTAGAAGGCCCATGAACTCATCAGCAAATTCCAAAAATGTGAAGTCGCCCTAGTCCCCAGAGTAGAGAATTCCAAAACTGACGCACTGGCGAAGTTGGCCACAACAATTGAGGATGACATCCTGAACTCAATTCCCATCGAGTTCTTGTCCGTCCCGAGCATCAGTGAGTCTGACCCGAAAGTCGCCTGCCTCATCAGCTCGGCCCCAAGCTGGATGGATCCAATTATCGAGTATCTCCGAGAAGGTTCCTTGCCTGAAAACAAGCTTGAGGCACGCATATTTTGAGTCGGGTCAGCTCAGTATACCATAGTAGGGGACATCCTCTACAAAAAAGGGTTCTCCTTGCCCTACCTACAATGCCATTGAGTTGAAGAAGCTGATTATGTTCGAAAGGAGATTCACAAGGGGATCTGTAGCAACCACTCTAGCAGTCGTGCTCTTGCCCATACGGTCATCCGACATGGATACTTTTGGCCAAGCATTCAAAAAGAGGCCAAACAGTATACTTGGAAATGCGACAAGTGCCAAAGATTCGCGACAATACCTTATCAACCTCCCAAGCAGCTAAGCCCTATTACTAGACCATGGTTGTTTGCCCAATGGGGGACAAACATCATTGGTCCACTACCCACAGGTAAAGGTCAGACCAAGTACATCGTCATCGCGGTTGACTACTTCACCAAATGGGCCAAGGCTGAACCACTAGCCCAGATTACCGAGCAGAAAATCACTGACTTCATCTAGAAAAACATCATTTGCCGGTATGGAATCATGCATACGATCGCCTCAAACAATGGTTGGCAGTTCGACAATGATCAGTTCTGAGGCATGTGTGAGAGGCTTGAAGTCTGCAACGCTTACTTGTCTCCTCAGCACCCTCAAGCTAACGGCCAGGTAGAAGTGGTTAACAAAATCACCTCAAAACCAGGTTCGAGAAAGCCAAAGGAGCATGAGCTAAGGAGCTCTCTTATGTACTTTGGGCATTACAAACTACTGCTCAGACGTCAACAGGAGAAACCCTTTTTTCCCTAGCTTTTGGGGCAGAGGTCGTCATCCTAATCGAGATGGGGCTCTTTGCAGCATGGGTTCGGTCCTATAATGAAGCTCATAATACCGAGCAGATGGCTCTCAGCCTTGATTCACTCGAAAAGAGGAGGGAACAAGCTCGACTCAAGGCCCCGACCCGACAGTAGCTGGTCGCTCGATTCTATAATTCCTAAGAAAGGGTGAGAAAGTTTTGAGCATGAGATTTAGTCTTCTACAGAACCTTTCAAAACACCAAGTAGCCCAATTTGGGGAACCTGGGGCTAAACTAGGAAGGACCATACAAGATAATGGGCACAACTAGACCTGGGACCTATTGATTTGAAAACATGGACGGACGACCTCTACTACATCCATGGAGATGAGGCTAACTCAGACATCTGTGCTCATCCCATGATCAGCTAATGCTGATCATGAATAAGGAGCTCCTTAATGGCCAGAAAGCAGTAACCCACTGCTGGGAAACACGCCTATTCCTCGAGCTCAATCATCAGAAGATGAAGTATCCCTACTTCCATCAGACACTGAGCTCTTTCACGGTCCCATACATTTCCAAGTTGTTGCTCGGATCATTTCTTGGTAAGAGCCCTCAAAGTATGACTTAGTAAAGAGAAAGACACTGAGCTACTACACTCAAGGAAGCCCTACACCATATGAGAAGATGAAGAGGATGGTTATCCCCAATTTTGTCTGCATTCTACTAAGGAAGGGAGCTTGGTCTCAGTGCTCCAATATGATGTGCAAGGGTAGGTCAGTAGATCAGTGATCTGCTCAACGACAAGGAAAAACTCGACCACGACTCACTAGAAAATCTAGGTCGGCAAACTAATCCTTGGGACGGCTATGTAGGCCACCTTGGATGCTCGACCTCGGCCTCCTACTACATTTTTCTTCTTATTCCGACCTCTCAAGATTTTATCAAAGAGATCTGTCCGAGATCTTTACTAAAGATCTCATAAGATAATCGCGATACGTTCGGGATACGATTCTCTTTACAATACGCACCTACTCAATAAAGAGATTGCCATCTATGCCATGACACCTCCCAAGTATAAATAAGAGCATCTCCAATGGTAAAAGGTACGCATAAATCTTACCTAAAAACCCTACGTTCTACTAGACCTAGCTTGCTTGTCTGACTTTAACATCGGAGGGTCCCCTGCAGCAACCAGGGTCTCCATCTCTATCTTCTCTTACAGGTATCAAGTGGTCTAATGAGGATGTTTAGATTTCTGCATCAACATTTACAATCCTTCCTTCCAAAATCCTAATTCCTTTATCCTAGTACCAAAACCTTTAACCCCTCTACCCAATTACCAACTTGCCTTCCTGTGATAAGATTCCTTCAATTCCGATATATGAGGCATCATACTCAACTTCAAAAACTTGTCAAAACTAGGAAGAACCAAGATCAGTGTTATAGATAATCAATGTTTGATTTTAGGAAATCTTTTATCAGCCTCATCAGTGCACTGAAACGATCTTTTTTTATCATGCAATCTATAATGGGTGCAACTATAGTATTGTAATTCTACATGAATCGATGATAAAATGTCGTTGATCCATGGAAACTCCTCACTTCATGAGTGTTTATCAGAATCAGCCATTCCCCGATAGCTCGCACCTTTTCATAGTCCACAGGGATGCCTGTGGACGTCATAATATATCCTAGGAATAATAGGCTATTCATTAAAAAACTACACTTCTTCAAGTTGAGGTATAAGTTATTAATTGTCAGGACCTATAGCACTTACCTGAGATGTTCCATGTGCTCTGTCTCATTTTAGCTATATATTAGGATATAATCAAAATATACTACCACAAACTGGCTAATGAACGACCTTAACACTTGATTCATCAGACGTATAAAAGTGCTCGGTGCGTTTAATAGACTGAAGGGCATGACCATTCACCCACACAACCCTTCACCGGGCCGTGTATGAATCTGATGGTACCCGCTCCTCATATCTATTTTAGAAAACACCTTGGCACCTTCTAGCATATCAAGCATGGCGTCCAACCACAGCATCGAAAACCAATATTTAATGGTAATCTTGTTAATTACCCTACTGTTGACACACATGCGCCAGCTCCCATCTTTACTCGGCGTTAAAAATGTTGGCACGTCGCATGGGCTCATGCCCTCTTAGAGCACCCATATGGATCAATTCCTCCACCTAGCCCTAAAGTATCACATACTCTTTCAGATTCATTCGATAGTGAGGCTGGTTGGACAAGCTAGCCCTAAGGACGAGGTGTATGTGATGTTGAATGTCCCGCATGGAAGGAAATCCATCGGGTAACTCTTTGGGTCATATTTCTTTAAAATTGTTCAACAATGGCCTTAAACTTGGAGGAATGTTTAAGGGCTCAGATTCTTCACCCTTTACCACTATGGTGTACACCTCATGCGATTTCCTTGGATTCCGCCATAAGGGAAAGGATTGTCTTGCGACCATCCCTGACGAAGACGTAGACATTGAATCGAACTCGGTGGGTCGTATTATGGTTTGATTGCCAAGGTCAACCGAGCAACATATGACATATATCCATGTTGATCACATTACAAAGTACTTGATCCTTATAATTCATACCAATTAAAAAGGAGACAATGCATTGTTCAGTTACCTTGGTTTCATTCACATTTTTTTATCCAGCCAATCGAGCAAGGGGAATGATGCTCTGTTGTAGGTAGCTGCAATGTGTCTACCATCACCTTCACGATGATGTTCTCACTACTGCCATTATCTATGATTACATCACAGACATTGTCTTTAACAGTACACCGCGTGTGGAATATATTGTGTCGTTGTGGGTGCACCTCCTTCCTTGGAGTGTATAATAACCGCCTCACGACCAAGGATTCACAATGATCATCAGTCAACCATTCTTCATCACAAGCTCTTTTTTTAGCAGCTTGTTCATTCTCATTAAATCCAAGGCCTTCTTCCACTTCTTCACCTTTAGCACCCCCTTCGTTAACAGCTAAGTGGGTTGTGGGGTGTTGAAGGTAGGTGTTCAAAAGGTGGCTCGATTGGCCGCAACAGAAACAATGGTCCGGCCTTGGCTGACCATAAGGATTTGGAATCATGTTTGGACCGCTATTGTGGACATTGCACATTGAGGCGTAAACAAAGCTCTTCTTATGTCATGGTTTGTGATTATAAGAGGTCGAGGATGCCTTCCTACTAGTTTCTTTCCTTTGGCTAGCACTAAATCTTGTGTGGGACCCGTCATGGGGGCCCGAGTCGAAGGATAAGGCCAAGTAGGAACTCTTGTCGGCTGCATTTCTGTCCTACCCACCAACTAAACCACTTCATCCACGATCCTAACTGGGTGCATTTGAACTCGGGCCTAAATTGAAAGTCATAAATCGTCTATAAACCAGGCTACCGTCTATGATTCGGTTCTTGAAAAATCATTCCATATTGCTAACCGCTAAAATTCGTTGGTGTAATCTATAATCGTCTAATTCCTTTGGCGACAATTTTGGTATTGTTGAAACAACCCATGCTCATAATTACTAGGTAGGAATTGTAATCGAAAAAGCCGTCTCAAGCCATCCCACCATGTAGAAGCACTGGATTTCAATTTGTATGCAACCAACTTCACTTTCTTTTCTCTCAGCACCATATAATTAAATTACCTCTCTAGTTCAACTAACCAATTGAGAAAGTCTTCTATACATAATAAGCCATTAAAACTGAAAAGTTTAGCTTTACCTCGATAGTCTCTTTTAGTATGATCTAGTTGATTGTCCCTATGAACCGCTGTCGGGCAACGACGCCACCAACGTCTTCATCACTAAAGCTCGACTCATCTAGGATAGCCCTATGATTTGCCTCTAGAAGCACTATACGGAAAACGGGGATATGTCGTATAACAATCACGGGCGATGAAACATCACATTGAGCTCAAAGAGGAATTAGTGCATCCGCAATACAGTCAAGGGTTGCCTACAGCCCTTGTATGGTCAACTGACTATTTTGGTGAAAATCTTTCATTCTTTCCAATAGATAATGAATCCCCAAATCACCGTCCATAAGATTATTGCCCATTCCGTCGTTAGTTGCCATCAGTCCAAAGGGAGTTCTCACTCTGATACCACTTGATGTAGGGAAGGATGTGATGAGGTCGATCACCATCTTCCTCAAAGGATAACTACTCCAAATCCATGGAACTCTTTGGACTCCTCATAAAGCTTCCTTGAATCCATGAGGAATTAAAACATGAATAATTCCTGATAAATTCAAAATGATTTTATTAATGATAGAAACTGAAATTACAACTCTTTAAATAATGAGCTCAACAATAAGACGGAGTTGTAGACTTAGACCCTAACTCAAATACCCTAAAAATGTGACTTACTATAAATATTGAACTTACTATTTATAGATGACCTCTATTCCACTAGACTTTGTGGTTTTCGACCAAAAATATCAAGTATCCAATTTAGCCCAATCACGTTATTCTCCTAACTTTTCTAAGCCCTTTTCATGTTGAGCACGACTTCTAAAACTCAGAGGATCAAGAGTTATACTCGAACTAAAACTTACTATTTATATTAAAAAAGAAATTAAATGAGACTTTTGACTGTCGATTTGATGGAATCTTGTAAATCTAGCATGTGCAACCAGGTATAGCAGGTTGGTTGGCTTAAGTAGGTTTTCCTACCCTAAAATCATATATGATATGTCAAAAAACTCATATTAGTTTGTGAGATACGACCGATTTAAGGTCCTGACAGTCTAGATCACTTCTGCCTCAGATCGGGCCTTCTCTGGTCCATATTTGCCTTGTAAGTGTCTATGATCCGCTTTACATCAGCTACCACATAAAACTATACCTAAAACTACTAAATAGAGGTAGTATGGTCCTCACATTTCTCCTTGTGGTGTGTCCAACCTGCATTTTGGATCAGGATGTTACTTGGTATTTATAGTGGAAATAAAGGCATTTGAACGGTTTTGATTCCACATAAACCATACAGGTGGCCCAATGGGTGACCATTACTGTGAATGCAAGATCACCCTTACATTTTTTACCCGTCACATTTAAAGTCGAATCGAATTTTGTAGCCAATGTAACAAAAAGTTAGTTGGGTCCACCGCGCTTGATATCTGTGTGACATCCACTTCGTCCATAATTTTTGTCATATCATGTTACGCTTGGAAACTAAAAATCAGTGATATTTAGAAGTCAAATGGATCCACCACAGGAATCAGTAAGATGGAAATGCCCACCATCGAAAACCTTCCTATCATCCACCGTGATGCTTATATGCCATCTAGCCTATTTATAAAGTTAATCACATCAGGCTGAAGGCAAAACACAAATATTAGCTTGATCCAAAGTTCTGCCCATCTAAGAAGGTTTCAATAGTAGCCACTCAGTAACAACTATTTCATGTGGTGTGGTGCCCAAATGATTATTGTATCTGACTCATTTTTTAGCTCACATCCTAATAGGAAAAGCTAATGGATAGAGTAGATGCCACAAGGATATGATGGTGGGGCTCACAGAGCTTTTTGTTACATAGTGGTGCCCCTGGAAGAAACAATTGGTCAATTATGTTTAGCTCAAAATTCAGTCATTGATACTATGTGTAGTGTCGTGTGTACCAAAGCATGATACAACTCAATATGAATCAAACACCTTTGACCCCAAGCATGAAGATAGACTAAGAGATCGATAACTTAGCAGTTCGATCGTTCATTCAACTACTTTGTAATAAAGACTGGATGACTTACAAAGGAGATTGTTAATCCTTCTAATGAGTTCTTTCATGCCTTTTAGCCAAAAGGACTACTTCACACCATGATAGTAGTTATCGATCAATCAACAAAGCATGAGAATGATTAGAAAAGAAAATTTGTATTTGTCGAAGATAAACACTTATAAATAAAAGAAAAAAAAAATCCTTACTAATCAAGCAGCTTAGGCGTAGATGGCAAGGTCCTAAAACTAAGGACTTCGTTGGTCCATTGACATAGGCATCGATGAAGAGAATTACACTACGAGCTAAACTAAAGTTGGTCCAACATAGCAATGTAAACAAAATGGATTACACTACTTCTAAGCTAAAGTTGGTCCAACATAACAACATAAACGGACTAGATTACACTAAGATCTAAATTAGGCTAAGCTACTATATAAAATAGGATAAGAAGCATCACACTTTATAGTTATGTTGGGTTGGGTACACAAGGACCAAGAGCTTTTTTATCTTCCTCCTATTTATAAAAATTTTAGGCGGTAGCTAGAGAGAGATTTTCATAGCCACCTCTCACATTTACTCATGTAGAAATAACCATTTGGGCCAGCAAACAGTTGTAGTTTATAATGTAATGCCATGTGTGTTAGTCATTTGTTGTGGGTTAGCAATTTTTTTGTGGACATCTCTTGAGTCCATTATGTAGTAGGCAAAATTTCATCATAGGATGCCCCATGCAGATGATCGTTATCCCTTATTCTACTTGAATGTTTATTGTGTGCCATGAAAATCGGCCAACTTGGCATTACCTTTACATTGCTTCATAGCTCCTTGAGCAGTTTCGGCCATAAGGACCTCTTCTATATGAAATTATGATACATTGGTTAAATCCGTCACTAGCCATGACCGTATTTTGGTCGTCACCCATAATTAGCCATGAGGCCATTAAGTGAGTAACTAGTTCTGTCACATGAGCAAGATATGTGACATGCCTCTCATGATAGTAATCAATTAGACTTACCCTTTTTGGGTCACTTGTGATTTTTCGAATTCCGATCAAATTTGATCAACTGAAAAGATTTTTCATTTGTCTCTTCTTGAGAATTTGTTGTCATATGGCATCATCTAAGTCATTAGATATTACATGGTTAGATCAATGAGTAAACAATACCCCCCACATCTCTTCACATTCAACCAAAATGTGAAGAAACATAGCCGCATTTTATAGAGAGTCGTATCGATGTCTCCCATGTGGTAGCACTCGATTGATTTATGGTCTGCAAGATTGACGAAACGTTGGATCTCTTACATATGATGACAAATCGATAGTCCCAAGTGGCGTCACCCCATTGATTCATCGATTGCCTGCACTGTATATGCTTTGAGGGTTGCTTATCGCCATGATGATGCATTAAAGCTGAGCACAATCTCACAACAATATTCTTCTATTTAAGGTCTCCTTCTCCTTCTTTCCTTCATCCCTCCTACTTGCTCGTTTACAGACTACTCTATCCATAATACTTCTCCCTTAACAATAACAAGTAATTGTCTCCTCTGAATTAGTCCAAGCTTGATACTTGTTGTTGGATTAGTTTTTTTTTTTTTTTTACAATGGATCTAACCATTTCAAGGAGGCCTCGTCATTGATTAATCGCCTTTAAAATTTTACAATTGCAAATGCTAATCCACAAATTGCGTTGCAAACTTTAAATAAGATCATAGTAACTATTAGGGAGTTTGAAGGTACAAAGAGAGAACATGCTCAGTTAAGGGATCTACTATTTGAGCACGGGACTCACATGAATTAAAAAGGCAAGAAGTTACAACTAAAATATGATGAATGGAAAGAGAAGATAGAGTATTTATGTGGTAAGCTTGTATGGGTCAAGAATCAACTTTGTGAGCTTCACCAACATAGGGAGGCAGTGAAGGAGGAACTATGCCTTTAGGAAAAAAGGCCTATTGAATTATAAAACCAACCTAATAAGGTGTATAACTTTCTTCAATAAGCTATACATGAAAGTTGTTCTTGGAAGAGGATTCACTAAAAAAAACCTTTCAAGACATGAAACAAGCTTTGTTACCGTTTCTTCCAAGATCCATGATGAATAAACCTAGAGCCGATTACAATATCCTTCTTCTTTTTTGTTTTAATCAGCCTTTGAGGCTGTTAGTGTTTCTCTATACCTGATTTTGTGAACATGTAAATGTCTTTTATGATTTTACCAATCATTTACAAACCATCTTTTGTAAGATATTTTGGCCTTTTTTGTTTGTGTATAGCCAACTTTTGACAACAATTGGTCGTTTTCTAGATGATCGGCAAGACATTCTTGTGTTTAAAAGGCACGTGCATTTTAGGAATCAACCATTGATGGCCATCTTATACACTCATCTATTAAGATATTATAATATATATGCTTCTCCGTGAAGCATCTCTTGACCCTTTATGGACCATCCCAGGTTGGGGACTACTTTCCATACTCGTGATTCTGTGTTCGTGGCTTTCAAAATAAGAGATCCTTCACTAAATAATTTTCCTTTAATCATTTTATTATATGCTCTAGCCACTTTTAACTTATGAAGCTTAAGTGAATCTAAAGCCCTAAGCCTAGTCTCATCAATTTCTTCTAATTCAATTAGCGTGACCTCAGTGAATTCAGCCAAGGTCAATTGGACTAAAATGTCACTCGAAACGAAGGTACATTTACTTCCATTGGTAGCATGACATCATGCCCAGACATTAAGGCAAATGGACTAGCACCAGTGATTGCCCTTTATGAAGTCTAATAGGCCCATTGAACTTCTGATAAAGTATAGTTTTATGACTGTGAGTTATCCTCAATCATCCTCTTTAGCATATTCTTGAGGATCTTATTGGTAGACTAGGCTTGTCCATTAGCATGAGCATAATGCGGGGTTAAATTAAGGTACTTGAACATGTATTCTTCAGCAAAAGCTTAAGCTTGAGCTCTTGAAAATACAAAACCTTTATCGACCGTAATAGTTTCTGGAATGTTGAATATGTGAATAATGCTTTCTCTAATAAACTCAATCACTTTGGCTTATCTCACTCCTCTCATTGGTGTAGCCTCTACCCACTTTGTGAAGCAATCAATCACCATTATTGTGAAGTTGTCCAAATTCGATTGAGGATATATTTTCCCAATTAAATCAATGATACATCCCCAAAATTACCCTGCTTTAACAATAGGGTGGAATTCTATGGCCGGTACATTTTATAACGGTCCATGGCTTTCACAAGCTTTACACCCTTTGCAAATTGTATACAATCATTCATGATTTTTTGGCTAGTAATAGTCATAGTGCTAAATCAAGGCTCTCATTTTTAGTCCAGCTTGATGAGTTTGACATATTCTCTCGTAAAACTTCTCCCACAATTATCATTGCCTCAGTTTGGCTAATGTACCTTAAAAGAAGGCTATCAAACTCTTTTTTTTTAAAGGTCGTCATTGTATAGAACTTAGCTCAGCATGATCCTCCTAATTGTTAGGTCTTTTACCCTTCTAGGGCATTTTAAGTACTTAATGATTGGATATCATCAATCGTATTCATGTGCATCTCGGTAATAAATTTCTAATGTTGCTGGTTCTCTTTGAAAAATCAATGGTAAAGGGCGTTTCTACATTGATATGAACCTTTTGTCTATTCCTTCATGTAAATGGAGTCTCATTGCAAGTTGGGCCATCTCATTGGCATCTTCACTAAGCTCTCGAGGATATCGAAATTATCTATCAGTTGGATTGTCATGACATAATATGACATCAAAGATAAACTTGTGCATTTATAAAAATCTCTAATTTGGTTAATTAGCAACTAGGAGTCTCCCATTAGTTTGCCCGTTATGACTCCTACTATTGATAAAATCTCAATGCCAATAATTAAGGACTCATATTCTGCTTGGTTGTTGGTGCATTCAAACTCTAGTTGAAATACATATTCAACTTTTTAGCAAGATAAAGTAAGATTACCCCTACTCTGAGTGTTCGGTCACTTCATGATCTGTTAAAAATCAATTTTCAGGGTATGATCTAAATTGTACAAAGCTTGACCATATCTTGAAGGATCTGTCTACCAACACTCAAAGGGCAATTGACCAAGAAATTTGCTATGACGTGCCCTTTTATAGCCCTTTGGGGAACATATTTAAAGTAAAACTTAGATAATACCAAGATCCATTTGCCAATATAGCCTCTCGAAATCAATCATTCTAGCATGTATTATATTAGATGTCATAAAGTAATTATATGGACCATGTTGGATAATAAGTAATGCTACAACTTTACTGCTAAAAAGTACAATGACAAGTGTTATGTGGAAAACCGAATTGGTCCCTCACATGGGAAGAACGATCGTCTAACTAAATATGATATACCTTTGAGCGAAGGTAGACTACGAGTTGGGGTGACCAAAGTCCAAGTAGAAGGGTCATCGACAGAGGATGAGAAGTTCCTATGACATAGAGATGAGGCCTCGAGCTGAGCTATTTGAGGACAAAGCTCGATGGGAGAAGACTCGCCTCACCAAGAATGTTGCAGGAAAGAGACCCACAAGGGAAGGAGCTCGAGCCACCCATGAGGGAAGGAGCTTGAGCCATGAGCTCCCCAGCACCTCAGCTGACCAGGTCGACCACCGCAATATTCGATATGAGGAATCCAGAGGGGATCTCGCCTTAGACCCATAAGAGGACCTGACTGATCTCAACCGAAGATTACGCCAACAAAGGATGGCTCAGCAACATCTTCAGAGGCAGTTTCCCATCATAACATGGACTCTTTAGCATATCACACTAATACACGACAGTTTCAAAAATTCCTCTGGAACCCTATATATACAACCATCCTAGACCAGAAGTGAGAGGTAAGATCAAAACCCTAGTTTACACTTTGATCATCATCCACAAGCGTAACTTAGGCATCAGGGGGTCGAAAGCCAGTCACTGGCACCCCCCTCGCTATCCACATATTCTCTATGTTTTGTAGATCCATCAGAGGGCACAGTTCCTTTTCGGTCTATATCTGTTGGTCAGAATCCGACAATAATAAGCATAGCTTTTCAATTAGCAAATATCACCTTTTAGTGTCACGTAGCATCCTACTTAGATAGTAGACCGCTTGCTTCTTTTGTTCATCATTTTCTTTGCACTAATAATTCTCTAACTGAGTCTTCAACCTGTTAAATGTATAGCTTAAAATACTTAACTTTAAGGGGGCCATCATGTTGTATATGTAAAATCAACTATGTCCATTAAATAGAATCATTATTTGGACCATACAGACATAAAATGATCTGGGTTAAAAACTAGGGATCTTTTTTTTTACTACTTTGGTATATGAACAAGAAGCTATTACTTTTAAGTTATTTCTCCAAATTCACCTACTATTTCTATATATGGAACTTTTATTGCCCGACAACTTTTTGTTAGGGATGAAAGTCGGGCGAGTTCAACCCGACCAACCCGACATTGGGTTGGGCTCGGACATGATGTATCAGGTTCGGTCTCGGGCTTGGGCTATACAAACACCAGCCCGATAAAACTTGGGTCGGTCTCGGGTTGCCCGACCCAATCCGAACTGATTGATACATAAGATACTTATAAATTATAATTGAGTGCGGTTCATATATATCAAAGGCACATGCAATTCCAATGTCGTCGGGTCTCATTGGTCCACGTTATATCCCATGACTCAAGCTAACGAGATACGCTAGACTTCTCTCTCCCAAATAGATTACGTGCTACACAACACGTCTTTTAAAGGAGTAGTTGTCCTGTTTTTTTGTTTGTTTGTTTAGAAAAAATGAAGTTCTTTATGATAAATAATTACATTATAATTAATAAAATCATAAGTATAAAAAATAAGACCTATAATGGAATATAATAGATTAGTATGTATCCACCCAACCAACCTAATGAGCCTGCTTGGGTTGGGCTTGCGTTGAGAATTCCTAACTTGAGGCTTGGTTGGGTTAGGGTTGAGGGGATTGGGCTACGGTTCAGCATCAACCGGACCCAACTGCGTTACTTTCCGTCCTACTTTTTATTTTAGTGGAAAGTTTATGTTAAGCGAGAAAATGACCAATTTGCCCTCCTCAAAAGTAAATAACTATGGTCTCGCCGTATTCAATATCCAGAGCCGGTTTGTACTTGTTTACACGGGTTTGGAACGTGTTTGCTTTGCGGTGTGAGTGTGTCGTATTTGGTTGTGATCATGGGGCCCACAGTGTTATTTGTGAAATATTCGAGCCATCCACCATTTCTCTCATATGATTTTATGATTTGGACCCTAAAATAATCTAGATCAAAAGCTCGAATGTGCCACAAGGCAAGCAAAAGGGTATATTGAATGCATGCCCTTCAAGCCATCATGGGTCATGAATATTTTATGGTTACCTTCAGCCTGCCAGGAATGACATTCTGAGGGGTTAGGAATGTCGTTTCAATGATTTACATGGCCTACAAACATTTAACTTTTAAAAAACAATAATAAATAAATAAAAACCATTGATAGTTTCAATGGTGGTAACCAACCAACTTTTCTTATCTTGGAATCCACCTGTGCATGGGATTCACTTAGATTTTGAACCCACACTGGCTAAAATTAAAATGGTAGATAGTTTGGATTTACAGCCATCGGAGCTTGGGCCATGTCGTGACATCACAATGGATGGACGGCCATCAGAGCCTGGGCCATGCCGTGCTTGAGGCATATTCCCTGTGACATGCGCGGTAGGCAATGTGCGTCCGCACATCAGCGATATATCTGGTGTGGATACGTATCGTGCGAAGACGAGCATTGCAGGTCCTCGACCTCGCAGTTATACGAACGGTTTAAAGGAAATCAAAGTTATATGGCCCCAGCCCCAGCACGCGGTCCCATACCTCAACTGATGGACTGAGTGGAGATGCCTCGTTTCAACACTTGAGGTCTTAGGATCGATTCGCTGGTGGGGGTGGCTAACAGTGGAGTGTGTACTCACGGAAACGAATTGGCTACTCCCCTGACACCAGCCCCGTGGCTGGTGGTCGGTGCTCTGTGGGCTCCATAATGATTTATGTGTTTCATCCACTCCGTTCATCCATTTTTAAAGATCATGTTAGGGCTTTATACCAAAAATGAGAGATATCTAAGTGTCCCGTGAACCACACCACATGAAAACAATTGATATTAGATATCCACCATTAAAATCCTCCCAAGGCCTAATGTATTGTTTATTTGATATCCAATCTGTTGATTAGGTCATACAGGCTCAGATAAAGGGAAAAAACAATAATCAGCTTGATTCAAAACTTTTATGGCTCTCAAAATATTTTTAATGGTCCACGCTTATTCAACACTATTTCCTGCAATATGGTCCACTTGAGATTGTAATATACCTCTCATCTCCACTTGAGATTGAAATATACCTCTCATACCGTAAAATGATACGTAGAAATAGGGGGAGTAGCCAATCCGTTTCCTGTAGTTACAGTACGTTAACCTTAAAAAGAAAAAAGTTATATGACCCCAACATGATGTAATTATTATATCCACACCGTTCATCCAAAACACCTAAAGACTTTAAATGTAGACACCAAAAGGCTTTAAATGTAGACGTTAAATCCCCACAGCTTTTTGCAGTGTGGTTCACCTGATCTTTGGCTATGTCTTATTTTTAGGTTCAAACCTTACGACGAACTCACTAAATCAAAAGACGGTTGGGATATAACACATACATTATGATGGGACCCACAAACTTGGTGACGTCCACACAGCCATATTGCTAGTGTGCGGTACACCTGCCCATCCGCTTCTCCAGACGTACATTGCCTGGTTGCAAAGTAACTCAATAATGCAGGCAGGCAGACACCCTTTGCTAAGACCTACATTGCTTGGTTGTAGAGCAATTTAGTGATGCAGCGGCCCTCTTCTGTTACCGAAGAGACTCGATGTGGGATATAGCGGCGGCTAAGAGCATCATTTTGAAACCTGTTTCTGTCTTTATTATCGGTGCTATCACCTCAATATCAAGCTTTTTCATGCCCATATGAACCCATACAGCCATATCATTACGCATACGTATTAGGTGATGTTCCAATTTTAGACAACAAGTCAAATAATAGCCAGGAAATTAGATGCTAATTTACTTTTGAGCTTAATTTCAGTTGGTGCAGGTTGTACCACCATTCAATGATCCAAAACGTCCACAGTGTAGACTAGCCTGATTGTCTTTTGGCCTAATGGTCCAGAATATCAGCGTCTGACACTTTGGCATGTTGGTTAAACAACCATCTAAATGAATATGGTTGATGCAGTTTTCTGATAGATCCTTTTTAGACCCTTGTATACCTGCACAAGAAACAAATAAGGAAGACCCTGGCTATTGCAGGGGACCCTGCGATGCTAAAGTCAGGAATTTAGGTCTTTGTAAAAACGGTCTTGATAGAAAGTGTTATTAGTGCGTACCTTTCACCATTCGTGGAGCCTCTATTTGTAATACAGGGGATATCTCAACGTAGAGGAATCCTTATCCCTATTTGGTAGGTGCGTGTTATAGTTGAGTTGGAATTCCTAATGGACCAGGATCTTTCCGGGATCTTCGGGATGCTACACTTATCTCTCCGGGATCCTCGGAGAATACTTTGGACCGTTCCCTTAGATAATGTCGGACATAATCTGAGGTTGATAGACTTGTTCGACCTATAGGTAAGGTCGAACGATAGAGGTAATGACACCTCAAAGATACACTAGCCGAGCTATCCGAAGGTCGACATTGTTCTGATGATTAAACCGACCAAGCAAACTTGTGATGTCCTTGTGATCACTAACTTCAGTAGCCTTTAACTTCTTTCTCAGGCCTGATAGCTCTACTAAGCTATTCCTTCGGGAAGTTCGTTGAGGGTCATGCCAACCTATAATGTACCGACCTTAGCTGTCGTCGGATGGTTGGCTTTTTCCTCGCCATTAGCTTATTGGGTCGTGCTAGTTGTTGGTACAACCTCATCTTGTGGATCGGCCCATTTTTCTCATAACAGTAAGCCCCCCTACTTTCGAGTTGGTAGCATAGACTTGAAAAGTAGGTTGGATTTTCTCAGGTTAGACTATTCAACCATAAATGCTGAGTATGGCGGCCAGCCTAGGAGTTGAGGCATGTCAGTAATCATGTACGGCGTGATCGAGGTGACTTGTCATGGCTCGAGGGCATGTGACCTGTCAGGCCGCCTTTCCGGTATTAGACCAATGAAGAAGCAACACATGGTCATTTCTCAGAAATGGAGTCAGACGACGAGCGAGGTCAGGCCATGTGTCGAGATGAGATAGTCGAGGGGGCATTTGTACAACCACATATTGATGAGGGCATTAAAGCCCGTCCACATGTCTTCCCTATATAAGGGAAACCCTAACAAGGGGGGCCGACTCATTTGCATATCTTCCCTTTTGTCGTTTCCTGCTTCCGGCACATAACAGCTTTGGAGAAGAGATTTTCGGCGATCTGCTAGCGATTTCAAGCGGTCTACTAATACCAGTACACTGGTGTTGCTACAATCCAGTGAGCTTTGCTCCCCCTCCCTTTCCCCTTCTTTCTTTTTGGTTCGTTTCCAACATTTTCGAGCTTGTTGCTATGCTGGAAACATCAAGTTCTTGGGAGGGGGCCTCCAGCGTTGATAGTGGGACGAGTGAGCTTCGTCCGATGTCTAACCCTCCATCCCCGCTGATGGTGATGAGCGACATCAAATTTCGAACGTCGCAGACATCACGGGTATTGCAGAGGTCTCCGATAGAGCGTCCAATGGAGGCCGTGGAAGACCAATTCGACGAGGAAGGATTGGTCAGATCTTCTAACGACGGGCGAGGAAGTAGAAAAGGGTGGGGTACCACGTACCCGATTATGTGGTTCTCCGAGCTCCCTCACCGGGCAAACTTCCAAACAATCCTCCCTCACTGGGCAAGCTTCTAAACAATCCTCCCTCACCGGAGAGGTGGCTATCTTTCAGGTCTCTCTCTAGTGCGGCCTAAGGCTTCCCCTTTAGAGAATTGTGAGACAGGTGCTTGCATACCTGAAGATGGTTCCGGGGCAGCTGATTTTGAACGTATGGAGGGCATTGGTCGGCTGCTATGTCATCTGGTCCGATCTTGAGTAGCCCAAACTCACTGTAGAGGAGTTCCTTAATATGTACCAAGTGAAGGTCAACCCTCTTCATGATGGTTGGTACTATTTTTCTTCTTGGAGGGGGACCAGGAAGGGCATGGTAGCGGATGCCCCGACCTTGAACAAAAATTGGAAGAACCGATGGTTCTGGGTTCTGGGAGTTGGGAAGTACCGGGACTAATCCAGAGCCGAGCTTGGGTCCCCAATGCCTTCATTGTACTAGGTCGGTGCTGCCTGAATTTAGATTTTTTTTTAATTTCTTAGCTCGGCTTCAACCATCTTCTTTTTACAGATCTTTCCTAGCCTCGTCCTGAGCTCAGCTCTGAATCTCATGCTCGAATTGTAGGGGCAAGGTCAGTGAGTGTCGATGGGAGATCATGGAGAAAGCTCATTCAGCCTAAGCTTTTACTTAAGTCGGGCCTCGATTCCTAGCTAATAGGTATCAATTTTAGACAACTTTGATACTTAGAAGATTGCTAACTGCTAAACTCTTCCTCGCTCTGACTGTCATAGAAATGCCTGAAGCTCGACCCACCATCAAGCCTGCTTCGAAATGCAAGGCTCCCCTTCCTGGGGAATTGGCTTCGGCACCAAAGAAGGCTAAGTCGAAGACCAAGACGAAGGTGACCTCCAAGAGCCAAGGAAAGGTTGGTCCCTCGGCCTGTACAATCGTGGAGGTCGAGGATGAGGTAACAGCCTCAGAATCTATCCCCACTGCTAATGAGGCGGCGATCGAAACGACCTCTAAGATGGGGGAGGAAGAACCCTTCTTTGTATAAGACGTCATTGACCATGGTGTAGCGAGCTTCCCTAGTTCGTAGCCTGTGCACTTTAGAGTGATCTTCGAGCAGCTTATCCTCCTTAAGGAAATCGATAATCAGATCTATCTAAGTCAGTTCCAAGCTTGTCAAAAGAGTTATGGCGTGGTCGGATTCGCTAATGCTTGGTTTGGTGAGGAATTCAACCAGAATTAACCTTGGGATATCATCTTCAACCGCAGTGGCCAATTTTGCTTACATATCAACCTTGGTTCTCTGCTTGGGGGATCAGGTCGACATTACACCTCTGAAACCCGTCGATTAAATCTTTATCCTTCAGTAGATATGTTTTCATCCGTTCCTTCTTAGCTTGATATTCCTCAGCTATTTAATTAACGACCAACTGTGAATTGCTGAAAACTTTCAGGTGTTAGGCTCCCATGGCGGCTGCCAACCTAAGTCTGGTGAGCAAAGCTTCATAGTCTGCTACATTGTTAGAGGCTTGGAATCCAAATCTCAAAGCATATTGAACACATACACGATCTGGAGTCTCCAAGACTATCCCGTCCCCACTGGCTTTAAAGTTGGATGAGTCATCAACATATAACGTCCACCTCGGTAGGTCGAGATCAACTTGATGATTGGTGTTGGCTCGGGCAGAACACTCGGAACCAGTTCTAGCTTAGATTGAATGTTCGGGTCAGCCTAAATGGTCACATTGAAGCTCAGCTCGTATCCTTATCCATGTGCTGGGGTGAGCTCGATAATAAAGTCGGCCACCACTTGACCCTTAATTGTTGTTCGGGGTCGGTACTTGATGTCAAACTCATTTAGTTCGATCGCTCACTTGGTCAGCCTTTTTAAAGCTTCAGGCTTCTGCAGCACTTAGCAGAGAGGTTGATCGGTCGGGATGATGATGATGTGGGCTTAAAAGTACAGTCGCAAAACGTCGAGACGAAACAACCAATGTCAATGCCCGTTTTTCTAAGTCTGGATACCTTGTTTCAGCTGAGGCCAAGGCCTTGCTTACGTAGTATACCGGGAGTTGCTTCCCTCCATGTTCCCTAATCGAGGCCAAACTTATTTCCGCATCTGAAACTGCCAAATACAACAACAACGATTCTCCTTGGTCAGGTTTGGAGAGCAATGGTGGCGACCCTAGGTTTCTCTTGAGTTCTTGAAATTTCATCTGGCATTCCTCTGTTCAGTCTATGACTTGTTTCCCTTTCAATTGTTTAAAGAAGGGGAGATACTTGTCTGTAGCCCGAGATACAAAGCAATTGAGAGCGGCGATGCTTCCTGTAAGGCGTTGTACATCTTTAGTTATTTTTGGCGAATTCATGTCGAGTAGAGCTTTATTTTTTAAGAGTTTGCTTCGATTTCCCCATTGGCTGACCAAGAAGCCGAGGAACTTTCCCGAGCTAACCTTGAAAACACATTTATTTGGGCTTAACTTCATCTAATATTCCCGAAGAATCAAGAACATTTCCTCGAGATCGAATACATGATCCGTGGCTCTAATGCTTTTGACAAGCATGTCGTCCATGTATACTTCCATTGTTCGCCTGATCTGATGGGCAAACATCTTGTTAACGAGCTGCTGATAGGTAGCTCCAGCATTTTTCAGTCCAAAGGGCATAACCCTGTAACAGTAAAGACCTTTGTCAGTGACAAAGGTTGTTTTTGACTTATCATATGAATATAATACAATTTGATTGTAACCAGAATAAGCATCCATAAAAATCAACAGCCCATGTCCTGCCATATTGTCGACGAGTTGATCAATTTGGGGAAGAGGAAAACTATCTTTGGGATAGGCTTTATCAGGTCAGTGTAATCAACACAGACCCACCAATTTCCATTGGACTTCCCAACCAAAACAACGTTGGCTATACAATTCGGACAGTAAATTTCTATTATAAACCCAACTTTTAGGAGCTTGTCTACTTCTTCTCCAATCACTACGTATCGCTCGGGACCGAGCGGTCTGCGCTTCTGTCGAATCAGTCGGTGATCGGGGTCAACATTTAGTCAATGAAAAATGACCTTTAGGTCAATGTCGAGCATATCTTCATGAGACCATGCGAAGACATCTGCATATTATTGATGGTGGTTCACGATTTTGTCCTGTAGCGGAGACGTTAGAGATGACCTAACCTAGATCGTTCTAAATGGGTCAGAGCTGTCGAATGGAAGGGGAATGAGGTCCTCTACAGCACAACCCCTATCTCTGTAATCTCCTCGGGGGTCAAGAGAGGTGATGGTCATCATCTGATGCTGAGCTCTTAGCGTCATCGTATAGTACTGTCGAGCTTCATATTGGTCTCCTCTGATCAACCCAATGCCTTACTTAGTCAAAAACTTCATTGCCAAGTGATAGGTTGAGACTACAGCCTGTAGGGCGTTGAGGGAGGGTCGGCTGAGGATTACGTTGTAGACAAACGGGCAGTCCACCACTAAAAAGTCTATCATCGTGGTTACTTAGTTATGTCCATCTTCGGTGGTGAGTGGAAGTTGTATTGATCCTTTGGGTATAACTTTGCCTCCTGAGAATCCGAGCAAGGGAGTCTTGATGGCTTGGAGGCGGGACCGACCGACCCCCATCTTGTCGAACGCATACGCGAAGAGGATGTCGGCCGAGGATCCGATATCCACGAGGATTCGGAATACCTTACGGTTATTTATGGTCATTGTGACCACAAACGCATCGTCGTGCATATGATGGACTCCTCGGGCATCCTATTCGGTGAAGGTTAGGCTGCAAGTTGCTATTTTTTGTTCTTTTGAAGGTCTGCTAGTGGTGAGGATTTCTCCTTCTGAGTCGGAGTGACTGATGCTCCTTGTGTGGGCTCTCCGAGCTCGGTTCAAATCCCCTCCACTGGTAGGATCTCCGAAGATGGTGGAAATCTTTTCGGTTGGTTCATTATTCATGATGTAAGACCTGTATCTTAGTCCGTACCATTTTGTTAGCTTCCGCGGTCCTTCCGATCAAATTTCGGCAACCTTAGCACCATATCTGACGTTTGCACGCGATATTAAGCCAGGTCCCGCACATCAATGTCGGCTCGATCCAAAACCTATATCTTGGCGACCGCGCCGTCGCCGTAGTTCCAACGCCGTGACTTGCGCACTGAACCGATACCTAGGCTAGAAGATGTCGATCTGCGTTTGTTTCGAAGAAACGTCGTGCGTTACAAATATCGAGGGAATCTCTACGATATGTCCAATCAATCAATCAATCAATCAATGTCAAGTACAAGTCAAGTCACACCTTACCCAAGTACAACAACACATCCCTCTTTCTCCACAAAGTCAACTCTCTCTCTCTTCACCCATTCCTCTTTTTCAAAATTTCAACCCAACCCATACTTTTCCTTACATCACCCATCACCCATCACACCTCACCCATCCATATCACTCCCATCCTCTCATTCTCTCTCTCATTTCTCAAAATCTCCCAAGCAACTCAAGCATCCCATGTCCAAGCTTCCTCTCTCCCAAACCACAAGTGTGGCCCACCCTCTCATCTCTCATCCACACCATCAATCTCCCATCAACCTCCATTAAAAGGGAAGCTAAGGAGCATTGGAGTCTAAGGGACCAAGAAGAAGGAAGATAAGGTGGGTGATTTACCATTATTTTAAATTTTAGGGCCCACTTGTTGGTGGGACCCATTTGGATGTATGTGATTTAATCAAGAGGGCCCATAGTGGCGGGGTTCCTCTATCTCACCGTATCTCTCTATCTCTCTCTCTTTCTTTGTGATGGTGTGGATTCCACCAATATGTGTTATATCTACCCGTCTATTTACATCAGACGGTGTGGCCCACCCTATTGCAGGTGATGATCCGCACCATCCACTGTTTGGATGGGCCCAATACATCCCTCCTTCCATGTGTTATATAATATAGATATAATATATATAATATAATATGTATTATATATATAATATATAAGATATATATTATATGTATATGTTTATATATTGGTGGGCCACGTCCACGTGGGACCCACCACAAAGATGTGTTAATGGAAGCGGTCCAGCGTCCCCTGGACGCTGGACGTTGCCAAACAGTGAAGTGTTAACTGACATGGGAGTGTACTACCAAGCTAGCCAAGGAGAAGGGAGAGGTGGGCCACTCATGCAAGCCCCACCTTGATGTTTTTATGCAATCCAAGCCATCCATCCCCTTTCACAGATCATTTTAGGCGTTGAGCCGAAAAATGATCTCAATCTGAACTTATGGTGGGCCATAGCATAGCGAACAAGTTCTCTACCATTGAAATACACCCCGATGTTGTTGTACATCAGAAAACTATTCAATATTGGTCTCGATAGATTTGTATCGAGCCACAGGGGCCAATGGCTGGTGTGGATCTTGCTGAAGCGGGCCCCACCTGGGAAAAACTACATTTTCAAAAAAAAAAAAAACAAAGCAGCAGCAGCAACTGCTGCCACTGGCGGAACCTGACGGATGGACCGAGCAGGGCACTCACGGCCCAACTGTGGGCCCCACGTTGATGCTTTTCGGCCATCAACACCATGCATTTGATGGGTCCCCTCATACCACGTGTCCAACCCAAAAATCAGCCTTATACGAAACTCATGTGGGCCACACCATTTAAAATCATGTGAAGACATGCCCAAACATATAAAATCACTTGGTGGAGCCTACCTGAGTTTTGGATGTTGCTGAAATTTGTTCTGGACCGTCAGCCAGGTGGGACACATATAATGGGTGGGCTTGATTTGTGAACCACATTTTCGTGGGCCCCACATCCACCGTCCAGGTGACTTTATAAACAGGTTGGACGTAAAAAAAAAAATAAAATAAAAAATAAAAATAAAAATGTCACGGTGGGCTCCCTGCCCACGTGACATCATCAACAGGTTAGATGAAAAATAGACATTACGGTGCGCCCCTCCCTGACCGCGTGGCCTTGTGAACGGGTTGGGTGCAAATAAACATTCCAGTGGGCCCCTGGTCCACACGGCCCTATCAACAGGTTGTATGGAGAATAAACATTATGGTAGGCTCACTTGGGACCCACTTAAGTATGTATTGTAATCCACACCCTCCATTAGGGTGGGCCTCACCATGATGCATGTGTTTCATCCAAACCATCCAATCATTTGGAAAATATTTTTATGCCATTTGCTAAGGCCAATCTTGGTATGTTTGTGGGCCATCCATTGAGGCCCACCTTGATACATACAAGGCCCACCTTGATTTGTATAAGGCCCATATTATGAGGCCCATTGTGACGTATGTAAGGCCCATATGACTAGGCCCATGTTGATGCATTTGTGGCCCATCATTGAGGCCCACCTTGATATATGTATACGAGACCTATGCATGAGGCCCATGGGTCAAGGCCCAATAGGACGTACATAAGGCCCAATGTAGTGTAATTCCACCATGGTATATGTATTGATTTTGTAGTAGGCTACGCCTTGAGAGCAATGATGGTTTGACGTTCACATTGATAATGTTGGTTAAACGTCCGCATTATAACTCTCCCTAAGGCCCACTGACAGGCCCATACTTGTGGTAAGTAGGCCGTCTAGGCCCATCTCCATTATACACAAAGCCCATCTCTTTATACATGTTTAGTATAGATCCATGATTTATGATCATTCGCATCATATGTATGCCTGATGTGAGGAGTGACCGATCATAGCATATGCCTTCGGGCGGACTGTTTATGGGCTCCCTGATAGGCGGAGTTGCCCCATATAAGTGCATGGTACACGCAGGACTGTTGCATGACTGATAGTGTGACACATGCACTTACATTTGTGTGATTGTAGTTACTGTATGCCCTAGCGACATCAGGGCCATAGCCTCCACAGACACATCGTGGATATCAGGATTGGATACCGAAAATATTTGGTTCTATCATACGGGCGCCATAGATGTCCCTGGGTGAAAATCCCTAAACCCAATGGTACCAGAGGATGACTCCAATGTCGAGACCGAGTGGATATATGAGCGCACGAGGGCCGAATACCAGGAGGCCGCGTCTCCCACTGTGTCGTGGTCGGTTGGAAAGGGGTGTGGCCTTACTCGCCCGATGGTAGGGGGCAATACTAGGCTGAGTTTGACCAGCTCGTGAATGGGTCCGCTATCGACGTGCCGAATAGGTATTGACAGACTATTGGCCAGGCGGATAGTGAGGTTTCTTACGCTCATTTGGACTGTGCGGCTTGGAGAGCGGCAGTGCCTCTTGGAGTGTACTAAACTCCGGTGATTATCCATACTGAGAACCGTACTGATTTGATGCTCTAGTGAGGAGCTGCATTGATATGTGAATGAGGATTTACATGTTTGATTTGCATTCTGCATCGCATGGCCTTGGTATGGCTGATTGCATACATGTGTTCATCAGCATGATTCCGCATTAGTGTGACCTTGCATTCTGAGTACGCTTATATTGCGCACACACTTACACCACCCTCTAAGCTTTCTATAAGCTTATGCACGATTGATGCGTACAGGTGACGCCAGGACGCAGTCGCAGCCATAGTCTCGCCGTAGCTGGAGCGTGCAACCGAGCTTCTGGAGTTTTGTTTCTTTCGTTATATTGTATTTTCCCTTTCAGACGCATTGTACGTAAAAGTTTTTTATCATAGTGGATTTTGTGGTGGTGTTCTTGTGGTTATTGTTCGTGGGATATGCTTTTGATTATGCTCATTATGAATTAGACTGATGATTATAAATCCTCCTTGTAGTATCCCAGAATCGAAACCTGGTGAATGGGTGACGGGATCCGAGAATGGGGTTCTACGGAACCAAAAATATCAAGTATCCAATTTAGCCCAATCACGTTATTCTCATCACTTTTCTAAGCCCTTTTCATGTTGAGCACGACTTCTAAAACTCAAAGGATCAAGAGTTATACTCGAACTAAAACTTACTATTTATATTAAAAAAGAAATTAAATGAGACTTTTGACTGTCGATCTGATGGAATCTTGTAAATCTAGCATGTGCAACCAGGTATAGCAAGTTGGTTGGCTTAAGTAGGTTTTCCTATGCTAAAATCATATATGATATGTCGAAAAACTCATATTAGTTTGTGAGATACGACCGATTTAAGGTCCTGACAGTCCAGATCACTTCTGCCTCAGATCGGGCCTTCTCTGGTCCATATTTGCCTTGAAAGTGTCTATGATCCGCTTTACATCAGCTACCACATAAAACTGTACCTAAAACTACTAAATAGATGTAGTATGGTCCTAACATTTCTCCTTGTGGTGTGTCCAACCTGCATTTTGGATCAGGATGTTACTTGGCATTTATAGTGGAAATAAAGGCATTTGAACGGTTTTGATTCCACATAAACCATACAGGTGGCCCAATGGGTGACCGTTACTGTGAATGCAAGATCACCCTTACATTTTTTACCCGTCACATTTAAAGTCGAATCGAATTTTGTAGCTAATGTAACAAAAAGTTAGTTGGGTCCACCGCGCTTGATAGCTGTGTGACATCCACTTCGTCCATAATTTTTGTCATATCATGTTACGCTTAGAAACTAAAAATCAGTGATATTTAGAAGTCAAATGGATCCACCACAAGAATCACTAAGATGGAAATGCCCACCATTGAAAACCTTCCTATCATCCACCGTGATGCTTATATGCCATCTAGCCTATTTATAAAGTTAATCACATCAGGCTGAAGGCAAAACACAAATATTAGCTTGATCCAAAGTTCTGTCCATCTAAGAAGGTTTCAATAGTAGCCACTCAGTAACAACTATTTCATGTGGTGTGGTGCCCAAATGATTATTGTATCTGACTCATTTTTTAGCTCACATCTTAATAGGAAAGCTAATGGATAGAGTAGATGCCACAAGGATATGATGGTGGGGCTCACAGAGCTTTTTGTTACATAGCGGTGTCCCTGGAAGAAACAATTGGTCAATTATGTTTAGCTCAAAATTCAGTCATTGATACTATGTGTAGTGTCGTGTGTACCAAAGCATGATACAACTCGATATGAATCGAACACCTTTGACCCCAAGCATGAAGATAGACTAAGAGATCGATAACTTAGCAGTTCGATCGTTTATTCAACTACTTTGTAATAAAGACTGGATGACTTACAAAGGAGATTGTTAATCCTTCTAATGAGTTCTTTCATGCCTTTTAGCCAAAAGGACTACTTCACACCATGATAGTAGTTATCGATCAATCAACAAAGCATGAGAATGATTAGAAAAGAAAATTTGTATTTGTCGAAGATAAACACTTATAAATAAAAGAAAAAAAAAATCCTTACTAATCAAGCAGCTTAGGCGTAGATGGCAAGGTCCTAAAACTAAGGACTTCCTTGGTCCATTGACATAGGCATCGATGAAGAGAATTACACTACGAGCTAAACTAAAGTTGGTCCAACATAGCAATGTAAACAAAATGGATTACACTACTTCTAAGCTAAAGTTGGTCCAACATAACAACATAAATGGACTGGATTACACTAAGATCTAAATTAGGCTAAGCTACTATATAAAATAGGATAAGAAGCATCACACTTTATAGTTATGTTGGGTTGGGTACACAAGGACCAAGAGCTTTTTTATCTTCCTCCTATTTATAAAAATTTTAGGCGGTAGCTAGAGAGAGATTTTCATAGCCACCTCTCACATTTACTCATGTAGAAATAAGCATTTGGGTCGGCAAACAGTTGTAGTTTATAATGTAATGCCATGTGTGTTAGTCATTTGTTGTGGGTTAGCAATTTTTTTGTGGACATCTCTTGAGTCCATTATGTAGTAGGCAAAATTTCATTATAGGATGCCCCATGCAGATGATCGTTATCCCATATTCTACTTGAATGTTTATTGTGTGCCGTGAAAATCGGCCAACTTGGCGTTACCTTTACATTGCTTCATAGCTCCTTGAGCAGTTTCGGCCATAAGGACCTCTTCTATATGAAATTATGATACATTGGTTAAATCCGTCACTAGCCATGACTGTATTTTGGTCGTCACCCATAATTAGCCATGAGGCCATTAAGTGAGTAACTAGGTCTGTCACATGAGCAAGATATGTGACATGCCTCTCATGATAGTAATCAATTAGACTTACCCTTTTTGGGTCACTTGTGATTTTTTGAATTCCGATCAAATTTGATCAACTGAAAAGATTTTTCATTTGTCTCTTCTTGAGATTTTGTTGTCATATGGCATCATCTAAGTCATTAGATATTACATGGTTAGATCAATGAGTAAACAATACCCCCCACATCTCTTCACATCCAACCAAAATGTGAAGAAACATAGCCGCATTTTATAGAGAGTCGTATCGACGTCTCCCATGTGGTAGCATTCGATTGATTTATGGTCTGCAAGATTGACGAAACATTGGATCTCTTACATATGATGACAAATCGATAGTCCCAAGTGGCGTCACCCCATTGATTCATCGATTGCCTGCACTATATATGCTTCTAGGGTTGCTTATCGCCATGATGACGCATTAAAGCTGAGCACAATCTCACAACAATATTCTTCTATTTAAGGTCTCCTTCTCCTTCTTTCCTTCATCCCTCCTACTTGCTCGTTTACAGACTACTCTATCCATAATACTTCTCCCTTAACAATAACAAGTAATTGTCTCCTCTGAATTAGTCTAAGCTTGATACTTGTTGGATTAGTTTTTTTTTTTTTTTTTACAATGGATCTAACCATTTCAAGGAGGCCTCGTCATTGATTAATCGCCTTTAAAATTTTACAATTGCAAATGCTAATCCACAAATTGCGTTGCAAACTTTAAATAAGATCATAGTAACTATTAGGGAGTTTGAAGGTACAAAGAGAGAACATGCTCAGTTGAGGGATCTACTATTTGAGCACGGGACTCACATGAATTAAAAAGGCAAGAAGTTAAAACTAAAATATGATGAATGGAAAGAGAAGATAAACTATTTCTGTGGTAAGCTTGTATGGGTCAAGAATCAACTTTGTGAGCTTCACCAACATAGGGAGGCAGTGAAGGAGGAACTATGCCTTTAGGAAAAAAGACCTATTGAATTAGAAAACCAACCTAATAAGGTGTATAACTTTCTTCAATAAGCTATACATGAAAGTTGTTCTTGGAAGAGGATTCACTAAAAAAAACCTTTCAAGACATGATACAAGCTTTGTTACCGTTTCTTCCAAGATCCATGATGAATAAACCTAGAGCGGATTACAATATCCTTCTTCTTTTTTATTTTAATCAGCCTTTGAGGCTGTTAGTGTTTCTCTATACCTGATTTTGTGAACATGTAAATGTCTTTTATGATTTTACCAATCATTTACAAACCATCTTTTGTAAGATATTTTGGCCTTTTTTGTTTGTGTATAGCCAACTTTTGACAACAATTGGTCGTTTTCTAGATGATCGGCAAGACATTCTTGTGTTTAAAAGGCACGTGCATTTTAGGAATCGACCATTGATGGCCATCTTATACACTCATCTGTTAAGATATTATAATATATATGCTTCTCCGTGAAGCATCTCTTGACCCTTTATGGACCATCCCAGGTTGGGGACTACTTTCCATACTCGTGATTCTGTGTTCGTGGCTTTCAAAATAAGAGATCCTTCACTAAATAATTTTCCTTTAATCATTTTATTATATGCTCTGGCCACTTTTAACTTATGAAGCTTAAGTGAATCTAAAGCCCTAAGCCTAGTCTCATCAATTTCTTCTAATTCAATTAGCGTGACCTCAATGAATTCAGCCAAGGTCAATTGGACTAAAATGTCACTCAAAACGAAGGTACATTTACTTCCATTAGTAGCATGACATCATGCCCAAACATTGAGGCAAATGGACTAGCACCAGTGATTGCCCTTTATGAAGTCTAATAGGCCCATTGAACTTCCGATAAAGTATAGTTTTATGACTGTGAGTTATCCTCAATCATCCTCTTTAGCATATTCTTGAGGATCTTATTGGTAGACTAGGCTTGTCCATTAGCCTGAGCATAATGCGGGGTTAAATTAAGGTACTTGAACATGTATTCTTCAGCAAAAGCTTAAACTTGAGCTCTTGAAAATACAAAACCTTTATCGACCGTAATAGTTTCTGGAATGTTGAATATGTGAATAATGCTTTCTCTAATAAACTCAATCACTTTGGCTTATCTCACTCCTCTCATTGGTGTAGCCTCTACCCACTATGTGAAGCAATCAATCACCATTATTATGAAGTTGTCCAAATTCGATTGAGGATATATTTTCCCAATTAAATCAATGATACATCCCCAAAATTACCCTGCTTTGACAATAGGGTGGAATTCTATGGCCGGTACATTTTATAACGGTCCATGGCTTTCACAAGCTTCACACCCTTTGCAAATTGTATACAATCATTCATGATTTTTTAGCTAGTAATAGTCATAGTGCTAAATCAAGGCTCTCATTTTTAGTCTAACTTGATGAGTTTGACATATTCTCTCATAAAACTTCTCCCACAATTATCATTGCCTCAGTTTGGCCAATGTACCTTAAAAGAAGGCTATCAAACTCTTTTTTATTTAAAGGTCGTCATTGCATAGAACTTAGTTCAGCATGATCCTCCTAATTGTTAGGTCTTTTACCCTTCTAGGGCATTTTAAGTACTTAATGATTGGATATCATCAAACGTATTCACGTGCATCTCGGTAATAAATTTCTAATGTTGCTGGTTCTCTTTGAAAAATCAATGGTAAAGGGCGCTTCTAAATTGATATGAACCTTTTGTCTATTCCTTCATGTAAATGGAGTCTCATTGCAAGTTGGGCCATCTCATTGGCATCTTCACTAAGCTCTCGAGGATATCGAAATTATCTATCAGTTGGACTGTCATGACATTATATGACATCAAAGATAAACTTTGCATTTATAAAAATCTCTAATTTGGTTAATTAGCAACTAGGAGTCTCCCATTAGTTTGCCTGTTATGACTCCTACTTTTGATAAAATCTCAATGCCAATAATTAAGGACTCATATTCTGCTTGGTTGTCGGTGCATTCAAACTCTAGTTGAAATACATATTCAACTTTTTAGCAAGATAAAAATAAGATTACCCCTACTCTGAGTGTTCGGTCACTTCATGATCTGTTAAAAATCAATTTTCAGGGTATGATCTAAATTGTACAAAGCTTGACCATATCTTGAAGGATCTGTCTACCAACACTCAAAGGGCAATCGACCAAGAAATTTGCTATGACGTGCCCTTTTATAGCCCTTTGGGGAACATATTTAAAGTAAAACTTAGATAATACCAAGATCCATTTGCCAATATAGCCTCTCGAAATCAATCATTCTAGCATGTATTATATTAGATGTCATAAAGTAATTATATGGACCATGTTGGATAATAAGTAATGCTACAACTTTACTGCTAAAAAGTACAATGACAAGTGTTGTGTGGAAAACCGAATTGGTCCCTCACATGGGAAGAACGATCGTCTAACTAAATATGATATACCTTTGAGCGAAGGTAGACCACGAGTTGGGGTGACCAAAGTCCAAGTAGAAGGGTCATCGACACAGGATGAGAAGTTCCTATGACATAGAGATGAGGCCTCGAGCTGAGCTATTTGAGGACAAAGCTCGATGGGAGAAGACTCGCCTCACCAAGAATGTTGCAGGAAAGAGACCCATAAGGGAAGGAGCTCAAGCCACCCATGAGGGAAGGAGCTTGAGCCATGATCTCCCCAGCACCTCAGCTGACCAGGTCGACCACCGCAATATTCGATATGAGGAATCCAGAGGGGATCTCGCCTTAGACCCATAAGAGGACCTGACTGATCTCAACCGAAGATTACGCCGACAAAGGATGGCTCAGCGACATCTTCAGAGGCAGTTTCCCATCAGAACATCGACTCTCTAACATATCATACTAATACACGACAATTTCAAAAATTCCTCTGGAACCCTATATATACAACCATCCTAGACCAGAAGTGAGAGGTAAGATCAAAACCCTAGTTTACACCTTTGATCATCATCCACAAGCGTAACTTAGGCATCAGAGGGTCGAAAGCCAGTCACTGGCACCCCCCTCGCTATCCACATATTCTCTATGTTTTGTAGATCCATCAGAGGGCACAGTTCCTTTTCGGTCTATATCTGTTGGTCAGAATCCGACAACAATAAGCATAGCTTTTCAATTAGCAAATATCACCTTTTAGTGTCACGTAGCATCCTACTTAGATAGTAGACCGCTTACTTCTTTTGTTCATCATTTTCTTTGCACTAATAATTCTCTAACTGAGTCTTCAACCTGTTAAATGTATAGCTTAAAATACTTAACTTTAAGGGGGCCATCATGTTGTATATGTAAAATCAACTATGTCCATTAAATAGAATCATTATTTGGACCATACAGACATAAAATGATCCGGGTTAAAAACTAGGGATCTTTTTTTTTTTCTACTTTGGTATATGAACAAGAAGCTATTACTTTTAAGTTATTTCTCCAAATTCACCTACTATTTCTATATATGGAACTTTTATTGCCCGACAACTTTTTGTTAGGGATGAAAGTCGGGCGAGTTCAACCCGACCAACCCGACATTGGGTTGGGCTCGGACATGATGTATCAGGTTCGGTCTCGGGCTTGGGCTATACAAACACCAACCCGATAAAACTTGGGTCGGTCTCGGGTTGCCCGACCCAATCCAAACTGATTGATACATAAGATACTTATAAATTATAATTGAGTGCGGTTCATATATATCAAAGGCACATGCAATTCCAATGTCGTCGGGTCTCATTGGTCCACGTTATATCCCATGACTCAAGCTAACAAGATACGCTAGACTTCTCTCTCCCAAATAGATTACGTGCTACACAACACGTCTTTTAAAGGAGTAGTTGTCCTGTATTTTTGTTTGTTTGTTTAGAAAAAATGAAGTTCTTTATGATAAATAATTACATTATAATTAATAAAATCATAAGTATAAAAAAAAAGACCTATAATGGAATATAATAGATTAGTATGTATCCACCCAACCAACCTAATGAGCCTGCTTGGGTTGGGCTTGCGTTGAGAATTCCTAGCTTGAGGCTTGGTTGGGTTAGGGTTGAGGGGATTGGGCTAGGGTTCAGCATCAACCGGACCCAACCTGCGTTACTTTCCGTCCTACTTTTTATTTTAGTGGAAAGTTTATGTTAAGCGAGAAAATGACAAATTTGCCCTCATCAAAAGTAAATAACTATGGTCTCGCCGTATTCAATATCCAGAGCCGGTTTGTACTTGTTTACACGGGTTTGGAACGTGTTTGCTTTGTGGTGTGAGTGTGTTGTATTTGGTTGTGATCATGGGGCCCACAGTGTTATTTGTGAAATATTCGAGCCATCCACCATTTCTCTCATATGATTTTATGATTTGGACCCTAAAATAATCTAGATCAAAAGCTCGAATGTGCCACAAGGCAAGCAAAAGGGTATATTGAATGCATGCCCTTCAAGCCATCATGGGTCATGAATATTTTATGGTTACCTTCAGCCTACCAGGAATGACATTCTGAGGGGTTAGGAATGTCGTTTCAACGATTACATGGCCTACAAACATTTAACTTTTAAAAAACAATAATAAATAAATAAAAACCATTGATAGTTTCAATGGTGGTAACCAACCAACTTTTCTTATCTTGGAATCCACCTGTGCATGGGATTCACTTAGATTTTGAACCCACACTGGCTAAAATTAAAATGGTAGATAGTTTGGATTTACAGCCATCGGAGCTTGGGCCATGTCGTGACATCACAATGGATGGACGGCCATCAGAGCCTGGGCCATGCCGTGCTTGAGGCATATTCCCTGCGACATGCGCGGTAGGCAATGTGCGTCCGCACATCAGCGATATATCTGGTGTGGATACGTATCGTGCGAAGACGAGCGTTGCAGGTCCTCGACCTCGCAGTTGTACGAACGGTTTAAAGGAAATCAAAGTTATATGGCCCTAGCCCCAGCACCCGGTCCCATACGGTGGACTGAGTGGAGATGCCTCGTTTCAACACTTGAGGTCTTGGGATCGATTCGCTGGTGGGGGTGGCTAACAGTGGAGTGTGTACTCACGGAAACGGATTGGCTACTCCCCTGACACCAGCCCCGCGGCTGGTGGTCGGTGCTCTGTGGGCTCCATAATGATTTATGTGTTTCATCCATTCCGTTCATCCATTTTTAAAGATCATGTTAGGGCTTTATACCAAAAATGAGAGATATCTAAGTGTCCCGTGAACCACACCACATGAAAACAATAGATATTAGGTATCCACCATTAAAATCCTCCCAAGGCCTAATGTATTGTTTATTTGACATCCAATCTGTTGATTAGGTCATACACGCTCAGATGAAGGGAAAAAACAAAAATCAGCTTGATTCAAAACTTTTATGGCTCCCAAAATATTTTTAATGGTCCACGCCTATTCAACACTATTTCTTGCAATATGGTCCACTTGAGATTGTAATATACCTCTCATACCGTAAAATGATACGTAGAAATAGGGGGAGTAGCCAAGTCCACTTGAGATTGTAATATACCTCTCATACCGTAAAATGATACGTAGAAATAGGGGGAGTAGCCAATCCGTTTCCTGTAGTTACAGTACGCTAACCTTAAAAAGAAAAAAGTTATATGACACCAACATGATGTAATTATTATATCCACACCGTTCATCCAAAACACCTAAAGGCTTTAAATGTAGACACCAAAAGGCTTTAAATGTAGACGTTAAATCCCCACAGCTTTTTGCAGTGTGGTTCACCTGATCTTTGGCTATGTCTTATTTTTAGGTTCAAACCTTACGACGAGCTCACTAAATCAAAAGACGGTTGGGATATAACACATACATTATGATGGGACCCACAAACTTGGTGACGTCCACACAGCCATATTGCTAGTGTGCGGTACACCTGCCCATCCGCTTCTGCAGACGTACATTGCCTGGCTGCAAAGTAACTCAATAATGCAGGCAGGCGGACACCCTTTGCTAAGACCTACATTGCTTGGTTGTAGAGCAATTTAGTGATGCAGCGGCCCTCTTCTGTTACCGAAGAGACTCGATGTGGGATATAGCGGCGGCTAAGAGCATCATTTTGAAACCTGTTTCTGTCTTTATTATCGGTGCTATCACCTCAACATCAGGCTTTTTCATGCCCATATGAACCCATACAGCCATATCATTACGCATACGTATTAGGTGATGTTCCAATTTTAGACAACAAGTCAAACAATAGCCAGGAAATTAGATGCTAATTTACTTTTGAGCTTAATTTCAGTTGGTGCAGGTTGTACCACCATTCAATGATCCAAAACGTCCACAGTGTAGACTAGCCTGATTGTCTTTTGGCCTAATGGTCCAGAATATCAGCGTCTGACACTTTGGCATGTTGGTTAAACAACCATCTAAATGAATATGGTTGATGCAGTTTTCTGATAGATCCTTTTTAGACCCTTGTATACATGCACAAGAAACAAATAAGGAAGACCCTGGCTATTGCAGGGGACCCTGCGATGCTAAAGTCAGGAATTTAGGTCTTTGTAAAAACGGTCTTGATAGAAAGTGTTATTAGTGCGTACCTTTCACCATTCGTGGAGCCTCTATTTATAATACAGGGGATATCTCAACGTAGAGGGATCCTTATCCCTATTTGGTAGGTGCGTGTTATAGTTGAGTTGGAATTCCTAATGGACCAGGATCTTTCCGGGATCTTCGGGATGCTACACTTATCTCTCCGGGATCCTCGGAGAATACTTTGGACCGTTCCCTTAGATAATGTCGGACATAGTCTGAGGTTGATAGACTTGTTCGACCTATAGGTAAGGTCGAACGATAGAGGTAATGACACCTCAAAGATACACTAGCCGAGCTATCCGAAGGTCGACATTGTTCTGATGATTAAACCGACCAAGCAAACTTGTGATGTCCTTGTGATCACTAACTTCAGTAGCCTTTAACTTCTTCGTGAGGCCTGATAGCTCTACTAAGCTATTCCTTCGAGAAGTTCGTTGAGGGTCGTGCCAACCTATAATGTGCTGACCTATAATGTACCGACCTTAGCTGTCGTCGGATGGTTGGCTTTTTCCTTGCCATTAGCTTATTGGGTCGTGCTAGTTGTTGGTACAACCTCATCTTGTGGATTGGCCCATTTTTCTCATAACAGTAAGCCCCCCTACTTTCGAGTTGGTAGCATAGACTTGAAAAGTAGGTTGGATTTTCTCAGGTTAGACTATTCAACCATAAATGCTGAGTATGGCGGCCAGCCTGGGAGTTGAGGCATGTCAGTAATCATGTACGGCGTGATCGAGGTGACTTGTCATGGCTCGAGGGCATGTGACCTGTCAGGCCGCCTTTCCGGTATTAGACCAATGAAGAAGCAACACGTGGCCATTTCTCAGAAATGGAGTCAGACGACGAGCGAGGTCAGGCCATGTGTCGAGATGAGATAGTCGAGGGGGCATTTGTACAACCACATATTGATGAGGGCATTAAAGCCCGTCCACATGTCTTCCCTATATAAGGGAAACCCTAACAAGGGGGGCCGACTCATTTGCATATCTTCCCTTTTGTCGTTTCCTGCTTCCGGCACATAACAGCTTTGGAGAAGAGATTTTCGGCGATCTGCTAGCGATTTCAAGCGGTCTACTAATACCAGTACACTGGTGTTGCTACAATCCAGTGAGCTTTGCTCCCCCTCCCTTTCCCCTTCTTTCTTTTTGGTTCGTTTCCAACATTTTCGAACTTGCTGCTATGCTGGAAACATCAAGTTCTTGGGAGGGGGCCTCCAGCGTTGATAGTGGGACGAGTGATCTTCGTCTGATGTCTAACCCTCCGTCCCCGCTGATGGTGATGAGCGACATCGAATTCCGAACGTCGCAGACATCACGGGTATTGCAGAGGTCTCCGATAGAGCGTCCAATGGAGGCCGTGGAAGACCAATTCGATGAGGAAGGATTGGTCAGATCTTCTGATGACGGGCGAGGAAGTAGAAAAGGGCGGGGTACCACGTACCCGATTATGTGGTTCTCCAAGCTCCCTCACCGGGCAAACTTCCAAACAATCCTCCCTCACTGGGCAAGCTTCTAAACAATCCTCCCTCACCGGAGAGGTGGCTCTCTTCCAGGTCTCTCTCTAGTGCGGCCTAAGGCTTCCCCTTTAGAGAATTGTGAGACAGGTGCTTGCACACCTGAAGATGGTTCCGGGGCAGCTGATTTTGAACGTATGGAGGGCATTGGTCGGCTGCTATGTCATCTGGTCTGGTCTTGAGTAGCCCAAAATCACTATATAGGAGTTCCTTAATATGTACCAAGTGAAGGTCAACCCTCTTCATGATGGTTGGTACTATTTTTCTTCTTCGAGGGGGACCAGGAAGGGCATGGTAGCGGACGCCCCGACCTTGAACAAAAATTGGAAGAACCGATGGTTCTGGGTTCTGGGAGTTGGGAAGTACCGGGACTAATCCAGAGCCGAGCTTGGGTCCCCAATGCCTTCATTGTACTAGGTCAGTGCTGCCTGAATTTAGATTTTTTTTTTTTAATTTCTTAGCTCGGCTTCAACCATCTTCTTTTTACAGATCTTTCCTAGCCTCGTCCCGGGCTCAGCTCTGAATCTCGTGCTCGAATTGTAGGGGCAAGGTCAGTGAGTGTCGATGGGAGATCATGGAGAAAGCTCATTCAGCCCAAGCTTTTACTTAAGTCGGGCCTCGATTCCTAGCTAATAGGTATGAATTTTAGACAGCTTTGATACTTAGAAGATTGCTAACTGATAAACTCTTCCTCGCTCTGACTGTCATAGAAATGCCTGAAGCTTGACCCGCCATCAAGCTTGCTTCGAAATGCAAGGCTCCCCTTCCTAGGGAATTGGCTCCGGCACCGAAGAAGGCTAAGTCGAAGACCAAGACGAAGGCAACCTCCAAGAGCCAAGGAAAGGTTGGTCCCTCGGCCCGTACGATCGTGGAGGTCGAGGATGAGGTAACAGCCTCAGAATCTATCCCCACTGCTAATGAGGCGGCGATCGAAACGACCTCTAAGATGGGGGAGGAAGAACCCTTCTTTGTATAAGACGTCATTGACCACGGTGTAGCGAGCTTCCCTAGTTCGTAGCCTGTGCACTTTAGAGTGATCTTCGGGTAGCTTATCCTCCTTAAGGAAATCGATAATCAGATCTATCTAAGTCAGTTCCAAGCTTGTCGAAAGAGTTATGGCGTGGTTGGATTCGCTAATGCTTGGTTTGGTGAGGAATTCAATCAGAATTAACCTTGGGATATCATCTTCGACTGCAGTGGCCAATTTTGCTTACATATCAGCCTTGGTTCTCTGCTTGGGGGATCAGGTCGACATTACACCTCTGAAACCCGTCGATTAAATCTTTATCCTTCAGTAGATATGTTTTCATCCGTTCCTTCTTAGCTTGATATTCCTCAGCTATTTGATTAACGACCAACTGTGAATTGTTGAAAACTTCCAGGTGTTAGGCTCCCATGGCGGCTGCCAACCTAAGTCTGGTGAGCAGAGCTTCATAGTCTGCTACATTGTTAGAGGCTTGGAATCCAAATCTCAAAGCATATTGAACACATACACGATCTGGAGTCTCCAAGACTATCCCGTCCCCACTGGCTTTAAAGTTGGATGAGTCATCAACATATAACGTCCACCTCGGTAGGTCGAGATCAACTTGATGATCAGTGTTGGCTCGGGCATAACACTCGGAACCAGTTCTAGCATAGATTGAATGTTCAGGTCAGCCTAAATGGTCACATTGAAGCTCATCTCGTATCCTTATCCATGTGCTGGGGTGAGCTCGATAATAAAGTCAGCCACCACTTGACCCTTAATTGTTGTTCGGGGTCGGTACTTGATGTCAAACTCATTTAGTTCGATCGCTCACTTGGTCAGCCTTTCTAAAGCTTCAGGCTTCTGCAGCACTTAGCAGAGAGGTTGATCGGTCGAGATGATGATGATGTGGGCTTAAAAGTACGGTCGCAAAATGTCGAGACGAAACAACCAATGCCAACGCCAGTTTTTCTAAGTCTGGATACCTTGTTTCAGCTGAGGCCAAGGCCTTGCTTACGTAGTATACCGGGAGTTGCTTCCCTCCATGTTCCCTAATCGAGGCCGAACTTATTTCCGCATCTGAAACTGCCAAATACAACAACAACGATTCTCCTTGGTCAGGTTTGGAGAGCAATGGTGGCGACCCTAGGTATCTCTTGAGTTCTTGAAAAGTCATCCGGCATTCCTCTGTTCAGTCTATGACTTATTTCCCTTTCAATTGTTTAAAGAAGGGGAGATACTTGTCTGTAGCCCGAGATACAAAGCGATTGAGAGCGGCGATCCTTCCTGTAAGGCGTTGTACATCTTTAGTTGTTTTTGGCGAATTCATGTCGAGTAGAGCTTTATTTTTTAAGAGTTTGCTTCGATTTCCCTATTGGCTGACCAAGAAGCCGAGGAACTTTCCCGAGCTAACCTTGAAAACACATTTATTTGGGCTCAACTTCATCTAATATTCCCGAAGAATCAAGAACATTTCCTCAAGATCGAATACAGATCCGTGGCTCGAATGCTTTTGACAAGCATGTCGTCCACGTATACTTCCATTGTTCGCCCGATCTGATGGGCGAACATCTTGTTAACGAGCCGCTGATAGGTAGCTCCAGCATTTTTCAATCCAAAGGGCATAACCTTGTAACAGTAAAGACCTTTGTCAGTGACAAAGGTTGTTTTTGACTTATCATATGAATATAATACATTCTGATTGTAATCAGAATAAGCATCCATAAAAATCAACAGCCCATGTCCTGCCGTATTATCGACGAGTTGATCAATTCGGGGAAGAGGAAAACTATCTTTGGGACAAGCTTTATCAGGTCAGTGTAATCAACACAGACCCGCCAATTTCCATTGGACTTCCCAACCAAAACAACGTTGGCTATACAATTCGGACAGTAAATTTCTATTATAAACCCAACTTTTAGGAGCTTGTCTACTTCTTCTCCAATCACTACGTATCGCGAGGGACCGAGCGGTCTGCGCTTATATCGAATCAGTCGGTGATCGGGGTCAACATTTAGTCAATGAAAAATGACCTTTGGGTCAATGTTGAGCATATCTTCATGAGACCATGCGAAGACATCTGCATATTATTGATGGAGGTTCATGATTTTGTCCTGTAGCGGAGACGTTAGAGACGACCCAACCTAGATCGTTCTAAATGGGTCAGAGCTGTCGAATGGAAGGGGAATGAGGTCCTCAACAGGACAACCCCTATCTCTGTAATCTCCTCGGGGGTCAAGAGAGATGATGGTCATCATCTGATGCTGAGCTCTTAGCGTCATCGTATAGTACTGTCGAGCTTCATATTGGTCTCCTCTGATCAACCCAACGCCTTGCTTAGTCAAAAACTTCATTGCCAAGTGATAGGTCGAGACTACAGCCTGTAGGGCGTTGAGGGAGGATCGGCTGAGGATTGCGTTGTAGACAAACGGGCAGTCCACCACTAAAAAGTCTATCATCGTGGTTACTTAGTTATGTCCATCTTCGGTGGTGAGTGGAAGTTGTATTAATCCTTTGGGTATAACTTTGCCTCCTGAGAATCCGAGCAAGGGAGTCTTGATGGCTTGGAGGCGGGACCGACCGACCCCCATCTTGTCGAACGCATACGCGAAGAGGATGTCGGCCGAGGATCCGATATCCACGAGGATTCGGAATACCTTACGGTTATTTATGGTCATTGTGACCACAAACGCATCGTCGTGCGTATGATGGACTCCTCGGGCATCCTATTCGGTGAAGGTTAGGCTGCAAGTTGCTATCTTTTGTTCTTTTGAAGGTCTGCTAGTGGTGAGGATTTCTCCTTATGAGTCGGAGCGACTGATGCTCCTTGTGTGGGCTCTCTGAGCTCGGTTCAAATCCCCTCCACTGGTAGGATCTCCGAAGATGGTGGGAATCTTTCCGGTTGGTTCAATATTGATGATGTAAGACCGGTATCTTAGTCCGTACCATTTCGTTAGCTTCTGCGGTCCTTCCGATCAAATTTCGGCAACCTTCGCACCGTATCCGACGTTTACGCGCGATATTAAGCTAGGTCCCGCACACCGACGTCGGCTCGATCCAAAACCTATATCTTGGCGACCGCGCCGTCGTCGCTGTTCCAACGCCGTGACTTGCGCACCGAACCGATACCCAGGCTAGAAAATGTTGATCTGCGTTTGTTTCGAAGAAACGCCGTGCGTTACAAATATCGAGAAAATCTCTACGATATGTCCAATCAATCAATCAATCAATCAATGTCAAGTACAAGTCAAGTCACACCTTACCCAAGTACAACAACACATGCCTCTTTCTCCACAAAGTCAACTCTCTCTCTCTCTTCACCCATTCCTCTTTTTCAAAATTTCAACCCAACCCATACTTTTCCTTGCATCACCCATCACCCATACACCTCACCCATCCATATCACTCCCATCCTCTCATTCTCTCTCTCATTTCTCAAAATCTCCCAAGCAACTCAAGCATCCCACATCCAAGCTTCCTCTTTCCCAAGCCACAAGTGTGGCCCACCCTCTCATCTCTCATCCACACCATCAATCTCCCGTCAACCTCCATTAAAAGGGAAGCTAAGGAGCATTGGAGTCTAAGGGACCAAGAAGAAGGAAGATAAGGTGGGTGATTTACCATTATTTTAAATTTTAGGGCCCACTTGTTGGTGGGACCCATTTGGATGTATGTGATTTAATCAAGAGGGCCCATAGTGGCGGGGTTCCTCTATCTCACCGTATCTCTCTCTCTCTATCTCTCTCTCTCTTTCTTTGTGATGGTGTGGATTCCACCAATATGTGTTATATCTACCCGTCTATTTACATCAGACGGTGTGGCCCACCCTATTGCAGGTGATGATCCGCACCATCCACTGTTTGGATGGGCCCAATACATCCCTCCTTCCATGTGTTATATAATATAGATATAATATATATAATATAATATGTATTATATATATATAATATATAAGATATATATTATATGTATATGTATATATATTGGTGGGCCACGTCCATGTGGGACCCACCACAAAGATGTGTTAATGAAAGCGGGACGCTGGACGTTGCCAAACAGTGAAGTGTTAACTGACATGGGAGTGTACTACCAAGCTAGCCAAGGAGAAGGGAGAGGTGGGCCACTCATGCAAACCCCACCTTGATGTTTTTATGCAATCCAAGCTGTCCATCCCCTTCCACAGATCATTTTAGGCGTTGAGCCGAAAAATGATCTCAATCTGAACTTATGGTGGGCCATAGCATAGCGAACAAGTTCTCTACCATTGAAATACACCCCGATGTTGTTGTATATCAGAAAACTATTCAATATTGGTCTCGATAGATTTGTATCGAGCCACAGGGGCCAATGGCTGGTGTGGATCTTGCTGAAGCGGGCCCCACCTGGGAAAAACTGCAGAAAAACTACTTTTTCAAAAAAGTAAATAAAGCAGCAGCAGCAACTGCTGCCACTGGCGGAAGGTGCAAGCAGCGCCTGCGCTGGACTGCCTGATGGACGGACTGAGCAGGGCACTCACGGCCCAACTGTGGGCCCCACGTTGATGCTTTTCGGCCATCAACACCATGCATTTGATGGGTTCCCTCATACCACGTGTCCACCCCAAAAATCAGCCTTATATGAAACTCATGTGGGCCACACCATTTAAAATCATGTGAAGACATGCCCAAACATATAAAATCACTTGGTGGAGCCTACCAGAGTTTTGGATGTTGCTGAAATTTGTTCTGGACCGTCAGCCAGGTGGGACACATATAATGGGTGGGCTTAATTTGTGAACCACATTTCCGTGGGCCCCACATCCACCGTCCAGGTGACTTTATAAACAGGTTGGACGTAAAAAAAATAAAAATAATAAAAATAAATGAACCACATTTCCGTGGGCCCCACATCCACCGTCCAGGTGACTTTATAAACAGGTTGGACGTAAAAAAAATAAAAATAATAAAAATAAAAATAAAAATGTCACGGGTTGGGTGCAAATAAACATTCCAGTGGGCCCCTGGTCCACACAGCCCTATCAACAGGTTGTATGGAAAATAAACATTATGGTAGGCTCACTTGGGACCCACTTAAGTATGTATTGTAATCCACACCCTCCATTAGGGTGGGCCTCACCATGATGCATGTGTTTCATCCAAACCATCCAATCATTTGGAAAATATTTTTATGCCATTTGATAAGGCCCATCTTGGTATGTTTGTGGGCCGTCCATTGAGGCCCACCTTGATACATACAAGGCCCACCTTAATTTGTATAAGGCCCATATTATGAGGCCCATTGTGACGTATGTAAGGCCCATATGACTAGGCCCATGTTGATGCATTTGTGGCCCATCATTGAGGCCCACCTTGATATATGTATACGAGACCTATGCATGAGGCCCATGGGTCAAGGCCCAATGTAGTGTAATTCCACCATGGTATATGTATTGATTTTATAGTAGGCTACGCCTTGAGAGCAATGATGGTTTGACATCCACATTGATAATGTTGGTTAAACGTCCGCATTATAACTCTCCCTAAGGCCCACTGATAGGCCCATACTTGTGGTAAGTAGGTTGTCTAGGCCCATCTCCATTATACACAAAGCCCATCTCTTTATACATGTTTAGTATAGATCCATGATTCATGATCATTCGCATCATATGTATGCCTGATGTGAGGAGTGACCGATCATAGCATACGCCTTTGGGCGGACTGTTTATGGGCTCCCTGATAGGCGGAGTTGCCCCATATAAGTGCATGGTACACGCAGGACTGTTGCATGACTGATAGTGTGACTCATGCAGTTACATTTGTGTGATTGTAGTTACTGTATGCCCTACCGACATCAGGGCCATAGCCTCCACAGACACATCGTGGATAGTAGGATTGGATACCGAAAATATTTGGTTCTAGCATACGGGCACCATAGATGTCCCTGGGTGAAAATCCCTAAACCCAATGGTACCAGAGGATGACTCCAATGTCGAGATCGAGTGGATATATGAGCGCACGAGGGCCGAATACCAGGAGGCCGCCTCTCCCACTATGTCGTGGTCGGTTGGAAAGGGGTGTGGCCTTACTCGCCCGAGGGTAGGGGGCAATACTAGGCTGAGTTTGACCAGCTCGTGAATGGGTCCACTATCGACGTGCCGAATATGTATTGACAGACTATTGGCCAGGTGAATAGTGAGGTTTCTTACACTCATTTGGACTGTGCGGCTTGGAGAGCAGCAGTGCCTCTTGGAGTGTACTAAACCCTGGTGATTATCCATACTGAGCCGATAACATTCATGCCTTGCATCGCATCATAACCTTGGTATGACCGATAGTATTCATGCTATGTATCGCATAGCCTTGGTATGGTTAACAGTATTCATGGATTTGCCAGCATATTCCACATCACTCTGATATTGCATTCTGAGTACGCTTATATTGCGCACACACTTACACCACCCTCTAAGCTTTCTATAAGCTTATGCACGATTGATGCGTGCAGGTGACGCCAGGACGCAGTCGCAGCCATAGTCTCGCCGTAGCTGGAGTGTGCAGTTGAGCTTCTGGAGTTTTGTTTCTTTCGTTACATTGTATTTTCCCTTTCAGATGCATTGTACTCAAAAGTTTTTTATCATAGTGGATTTTGTGGTGGTGTTCTTGTGGTTATTGTTCGTGGGTTATGCTTTTGGTTATGCTCATTATGAATTAGACTGATGATTATAAATCCTCCTTGTAGTATTCCAGGATCAGAACCTGGTGAATGGGTGACGGGATCCGAGAATGGGGTTCTACGGAGGCTGTCAGCGCTGGATTCGGCGATCGAGAATTTTGTGAGCCCGGTTTCCAATTTCGGGGCGTGACAGATGAGCTATTCATCTTTTGAGACAACCCGATCTCCTCTCTGATTGATGTATTCTCCAAGGTGTCTACTGCGAATGAGTGTTTCGATCTCCTCCTTGAAGTCGAAATAATCGCTCGTCCAATGGCCATGGTCCCAATGAAAATGGTTGTATTTATTTCTGCTTCGCTTGCTAGGGTCAGATTTCATCTTATTCGGCTATTTAAGGATGCGTTTGTCTTGAATCTCTATTAAGACTTGCTCGGATGTCTTGTTAAGGGGAATGTATGACTTGAACTTACTGTCAGGTCACTTGCTCGAACGCTGATTATCTCTTAATTGGTCGTCCTTCCTTTTCTTGCTTGCAGTGGTTAAGCTGGGTTCTACTTTTAGTTGTCATTCTTCGGCCAGTGTTCCTTTATTCTAGATGGCCTATCGTAGAGTAGAAGCTTCCTCAGCATTAAAATATTTTTACAACCTGTTCAGAAGGTCGGCCATCGTCGTTGGGGGGTTTTTATCCAGCGAGAAGAGGATTTTGGATCTCTTAAACCTCTCATTATCGCAGTGAGAGAAATTTCCTTAGAGTGCTTCTGTACTTGCGATGCTTCAAGATTGAAGCGCTTGATATAGTCCTTCAGTAGTTGTCCTTCTTTTTGAATGATGTTGAGAAGATGGGAGGCCGGTTTGAGTCTTTCCTTTCCCACGATAAAGTTTGTGACGAAAACTTGACTGAGCTGGGAGAATGAGCTAATGGATTACGGCTTCAACTGCCTAAACCATTTTTGAGCAGCTCTAATCAAGGTCAATGGTCATACCCGACACATTACTACAGTGGACGTGTTATGGAGCTCCATATAGACTCTTAATGACTCTAGATGCTCGGATGGGTCAGCAGTTCCTGAAAAGAGAGTGATTTGTGGCATACGAAACATGTCCGGCAATTACACCTGAATAATGTCGGCAGTAAATGAAGGCTCGGTTTCCTCCATTATTTCCTTCATTGGGGTCAGAGCATTTGCATGGTAGGCTTGTCGTATGTCCCCAATCTGACCACACATGTCGTTTAATTCAGCTTCCCACAGTTCTTCGCTCTTGGCCACAACTTCGACGAGAGCTTTATCGCGTTTTTTTTTTGTCCAACTCATGGTGTAGGTTGGAAGTAGGTAGAGCCGCGGTCCCAGAAACGTGAGAAGGGGTCGGCCTTGCTGATCTGAGCTGTCAGCTTTTTTAAGAGGTAGCAGGCACATTGGAGGGCTGAGGAAGATCGTGGACCAATTACTCAGCTTCCTAGGCAGTCCTCTGTACTTGTTGGGTTGTAGTTGTTCTAGTAACTGCCCCATAGAATTTATGTTAATATTTAGCATTTCAAATATGGTTCGAGTCTTTTGTACATCGAGTGTGTCGGTGTGATGAGACAACATTTGAGAGTATCTCAGAGGTTGATTGTCCAGTATTCCTGTTGCACTACGAACATCGTCTAAAGGAGGGCAAATTAATTTTAAGTGGAGTGATTTTTGTCATAACTTCAATAAAATAAGTTTTCTAAATTCTCTCTTATTCAAATTTCTAAATTTATTTTAATTTCTTTATACAATTATTTTTAAATTTTAAATTTTTATAATTACGGATTTACATATTCAAAATTCTTACAATCTTGAAATTGATCTACTAATCTGTAATATGTAACAGTGGCAAACATAACAGTAAACTCGACCACCGAATGATCTAAAATCAAAACATTTTCTAGGAATGATTTTAAAAGGTGGAACAGAAACTCACATTTGCTTTAGATACATTGAAAGTATCGTATGTATTATTGATACTTTCCAATATAAAGCCGATAAAGAAACTTTTGTAAGAAATGACCACAACTATAAAAATTATATTTTTAATTCCCTTTCTGATGAATTGTACGATGTGTATGCTCCATATGAAAGAGTCAATGATATCTAGTGGGCATTGGTTAAGAAATATGTGTTAGAAGTAGTTGGCGCTAAAAAAGCATATTATTTCCTCATTTCTGAACTTGTCTATATTAGGTAATAAATTCATATTTAATCAGATACTTGAGTATTAAAGTTTAGTGCACATGTTTATTTCTGAAGGATAAAAAATGGATGATGTTTTCTTTAGAGGTGATTTAATTGAAAAACTTCATTCCTCTAGGAAAGAATACAAAAATAAAGTGAAACACAAGAAAATTGGGATGTCCATGAAAAACATTATCATACATTTCCAAATAGAGAAAGTCAATTGTATAAGAGATCAAAGGGAAATGCTAATAGAGATGCTTCAAATGCTAACCTGGTTGGAAAAAAATAGGAGAATAAAATGATCAAATTGGATCATGTTCTCATTGTGGAAAGACAGGACATTTTATTAATCAACATCGAGACTTAAAAGGTACATATTTCCACTATGAAAAACCAGGCCATCATGTTGAACAATATAAACTTAAAAATAAGAAAAGGAAACTGATAAAAAATAAAAGAAAATGTTTGCATTGTGACAAATTCATGCATCATATTGGAGAGTGTAGGCACAAGAAGAAGGCTTCTCAAGCTTAGGCCAATTTAACTGAATAAGATGGACAAGATGAAATATTTACAGTGGTATCTGAAGTAAACCTTCTCAACACAATATATTGGGTACTAGACATTGGGGTTACACTTCATATCTGTAAGGATCAAAGTATTTCGGCCTCATACCAAATTATAGGGGATGAACAAGTATTTATGAAAAATGCTCGAACCTATTCAGTAGTCAAAAAAGAAAAAGTGATCTTAAGGCTCACTTTTGTAAAGACCCTTGAACTAAATAATACTCTACATGTGCATGACATAAAAAAATAGTTTCTAGATACCTCCTAAATAAAGTTGGTGTCAAATTAGTTTTCGATTTAAAGAAGGTTATACTATCCAAGAATGAGACATTTGTTGGGAAGGGTTACTGTTGTGATGGACTATTTGTATTAAATGTATTCTCTATTGATATTAATAAGATGAATTTCAATTTTGCTTACTACATTGAGTTATTTGATTTATAACACAACAAATTAGGATATGTAAAATGTTCTGAAAAGAATAAAGAAATTAGGTCTTATACCTGGTTTTTCACAACATGAACCAAATAAATGTGAAGTGTGTATAGAATCTAGTTTCATAAGAAACCATTCAAATTAGTTTTTAGAGAATCTGATATTCTAAAACTGATTTATAGTGAGTTGGATATTTTAAGAATCACATGTTTAGAAATTTTTAAAAAAGAAAAAGAAAAGGAAAAAAGATACTATATAACTTTCATAAATGACTACTCGAGGTATACTAGGGTATATCTATTAAGAAGTAAAGATAAAGCATTGGAGTTTTTTATCAAACATAAGACAGAAGTTGAAAACTAGTTAAATAAGAAAATCAAGAGAATTAAAACATATATGGGAGATGAATATAAATCTTTACAATTTAAAGAATTCTACGAAAAAGAATGACATTATATATAAAATTACTATCCCTTATACACCTGAACAAAATAATATGGTAGAACAGAAAAATAAAACTTTAAAAGAAATGATGAAAGCAATGTTATACAGTTTTGGCTTATTCGCAAACATGTGGGGAGAAGCCATTTTTTCTTTTTTATCATATCCTTAATAAAATACCTTATAAAGTTAAAAGTTAGATACTCTATGAACTATGAAAAAAACATCTTACTAGTTATAAATATTTTAAAGTGTGAGAGTCCTCAGTAATAGTAAGATTAGTGAAAACTAAGAAAAGAAAATTATGTTCGAAAGCAATAGACTGAGTGTTTATAAAATATGCAAACAATAGTGCAGCCTACACATTCTTAGTTTTGAGATATAAAGATAACATTTTAGATCCTAACACTATCATTTAGATAAGAGATGCAAAATTCTTTGAGAATATTTTTTCAATAAAAGTTGAATCTAAATAAATTGAAAATAATGATGATTTAAATATTACCCCAAGTAGTAAGACATTAGAAAGAGAAAATGTAAAAACAGAACCAAAGAGGAGCGTAAGAGTTAAGAAAGAAACTAATATAGGAGATGGATTTTATACTTTTCTTCTTAAGGATGATCCTTTAACCTATATAGAAGCTATCAATTCCCCCGATGAATCCTTTTAGAAATAAGCTATAAATGATGAATTAGAATCTGTCTCATAAATTTTGAAAATTAATAGACCTGCCACCTGCAGATAAGACAATAGGAGCTAAATAAGTTTTTAAGAAAAAGTTAAAACCTAATAGTATCATTGACAAGTTTAAAGCTAGATTAGTGGTTAAATATTTCAAATAGAAGAAATGGATAGACTACTTTGATACATATTCTCCTGTAGGTAGGATCTTTTCTATTAGAGTCCTTATATACAAACTTCTTATACATCAAATGTATGTCAAGACAACTTTTTTAAATGAGAATTTAGAAGAAGAAATATGCATGAATCAATATAAGGGTTAATAAATTGAACGTCAAGAAAACAAAGTATGTAATTAATCAAATTCTTATATGGTTTGACAAGTTCCTAAATAGTGGCATAAGAAATTTGACTATGCTTTGAAATCTAATGGATATAGAATAAATGACATATACAGATGCTTATATAATAGATTATAAGTAATGAATGAATTATTATTTATTTGTATATAGATGACATACTCATTTTTGAAACTAATCTTAAGTTGATTAACTCTACAAAGAAATTCTTATTATCACATTTTGATACAAAAGATCTAGGTATGGTCAATGTAATTCTTGGAATAAAAGTAATTAGAAAAGATGATGATTTTATTCTATCTCAATTTTATTATATTGAGAAAGTGTTAAAAAAAAAGTTTTAATTACTTTGATAGCATTCATGTTAGCACTCCTTATGACTATTTTATATATCTAAAGAAAAACACGGGTGAAAGTGTATCACAGCTTGAATATTTCAGGACTATTGGTAGCTTAATATACTTAATGAATTGCACAAAGTTTGATATAACTTATATAGTAAGTAAATTGTGTACATATACTCATAACCCTAATCATGATTAATTGAATGTTTTATCTAGAATACTAAGATATGTAAAAGGTATAATCAAATACGGTATACATTACATTGGTTTATCTGTTATATTGGAAAGATATAGCGATGCTAACTAGATTATAGATTCAGATAAAACAAAATCCACAACTGTATATATTTTTGTTTTAAATAGAGCTGTCTCTTGGAAATCTACCAAATAAATTTTTATTGCTCAATTCACTATGGAATTCAAGTTCATTGTTTTGAAAAATAAAAAAACTTGAATAGAAGCAAAATTAATTAGAAATCTGTTTCATCATTGCAATTGTTAAGATGCTATAGCAATAGTCAATAATAAGATATATAATGAAAAAGGTAGACATATTTGACTCCGGCATAACACAGTAAGACATTTACTACATAATGGAGTAATAGTCATTGATTTTATGAGATTAGAAAAAAACTTGGCAGATCCTCTAATTAAAGGACTTAGTAAACAACCTGTCATAAATATATAGAAGGAAAAAGTGCTTAGTCTAATATCATGAGCTATTGGTGTTGGTAACCCAACAAATACAAATAAAGATCCCATGTAATAGGTCTCAAATAGATAAACAACAAAACACTAGAAGTCGTTTAACACTATGATAAGGAAGCCCCTTCTATGGTGTAAGCAGTATAACCAACAATTAGTAAAGTTGAGTCTCGAACTCTCAATAAATCCATATGTTATATACTTGTTGGTGGTGTATTCGGTTGTTGCATATACTTGATAGAATTCACATATACTAGTGTGGAGGTGAGGCCGCTTTCTATGAAAATGTGGATGAATTCTCTAAAGTACTAGTGAAATCCAGGTAAATGTGTATGACCAAAAAGTATCAAACCACATAACCTTCTTTATTAGAACAATTGTGTGAGTGACATATGTAGTTGTTTTGCATTAATAGAAATCTTGTTCAAGATTATTTGTCACTTAACTCCTGTGAATCTACTTTATCTATTCTAAGTATCGATGCAAGTCTATTAGACATCTATATAATGCATGATTATTCATGTCTAACTCGAAGATCATTATTTTGAAACATGTGGAGGATTGTTATATTTTGGTGTTTCAATTTTCTTTTTTAATATCCATCTAAATTTTTTGAAAAGAAACAGATGCATTTTGTCCTGTAATGGTGTGGGTTCAGTCTAAAAAAAACTTGAGTTTAGAAGAAGAGGATTTTACATAAGGCTTAGGCCCCTTTCAAGGAACATGTAAATTTGGTTGCTTAGCGGGTTATGACAACAGCCTCAATCTATGTCATGAACCATAAGTGCATTGGACAGGGCCATGACCGTGGATGTGGCGTGATGCAGTGCGGTGTCGTGTGCTATAGTATGGTGCATTGTGTGAGCACGTGCGCATGAATATACTTGCAAGCCTAAAAGTTTTTTGTTACCTTTTAAAGTTTTATTTTACAACAGTTGACCCAAACGGTCATTTATTTTAAACTTCTGAATAGAGCCGAAAAATGAAAAAAAAAAATCTTAAAAGGAAAAAAAAAGAAAAGAAAACAGTTGAAGCCATTGGCAGGGGTGCGTACACATCCATTTGAGGCAACCTTTGAAGTCTATATAAGAGACTTCTCTAGTTTCGAGTTAAAAAAAAAAAAAAAACTAATCAATCATGTAGCTCTAATTCTTAATTCAAATCTCTACAATGGTTTCTTTTGGTTCATTTAGTTCAGCCTTCAAGTTAGACATACAAATACTATTCAAGTCTTCATATATCAAGTGCGTCGGTATGACAAGACAATATTCGAGAGTATTCTAGAGGTTGATTGTCCAATATTTCTTTTGCACTATGGACATTGTCCAAATGATAGCATATCAATTTTAAGACGAGTGACTTTCGTCACACCTCGAATCAAATAAGTTTTCTAAATTACACTTTATTCAAATTTGTAAATTTAATTTAATTTTTTTATAATTATTTTAAAATTCTGAATTTTCATAATTACGTATTTTCAGATCCAAAATTCTTAAGTATTATATCTAATATCATATTAAATAACCAATTATTCTAAAAGCTTGAGCCAAATGATGTATCAATGTATATCAAGGGACTTTAACACAAGAAGAAGATGAGAAGAAGAGAAAAGGGGAGCAAAAGAGAGGAGAGTTAAGAAAGGGGTATACCTTAGTTTTCAAGAAACGTGATTTTACCCTGCAAAGAAGACAGGTGGACAAGTATTAATTAGTATAGCATATGAAAAATCTTAGAGAGAGAGAGAGCTATGCGTGAGCTTTTTAATTGAGTGTAGATTGGTAGAGCTTACTTATTTTTCAGTTGAGACTCCGCCCAAAATCTCACCCACTTTAGGAGAAGACTTGCATACACCTACTATTTTAACTTGAAAAAAGAAGAAGTGGAAAGTGGGTGTTAACAGATCAATCACTCGGCTTTGCATGAAAAGAAAAACCAAGAAGAAGAGATAGAAACACAAAAAAGAGAAGGGTGGAGAAAGGAGTCTACTTCGGTTTTCAAGAAATGTGAATTCACTCAGCAGAGACAAGTGTTAGGTATAGTCCGTGAATAGTCTTACAGCGAGCTCTATGCATGAGCTTTCTATTTGAGATTGTTAGAGTAGTAGAGCTTCAGGCCTCAACAGGTGTAGTGTTGCAGCAGTACAGTGATGCTGCGGCTTCGGTGGATCCCCGGATCTACCTAGGTCGATGGATCCCTAACTATGGGGCCCACAGTAATTTATTTCCCTTATATCCACACCGTCCATCAGTTTTGGCAACTCATTTAGGTTGTGGTAAAAAAATGAAGCAGATACAAATCTTAGGTGGGCCACACCATATGAAACCATGTGATCGACTATCAACATTCAAAACTTATTAGGGCCACCAGAATGTTTATTTGTTGTCTAACCTGTTGATAAGGTAACAAATATCTGGATTAAGGGACCACACAACTATCAGCTTGATCCAAAACTTTTGTGGCGTAAAAGAAGTTTAATAGTCAATTACCATTATTTCCTTAGTCAACATATGATTTGGATCTACTTTATTTTTATTTTTGAGTAATACACATACATCAAGGTGGGCCCCACAGTCACGGAAGCACCCACCTCCATGAATCCCCGCTGCACCACCAATTTTAGTCATTTGTGGAATTGGATTGTGTACTGAATAACTCAGTACGCTAAGGGGTACGAAGTTGACGTGTCACGAGCCAATTGGCTCTAAGATGTGGGGCTGCTTCCCTCCTCCAAACGACAAAACAAACACCATTAGCTTCTAGGTCCTTACTCTTACTCGGGTGGTAGACTCTCAGGAGTTTCAACACTAGGTTAAGGGTTCGAGTACCCATAGGTGGTGAAATTCCACTATGGCGTGCATGTGTGGGTGTGTGTGTGCATGTGAAAAAAAAAGTCGTTAGCTTCTCTCTCTCTCTTCCGTGCAAGGAGGAAATGTAGAAGGATCTACCGCTGCTTACAGAGGTTTCAACGATATTGAGTAAACTCCATTGGGCCCACTGTAAATGGATGTCGTCTATCCACACCGTCCATCCATTTTTCAAGCACATTTTAATGGTTGGGACCAAAATTGAATCATTTCCAATGCTCAAGTGGACCATGGAACAGGAAACATTGGGAATAATAATTTCCACCGTTGAAACATCACGGTGGCCCTTAGAGAGGTTTCAATGGTGGATGTCATTATCATCGCTGCTTCCTTTGGTGTGGTCCACTGGAGATCTGAATCAGCTTAATCTTATGGATCATGCAGTAAAATTATCCGAGAAAAGTTATTAACAGCATATTGGCTTACATGGCATACCGAGTAACTCATTAGGCTTAATGTGCTAATTAAATTCTGTGACATTCACCATGATTTATGTATCTTATGTACTCCATTCATCTATTTTACCATATAATTTCAACGCTTGAGCCCAAAAATGAATCATATATAAAGTTCAAATGGACCACACCACAGAAACAGTGTGAATTGAATGTCTATCGTTGAAAAATTCTTAGGGCCACAAAAGTTTTAGATCAAGCTTATATCTTTGTTTTCCCTTCATCCATGTCTTCATGATATGATATCATGAATAGGTTGGATGACAAATAAAAATCACTGTAGGGCCTAACAAGGTTTCATAAGGTGGAAATCATTACTTCTACTGTTTCCTGTAGTATGATCCACTTGATCTTTGGATATGCTTAAATTTTGAGCTAAATGCCTTAAATTAGCTGTAAAAACTAATGGACGGCGTGGATAGACCACATACATTCAAGGTGGGCCCAACCAAGTTTACTTTGTACGATAAAACCGTATTGAGTAACTCGTACGTAATCCGATTTCTGCTGGAATATAGGAGCGGGAAGCGGACTGCGTAGTGAGTAACTCACTACGTAGTAAGTAAACTCTGTGTAACAACCTTAGAATTTTTGTGCTTATCTTTCCTTAAGTAGTTGTTTTGGGGTAATTAGTGCTTTACTCGATTGCTTGTGAAATTCGCATCAATCACTTTAAATTGTATCTGCATGGCTCTAAACGTGCAGATTAGTGAGCGCTACGTTACTCTGAAATCTGGGATCCATCGCTAAATCTAGTTGTTCTGGGGATTTTTTGGAAGATCTGGATCGGATCTAGACCGCGCGTCGAAAGTCCGATGGCGATGATCTTAGGCTGTTGCGGTCACTGAGTTGGGCTTGATCTTCACCTCGAAAATCAAGTCGATCTGATGTTCTGGGTCGATTTGGTTGAGTTCGGAGTGAAGAGTGTGAGAACGGTTGGAATTTAATAAGCTTTTTATGAAATCTGAGTCGTGTCGCTTGCGCGACGATTTTAAGCTATCTGACCGTTGGATTTGACCCAATTTCACCCTCCGATCAGGATGTGGCCCATGCATATCCTAGTGCTTGTGGACTGATCGAGATTCCGTGACCGTTGAATTTAGTGTGGTCCGCCACGGCCGATCTGAAGAGCCGGTCGGTGCGAAACTCGGCCGACCTAGATCCATGGTCAGTGAGCTTAAGTCCGACCTTTCGTGGTTATAGGCCCACCAGAAGTGCTTCGTTGGATCGAGAAAGGCGTACTTTGGTTATTACCTAAGTATACCTTGACCCTGGGGTTATTTCCATCATTTTAAGGTCTATATATAGTCCTTAAACCCTAGCTCTCATTTCCATACGAATTTCTCTAACCCTAGCTTGGAAAGAGAGTGGAAAAGAGAGAGTTAGTGAGAGAGATTGGTTGGTGATTCATCTTGATTCTTCCTTGTTCTTCTTCACCTTTGAATCTTCACTTTGAATCGTTCCTTTGGCGATTCTGAGTTCTTTTGGGGTAAGTTAACCTAACCCTGACCTGTGTTAGAGCTTAGATTAGACTTGGTGTTGCTGTATCTCATTTCTATCCTTATTTTAGGGTATTCTTGCGCCGTTGACGAAGACAACTCGTCTAAATCAGTTCGGCGGTTCTTTCTTTGCTTAAGGTGCGGACTTTAAGTGTATAAGTTATGGTTTTCAAGGCTTTCAATCTCAGTTAGTGATTTATTCTTGTTATGGATGAGATTTCACATGCCAAATGTTGTGTTTACATCGCTTTCCTGTTATGCATATGCTATATTGAGATTTGTGTATTCTAAGTGTATTTATAAAGTACCGTATACGTATAAATTACGCACTTGTGTTTGCCATGATTATTTGTCATGTATGTATGCTAGATGCATGTATGACAGCTCCTTGATAAAAGGAATTGTCTAAGTGCATGTATTTCAACATGCGTCATGTATGTTGTTCCATGTATGCTAAGTGTTTGTAGAAATGCATGAATGATCTAAGTGTAACTGATTACACTAAATGTGGGCGTTGAGAAGTGATTCTCAATACTCCTATGGATGCGCATGATTTCTTTCTGCAGTTACATTCCAAGTTATTCCAATTCAAGCATCTCCTATGCTTACATTTATATTAAGTTGATATTCTTCAGATGTGTATGCACCATGATTTGAGTGGTTATTCCATTACTGTTTTACATTCCATATGAATACCTGTAGTAGTGTAATGTGTTTGGGACTATGCCTTAGTCCAGGAAATCGGTAATTGACCCTATGAATCGTGGTTGAGATTGCTTTCGCCACGTAGGACGCATTAGTCGAACCCGAGTCGTATTAGAGTTGTCGGCAGTGGTTCGACCACGCAGAGTGTTTGCGCACTCCATGTCGTTCAATTCAACGTGCGCTTGTGCTAGTCGAGTTCGTCAACTAACCCGATTGTCCGATGTATGTTAACCATCTATGGACGCTACTGCTTGAATCTATGATACCGAACTTACCGGTGAAATCCTAATAACCATGGTACCTGATCCGCTAAGACTCATGAGCCGGACATGGTGGTATGGGACACCGTGGTCTAGCTGTCGGCCTACGCTGGGGTGACGAGCCTCCCCGTAGTGACCAGTGAGCAACTTAATCTCGTGAGCCGATTATGGTGGTATGGGACACTATATTCGTGCTGTCGGCCTACATTGATTGGTGACGAGCCCTTTGTAGTGACCTCGAGCATACCTGGATACCGCAAGGAGGTGACGAGCCGATCTGTGGTAGTAAGGGCATGAAAGGCGTGCATTGATTGGTGACGAGCCCTTTGCTACGACCTCAACTATATGATCGTATGAGATGTCTAGGATTGACGACCCTAGTATGGATCACTGTTTGGATGATGATATGAGGAAGGTATCTTAGCTTCCCAATCCTGCTATATGAATTGGACTAATAACAACTTGGTAATCATATCCATGCACCGCATTTGCATGTGCTTTGTAGATGTGGCGCACTTTGAGGCGATGTCATGCGTAACGTAAGATGAAGACGCTGAGGGTGTACGCGTGAGGGAACGCATCATATTGCATTCATACCTGCATTAACAAGAGTACTTAGGATTTAATTCCTTGTCCTGCTTTATTATCGCTTGATTGAACGATAACATGTTAACCAAGGCCTTATTGTTCCACCGAGTTGATCACTCACTCCCACGTTTCGGGACGGTGTTGTACCCCCAGACTCTGTCTTAGGCCCCGATGTTGCAGATGTGGATGTGACGCCCGAGGCAGAGCGAGCCGGATGACGACGAGGCCGCTTCTCCTATATGCGATTTGACGGGTTCTAGCGATCCTCTGCATTGCGGGATCTATTTTGGGAACTGAAATGATGTAACTTGTACTTATAATTTTGATAAATAACACTTTTACACGATCTGGTTGTATATGTAATTCAGGGACTTACACTTGTACACATATTTTACTATAAGTCTTCCGCTTGCTTTATTCACTCATCCCTGAATCATATCTGCGTTTTGGCTTAATCTATCCCATGTTTATGTGCTAATACAGTCAACATACATCATTCATTAATTATGTTGCATAAGTAATGTTTTGGAACTCGGGAGCTGAGTTATGCTCGACCCCCGAATTTCAGGGCGTTACACTCTGTGAGGTCCAACATGATTTATATATTTGATTAGCTCTGTCCATCCATTTTCCTAGGTAATTTTAGGGCTTTAGCCCAAAAATGAAGCATATACAATGTTCAAATGATCACACTACTGGAAAGGAAACAGTTAAATTGAACTTCTACCGTTGAAAATTTCTTGGGGGCTACAGAAGTTTTGGATCAAGCTTATAGTTGTGCTTTCAGTTCATCCATGTCCATATGATCTTATGAACAAGTTGGATGACAAATAAGCATCACTGTGGGGCCTATCAAGGTTTCAACGGTGGAAATCATTATCCCCACTGTTTCTTGTGGTATGATCGACTTGATCTTTGGATATGCTTGAATTTTGGGCTAAACCACTTAAATTAGATGGAAAAATGGATGGACGGCATGGATAGACCACATACATTCAAGGTCAGTCCAACTGAGTTTACTCAATATGATAAGAGTGTACTGAATAACTTGGTGCAATCCGATTTCAGAAGAGCGGTAGATCCTTCTACGTTTCCTCCTTGCATGGGAGAGAGAAAGAAAGACAAGCTAACAATGTTTGTTTTGGCGTTTGGAGGAGGGAAAAGGCACCACGTCTTAGAGCCAATAAGCTCGTGACACGTCAACTTAGTATCCCTTTAGCGTATTGAGTTACTCAGTACACAATCCGATTCCATCATTTGTATGGGAAAGGCTAATCGGATTGTGTACTGAGTAACTTAGTACACTAAGGGGTACTGAGTAACTAAGACGTGACACGAACTTATTGGCTCTAAGATGTGGGGCTGCTTCCCTCCTCCAAACTCCAAAACAAACACCGCTCTTCTATTCCTAGCAGAAATCGGATTGCGTACCAAGTTACTCAGTACAATTTTATCATACAGAGTAAAATTAGTTGGGCCCACCTTGAATGTATGTGGTCTATCCACATCGTCCATTAGTTTTTACAGCTAATTTAAGGCGTCCGGCTCAAAATTTAAGCATATCCAAAAGATCAAGTGGATCATACTACATTAAACAATAGGAGTAATGATTTCCACCGTTGAAACATTGTTAGGCCCTACAGTGATTTTTATTTGTCATCCAACTTGTTTATGATATTACGAAGACATGGATGAAGGAAAAACACAGATATAAGCTTGATCCAAAACTTTTGTGGCCCTAAGAATTTTTCAATGGTAGACATTCAATTCACACTGTTTCTGTGGAGTGGTCCATTTGAACTTTATATATGATTCATTTTTGGGCTCAAGCGTTGAAATTATATGGTAAAATAGATTAACAGAGTGGATAAGATACATAAATCATGGTGACCGTCATAGAATTTAATTAGCATGCTAAGCCTAATGAGTTACCTAGTATGCAATGGAAGCGGATTGCATCCTACCCCCGCCCGGACGGATTACCATCCGGTAGGGCTCTGTGGGGTCCACCGTGATTTAAGGATTTTATCCACGCCATTAATAACTTTTCTCAGATAATTTTACTGCATGATCTAGAAAATTAAGCTGATTTAGATCTCCAGTGGACCACACCAAAGGAAGCAACGGTGATAAGGACTTCCACCATTGAAACCTCTCTACAGGCCATCGTGATGTTTCGACAATGGAAATTATTATTCCCAATGTTTCCTGTTCCATGGTCCACTTGAGCATTGGAAATGATTCAATTTTGGTCTCAACCATTAAAATGCGTTTGAAAAAAGGATAGATGACATGGATAGACTACATCCATTTATAGTGGGCCCAACAAAGTTTACTCAGTACCATTGAAACCTCTCTATGCAGCGGTAGATACTTCGACGTTTCTCCTTGTATGGAAGAGAGAGAAAGAGAAAAGCTAAAAGCGTTTGGAGGAGGGAAGCCACCCCACATCTTAGAGCGGAGGAGGGAAGCCGCCCCACATCTTAGAGCCAATTGGATGGTGACACGTCAACTCAGTACCCCTTAGCATACTGAGTTACCCAGTACACAATCCAATTCCATTCGTGCGTGCACAGGTGTTCGACATTAAATACAGCTAAGGCCAAACAAGCCAGTGCATTGCAACCGCCCGTATGGTAGTGGATTAGGTGCACCCCGGCAGCACCGAAGACAGTGCCTCCCGTACCGTGGGGTCACCTTGTATTCTATATCCACGCCGTGAATACGTTTTTCAGATCATTTTAGCACTTGATGCCAAAAATAAGGCAAATCCAATTCTCAAATTCGTGATTAAAGACCCTACCATTAAAAACTTCCTAGGGCTCACCACAAGGTTTACTTAAAGTTATTTTCCATCCAATTTATTGATAAGGTCACATAAACCTCGATTAAGAGATAAAACAAATATTAGCTTGATCTAAAAAAATTATGGCTCCTTAATGGTCAATCACCGTTGATTCTTATGGCATGGTACCTGAGAACTGGATCTGCTCAAATTTTGAGATTATGCCCTAAAAGCAAAATGGACAGATGCATGGATATATAATAAACATTTCAAAGCAGATCCCATGGTGGAGGCCACACCATCTTGAGTGAGGCTGGGGCGCAGCTAATCTACTCCGCTTGTACAATTTGAGCATGCCTATAAGATGGGCCTCATTGATCGAGTAGATATTTTTGGCCAAGGTATCCAGTAATATTGACTTAAATGTTATAGCCGTTTTTGAATACCTCAATTTAGGCCCAAAACTCAGTCTAGAACATTGGAAAGTGTGCACCGCATGTGCCAGTAGGGCACCATCGTTCCAAAATCCAATCCATCCATTTTAACCTCTATGATGGATGGGAATGGACATTATCACTTTGGACCATGATCTAAAAATCATAGGTACCAACCATTGTATCAGTGGATATCATCAATACTTTCAATATTAGCCAGGACGTCATGAATCTAACCAGTCCAGTCATGCATAAGAGATTCACGAATTCTCTCAGCTCTCACGTATGTTTTAAAATTTTCATTAAAAAAATATAATTTTCTTTATCTTTACGAAAAATATAATAAAGTCTTACCCTATTTTCATTATTATTATTATTTTTTCATTTTTCTCTCGTCAACGAAGTTTCCATTTTATGATCTGAGTGGATGTCACATGCATGTGTATACGCCACATTATGAGAAAGATGTTAACATCAAACCGGTTGGACAACAACTGTCCACAGATCAGGACATCCACCCCATTCAATGGGTTGGCCGCACAATGTGGATCTAGTGCAGAAAATCAGCTCCATACACTGATCAGATGGACCACAACATAGAAAATAATATATATGTAGCCGACAAAAATAACAAACTACAAGTGTGGTCCACCTGTTTTTGCTTCAACTGATCCTTACAGTGGGTTGAAACTGTTGGACGGCTAGGATTCCACACAGAGCTACACGTTGCTCGGCTTCATCCTATAAAAAGTAAAAAAAAAAAAAACCCAGGACGTTCTGATCATTTTAACCTCCAAAATACACTTTTTAGGATTTTTAATTACCCAAGAAGGCATTGTTTGGTAAACTCATAATTCTTGACTAATTTTTTGGTTAAATATCCCAAAAAGAAAAAAAATAAAATAAAAAATGTAACACATCTGAAAATAAATGTATATATATGAAACGAAAGTAAGAGAAACTTGTTAAGAAAGAAAGGAGAGAAAAAAATAATACACTTTTGATCCACGTACACCTACTAAAAATAATAAATAAATAAATAAATATAAAAATAAAAAGAAGAAGAAGAAGAAGAAGAAAAGAATAGAAAGTGGGTGTTAACAAATAAATCACTTGATTTTGATGAAAATAAAAAAATAACGAGCATGAAGATAAAAATTAGAGGAAGAAAAAGAAGACCAAGAAGGGTGTAGACAAGAACATACCGAAAAGTGACTTCAGTGTGCAGAGAAGAGAGATGGAGAAGCATTAGGTATGTGCGTGTGAAAATTATTTCCACGATGCGTGTAGTGTTGAAGCAGAAGAGGGATGTTAATTTCACTAATCTGTCCGAGACGCTCTTCAATTCAGTCCTCAGTGCGTGCAATGTCGCAGCAAGAGGGAGGAATGCTAATTTCACTCATTTGTCTGAGATAGTCCAGTTGAACGTGTACAGCTTCACACACGTGTTCAACATTAAGTCCATCGAAGCCCATTCACAAGCCGCATTCCGATAGGATGGGCTTGACTGAATATATATTTTGGCCAAGGTAACCGCGGTCACCGGGTAGGCGCTATACAACCTACGGTTTTCTGTTTATTATTAACCATTTTGTCATATGACCACGACTTTTTGGATATAGACCAAAAACCTTAATGCTTTTAAAATATTTCTCGAAACCGTTAGTCATTAGATTATATGTACAAATTGATTTTTATATTTTAAAAATGTATAAAACTGCCCTTGCTTTACGGCAGCTGGCAATCGCAATTCACAGGTTGGATTAGTACCGTACCAGCCCACCCTAACTGTACGTGGTCCACTTTGATGTTTGTAAGAAATTCACCCGTCCATCTATCTTTCTAGCTCATTTGAGGGCATGGACCTAAAAATGAGGCAGATCCACATCTTAAAGTGGGCCCCACCATGGCCTTGAGATATTTCAACGTCAACGTTCTTTCCCACTGTTTTTTTTTTTTTTTTTCCTATAGCCCACTATTTTATGTTTAATATGGATTTGCATTATTTTCTTGTTCATGCAATAAATGAGCTGGGTGGGGTTGATTTATTAAAAACTATCTTTAACTCTACAAATATTTCAATGGTAAGCTTTTAATCCATAATCTTTATGTTCGTGTGGCTCACTCGAACTTTCTAATAGCCTCATTTTTAGGGCCATACTCTAAAATGAGATGACAAATCTGATGGACTGGTGGATTTGTAACAAGTATAATGATGGCCTCGCTGAAATGTCCAACTACCCTCCTGAAACAAATTTACACGTTGATTGTCATGCAATTATCGCCATGACTGTACGTGGGTTCCAATTTGATGTTTATGAAAAATCTATTCCGTCCATCTATTTTGGGAGCACATTTTAGGGCATGAGCCATAAAATGAGGTAGATCTAAGGTTCAAAGTGGCCTTATAATGGCCCTAAGATATTTCAAGGATAAACATTCTTTTACACTATTTACTATGACGCGGTTAGATTTAGCTTCAGATGTATCTCTTCTTTGATCACATAGTTTAAAATGAACTGACAAAACAGATGAACGATTGAATTTGTCACAAACGTTATAATGGCATCGCCCGACCTACATCAAGGCCAGGTTTGCAGGAAATCAAAGTTCTTGAACCTGTACAGCATATTGCTGGGGACGCTGACTAACAACCACTCCCTACTGAAGTGACGTCACAAAGTTATATGAACCCTGACTTGATGTATGTGTTATATCCACACCGTCCATACATTTGTAAAGAGAATTTTAAGGTGCGCCTTAAAGAATATCCAAAGCTCAAGTAGACCTTACCACCAAAAATAATTGGGGTAGTGGAGGAATGGTGTGGATAAATTATACATCCCGGTGGCACTCACATGGTGGAAGCCGATCGGCTGATGTACCACACACCACCAACTAACCTAGCTGCTGTGGGTATGTGTCGCTCGAAGACCAGCGCTGGTGGTCGGTGCTCTGTGGGCCCCACCATGATATATTCGTTTCATCCATTCCGTACATCTATTTTTCCAGATTATTTATTTCATGGGACCAAAAATGAGTTATATCCTAATCTTAAGTGAACCACATTACAGAAAACAGTATTAAATGAGCATAGACCATCAAAAACTTTTTAGGGGCCATAAAAGCTTTGGATCAAGCTGATCTTTGATTTTTTCCCTTCATCTGTGTCTGTATAACCTCATCAACATATTGGATGTAAAATAAACAGTACAGTGGGCCTCAGGAGGATTTTAATGGTGGATATCCAATCACTATTGTTTTCCTGTAGTGTGGTCCAAAAGAGATTTATATCCCTATCGTTTTTAGGATAAAGTAGGAAAGTTATCTTTGAAAATGGATGAACGGAATGGATGAAATACATACATCATGGTGGGGCCCACAGAGCACCGACCATCAGCCCCGTGGCTGGTGGCAGGGGGAGTAGCCAATCCGTTTCCGCGCTGATGCTCCTCCCGCTCTGAGTTGTACAAAAAGTTCAAAAGAGATCAAATTTACACAAGCCCCTTACCGATGTATTTATCATATCTACACCGTTAATCCATTTTAAATATGGATCTCAAAAATGAGTAATTTCCTACGCTCAAGTTGACCACACCATAAATAGAAGTGGGAAAAAACACAAACATGGATGAAGAGAAAAGACAAATATCATATTGATTCAAAATATTTGTGACCTCCCAAACGGTTTCAAAGGCAGGCATTCAATCCCCACTGCTTTTTACAGTGTGGTCCACTTGATTTTCGAATGTCTTATTTTTAGGTTCAATTCTTACGACGAGCTCACCAAGTATACCAACGGTTTGGATATAACTCATACCAACACACTAGCCACATCGGCGGTGTGTAGTACACCAGCCAATCCGCTTCCCACACAACACTGTTCAGAGTAACTCAGTACGTAATCCGATTTCTGCTGGCGGTGAGGCAATCGACAATCCAGGACACAGAACACATCCACTTTGATTAGGACATTGAAACGGGCCTGAGGGTTGCTCCACGGTAGGTGGGGTCCATCATGATGTTTGTGACAAATCCATCCCGTCCATTTGGATTTTTCATCTCATATTAGGGCATGGGCCAAAACTGATGCAGATCCAAAGCTCAAAGTGGGCCTCACGATGATTTTAAGATATTCAATAGTAGGTGTTCATTTCCCGTATTTCTTGTTGTGTTGCCCATTTGAGCTTATGATCTACCTCATTTCTCAGCCCATCACTTAAAATGAGATGAAAAAATAGATGGACGGTATGGATTTCTTATAAATCCATGTGGCCCCATGAATGTTTCAATGGTAGGCATTTGATCCTAATGTTTTCCATCGTGTGGCCCATTTTAGCTTCAAAATATTCTCATTTTTGAGATCGTTGTCCTAAAATGAGCTGGCAAAATGGATGGACGTGTGGATAAAACACAAACATCATAATGAACACATTGAGCAAAATGGGAGGATAGTACCGTCATTTGGCAAAGTTAAAATCTAGAAAAGGGTATAAACAGTAATATAAGCGGACAATTAGGGGCAAAATAGACTTTTTGACCATTAGCAGCTAAATTTGTTTGTCATCCGTTGGCATAGGCAGCTTTGGTACATTTAGGGCTTATTTGGATTCAGGGCTCGCATCGTTTTGCATTGTATTAATGAATAAAATAATGTATTAAATACGTTTGAATCTGAATTCAAATCCACTGTCTATGCCACCCTCGAATACATTTCCGAGTCAGTGTACTTATTAGAGACGTCAGTATTGTCAGGGAGCAGTTCATCGAGCAGTGCAATCAATGCCTTCATTGCACTGCACTGAAAATATATTTTCAGTTTCGAATAATTTGGTGGTTCATATCCAGTTTTACACACTCATCGCTCTTTCCTTCTCATATTTATGGACTGGTTCAAACACCTTGAGAATCTGAAAACTCCCCACGTCAGTACCTTTCGAAAGTGGTTGCATCTTCGTATGTGTCAAAGACGAAGATCATAGACCGTTTGTCTCTGGTTAAATATGCAATTGATCCCCTTCGTTCCACCATGAATAAATTCTTCAAATGAAGTTGGTGATGACATGTTTTGGGTTTAGCATCATTTGAATCCCTAGGGCAAACGTGATTGTTGAGTCCATCCATGATGTATCCATCCCTTCAGTGTGGAAATTATCGCAACAAACTCTATTGCATCGTACTTCTCTATTCAACTTCTTCGTCTTTTTTCGGCCAACTTTGTATGCAGGACCTTGAGCTTGACCACCCATTAGGCACATAAAATGGTTGTCACAATAGGTCGGTGGTTTATCGAATCTAACCTCCCCACCTTATCTTCATTTGTATAAAATAACTGACTTATTTTCGCAAAATCTCACAACAGTTATGATCGGCCTTCTATATCTGATTGGTATAAATATAGCAACTAGGGTACTCGTGACAGTTATGTAGACATGAAATATATAATAAAATCGTTTTGAACTATATGCATTGTGCCACTATACTTCTTTTCTAAATATCGACTAATCCATCGTCTTTGTATACTCCTCTGAGTGTATTCTGATCCAAACAGTCTGCTCTCCTTTTGGAAAATGGAAGAATACAAACTCTTCTATGTTATATACCTCTGCCGTACAAAAATACAATGCAGAATAATACTATACATAAATCCAAATAGGCCCTTATGAATTAAGTAAGCGGGATTTGAGAAATAGATTAAAAGCGGAGGTTTTTGGTCCATAAAAGAAAAGGCAGGTGGCCATATAGAAAAATCTCTTATTATTATTATTATTATTATTATTATTTTTCTCTCTTATTTCCTAACCACCCTTGCCATCCTACTGTAACCATTTTTTAATACCAGCCATTTTGGCCCAAAACTCAAGGCAGAACATTCCAAAGTGTGCATCCACACATGCCAATAGGGCACCATAGATCCAAGATACAATTCATCCATCAGAACGACCATGGTCTAAAATTCACAAGTGAGTAGCATTAGCCATTGTATAATTTGTTTGTGCAATTCAATCAAACACAAACCTACACACGTGATTGAGGGCTTGTATTTAGATTTCGTGTACAAATAGCGATGCAAGCGTGCTAGAGTTTTACTCGACTTAATGTTTAATTGAACTCTAGTGCCCCTATGTTGAGTAGACTCATTAGAGACTGGATGCAAGATCTAGCTATAGACTTAACCACCGGTTGTGATAACTGATGGGGTTTTTTCCCCATGCTCGACCGGTCGTGAGCTTTACACGACCGGTCGAGGGCTGGTGCACGACCAGTCGTGGAGTCGAGCTCTGACTTGACTTAAAGTCCAACGACTTTGGACTATTTTTTCTAGGGGTGTTCGACCAGTCGTGGGTGGCACTCGACCGGTCATGGCCTCGTCTCGACTGGTCGTGGTTATGCAGATTCGTTCCACGATTTTGCGGATTGCGGAAATCTGTGTCCTTTCGCAACTGGGATGCGGAAAGGAGTTTCCTAAAACTATAAATAGGGGTTCCTAGGATTTTTCTAGATATATGTAAAACACAAGAGGGCTATTAAAGGTGTAAGAGAAAAAGAGAAAGAGAGAAAGAGGAAACTTGTAGAAGGGAGGTTATGCTTGTGGAGGTTATCTACTATGCAATTGATATCTCAGCACTTCTACGTCCTCGTAATCGGTGAGATCTCTCCGTTTTTCTTTTTATTCTCTCATTGTTTATCCACTCCTGCATAAGTGAAGGTAGTTGTAACGTTCTACTTCATGGTGGATTATTGATTTGGACGAGGTCCCGTGGTTTTTACCTCTTTGAGGGTTTTCCACGTAAAAATCTCTTGTGTGGTGTGTGATTTATGCTTTGATTTATTTCATTGCTTTATTATCCATAATTCTGGTTTGTTTAGAGATGCTAGATCCTAAGGTTTTGTGCAAGACCCCCCCCAACAAAGTGGTATCAAAGCTAAGTTTATCGAACGGGTAGGATCGGTTTTGAATTATGGAAGGTGGCTCATCAAGGATGATCAGCCTCAATGGTTCTAACTGGACCATATGGAAGGCTAAGATAGAGGACTTGCTTTATTACAAGGACTTATATTCTCCAATTTTAAGCATATCAGCAAAATTCAAGGATATGTCTGATGATGATTGGAAGAAGATGGACCGAAAGGCGGTGGGGTTTATTAGACAATGGTTGGATGATTCTATATTTCACCATGTGTCTACAGAGACTTCAGCTGCTAGCCTATGGCTGAAATTAGAAGGGTTGTATGAGAGGAAGACAGCCGGTAATAAAAATTTTTTGATAAGGTGACTTGTAAATCTCAAGTTCAAGGATGGTGGTTCTGTGGTTGAGCACATAAATGAGGTCAGCAATATAGTGAACCAACTCTCTACTATGAAAATGGTCCTGGATGATGAATTGTAGGCTTTACTATTACTTAGTTCATTGCCTAACAGTTGGGAGACATTGGTGGTGTCTCTAAGTAACTCCGCGCCAGACGGAAAGATATCCATGGAATAGGTAACCAGTTGTCTCTTCAATGAGGAGACAAGGAGGAAGTCTCAGGAGTCTACTCAGCAAGAGGCTCTTGTGACACAGGAATGGGGTAGAGGAAAGAACAGGAAAGGCGGGAAGGCTCGAGATAAATCAAGAGATAAGTCGAGTAACAGAAAAGATGTTGAATGTTGGAATTGTGGCAAGAAGGGCCACTATAAGCATGAATGTCGTAAGAATAAGAACGACAAGAAAGGAAAAGGAAAGAAGAAGGAAGATGAACCAGATTCCACTGCGGTCGCTTCAGATGGCGACGTTGTAGTTATTCTTTCATCAGATCACGATGTATATCTCACGGCTACGAGTCAGGACACTGACTGGGTGATAGACTCGGGAGCCTCGTTTTATGCGACTCCACGCAGGGACTTCTTCACAAGCCACAAGTCAGGTGACTATGGGACCGTAAATATGAGAAATTCTAGTGTATCAAAGATCGTAGGAGTCGGTGATATTTGTGTGAAGACCGATGTGGGTTGCACATTGGTTCTCAAGGATGTGAGGCATATCCCAGATATTCGCCTCAACTTGATGTCGACAGGAAGGTTGGATGATGATGGCTATGAAAGCCAGTTTGCTGGTAGGCGATGGAAGCTCATTAAGGGTTTGTCGATCGTGGCCAGAGGAAAGAAGTGTTGCATCCTTTATAAGGCAAGTGTCAGTATGTGCAAGGGTGGGGTGAACGCAATGGAAGATTCAGCTATTGACATGTGGCACAGGCGTCTAGGCCATATGAGTGAAAAAGGGCTTCAGCCACTAGAAAGGAAGCAGCTCCTTCCAGACATGACAGGTATGCCTCATAAAACCTGTCTTAATTATTTATCAAGGAAACAATATAGAGTTTCATTCATTAAAACTGCTTCTCATATTAATAAATTACATGCATTAGATTTAGTTTATTCTGATGTTTATGGTCCTATGAGGACAAAAACCTTGGGTGGGGCATTGTACTTTGTCACTTTTATATATGATGCATCTAAGAGGGTTTGAGTTTATGCTTTGAAATCCAAGGACGAGTCTTTGGTGTGTTCAAATTGTTTCATGCTATGGTCGAGAGAGAGACAGGTAAATCATTGAAGTACATTCGCACTGACAATGGTGGTAAATACATTGACGACTTTCATAAGTATTGTAAGTCCCTGGGTATTCGGCATGAACAGACGGTTCCCAAGACCCCCCCAGCATCATGGTGTAGCTAAGCGAATGAATCACACCATTATAGAGAGAATCAGATGCATGTTATCCCATGCGAAATTGCCTAAGATGTTCTGGGGAGAAGCAGTGCACATGGTAGTGTATCTGATAAATAGGTCTCCATCAGCCCCGTTGAATGAAGAAGTACCCGAAAATGTGTGGACTGGACAGGATCCATCGTACAGTCATCTCAGGGAGTTTGGATGCAGGGCATCCATTCACGTACCAAAAGATAAGAAGTCCAAGCTCGATATGAAGATTAGGCAGTGTGTGTTCTTCGGGTACGGTGATGAAAAGTTCAGTTACAGATTGTGGTATCTGACAGAGAAGAAGCTCGTCGGGAGTAGAGATGTGGTTTTCTTTAAAGATCAGTGTATAGAAGACATTGGTAAGCCAAAGAAGAACCAGCCTAGTTCAGGTGAGCTAGAGGACATGGATCCAATTATTTCTCCCGTGGTACTTGATGATGGGGGAGTACAGAAAGGTGCAGAGAATGAGGGAGTTCCTTTAGAAAATGGATTGGGGGAGCAACCCCTGTTGACCCACCTATTGAGCCATAGGTGAGGAGGTCATCTAGGGACAGATAGTCGTCCAAGAGGTACTCGCTGCATAAGTACATTATGCTAACTGATGAGGGAGAGCTAGAACATTATTCCGAGGCCCTAATTGACGAGCATAAGGGGGAGTGGTTGAAAGTTGTGTAAGAGAAGATGAAATCTTTGTATAAGAACCACACCTATGATATAGTGAAACTGCCTAAGGGCAAAAAAGTTCTAAGCAATAAGTGGGTATTCAGAAAGAAGGTTAAGCAGAAGAATTCACAGACGAGGTTCAAGGCCAGACTTGTGGTAAAAGGGTTTGGTCAGAGGAAAGGCATAAACTTCAAGGAGATATTCTCACCAGTGGTGAAGATGACATCCATACGGGTGTTGCTTGGATTGGCGGCTAGCATGGATCTGGAGATAGAGCAGTTAAATGTTAAAACTGCCTTCCTCCATGATGACCTAGAACAAGAATCTACATGTACCAACCAGAGGGATTCGAATTCAAGGGCAAAGAGCATATGGTGTGCAGGCTGAGGAAGAGCTTGTATGGGCTGAAACAAGCTCCACAGCAATGGTACAAGAAGTTCGACTCATTTATGTTAAGCATGGATATGACATAACGGAGTTGGACCATTGTGTGTTCGCGTGCAAGTTCTCAGATGGTGATTTCTTAGTTCTGCTGTTATACATTGATGACATGCTCATCATGGGAAAAGACATCAAAAAGATCGACAGGCTGAAACAGGAGTTGGGCGAGTCGTTTGCGATGAAAGACTTGGGTCTGGCTAAACAGATCCTAGGAATGGAGATAACCTATGACAGAAGCAGCAAGAAACTTTGACTGTCACAAGAACGGTATATTGAGAAAGTCCTAGAGCGGTTCAATATGAATATAGCGAAGCTGGTCAGTACTCCACTAGATGGTCACTTCAGATTGAGCTACAGGCAGTGTCCCAAGACAAAGGCAGAGGCGGAAGAGATGCAGAAGATACTATACGCGTCAGCTGTAGGAAGTTTAATGTGTGTTATGGTGTGTACACGCCCAGACATAGCATATACAGTTGGTGTTATCAGTCGGTATCTTGTCAATCCTGGCAAAGAGCATTGGACAACGGTAAAGTGGATACTGAGGTATCTAAGAGGCTCATCCAGGTTGAGCCTATGCTACGGTGACGGTAAACCTGTGTTAGAGGGCTACACAAATGCAGATATGATAGGTGACATAGACTCCAGGAAGTTTACATCGGGGTTCATGTTCACGTTTGCAGGAGGAGCAGTTTCTTGGCAGAGCAAGCTACAGAAGGTCATAGCATTGTCGACGACAGAGGCCTAGTACATTGTAGTCACAGAGGCATGTAAAGAGATACTTTGGATGAAGAGGTTCTTATAGGAACTTAGCCTGAAGCAGGAGGAGCACGTGGTCTATTGCGATAGTCAGAGTGTTATACACTTGAGAAAGAACCCAAGTCAGCATTCTAAGTCAAAGCACATAGAGATTCGATATCACTAGATCAGGGATACTTTGGAACAGAAGGTGTTACAGCTTGAGAAGGTCCACACGGACGATAATGGATCAAACATGATGACTAAGGCTTTGCTCAAGGGCAAGTTTGAGGTTTGTAGAAACCAGGCTGACTTGAAGAAGATAAATCCTTCCTGAGTTAAAAAGGGAGAGATTTGATGGGATTTTTTTCCCGTGCTCGATCGGTCGTGAGCCTTACACGACCGGTCGAGGGCTGGTGCACTGCCATTCGTGGAGTCGAGCCCTTACTCGACTCAAAGTCCAGCGACTTTGGACTATTTTTTCCGAGGGTGCTCAACCGGTCAAGGGTGGTGCTTGACTGGTCGTGGGTGGCGCTCGACCGGTCATGGCCTCGTCTCGACTGGTCGTAGTTATGCAAATTCGTTCCGCGATTTTGCGGATTGCGGATATTTGAGTCCTTTCGCAACTGGGATATGGAAAGGAGTTTCCTAAAACTATAAATAGGGGTTCCTAGGGTTTTTCTAAATATATGAAAAATACAAGAGGGCTATCAAAGGTATGAGAGAAAGAGAGAAAGAGAGAGAGAGAGGAAGCTTGTAGAATGGAGGTTATGCTCGTGGAGGTTATCTACTATGCAATTGATATCTCAGCACTTTTACGTCCTTGTAATCGGTGAAATCTCTCCATTTTTTTTATTCTTTCATTGTTTATCTACTCCTGCGTGAGTGAAGGCAGTTGTAACGTTTTACTTCATAATGGATTGTTGATTTGGATGAGGTCCCGTGATTTTTACCTCTTTGAGGGTTTTCCACATAAAAATCTCTCGTGTGGTGTGTGATTTATGCTTTGATTTATTTCATTGCTTTATTATCCATAATTCTGGTTTGTTTAGGGATGCTAAATCCTAAGGTTTTATGCAAGGCCCCCCAACAATAACAATCAAGCAATATGTGAAAGGGTATGGGTTTGCCCTTCTAACAGATTATTTTTTCTTTATGACTTTTAAGCCTTTTCTTTCACCGATAAAAATATTATTTCTCAACAAAACAAAGATGAACAAATAAACAAAGAGGCTAAATAATGATTTTTATTAATTCCTCAATAGGTTGTTTATTACAATTGCCTGAGTGCTTAAAATTAATTAAAGAAAATAAACAAATGAGAGATAAATACCTGACCAGTTTATAAGAACATATGATCGAGGCAAATGGTTTGCAGGATGTAATCAGAGATGTGTAATCATCTAAATAAGAACTTAATTAAGTGGGATCTAATAACTTAAGGTTATGAATATTTAACAACTCCTGTGATACTATAGCGGTGAACGCTGGGCAGTGGCGATATGTGATAAAACTATGTTATGCAACATTATACTAGGATAAATGTAAAAAGATAGATATGTTTAGTTTAGAACCTGAAGCTCTTCATCGCATGATCCTTTTATAAGCTTTTAGGAGGTGGTGGCCTTACGTAGTCTCTAGCATTGTGAAGAATTTGAACGATTGGATGTGAAAATCTCAGTAATTCTTCCATGTCAGCATAGCCTATCACATACGGCTATGTGTATAAGAGAGAGACTCGCTTCTTCAGATCTTGTGTTGGTTGGAGTCATCTGTCATTGGACTCCCGCATAGGAAGGTTATTAAAGTCCTTACGTAACTTAGCTTAGCATTCGTAGAGAATGCTTTTGGTATAACACTAGTATTTAATGCCCTCTCATGCTCACATCTTTAATTCCTCTTAAAATTTATTTACACCAAACATAACATTGCTGTTACATGAGATGTCTTCTAGATTGTTTGATCTGGCCATACTAGACCAAGTGTAAACAATATTCTCGGCGCAGTAGGATTTCATCCGTCATTTTGCCAATACGTGATGACATCTCATTGGTCCGTGAAGAAGTGCAAAAAGCAAGTGTAAACAGTATCACTAGATATTATCAATGTTAGCCAGGACATGTATGTTTTAAAATTTTCATAAAACATATAATTTCCTTCATCTTTACCTAAATAATATAATAAGGTTTTACTTTATTTTCATATTAAAAAAATGATTTATTATCTTTTCATTTCTATTTCATTTTAATTTAACCCACTAAAAATTACAAGACAAGATTGGTTGAACTAGTTGACTCATCCAAGTTTCGATTTTATAGTCTGTTGAGCCAACTTCTGGTTTTTATTTTTCAAGCACCAATAAAACAAAGCTTAATATTCATGTTAATTAGTGAAAAACTCCCATTTGCTTAAAATACAGGAGAATATTATAATGGTTTGAAATTTTCAGCGATATTTTGTTATACTTAAGCCCAATTAAATGGTTTTGTATGAGTTACTGCTTGTCCAAACCTAGACAATGAGCCTTCGGTGGAGGCATGCTCTCTGAAAATCTCATTGCAAGCATTGCCGACCCAATAATGTTAAGTTAGTCTAATGAGCTCCACCTATCCGCCTTTATACATAACAAACCCTGACAAGGCTTCCTAAGTACTCCATGTTGGCAATGTGCTTCAAAATATGGTCTAAGTTATACATGTATTTGTCTTTTATTTTTATAATTAATTTATTATATGTATATTATTTGAATATATATGCATCTACAGTAAAGTATTATACACTATGTATACTTGATACAATCAAAAACATGTAATCATCATTAAAGATGCATGAATGTGTGCACTCCATTAACATTATCAAAGCATGTCCCTCACCTAAGGGCGTTATACAAGCTCAACCTTATCTCATTTTGTAATTTTTTTTTTTTGGTCATCTTCTTTTTTATAAGCTCCTTTTATACCTCGAATAATATTTAGAGGCAATATTGTATCTTACTGCTAGGACCTATTTGGATTAGGACGTACCATAGTAATGTATTCTTTTACTTGTCACCCGCATTACATATGCATTTGAACACCGTATTACATGCTAATTTAGATGTTTAAGTAAACATTGTAAAAATGTAATAATTACACTTTTATGTTGAACTACAGTTGTAATTGACAAACTAAATTGGTTGTTAGGGGCTATTTGATTTTTCATTTCCTTTGTAAACACTCATAAATAACTTATTATTACTCGTTAGGTGTGTTTGAAAGTGGGTGATCAGTCTAAAAGAGCTTACTTAAATTTATGGGCTCATCATGTTGTATGTGGCAAATCCATGCCATCCATTCATTTTATCAGAATAATTTAGATCGTGAACCCAAAATTGAGGTAAATCCAAAGCTCAAGTGGCCCACATCACATAAAATAGTGGTCTTAAAACATTCAACATTGAAATTTAGTTTTTTCTTAGGTCCCACATTAATGTTCATTTGTCATGTAAATTATTCATAAGGTCACACAAACATGGATAAAGGGAAACACAAATATCATCTTGATCCAAAACTTCTACGGCCTTTAAGAAAATTTTAACAGTAGGTATTCAATTCTCATTGTTTCGTGTGGTGTGGTCCACTTGAGCTCTAGATTCAGCCTCATGTTTTGGCTCATGCCCTAAAATCATCTGGCATAATGGATGGATGGTGTGGATAAGCCACATGCATCACAATGGGCTTCACATTTTATTTTTTTTTATACCTCAACACGATTTTAGTTTTCAAAAAGCAAGGATTTACCACTCGAGAATATTGTGGATAAGCCACATGCTTTGCAATGGGCTTCAATGTTTGCACTGAGAATGTTGTCTGAATTACATAGGCACATAATCATTACCTATTTACAAGGATTTAAAAAGCGAATTTAAAAAAATAAAATAGTCCATTAGTATAAATCAATGATAAACACCCTTTTGATATTGAGATCAGATAAAGAAATTTATAAGAGCATGAATTGGTTGAATCCCCAAACAATAAGCAGGTGCTTTGCTACAAATTTAGAGGTGTAATTTCTTTCTTTCTTTCTTTCTTTTCTATAAGTGGCATTACGTAGCGTCGCTAAGCTGAAATTCTTCAAGCGATCAATCCCTTCATTATAAGATTTAACACACGAACTATGGCCAACCCATCTAAGTTCATACATGACTCGTTCAAGTTCATACTTTGACTCATTCAAATCCACTCAGACTTGGTTCATACAGTCGAGCCTAAAATATCAGCCCCAGTAGTCTTGATTCACTGACCACACGCAGTCAAGAACCGAGCCTAATGTGGAAGATGACTTGGGCATGGCAATGGGCCCAAGCATTTTGGCCATTGGAAATATCAAACGTACTAAACAGTTCCTCAGGAAGGGAAGTTACCAAAGTACCCCATTTATTCTTATAATTTGGAACCTACATGGTATGCCTATGCCGGCTAACTTGCGCGGTGTATAGTATTGTTTGTAGTATTGTGGCCCGCCTTATGTTTAAGAGTACCACAACTTTGGTTCTTCTGATCATCATGATGGATTAGATTTATTGGATGAATTGGGATATCAAAAGTTATCACGTTGGCACCACAGTTCTTCGCTTTACCACTTTTTTAAGGTTTTTTTTTTTCCTTTTCTTTTCTTTTCTTTTTAAACACCGTGAGATTATGACAGATTCACTACTAAAAATTTCCCTTCCCGACTATTTAGCTGGTGGAGGCATTATTATGTGCAGGCCTTGGTACAACTTTTTTTGGGGGCGGATTAGGTGTGGACGGGCCTCACTCAAAATGTGTCGTCCTCACAATGGGGCCCACCTTGATGTATATATTCTATATTCATATTGTCCATATGTTTTTCCAGATGATTTGATATAAATCTTAGATGGACCATACCATATGAAATAGTACTAATTGAATGCTTTACCATTAAAAAATCCCTAGGGCCCACCGTAATGCTTTCATAAGTTTTATTTGCCATCCATTCTAATAATAAGGTCATATAAACCTAGATGAAGGGAAAAAATAAATATCAGCTTGATCCAAAGCTTTTGTAACTTACAATAAGCTTTTAACGCTCAGTCATGCTACTTATTTTTATGGTATGGTCCACCTAAGCATTTTATCTACTTCATTTTTATGATCGTGACCTAAATTTATCTTTGATTTGCATTGGGATGTCCTGCATTTCCTAGTTGTAAAAAGCAAGGTAATAATGCAACAACAGCGGTCCATATGTACAAACTTAAAAGCATTTAATTATCATTACCTAATTTGGTGAGAAACACTATTTTCAAGGTAGATACAGAAGTAAGGTTAATTAAAATCTCATGTGGGCCATACCTAAGTGACCAATTTAAAACTACTTAAAGACCACTAAGTTCACACTGCGTGGCCTGCACACTACGTGAAAAATGGAAAAAAATGACGGATTTAGAGACGGTTCTAAACCGTCTCTAAAATTGCTTGGTTTAAAGACGCTTTAGAGACGGCCGTAAACTGTCTCTAAATTTTTAGACGGCCCTTGACCGTCCTTATTATTGTCTTAAAATTTTGAACGTTGACAAATCATTTAAGACGGTCAAAAACCGTCGTTAACTGCAGATAAAAGACGGCCATTGACCGTCGGGAATAAGAGACGGTCCCTGACCGTCTTATATGGCAGAATTTGAGACGGTCAAAGACGGTCCCTATTAGAGACGGCCATTGACCGTCTGTTATTAGTACTTTAAGACTGTCAAGGGCCTTCTCAATTAGAGACGGTCGTTGGCCGTCTTTTCCTGTAAGTCGGGACTGTCAAAGAGAGACTGTATTAGGGACGGTCCTTAGCAGTCTCTATTTGAGACTGTCAATGACCGTCTCTATTAGAGACGGTCCTTAGCCATCTTGTTATGATTATTTAAGACTGTCAAGGACCGTCTACATTAGAGACGGTCCTAAACCGTCTCTAATGCTCAAGTCAAACAATAAGAATATAAGAAATTATGAATTTCCAAAAAAAAAAAAAAATTAAAAAACTTAGAAAAATGATTAACAATGTTTAATAAAAAAAATTTAGATTTTGAAAAGAAATGTAATTTTGTAAAAATCTAGATTTTGAAATAAAAATTAAAAACTTTTAATAATGTTGATAATTTTGAAAAAAAAAAATTCGATAAGAAAATGATATTTTGAAAAAAAATTTTAAAAAAATTAAACAAAATTGTAAAAAATTTGTCAAATTGCAAAAAAATATATATTTTAAAAAATAAAATTAGATTTTGTATTTTGAAAAGAAAACTTAAAAAGTTTTATAACAAAAGTGATATTTAAAAAAATGATATTTTGAAAAAGAAAATTTAATAAATTAAACAAAATTGTAAAAAAATTGTCAAATTGCAAAAAATATATATTTTAAAAAAGAAAACTAGATTTTGTATTTTGAAAAGAAAAATTAAAAAGTTGTATAACAAAAGTGATATTTAAAAAATGATATTTAGAAAAAGAAAATTTAAAAATTAAACAAAATTGTGAAAAAATTGACAAATTGTAAAAATATATATTTTAAAAAAGAAAACTAGATTTTGTACTTTGAAAAGAAAAATTAAAAAGTTATATAACAAAAATGATATTTAAAAATGATATTTTTAAAAATAAAATTTTAAAAATTAAACAAAATTGTTAAAAAATTTACAAATTGTAAAAAAATATATATTTTGAAAAAGAAAAGTAGATTTTGTATTTTGACAAGAAAAATTAAAAAGTTACATAACAAAAGTGATATTTTGAAAAAGAAAATTTAAAAATTAAACAAAATTGTGAAAAAATTAACAAATTGTAAATTATATATATATATATATATATATATATATATATATATATATATATATATATATATATATATATATATATAAGAAAACTAGATTTTGTATTTTGAAAAGAAAAATTAAAAAGTTATATAACAAGATTTCAATAAAAAAAATGATATTTTGAAAAAGAAAATTTTAAAAATGAAATGAAATTGTGAAAAAATTGTCAAATTGTAAAAAAAATATATTTTTTTTTAAAAAAAGAAAACTAGATTTTGTATTTTGACAACAAAAATTAAAAAGTTATATAATAAAAGTGAGATTAAAAAATGATATTTTGAAAAAAAAATAAGAAATTAAACAAAATTGTGAAAAAATTGAAAAAATGTAAAAAAATATATATTTTAAAAAAGAAAACTAGATTTTGTATTTTGACAAGAAAAATCGAAAAAAAAAAAAAAGGATCTATATCAAATTGAATGGATGTGGCCTACAATACACAATGTGGGATAAAAAACATGTAAACGTGAAAAGAAAAAAGAAAAAGAAAAAGAAGAAGAAGAGTGTTAACTCGATGTTAAAAAAAATATATACACGTTTAAGAAAGAGGAGTGCAAATCCAAGTTCCTCAATACCTTGGTAAAAAAGAAAATGGTCTAAATTCAACGGTAATATCAGATGGTTGAGATTATCCAATCATTATGATATTAAAATAAGTATTCTACCCAACAGAATAGATGTGCCCTTCAACCCAAGTGCAGACCAAAGAAGATTAAAGCATATAGATGTTTAAAAAGAATAGTACAAGTCAATGTTCCTCAGGATAGTAAAAAAGAAAATGGTCCAAATTAATCCAACGGCAATTTTAGACAGTTAAGATCATCCAATCAGTGTGACCTTTGGAGAGGGTACAGGTATGCCAGGTGTTGCCAACATTAAGAATTGGTACCAAATGCATACATTAGTATAGGCCATTCTCATGTTATCATTTTTCGGCTATTAACTCATCTCCAAAGCAATGAGATGTAAACTTGCACAGCTTAGATATAGTTTAAGCTGCTTATTAATTAAAAAGGAACTAGAATATAGTTAATTAAGCCAAATGGAATCTCAAAAAAAGAAAAAAAAAAGAAAGAAAAAAAGACGACCAACATCCATCCAATCGTACCAAGTCCACCAATCAAGTGGTAGAGATTGTTCCATGAAAGGCATTCACAGCTCTCCACCCATCCACAGTCGGCCCCCACATATTAGCTCCAAGGACTTCAAAATAGTAAAACATAACACATAAGTCTCACTAGAAACCCTAGAACTTGCAGAAACACAAGACATTGACACAGACAGAATTTTTTCCAAATGGAATCAAATTAATATCAGAGGTTAGTTTCCAAACACCACTAGTAGAATCGAACAATCTTTAACAAGAAAACAAAATCAAACCCTACAACCCCTGGAATTCAACATATAGCCTCATCAAAACAACAAAATTCAAAGGTGAAAAAATCATTATAAGAGCGATTTCATGACCCACCTGAGATTATTGAGTTCTTATGATTTGAAATCACATCCTAAATATATGATGGAAAAATATATGGACGATGTCGATATACATAAAATATATCAAGGTGGGCCATACACGGTTAGAGTAACACCCATGAAGGAGTTATCTAAATAGTGAAATGGTGCTATAAGGTCACCTCTTGGGAACTTCCCATGAGGTTAATCTGTGTGCACCCCACCATGATGTATGTAGAACATCAACACCATGCATTTGATGTGTCCCATTTAAGTCCAAAAATAGTCGTATACAAAACTCAGGTGAGCCATAGCATCTAAAACTGTTTGAAGACATCCCTAAAACATATAAAAGCATTCAATTGATGGGGCCCACATGAGTTTTGAATGTGTGTGAAACTTGGGTTGACTCCTCATCCAAGTGGGACACGTGTATAATGAATGGGTTGGATCTATGAACCACATCTAGGTGGGCCCAATAAATGATTATGAATGTTTTAATGGGAGGGTAACCCTCTCAACTATAGTATGTGGTGTGGCCCACCCAAGTCATGGATTGACTTTATTTTTAAGGTCGTGGCCACCATGGAATGGTGCATCTGACTGACAGGGCAAATCCAAAGTTCAAGTGGACCCACCATAGAAAAGAGTGGGATAGTGACACCCACTATTGAAACCTTCTTAGGGCCCGCCGCGGTGTTTATTTGAGATCCAACCTGTTTATAAGTTAATACAGACATGGATGCAGTTGAAAATTGGTCTGACCCCTCATCCAAGTGGGACACACATAATGAGTGGGTTGGATATGTGAATCAAATTTAGGCAGGCCCAATATATGATTATGAATGTTATAAGGAAACCCCTCCATTATATTATGTGGTGTGGCCTACATTTAGACTGATGTTTGTGTTTTCCCTTCATTCATATATTTTTTTTTTTGATATTATGAACATGTTGGATGACAAATAAACATTACTGTGGGCCCAAGGAAGGTATCAACGGTGGAAGTCATTATTCCACACCGTTTTGTGTGGCATGGTCCACTTGAATTATGGATTTACCGAAAATTTGGGATCAACCCACACCATTCATCTATTTTTCGATATCATTTTATAGAATTATCCAAAAAATGAATCATATCCAAAGATTAAATGGACCACACCACAAATAAGGGGAACGAATTGGCTCCTCCCCTACATCATCCAATGGCTTGTGGTTGATGCTGTGTGGGCCCAACCATGATGTATTTTTACAAATACATGGATGAAGGGAAAAACTAAAATATCAACTTGATCCAAAACTTTAGTGGCCTCCCAAAAATTTTCAATGGTAGACGTTTAGTTTATATTATTTCCTATAATGTGGTCCACTTCAGATTTTTATAGGCCTCAATTTTGAGCTTATGTAATAAAATTATATGTTAAAATGGATGGATGAAGTGGATAAAATGAATAAATCATGGTGGGCCTCACAGGATTTACTTAGTACGCTTGGGATTAGATTTGTTGTTCGCCCAACACCTACCAATGGCTGGTGGTCGGTGCTCTGTGGCCCCACCATGATGTATGTGTTTCATCCATGCCGTCCATATATTTTTTCTGATAATTTTACATTAGGAGACCAAAAATGAGATATATCCAAATCTCAAGTGGACCACATTACAGGAAACAATGTTGAATGAGCGTCGACCATTAAAAACATTTTGGTAGCCATAAAAGTTTTGGATCAAGCTGATTTTTGTTTTTTTCTCTTCATCTGATCTTGTATGACCAAATCTAAACAGTACAGTGGGCCTTTGGAGGAATTTAATGGTGGATATCCAATCACTATTGTTCTCATATGGTGTAAACCACCTGAGATTTATATCCCTCTAATTTTTGGCATAAACCTCTAAAATGATCTTTAAAAATGGATGAACGGAATGGATGAAACACATACATCATGGTAGGGCCCACAGAGCATTGTCAAAACAGACGAGCGCGCGCCCATCTTTCATTCCCTCCCTCTCTCTCTCTCTCTGTGTCTCTCTCTCACCCCTGCTGCCCCACGCCACCCTCCCTCGCCGCCCTCTCTCTCTCTCTCTCTCTCTCTCTCTCTCTCTCTCGCGCGCGCGCGCACCTCTCTCTCTCTCTCTCTCGGTCCTCTCTTCACCGCGTCGTCTCTCTGTTTCTCTGTCTCTCTCGGTGCTCTCTCTCACGCATCCACATGAGGTATCTCTCTCTCTCTCTCTCTCACTCTCTCTCTCTCTCTCAATCTCAATACCGATTGAAACGATTTGGGGATTTGGGGATTTGGGGATTTGGGAATTTAGGGATTTAGGGATTTGGGGATTTAGGGATTTAGGGCCCGTTTGGCCGGGTGGATTGGAACGGTTTGAATGGTATTAGGGTGGATGGCATGGATTTCTAGGTAATAATGGTGTTGTCAGTGGATTGTCGGATTGATATATCCCTGGATTGCTATATCCAGTCTGTTTGGTGCGCCCGGCCAATCTCGGTTTTAAACTTTCTCATCCCTTCTAATCCCTCAAACCAAACACGTCCCAGGCATTTTTGAAGGATTAAGGTGGATTTGATGGGATTTAAATGTAATGATGGTGATGTCAGCGGATTGTCTTGAGATACCTGGGATTGGGATCAGATCACCGACTCTGTTTGGCACGCCAGGCCAATCCCAGGATTTGACTTCCAATCCCTTCCAATACCATCCAATCCCTTCCAATCCGACCGGCCAAACGGGCCCTTAGGGATTAAGGTGGGCCCTACTGAGTTTACTCAGTACAATAAGAGCGTACTGAGTAACTCAGTATGCAATCCGATTTCCTCTGCAGAATCACCATGATCTATGGCCCCACCATGATGTATATATTTTATCCATGCCATTCATCTATTTTTACAGATCATTTTAGGGCTTTATCTCTCTCGGAAAGCCTTTTGGAGGACGTGTGAGATGGCCATGCATGCTTATGAGAGTATCAAAGTTTCTCTTTTGCAGGCCTGTTCCATGAAAGGGGTTTGATACTCTGGCAGATACACATGAATGATACACATGTACACAAACATCTTTCAAGTAGCAGATTTTTTCTGAAATTAAAAATTCTTAGAACTCTGTTGATGTGGCCATTGGCTTTAAGATGGAATGTAAAGATCAGAGATTTGGACATCAGCAGTATTTATGCATTGAATTAGTCGTAATCTTTGATGTAATATTGACGTGTGGATTCTCTAGTATTAGTTCATAATATAGATGCCAGACAGGCAAAGCTTGTTATACACTGATAGCTGCAAATATTTAAACTTATCTAATGTGTTTTGTGATGTGTTCTTATGCAAAACCAAAAGAAAATGTCATCTAGAAAGTTTCAGATATGTATTGATCAGGTAAAATATTTATCTTCCTTTAGAGAGATTGTGATACTTTAGCTGATTGGAAATGAAATTTCATGAAACATGATGAAGCAATTGCACCATAAGAATTCCAAAGTGCTGTATTTCATTTAAAATAAAATAAAATAATTCGTTGTGGTTAGAAACATATAAGGTGTGTTTAGATGCATTATTGAACTGAATTGCAGCTATTAGTCTAATAGAGTGGAAATTAAACAAGTTGTGATTTCCTCAGCAACTGTTTGGGCTCCAAATTGTGGTTATGTTGCTTCCAAGTTGGACTTGAATAAAAAATAACTACCAATTTTGTGGGTTGCTTCCTCATCATGAATTCTAGAAAATGTCGATTACTTTTGCCCATTCCTATAGATTAATAAAGTGAAATTTCACAATTAACTTTGTGCATGATTTTTGTGTTTTAACCCATCATAGAGGTAACCCATTGATTGGACAATTGGAGTCAATGAGGATGTTGATTGGATGGTATACGGGGCTTCATACCAAATCTTAGTATATTGCTGATGAACAGGATCATTTCTATTTCCTACACATTTACACTTTGATTTTCAAATAGCCGATGAGTTAGAAAGGCCCATTGCTTGGTGATCTAGACTGTTGAGATGGGTTTTCATCGTGGATCATTTGATGTGAATCCATTTGGATTCTACTGTAATAATTTTTCTATTGTCAAGAAGGAAATCTCATATGGGTATATCTCCTTTTGAACTTTCTTTGATTTGGTGAAAATCAATGTGACTTTAGGATGATGTGTGGGCTGTTTTCAATTGTTTTGGGATGAAAAACCAATGAAATTTGGGATGTTCCTAAGCAGTTTGATGCATATTGGTTGAAAAATGAAGTGTTGTGCAGTTTTATTATAATTTTTTGTGGTTTAGATGATGGAATCTTGTGTGGGTGCTTTTGCATTTATCAATTCTTAAAATTTGTGGGATTACTTGATGTGAATCAATGGGAGTTTTTGATGATTAGTAGTTGCTTTTGGGTGTTCTTGGACTGAAACCAATGGAATTTGGGGCACTTTCAAGTTATTTGGACTTGGCATAATTAATGGAGTGTTGTACACATCATTTATGTTACATGTAAGCGAAGCTCATGTGGGTACTTTTGCATTTGGCAGTTTTTGAAGTTTATGTGATCATGTTATATTAATTGATGGGAATTTAGGATGATGGGTACTTGTTTCCGGGATTTTTTTTTTTGGGACCAAAATAAAGGGAACTTGGGATGTTCTCAAGCAATTTGATGCATATGTATTGACCCAGATGTTCTTCATACTTGGATTATCTAAAAAATGGAGTGGTCATGTAGATACTTTCCTGTTTATTAGTTTTTGAAGTTTGTGTTTATTTGATGAAAATCAATGGGAGTTGAGATGCCGGGTACTTGTTTTCAGGTGTTTTGATTGGAACTAAGGTAATAAAGGGACATGCTTTAAAATGATCTGATGCACATTGATTGATTTTAATGTTTTTCAGATTTTAATGATTGTATTTATATGCATGTGGTGTCCTCGGGTCTTACATGAACTAATTTATATGCATGTGGTGTCCGCGAATCTTACATGAACTAATACGACGCCCCAACTAGATTATGTGGAGCAAGAAAGAAGTTAGTTTTCTTCCCTTTACCATTGTTCTTTGATTGTTAACCCATGCAACGATTATTTTTTTATGTCATAGGTCTTGGCACTTGCTATTTTTCTTAGAATTTATTAGTTTAATAACCTAGCTATGTAAACTATTAGACTTTGTTTCATAAGCATAAATATGAATCACCTTCTTTCTTCTTTTTGCTAGGTGATGTCTGAGTGAGGCACATGGCATAATTGTGAGTCCATCTCTCCATATGTCACATTGGTTATATATGAAAAGATCATCAACTATCTACCCTGTTTCAATCTAGAAAAAAAGAAGCAGTATTTGGTCTAGCTGGATGTATCTGACTAATAAATTGAACCTTACTGATAAATTGGAAATTTTTTATTTAGTAAATATTTTCTTGATTTTTTCTTATTCCTTATATTGTTTCCCAGTTATATTTGTGTTGGTTTCAGAGTACAGGTAGCAATAGAAAGTGTTGGTCGATTGTGGCTTATAGACAAAGGGATGAGTAACCAACAATACGAATATGGGAGGCCTTCTCCAAGTATCCAGATGCTTTTAGATATAATTATTTTGTTTTTAAATGTATTAGCTCGAAATTGATGGAGTAGACCCGGATGTGCGTCGGAGCTATCTGGATGTTGAGCGGGGGTCCCTAGAAGGTGGGAACCGCTGTTATGACCATGATGAAGCTGTCCATTTCCTATGGACAACATTGGAGTGGCTTGGCCATTTGGACAGGCCATGTTTATGTATTTAATACAAATTGATCGAGCAGACCCGGATGTGCGTCGGAGCTATCCGGATGTTGAGCGGGGGTCCCTGGAAGGTGGGAACCGCTGTTATGACCATGATGAAGCTGTCCATTTCCTATGGACAGCATTGGAGTGGCCTGACCATTTGGACAGGCCATGTTTATGTATTAACTCGAAATTGATGGAGCAGACCCGGATGTGCGTCAGAGCTATCTGGAAGAGCGAGGTTCCCTGGAAAGAGAGAACCGCTATTATGACCATGATGAAGCTGTTCATTTTTTATGGACAACATTGAAAGGGCCTGGCAATTTGTGTCGGATGGCCGTGTTTATATCTGTATTTGCAGGGACCATACCCTTAACCTAAACCAAAACCTATGACCTAAAACCTTAACTTATAACCTAAACCTCAACCTTAACATAAACCTAAACCTATAGCCTAAACTCAAATCCCTAAACCTTAACCTATAACCTAACCCGATCCCGAACCTGAACCCGATTTCCTAAACCTAAACCATGACCCATTCTCAAATTCAAAAACCTATAACCTAAACCTAAACCAAAACCAAAACTTATAACCTAAACCCGAACTCATTCTCAAATCCCAAAACCTATAACCTAAACCAAAACCAAAACCTATAACCTAAACCCGAACCCATTCTCAAATCCCAAAACCTATAACCTAAACATAAACATTAACCTAAACCTATAACCTATAACCAAAACCTATAACCTAAACCCGAACCCATTCTTAAATCCCAAAACCTATAACCTAAACCTAAACCCTAACCTAAACCTATAACCTATAACATAAATCAAAACCTAAACCTAAACCTAAAACCTAAACCTAAAACCTAAACCTATAACCTATAACCTAAATCAAAACCACATTTCCTTAAACCTTAACCTAAACCTATAACCTATAACCTAAATCAAAACCAAAACCAAACCTAAACCTAAACCTAAACCTAAAACCTAATGTATTCTCAAATCCCTAAACCTAAACCTACACCTAATCCTAATCTAAACTCCCTAACCTAAACCTAAACCTAAACTTGATAACCCAAACCTAAACCCGATCCTGAACCGAAACCCGATTTCCTAAACCTAAACCTTAACCTATTCTCAATTCTCTAAACCTATAGCTTATAACCTAAACCGAAACCAGAACCTATACCTTAACCTAAACCTAAACCTAAACCTATAACCTATAACCTAAACATAAACCTAAAACCTAAATGTATTCTCAAATCATTAAACCTAAATCTAAACCTGAACCTAAACCTTAACCTAGACCTATAACCTATAGCCTTAACCTAAACCTGTAACCTATAGCCTTAACCTAAACCTAAAACCTAAATGTATTCTCAAATCCCTATACCTAAACCTACACCTAATCTTAATCTCAACTCCCTCACCTAAACCTAAACCTAAACTTGAAAACCAAAACCTAAACCCGATCTCGAACCCGAACTCGATTTCCTAAACCTAAACCTTAACCTATTCTCAATTCCCTAAACCAATTGCTTATAACCTAAACCGAAAGCTAAACTTATACCTTAACCTAAACTTATAACCTATAACCTAAATCAAAACCACCTTTCTCTAAACCTTAACCTAAACCTATAACCTATAACCTAAATCAAAACCAAAACCAAACCTAAACCTAAACCTAAACCTAAACCTATAACCTATAACCTAAACCTAAACCTAAAACCTAATGTATTCTCAAATCCCTAAACCTAAACCTACACCTAATCCTAATATAAACTCCCTAACCTAAACCTAAACCTAAACTTGATAACCCAAACCTAAACCCGATCCCGAACCCGAACCCGATTTCCTAAACCTAAACTTTAACCTATTCTCAATTCTCTAAACCAATTGCTTATAACCTAAACTGAAAGCTAAACTTATACCTTAACCTAAACCTATAACCTATAACCTAAATCAAAACCACCTTTCCCTAAACCTTAACCTAAACCTATAATATATAACCTAAATTAAAACCAAAACCAAACCTAAACCTAAACCTATAACCTATAACCTAAACCTAAACTTAAAACCTAATGTATTCTCAAATCCTTAAACCTAAACCTACACCTAATCCTAATCTAAACTCCCTAACCTAAACCTAAACCTAAACTTGATAACCCAAACCTAAACCTGATCCTGAACCCAAACCCGATTTCCTAAACCTAAACCTTAACCTATTCTCAATTCCCTAAACCTATTGCTTATAACCTAAACCAAAACCGAAACCAAAACCTATACCTTAACCTAAACCTAAACCTATACCTATAACCTATAACCTAAACATAAACCTAAAACCTAAATGTATTCTCAAATCCTTAAACCTAAATCTAAACCTTAACCTAAACCTTAACCTAAACCTATAACCTATAACCTTAACCTAAACCTATAACCTATAGCCTTAACCTAAACCTAAAACCTAAATGTATTCTCAAATCCCTAAACCTAAACCTACACCTAATCCTAATCTCAACTCCCTCACCTAAACCTAAACCTAAACTTGAAAATCAAAACCTAAACCCGATCCCGAATCCGAACCCGAATTCCTAAACCTAAACCTTAACCTATTCTCAATTCCCTAAACCAATTGCTTATAACCTAAACTGAAAGCTAAACTTATACCTTAACCTAAACCTATAACCTAAAACCTAAACATAACCTAAAACCTAAATGTATTCTCAAATCCCTAAACCTAAACATACACCTAATCCTAATCTCGACTCCCTAACCTGAACCTAAACCTAAACTTGAAAACTCAAACCTAAACCCGATCCCGAACCCGAACTCGATTTCCTAAACCTAAACCTTAACCTAACCTATTCTCAATTCCCTAAACCTATAGTTTATAACCTAAACTTAAACCTAAACCTTAACCTAAACCTTAACCTAAACCTATAACCTATAGCATAAACCTAAACCTAAACCTAAACCTAAAACCTAAATGTATTATCAAATCCTTAAACCTAAACCTAAACCTTAACCTAAACCTATAACCTATAGTCTTAACCTAAACCTATAACATATAACCTAAACCTAAACCTAAAACCTAAAACCTAAATGTATTCTCAAATCTCTAAACCTAAACCTACACCTAATCCTAATCTCAACTCCCTAACCTAAACCTAAACCTAAACTTGAAAACCAAAACCTAAACCCGATCCTGAACCCGAACCCGATTTCTTAAACCTAAACCTTAACCTATTCTTAATTCCTTAAACCAATTGCTTCTAACATAAACCGAAACCTAAACTTATACCTTAACCTAAACCTATAACCTAAACATAAACCTAAGACCTAAATGTATTCTCAAATCCCTAAACCTAAACCTACACCTAATCCTAATCTCAACTCCCTAACCTAAACCTAAACCTAAACTTGAAAACTCAAACCTAAACCCGAACCCGAACCCGAACCCGATTTCCTAAACCTAAACCTTAACCTATTCTCAATTCCCTAAACCTATAGCTTATAACCTAAACTTAAACCTAAACCGTAACCTAAACCTATAACCTATAGCATAAACCTAAACCTAAACCTAAACCTGTAACCTATAACCTAAACCTAAACCCAAAACCTAAATGTATTCTCAAATCCTTAAACCTAAATCTAAACCTTAACCTAAACCTTAACCTAAACCTATAACCTATAGCCTTAACCTAAACATGTAACCTATAACCTAAATATAAACCTAAAACCTAAATGTATTCTCAAATCCCTTAACCTAAACCTACACCTAATCCTAATCTCAACTTCCTAACCTAAACCTAAACCTAAACTTGAAAACTCAAACCTAAACCCGATCCCGAACCCGAACCCGATTTCCTCAACCTAAACCTTAACTTATTCTCAATTCCCTAAACCCATTGCTTATAACCTAAACCGAAACCTAAACCTATACCTTAACCTAAACCTATAACCTATAACCTATAACCTAAACATAAACTTATAACCTAAATGTATTCTCAAATCCCTAAACCTAAACCTACACCTAATCCTAATCTTAACTCCCTAACCTAAACCTAAACCTAAACTTGAAAACTCAAACCTAAACCCGATCCCGAACCCGAACCCGATTTCTTAAACTTAAACCTTAATGTATTCTCAAATCCCTAAACCTAAATCTACACCTAATCCTAATCTCAACTCCCTAACCTAAACCTAAACCTAAACTTGAAAACCAAAACCCAAACCCGATCCCGAACCCGAACCTGATTTCCTAAACCTAAACCTTAACCTATTCTCAATTTCCTAAACCTAAACCTAAACCTTAACCTAAAACTAAAACCTAAATGTATTCTCGAATCTCTAAACCTAAACCTACACCTAATCCTAATCTCAACTCCCTAACCTAAACCTGAACTTGAAAACCCAAACCTAAACCCGATCTCGAACCCGAACCCGATTTCCTAAACCTAAACCTTAACCTATTCTCAATTCCCTAAACTTTTATCTTGTAACCTAAACCTGTAACCTATAACTTAAACCTAAACCTAAAACCTATTGCTTATAAGCTAAACCTAAACCTAAACCTAAACCTTAACCTAAACCTAAATGTATTCTCAAATCCCTAAACCTAAACCTACACCTAATCCTAATCTCAACTCCCTAATCCAAACCTAAACTCGATCCCGAACCCGAACTCGATTTCCTAAACCTAAACGTTAACCTATAACCTAACATAAACCTAAACCTATTACCTGCACTTATAACCTAAACCTATTACCTGCACTTATAACCTAAACATTAGCCTAAAACCTAAAACTAAACCTAAAATCGAAATGTATTTTCAAATCCTTGAACCTAAACCTACACCTAATCCTAATCTCAACTCCCTAACCTAAACTTAAACTTAAACTTGATAACCCAAACCTAAACCCGATCCCGAACTCGGACCCGATTTCCTAAACCTAAACCTTAACCTTAACCTTAACCTATTCTTAATTCCCTAACGCTATAACCTATATACTATAACCTATAACTAAAACCTAAACCTATAACCTAAGCCTAAACCTTAACCTAAACCTAAACCAAAACCTATAACCTAAACCTTAACCTATAACCTATAACCTAAACCTTAACCTATAACCTAAAACCTAAACTTATAACCTATAACCTAAAACCTAATCCTGAACCTAAACCTAAAACCTAACACCTAAAACCTAAAACCTAAACCTGAACCTATTTTAATGATCAGTTTTATTTTTAAAAAGTGCTCACTTTTTTGGAAGAAGTTTATGCAATTCTTCATGATTCTGAATTATAATGTTTTGTTGGTTTAATATTTTTTTTTTCAGGTGAAAGACACAAAAAGAAAATTGTTGCTGATTTTTTTTCTTTTTTTAGTTATGATGTTAAACTTTTATGTATTTATGTGTGGATGAATGTAATGTGGATAAGATTGCTTGTGTTTGGATGAATGTAATTTATGTTGGATTTACGTAGTTTGGGTTTAGATGGATGTAGTTTATGTTTGGATGAATGTAGTTTATGTTGGATTTACGTAGTTTAGGTTTAGATGAATGTGAATGTGAATATGATGAAATATATTATATAATATGTGTACATCAGGAAGAATATAATGATGTAACAGGTGTATATTGACCCTCTTATAAGGGACGGTCCATGACAGTCCTTTTGAAGGACGGTTCATGGCCGTCCTTTGAAGGCCCATAAGAGACGGACGATGACAGTCCTTTTTAAGGACGGTCCATGACCGTCCTTAAAAAGGACGGTCTATGGCCGTCCTTTAAAGGCTCATCAGAGACGGTCTACAACAGTCTTTTTTAAGGACGGTCAATGACCGTCCTTTTAAAGGACGGTCGATTAAAGACTCATAAGAAACTGTCCGAGACCGTCCTTTTTTAGGACGGTCCATGACCATCCTTTTTTCGTCAATAAAAATGACGGTTTTCGACCGTCCTTTAAGTAATACGACACGTCAAAATTTGACGGCCCTTGCGACGGTCCATGACCGTCCTTTTTGGTCATTTGAGACGGTTTTGGACCGTCCTTTTTTCACAGTTTTGGCGTAGTGGCATGAGCTTTTTATTAGGCTTACCTCTATAAATTTATCTTCATCTCGCTGAGTTACACCTCATGATTAACTTGTTGGACAAAAGTACACACCATACTAGCCCCACACTCAAACCTCTGTGCAACATCTCATCATGTGTCCCATTTAAGTCACAGATTTAGCTGAATTTTTACCACAGGACTTAACATCGAGGGATAAACCCCTATTGAACAGAGTGGATTTTACATGTGTGCTAAACTCAACCTCATAAGTCATCTCCAAGCCAAATTTTGTAGGCCCCACCAAAATGTATGTGTTATATCCATGCCGTCCATTCAATTTTAGGGCAGTAGCCTAAAATTAAGGCAGATCTAAATCTCAAGTGGACCACACACATAAAACAGTGGGGATTGAAGGTTTCCCATTGAAAACTTGTTTACAGGGGGGGGGGGGGGAGGGAATCTTATATAGTGGTTTGATTTCCCTACTCCACTCTCGACAGACGCACTCAACACATGAGTGTACTAGATTTCACTATCGGAGGTCTTAAATCATGTTCACATATAACCTTTACAATCCTACACAAGGATTGGATTCCTCGAAGACTTATATGGTTTTCTATAAGCTCAGCACGAACCTCGATCCTATTCTAATGACCTATGTTTACTCCTGCTAGATGATAACATATACACACACGTGTCCGATGGCCTAGACAATGACTTTGATGTAGGTCATGTATAAGAACTAACTAACTTTTCAAACTCTACACTCAATCCTACACAAGGAAGGAGTGTGCATTGACTCTTACAAATGACAACTTGCTTGTTGGATTAAGCCCGTTTTATAACACCTTATCGGGTTGCTTGATCGATGCTCTCATGTGCTTCAATCATCTCTCCTTGCTCCCTTGATCATGATGTCTATGCGTCGTTAATACTTCAACTCTAAGATCTCCACCTTGCATGCGATTCTCCTTTCGGCGATCAAGGTGATGGGAGTTTGGTGAATCTCCAACAACAAGTGTGAATATTGTAATCCTAAGGGATTCACCTATATGGGTCTCCTAAAGGATTTAGACAAAGATATAGCTATAGTGGTTGGGTCTAAACTTTAGAAAATGGTGGGGTTAAATCACATCTTAAAGGTGGAGGTTGGAATTCTCATTAGATTATTATTATTATTTTTTTAAAGTGACGTAGAACTCATTGGTTTAGATGCTTGGGATGAGGAATATAATCATAGAATCATCTAAGTTTCTATTGTACCAAAAACTCATCAAAATGCCTAAAGAATGGATCTTCTATATAAAAGAATCGAGTTCTAACATTCATAAAATGAATAGAAATTACTAGTATTTGGTCACACTGAATTAAGGTTCGGTAGCACCGAATTAGGCAAAGAAGCGCTAGACAAACTTGGGCTCTTTCGGTTACACGGAATGTGGTTTTTATTCGCACCAAACATGGTCTTCAGTAGAACTGAATGTAACATTCGGTTATAGCCAAATTATCTAATATACTGTCACAACACACTGTTATGTTTTAGCTGATTTCGGTGGGACCGTGCAGATTTTAACAACTCAAGGCCTCTAAAGCTACTCTAAGGATGATCAATTAAGACTCATGTGACTTAAGATATGATCAATAAAATGTTTATCTATTAGGGTTAAGATTATCTAGAGGTTTAAGTTATTTAGGGTAAATAGTTAAGGTTACCAATGCACCTCACATACCTATTTTTTGCTCCTTAATGCTCCACCTCCACTTATTTTCGATCTTCAACTTCCAAGGGTTCAACCGACTGCACAACACATGAAGTCACGTGATTGACAAATAAAGTGCACAAATCAATGCAATAATAATTTCTTCATCACAAGTTCACATGAGCTATGGTCCAATTCGTTCAAGTTCATACTTGACTCGTTCGAATCCACGTGTACTTGGTTCCGTACAATCAAGCCTTAAATATCAGTCCCGGTGATCGAGATTCACATGCCACACTTGGTGTAGAACGGCACCCAATGTGAGAGATGACTTGGGCATGGTAGTGAGCTAACCGTTTGGAAGCAGATTGGTTGGTGTACCACACACCACCGAATTGGTTGGTGTGTTGATGTCACTAAGTTTTGTGGGTCCAACCATTAGGTGCGTGCTATATCGAAACCATCCGTCCATTTGGCAAGCTCATTGTAAAATAAGATAGATCTAAAGATGAAGTGGACCACACTGCAAAAACCAGTGGAGGATTGAACATCTACCATTGAAAGCCTTTTGGGGTTAGAGAAGTTTTGGATCAATATGATATTTGTTGTTCCTCTTCGTCCATATCTATGTGACCTTATGAACCAATTGAATGAAAAATAAACATCACCCTGGGCCCTACAAATATTTTATAGGTGAGAATCGTTCTCCCATTACTATTTGTGGTGTTGTACACTTAAGCTTTGGATATGACTCATTTTTTTAGATTATGTTCTAAAATAATCTCTCCAAATGGTGAAGAGTGTGGATATAATAAATACATCATCATGGCCCATATAACTTTGATATCCTTTGAATCGTTCATACAGCTCGCAGCCAGAGGAGAGTTACCGCTCGTCTTCCCACGACACATACACACCAGCTAGGCCGGTGGTGTGTGGTACACTAGCCAATCTGATTCCCTAGCGTTTTGGCCTTGTGAATGTCAAATGCACAACATAATTCCTGGACAGATGCGGATTTCCTACTAAAGAAAGTTCCTGCGCAAGGATGCTGGGTGGAACTTCCCTAGAAATTCTTTTGAAGAAAATCGGGTCCGATCCGGCGCACAATTTTCGGGAGTGGTGTAGGTTCGGCCCGGCCTCACCCAGGACCATGCAGCCCTCAGCCCTTATAGAGCCCAACTTGATGTATGTATTTGTATCCATGTCGTCCATACCTTTTTTCACATCATTTTATGGCATGAACCCAGAAAATGAAGCCAATCTGAATCTAAGGTGGACCATATCGTAGGAAAAAAGTACTGATTGCACGATCCACTATTAAAAAATCCCTCGGGTCCACCTTAATGTTTCTGTACGTTTTATTTGCCGTCTAACTTGTTGTTAAGGTCATATAAACCTGGATTAAGGGAAAAAGCAAAGATCGGCTTGATCCAAAGTTTTTGTGGCCAACACCAAGTTTTTAAATCACTGTTGGCTTTCAATGTATCATCCATCTGAGACGTTTATTTACTTTATTTTTTCTTTCATTCCTTGACATAATATGAAAAAAACCGATGGAAGGAACAGATATAGAATACCTGCATCATGGTAGGCCCTACAGTTGGGACCGCACCACACCTAATCCGCTTCCATCCTTTTCGACTTGAATGGGGATGACCTTGACTTGAGAGGAGAGGGGACACGTCCTGCATTTCTTGGCTGTAACGGAAGGCAATAATGCAATAAAAGAGGCCCACATGTACAAATTAAAAGGGACTCAATTATCATGCTTGAGACGCTAAAGGACCGTGGATACTACCATGTTGCATACGTCAAATCTATTCCATTCATCTGATGAGAAATGTTATTTTCACCAGAGATGCAAAAGTAAGCTTAATTTAAATCTCATATTAGCCACACTAACGGGACCAATGTAAAACTGCTTCCAGGACCACTAATTTCACAGCGTGCATGAGCTTTTTATCTGGCTGGGCTCTATCTATTTATCTTCGTCCCGGTGTGTTACACCTAATTAACTTCTTTGACGAAAGTATACACCATATTGGCCCCACTCTCGAACTTATGTTCAGCATTCCATCGTGTGTCCCACCTAAGTTGTAGATAAAGCTGATTTTTTACCTTATGACTTCACAACATCAAGGATAAATCCAACTGAACGGATTGGATTTTACATAAATAATATGGTAGGCCCTACAGACTAGTGCATTTTACGCACCGCCTAACAATAAGTGTTGTAGAAGATTACGGTCCAACTGAAAGCACCGTTAAGTGGATGCGGCGTACGGCGGGTCCCTGACTGTGGAGCCCACAGTGATGTAGGTGCCTTACATCCACGCTGTCCATCCGTTTTGAAAACTCATTTTAAAGCATGTTCCAAAAAATGAAGCAGATCCAAATCTCAGTTGGAACACATTACAGGAAGTAATGGTGATTGACCATTAGAAACTTCTTTTAGGCCACAAAGTTTTGGGTCAAGCTGATATTTGTATGGTCCTTTCATCCATGTCTTTGTGACCTTATCAACAAGTTGAATCTGTTTCCTGTGGTGTGGTCCACCTGAGATTTGGATCTGCTATTTTTTTATTTTTTATTTTTTATCATGCGCTATATGTGCTGTCAAAACTGATGACGGTGTGGATCTAAGGCACATACATCAAGGTGGGCTCCACAGTCAGGGATCCACACGCCTAGCCATTAAGTAAGATGAGTACCCACATGTAGAAAGAAAGATGATTTGCCTGGACAATCCGTAACCTTCAAATGCCCTCTGTCGGTCCGTCCAGTATCTGTTTGTAATCCACCAATTAAAGGATGGTATTGTCCAAAAAAGTGTGATTTACCGTATGGTGTACTGTTCATTTGATCCGCTAAATGAACAGTTTCTATGTTGTACATGTATGGCATGTGTGCACCTGACACACCTGCCTCATTTTTTCTTTTTCTTTTTCATTGGCCACGTCATTGTTACATAGGGTTTATGGCAAACGGGCCACAACCATTGAATATGATTGGAGGTGGGTTTTGGTTGGTAAGTCCATTTATCAATCCATAGCTTTTGGTACCATTTAACACAATTTAAAATTTAAGTGTTATATTTATCATCTGTTATCTCATTATATAGAAATAGATAGCATATTCAATTTTGGAAAAATTATAGGCGGTTTAGTTTTTTAAGTTAAGATTTGAATGTAAAGTAATTTGGTTATCCAACTTTCATAGTTAAACATCATCAAATGAAAAACTAATTTTTTTTTTGGGAGGGACCAACAATCAATGGTAGCTCCTGTCATTGCTCAAATCCGGTCGGTCATGTTCCACCTCCTACGAGCTGCTAAGTACATGCAAATTAATAGAGAACAAAGAGACACTGAGAGCGTCAGTTATGGTCGAGGACCTTTCGATGCCTAATTTAGGTGCATAGACTCGCAATAAGCATAATAGAATCGGGATAGTTGTATGTACCTTTCTTTGAAGATGATGATGTATTTATAGGTGCTCGTAGGCGACTACCCTATCTGAGTAGATCTTTAAGATACGTTGGAGGGACTCGTATTGAAGTCTAAATATGTTCTCGAGTATTTCTCCGATTATGTCTCAATTGGCATAATCTTTGACTGAGATCTCACTGGGCAGTCCTGCTCATATATGGTGCGAGATTCTCTCTAAATCTTTCCGTTCCAAGACTGAGGTTTGCATCTGAGGTTGAGGTTGAGGTCGGCATTCAAGGTTGATAACGTCGTCCGAGGTCGAGGTCGGTACTTGTAGTCGAGATACGTAGGCCTGTTGATAAGTCTTATTTCCAAACCGGTCTAACTTTTTTAGCTCGGTCGTTGAGTCTTCTTTCTCAGCTCATCTTCTCTAGCCTTTTGGTAGTTCGAAGAGTCTGTTATGATTGCCCTTTCGCCACGTATCCCACACATCAGGTCATCTCGATTTTACTCATAATAGTTGCCCCCTACTTCTGAGATCTATGTTCATGAGCTCGGAAAGTAAGCAGATTTGAACTGATGAGTAGGTGAGAAGTTCTGAGCTTCTAACCGGAGGAGGTCGGCTCATTCCATGAGTGTTCCTCGATTTTATCGCCCAGTCGTTAATGTGGGGATTGGAAAGAAATGGTGCATGCTGCGATGATTGAGGAGGATATTATTATAATGGTTCCGTATGAGAAGACATGCACAGAGAGGTGAGCATCGTTTGGCCTTTGGGTGACTCGTAGGCGGACACATGTCCTTGCTTCATTAATGTGGGCCCTGAGCGAACCCCATATCGCCACGTGGAGGAGATCGAGTGTCGAGGCATCTTTTCAAATCTTCACAAGTAGTGCAGCATTAAATGCCCTTCTTCCGTTTCTCTTATAAATAGGGGTTTTCCCCTCATTTTGCCGCTCAATGGTTTTGCGATGTTTGAGCTGTGCCGACCTCCTTTCTCCTTTTCTCCTTCTCTGTTCACTGAGTGGATTGTCCAGTCACTTAGCTTTTCCCTGTATGTTCTCTTCCGTGCTTCTTTTCTTTTTTCATTCATCTTATTTTCCTTATTGAAATGTCTTTAGAGGGTTATATGGGGATTTCGATGTTGAGAGCCTTCCATGGGGAGTCCATTCATGATAACATGCATTCTCGACTAATCGCATCGTCAAGTGGACCATCTCCAGCGATGGCAGCTCGGGATGAGGAAGTTCTGTCACCCCAAATGGAAGCAGCATCTTTATCTTCTAAATTGACCCCATTATTAGGTCTCATCGGTTTAAAGCTCCAATCAGGGGATCTGGTTGCCCTCGGGTCGGAGTTCCAGATCCCTGACTCGATGGAGCTACGGCTACCCCAGGTCAGGGAACTTCTGGGCAATCTTCCCAAGGGGGAGGTAGTGCACCGCCAATGGCTTACTCCAGGATAGCTTAACCCAAACATGTGGTGAGCTATCTTCGAGTGCTAGGTTTCAGGGCACCAACTCGGTCATGTCGAGTTGACTGTAGAGGAGCTTCTGTACTTATACCAAGCCAAGAGTAGTTCAGGTTCTCTTGGTTGGTACTACTGTTCTTCATGGTCGGGCAAAGGTCTGACCCTTATTACTAATAATCCATCCTCCAATAAGAGCTAGAAGAATAGGTGGTTCTTTGCTACTGGAGGGTGGGAAGCTCCAGCAGTGGAGCTGGGCAAGTTGTGGTTTCGGATCCCCACCAAGTTTGCCACCCCAGGTCGGAACTTGAGTTGTACCTTCTATTTGTTTGTAGTTTATTTTGTACTTTTTGAAGCTTTTTTGACTGACCAGGTTATGTCTTCTTGAAGCTCTTACTTGGTGTCAGCCCCAGCTCTCTACGATCTAAATACGCCAAATCGAGTGTTCGCAACCCCAAGTGCAAGGTCGCGATGTAGTAATAATCTCAGTAAGACCGAGGTTGAATCCACAGAGACTGAAACTTGTAAGATTCTGAAATTAACTAGAAGTAGAACTTGAAGAAGAGGTGAAACTAATTCTGAAGTATTTGAGAGAGCAATTGTAAATAGAGTAATTAAAACTAAGAATTTAAAGGTGGAAACTAGGGTTTCTAAGGATCCACTTGTAGTTATTAGGGAGCCCTCTTAGTTGATTCAAGTAATCCAATCAGAATTGGAGTCCTATACTATCCAATTGGAAAATATATCAATAAAACCAAATTTGAACTTCCATTAACCTAATTCTTTATAAAGGAGAACTATGATAATTGGTAGGGATTCCATCACCAAACCATGCCCAGGAGACAATGGCAAACAACAGTATTTACCAATCCCATAATCTCATAGCCGTAGAATTGTGAAGATTGGGAAAGATTCCATCACCCTACCATGCCCAAGAGATGATGGTGAACAACAGGACTAACTAATTTCACAATCTCAAATCAAGAAAAGAAGAAACGCAAAGCTATTGTAGATCTACTGTAATTTAAGTCACAATAAATTATTAAAAACTGAAAGTATTCATTTAAAATCAAATTAGAATCAAAGAAGGTTCAACATAAACATGAATTAAAGAAAGAGAAACATCTCATCACGCTATAAGCTTCACCTCTTAACCCCAGCTAAAAGGTTTAGCCAACCATAGACATGATTGGACCAAAGTTTCTTAAGAAAAACATGAAAACAACTAAGGAAGAAGAAGAAAAACTCTTGGCGACAACTTTTTCACCAATTTTCTTCACTCCTTAAACCCTAGAAGATGCTTAGGAACATCCTAGGAAGTTTTATTTATAGTTGTGGAACTCCAACTTTCGAACCTAGTTAGAAAACTCTAGAAATTGCCTCAAATTTACACACTTTGCAAAAATAAACTTCACTCTACACAATTTTTCAAAATAAACTATACTCTGCGCAATTTCACAAAATGACCCAGAGTTTAAGAATATGCTTTTTCAGGACGATTTCAGGATTCCTTTTCTTCACTTCAAATCTTTGATTCTCTTCATTCCTCACGTGGTTGTCTTGGATCTTTGGCATGTGAATTCTTCAATCTTGGTCTCCTAAGATCCATTCATTGCCTTGGTGATTCTTAAGCAACAAATCCATGCTTTTAGCACCCCTTTCAATCTAAGCTCTTAAGTTCACCTTGCGACACAAACATGAGTAAATAAAACATTAAGCATTATCATGTTCATAAAACCAAGATATAAATGGGAGATAATATGTAATATTTGACCATCAACATTGGGATCGCCCGGGAGTGCACCTTGGCTCAGAGGGATTAGAGGAAGTCAATCACTCTGATTCTCTTGGACTAGGTCGACTTGTCAGTGACCAAATCGGCAGGTACGTTTGGTTTAAATGGATCCTCAAAAGTTGTCGATTTCTTTTTATTCCCTGACCATTTTGCTTATTCTTTTTGTAAAGATAGCATATCATCCACGGACGAAGAGGCTGAAGCTCGCCTCCACAACGGAGTTAGAGCAGCTGAGGAAGGCTGTTGGGAAGGATGCTCCCTCATCCTCAACTTGACGGGCTTCTGGGTTCATGGCTTTGAAGATCGGTGCGAGCAAGTCGGAGCTTGCCCCCGAGGTTCTTCCTCCTCGTGAACAGGTGAAGGCAGTCGAGGTGGTCACAAAGGCCGAAATTGGGGTGCTCCGGGAAGCTACCTTAAATGGCTCAGCCTAGGGCACTCCTCCTTCGCAATATGCCCCGAGGGAGGTTGTCGACCTTAAGTCATCCCCGGTCCATGCTGAGGAGGAACGGGTAGAGGCCATTGCAACTGTGGAGCTGGAGATAGTGGCGGGGAGCACTTCCGGACGCAAAGCTCCTGAGGGGGTTGAGGTGTCAAGGTCAGCAGTTACCACACTCCTCCCTTGTCACATGGCAGTCTTGGATTATTAGAACCACCACCATGTGTCTAAGGAGGAAGTCGTCACGATGCTCTCCCTACAACCTAAACCCCTACTAGATGGGTTGGCGTCAATGTTGATCAAGGTAATAACATCGATCTCTTTTGTATGTGTTCTTTTTTTTTTTTCCTTTACATTGGCTGGTTCTTTTTCTTGTTCGCAGAGCGCCACCGGGGTTCTCGATACCCTCCATGCTTTCCTCGAGTTGAGGGGCTGCTTCCAAGCGACAGCTCAGAGGCTCGAGTCAGCTAGGGTTGAGCTTCAAGCCAAGGCTGCGGAGTTGGCAGCAACTGCGAAGGCCGGGGCTACGGCCCATGCCGAGGTCAAGGCCTTGCATGAGGCATTGAGGCTTGCCAAGGAGGACAATGCCACCAACACTACCTTGTTGGCTACGGAGTAATGGGAGAAGGCCAAGCTGGCCATCCAGGTGGTTGAAGTGGAGTCTGGTCTCAGTGAGGCGGAGGGTCAAGCTGTCGATGTGGAGGCTTGGCTCGCGGAGGTCGGGGCCTCTATTCCTATGAGGGAAACAATAATCGTGGAAGCATTCAAGGCTTCTAAGGAGCACACGGTAGAGCTGGAGGAGCTTTTCAACCTCGACTTCCAACGATGCCAAGAGGACATTCGAAAGAGATATGCTGACCTAGACCTGCGTTGCTTGGACGACAATGCTCCCAAAGACCCTGGTGTTGCTGCTGCCCCCGAGACCGAGGAGCCTCCCCAGGGATAAATCTCCCTCTTTTTTGTAATTTCCTTGTACACTTTTAATGAAAATATACTTTTTGTTTATTCGGATTCGTTCCTCTATGTGTGCTTAGTTGTATGGTAGTTGCACATGTAGATTTTTGCTCGATAGACAGCCATGTAGATTTTTAGTCGATAGTCGGGCATAGATTTTTGCTCGATAATCAAGCATGTAGATCTTTAGGTTGCATATCTAGTAGACAAAGTAGTGGAATCATAAGAAAGAACCTTTTATTCCTTTAAATAGGGGAGGTTTCTCATAGTCGAGCATGTAGCGATTTGTCGATAATGACTAGCTTTCTCCCAAGGTGGCCAGTCAAATGCATTCGTAATGCTTGTAGAAATCCATCATGTGTAGTAGATTTGCAAGTGCTCGACATTCCATGGGTGAGGCAAGAGCTACCCATCCATATCTTCATGCAAGACATGTTCCAGCAATCCATGCAAGTGCAAGTTATTGCAGCCAATAACTAAGTTGGTCCAGTTCAACAACAACATCAATCAGTTCATAAGCTCTTTCCAGCCTCCAGTTCAAATCAAGCTTAGTCGTCAGACTCCGCATAGGACTACTGATTCCAGCCAGCACAGCCCTCGACCAATGAGCACTTCTTTCAATACCCTCCCACAGCCGAGAGTCAGTCTCAAAATAATCCCGCAACCGGGATTCCCATTGAATTTCAGAATAACATCGCAACTGGGGCTTCTAGTTAGTTTCCATCCAACCTTGCAACCAGGGTCTCAAATCAGTTTCAAACTGATCGTGCAAACAAGATCTCCAATCAAGTTTAGGACAGCTTCCCAGTCGAGGCTTCTAACCAATTTACAGCTCAATTTCAAACCAATCCTACAAATAGGATCTCTAGTCAATTTCCAATTCAGTTTCAAACCAATCCCTCAACCGGGACTCTCAATCACTTTCTAGTGCAATTTCAAACCGATCCTGTAAACAGAATCCTCAGTCAATTTCAGAACAGCCTCACAGCTGAGGCCTCCAATCAATTTCCAATTCGATTTCAAACTGATCCTACAAACAGGGTCTCAAATCAATTTCCAGCACATCCCACGATAGGGATTTCAAATCAATTTCAAGTAGCAGCTTCCTTGACTGGAAGTTCTAGAGCAGCATTGGCGAATGTCCACAATGGGGGTTAGTGTTAAGCCCAGTTTAACCAGCGAAATGTGATGAGTACACAACAAGGGGGTCACTTTCCAGCATCTCGGCCTCCTCTAAACAGGAGTGCTTTTCAATTTCAGTTCCCCACACACGGTAACACTGTTATATTTCAAAAAACTCCCCCTAACGGGAGCCATAGGGTCGAAGAAATCGATCATTATGCTGAAGAAGCGGAACGGGCCTTCCACAAGAGATGTTGGTCTCTCAAATGAGCTACCCAGAGATGGAAGAGTTGCAAGAGCTGCTCCAAACCATGCAAAATCAACTTCAGAGACAACAAGTGGTCGATCTCCTCTCAACAAAATTCAGGGACTTGTGTCCCTTCTCATATGCACATGTACATCAGAACTTCGAGGTACCCAAATTCAAAAGATACAACGGTAGCGGATGTCCTATGACATATATTCTTAAGGCATTCTGCGGAGAATTGGTTGCAGTGGCAGGAAACGAAGGAGCGCTTATCCACTTATTCCCAAAATCTCTGAAGGGCGATGCTTTAGAATGGTTCACTTCCTTGGATTGTGACCAGATCAAGACCCGGGAACCGCTATCACAGGCATTTGTTGACATGTTTGCCTTCAACCTCAACACGTCTTCCAAAAGAGTAAATTTGGTAGCCTTGAGGTAAAAAGGTAATGAAACTCTATCAACATATGTAGGATGATGGCGAGTGATGGCCGCTAGATGCACACTCCAATTGACGACGTGGAGAAAATCTACATGATTGTTCATTGATCAACAAATCCAGGCATTTTTAGATATCCGATCTCGCATCCCTATGTGAACTTCGCTCAACTCATCCGTGCTAGAGAGCAAGTGGAAGCACGAGTACGCCCAGGAACAAACTCCCTGTGGCTTCAACAAGCCATTCAAGTGAAATAGAACAAGGTGAAAAGAAGACCCATAAGAAACAGGAACGGAAATGGTAACGGTGTTGCCAATCGCCCTGCAAAAACCAACAACATCATTGTCATAGCTCAAAGCACCTATAATGAACCTCAACAAGGGCGCCAGTAGGACCAACAACATTGTCCTCAGTATTAACAATAGAGATATTAACTATCACATCCGCTGCGGCAAAATCCTCAACCGCAACCTCTACAGAAACAACAACAGCAACAACAACTCAGGAGAAATATTCAGTACCCTTATCAGAACAAGGAGTTAAGGAGATTCACTCTACTCACACAAACGTACAACCAAATCATAGAAATGTTAGTGTAGTAACAACTCCTCACTCCTTTGCAACCCATAACACATCCAAATCCTCTGCCAATGAACTACAATGAGAATGATTAATGCGAGTTCCACCAAGGCCGATGTCAGTTGACAAAAAGATACTTCTCCTTGAGGCATGCAATCTAAGATCTCATCGATAGTTGAAAGATTGCCATCTCAAACCTTCAGACTGCACCAACGACTCCCACAAGTATCCTTTAAAATCCTCTCTCACAGCATCCATCAGACCCTAGCTCATCACAAGGTCCAGTTATCAACGTCCTGGAAAAGCAAAACATTGATCGTTTCTTTGCTCCTTTACGCTCTATTGACGCTATATTAGGAGACTAACCAAATGCACCACTGGTCTTACAAGGAGCACCCCAAACCCTCTCCTAGCAACAAAGCCAGTAATCCTTCTAGGAAGGAACACTCCTTATCAACCATGGGAACTGGTGGTATTGTAAAGCACACCCTCCAACTTCAACCCAGTTATCCTACAAGGGCACCCCCAAGTTACAAGCTAGTCGTCTTAGAAGAGGCACACTCAGCATACGAGTCATTCATCTTACAAGGAGCAACATGAGCAATCACTGACAGGCCAGTAAGGGCACCTTTTTGAATGCTACATCAACTAACAGATGATAGGAGGATCCCCCATCAAGCACCGATAATGGAGAGAAGACCCTTCTTCATCCCTGAAAGCCTCTAACCACCATAGTTCTTTAAGGGAGAAGACTATCCAAGAGTTACATGGAGGTGGCATTAGTGAACACCGTGGGCATGACAAGACGCGGGCTCTTATTGATGACAGGTATTATTGGTCATAATTGGTATGTGACGTGGATAAAGTAGTGCATTGCTATAATATTTGTCAAACCTCCAAGGGGAAGTCTCAGAATACAGGCCTTTACACCCTGTTACATGTACCTAACGGCCTTTAGGAGGACTTATATATGGACTTCGTGCTTGGTCTCCCACAAACACAATGCATTATGGATTCGATGTTCGTGGTGGTAGATCGTTTCTCAAAGATGACGCACTTCTTCTCATGTAAGAAGACCCTCGATGCAACACACATGGCAAATCTATTCTTCAGAGAGGTAGTGTGGCTACACGGGGTTCATAAGATTATTACTTCTAACTGTGATACGAAGTTTATTAGCCATTTATGGTGGACTTTATGGAATCAGTTTGGTACACAACTTCAGTTTAGCAGTGCCTACCACCCACAGACCGATGGGCAAACTGAAGTTGTGAATTAAATGTTAGGAAACCTCCTTCGGTGTATTTCAGGTGACAAAATGAAGCAATGGGATTTGGATTTATCTCTAGCGGAGTTTGTATTCAACATGGTAAACTGCTCGAAAGGGAAGTCCTTGTTCCAAATTGTTTATGGTTGAGTGCCCCAACACGCATTTGATTTGGTCCCTTTGCCTAAGCTCCTAGGCATGAGCATTGCAGAAGAACATATGGCAAACCGAATCGTGAGCATTCATGTGGATGTGCAAGCCATGTTGCATGCCTTGAATGACAAGTACAATGAGCAAGCCGACAAACATCAGCAATAAAAGGTATTCGAGGTGGGCGACCATGTTATGGTCCATCTACGCAAGTAGAGATTTCCGATTAGGACTTACAACAAGTTGAAGAAAAAGAAGATTGGACCGGTACCGATCCTCCGAAAGATCAACGACAACGTTTACATTGTGATCCTCTGAATGATACGGAGGTCTCACGTACTTTCAACATCGTAGACATGACCGAGTATCATGAAATGAAGCAGGACGAGAACTTGATGATGAGTTCTTTTAAAGTAGAGGGGATTGATGTAGAGTGGGTCGCGGACACTTTCATGGCCAAGATGGGCCAGAGAAGACCTGATCTTGCTATCTGCGATGTGTGTGTCTTATCCATGCAGGCCATCTATTTTTCAACTCATTTTATGGCATGAGCCTAAATGGAAGCATATCCAGTGCTCAAGTGGGCCCACCATAGGAAACAGTGGGAATCGAAGACTCACTGTTGAAAACTTCTTAGGGCAGCAGAAGTTTCGAATCAAGCAGATATTTGTGTTTCCCTGTCTGTGTCAGCTTATGAACAAGTTGGGTGATAAATAAACATCGCTGTGGGCCCTACGAAAGTCTCAACGGTGGATGTCATAATCCCCACTCTTTCCTGTGTGTGGTCCAGCTGAGTTTGGATAAAATGAGGATTGTTGGTCTCTGCTGGTCTGTACAAATGTCACTCCTGATTCTTGCCACCTCCAGTGACCATGAAGCTGCCAGCTGCATTGGAAGCTCTATTGTCACGCCCCAGACTCGGTAATCGGATTCACAAGGAACCTGATGGCCGGTTCTGGCCGCAACAGCCTCTGTAGTACCCCATTCTTGGCTCCTGAAGCAGGTTCCGATCCTGGGATCCTACAAGGAGGATTTTCATAACAATATAACCATTTCCAGTACGAGCATACCCAAGATCATGTAGGGCCTGACCTTATTGTTTCACGGGCCCAACGAGCCGTCTACAGGCTGACCGTGTGTATTTATTAGCCGTGATGCCCTCATGAAATGCTTAATTATGGGCTGACTTGCGGGGCCCACATAAATGTATAGTATGGAGGGCCTTGCTAAGTCTTTGGGCTGATGTGGCAAGGCCCACACTGTCAATATAGGTCTTGCCTATGTGTATTCTTGGGTTTTTGGGCTGCACTCAAGCCCACCATAATGTATGAATTGGATGACTTTTGTTTTGGGCCATTTCTTTAGGGCCCATTATGTGATATAGTACACGCATGTTTGTGTTAGCAAGCAGGCCTTGTGGACTCAGTTCTTTTGGATAGACCCATTGATCTCGGGCCTATACTCTCTTATCTATTGTGATGGGCTTAGGGGCAATGATACACAAGAAGTCGGGCCCTTGGCTGCCCACTAAACTGACCCTATACTTAGGCCAAAAGTGAGGCCCAACTCATTTGTGTTAAATGTGAAACTTGCCCATGTAAATGAATTACTGGGCTGCCCATGAAGCCCACCACAATATGTGGAATTATGACCTTTGTGGCAAACCTTACTTGAGGGCCTACTATATGGCCTATGAGTTGGGCTTGGTGTATGGCCTACTAGTCCACACATTTGCTTAGGCCTTAGATCTTTCATTATATGGGTAGTGGTGAGCTACCTCTTGGAAACCAGTTGAGGTTGGATGTCCTCCTGGGTGATCCTAAGGTAAGCTCATAGGTTTCTCTATGGGTGGTTAAAGGCCCACTATAGACCTTAGACTATTTATTTAAAGCTCAATGTGCATGTATGTGGAATCTACCTTAATGCATGTTTGGTCCAGGCCGTCCAAGCCTTGGATCGCTCGATTGTGGAAGCACTCTCTGCCTTGGGTTGCTGCTGGACTCACAATCCAATAGCAGGCCCACTTGATCTTTTCATGATATATACACACTCTCCATCTGGTGCGGTCCCCCAGTGAGTATAGTTGGCCTTCATAAGATTATTTCCACATACTCAACTAATTTCTGGACCTTAGCAGGCCCAGGAAGTCAAACGGGCCAAAAGTTTATCAAAAGGCCTTTAATGTATAATTTTATGGTTACAACTTTATTTGGCTGTGGGGCTCACCATATTGAGAACTTGTGTACGTGTTACATGCTTATGCTTTCTTATAATCTTTGGGCTTAATCAGTGCATTCTTTTGGGTCACTTTTAGTGATCTTATGAGGATCCCATCTTAAGATCAGAATTTTGGGACATCCAGTGAGCCCAGATTGGGCAGGGACATCCCAGCTTGGCCCAACCATACATTGGGCCGACTTCCACCATTTTGATGGACTTGTGGGCTGAGGTAAGGATAGTATTGGGCCCTCGGTTGCCTACTTAAATTGCTAGTTATTGGGCTGATGTAGTGGGGCCCATTTCATCCAAACTTAAACCTATTTTTTTGGGCCGTATATTGTGTACGCGGGCTGCCCACCAAGTCCAACTTAATGCATGGATTCTATGGCCATTGGGAATTGGGCCTTGGGCCTTAATTCCCCTCTTAGAGCCCATGTTGTTAAAAGTGGTATTATATCTTTTTATGGCCTATTATGAGGAATATATGTATGTGGTTACTTTTATTTTTATCTTAAATGTAGGCCTTGGGCCTTTTATCCATATAGTTCATGGTTGATATGCCTTTTTGGGGAATGGTGGTTAAATGTCCCCATTATGGACCTCTCTAGGTCCAGTTGTATTTAAGAGTAATTGGATACTTATCTTAGACAGTTGCTAGGCTCATTTCTATATTACTTAGACCCGTAGTTGTATGCTTTGTCTCGTGGGCTACCCTAGGTAAATGGGCCCCCACTAGAGGTGGGATTCCTTATGGATATTGTCTAAGTACCTAGTCTTGGTTCCTTCTTTGATAGGAGGAATGTAATTTACTTTGTATATCGCCGCATGATGCGCCTAGACCCATCTTCATGACCCATGTGCATCATTGTATGCTTGGATGACACTGTGTGTGTGGTTATGATTGTGCCATTGGGCATTGCATGCTGTCTTCCTAAGGGACGTAATATTCCCTCTTGAGCATGTTGGATGCTTGGAATTGATGCATAGTTGATTGTGTGATTCATGCATCCAGCATTGCATAATATATGAGCATTATCACCCTTGCTTTATCAGGGTTGTAGCCTCCACAGATACATCGTGGATGGCCATGTTTGGACACCGAAAATGTTACTTGAGCATACCGGGTGCATAGGATGCCCATGGGTGAAAATTACAAAACTTCCATAGTACCAAGGATCTGCTCCAACGCCGTGACCGGGTGGAATATATGAGCGCACGAGGGCCTTATACCATTAGGCCCCGACTCCCACTGTTGTGTAGTCGGTTGGATAGGGGTGTGGCCTTACTCGCCTGATGTAAGAGGGCATTGCTAGGCTGAGTCTGACCAACTCGTGAATGGGTCCGCTACCGTCAGGGCTTATTGGTGATTGGTTGTCCACAGGCGGGTAGTGAGGTCTCTTATGCTCGTTTGACTGTGCGGGGTCTGTAGAGCGGCAGTCATCCAGTAGTGTAATGGACCCCGGTGATTTCCTTATGATTGGAAATATACTTGACATACGGTTTGGTTATGAGCACTAGCATTACTTGCATTGCATTAGTATTGGTTATGTAAGCCCCTTCATGCATTGCCTTGGTATGGCATCTAGTACTCATTGCATTATATTCATGATAAGCCTTGGTAAGGCTAGTGATATTCTCATTGAGCATGTCTCCTTCCTGTATCTCCTATTTTTCTTTTGTGCACTATTATCACACACTTACACCACCCTCTGAGCTTCTATAAGCTTATGCACGATTGATGCGTGCAGGAGATCCTAGGCAGGTGTCGCAGTGGCAGAGTTTGGATTAGAGCTGAGCTTGAGGACCCAGTAATGCATCCTTCCTTTCTTTCTTCTATTATCTTATGTATGTCCTTTTGGACCTTATGTAAACTTGTAAAAGTTCAAATTCATAATGGATTTTGTGATATGTGCCTTTTTTTATTCTCAGATTTACTTGTTATGATCTTGGGTATGCTCGTACTGGAAATGGTTATATTGTTATGAAAATCCTCCTTGTAGGATCCCAGGATCGGAACCTGCTTCAGGAGCCGAGAATGGGGTACTACGGAGGCTGTTGCGGCCAGAACCGGCCATCGGGTTCCTTGTGAATCCGGTTACCGAGTCTGGGGCGTGACAGGAGTTGGTATCAGATCATAACAAGTAATTTTGGAATAACTAGGGATAACATCACATATCTGCTGCAATCTTAGGACAAGTAGTGTCCCGAGTGCGTTTCCCTCATTCCGTTTGAGCCTTCAAGGATTCTAATTCCTAGGTTTCCATTACCTTTTTTCTTTCTGTAGACCATGTCGTCTAGTCGAGGTGCCCATGATTGTGACGCCCGTGGCCGTGGTGCCCATGGACATGGTTTTCATTCTGCTCCGGCGGTCCGAGTGACTTTTGCTCCACCACCTGAGATTTCTGTTTCCCCTTTGGTGCCCATCGTACTTATTCCTGAGGCTGCCGCCATACCTATGCCTCCGCCAAAGGCCAATGCTACCCCCGCTTATCTGACGATTCCTGTAGGAGCTGAGCATCTCCAGCAGTTGATGCAGGTCATCACTGATGTTCTTCAGACTTGTTAACCCGTTCCTGAGATGCCCGGTCTGGCGGAACAGGAGCGTGCGAGTCCCCTTTTGCGAGATTCGACTCTGCAGCGAGCTCTGTTAGCGATATTTCTACTTCAGGGCGAGGCCAAGTGGACCAGTTCGCAGAGGGATTGTGATCAGAGTAGAGGCTGGAAGAGGCAGCCCCCTCCGGTAGCTCCCAGCAGCGTCGACAGCAGCAGAGGTGCATAGCCTATCGAGTCGCCAGAGCATCAGCATCGCATGCAGTAGCTTCTTCTTCTAAGGCATTTACTGGCATTTGCTATGGATGTGGGCAGACAGGGCATCAAAGGCGCGAGTGCCCTCTTCCCTTGCGGCAGCGACAGTGGCTCCCGCCACCGAGACCCCGACAGCAGCCGAGACTATAGTGTAGACCTCCACAACAGCAGAGACCGCAGATGCAGAGGGGACAGACACCTCCCCAGCCACCTCAAGCTTGATTTTGCGTGACTTCGCATGACCCTTAGTTATTAGGGGAGTCGTTATGGGTATTTTTCTTGTCTCCGTATGTATGTCTTGTGTTTTGGTGCATCGTACCCCTTTTGTATCCAAGGGCTTTTGTTTGATCAGATTTCTATTAGAGTCTGCCATAGAGGATTCTCAGTATCGACATTTTTGGAAAGATCGCTATGTTAGGCCGATGATATTATCGTGTTCCATTTTGGTAGGTGAGATGTTATTGCCCGCTGAATAGTTTTGTATTGCCGATGTTGAGCTTGTTGGCTTGTTTTGTTGTCAAGCCAGTATTTTTTTCCTAGTCACTAGTTTTGTGGCCGAGTGTGATGCTTGCCAGTGTGTTAAGGCCTATCATCTGAGACCCCTAGTCCCTTGCTGCTGTTGAGTGTTTCTGAATGGAAGTGGGAGCACATATTGATGGATTTCATCGCAGGTTTGCCGAGGACTCAGCACGGGCACAATGCCATCTTGGTTATTGTTGATCGTCTGATGAAGTCGGCTCATTTCATTCCAGTGTGTGCTTCCTAGTCTATGGATTGGCTTGCAAGGTGTTTATTGAGGAGATAGTGAGACTGCACGGCTCCTTTTAAGGCACGTTATGACAGACCATGCAGATCTCCTAGTTGTTGGGCCGAGATTAAAGAGTGTTATCCCTATTTGTTCGATGATTGATTGCTTGTATTTCTTGCATTTTCTTCTTTTGATTGACGATTGATATATATGAGGTTGCTTAAGCATTTTGTTGTCTCAGTTTTGTCAATTTCGAGGATGAAATTTCTTTGTTGGTGGGGATGATTGTGAGACCTGACCCGAGTTCGCATATGTGCATGTGTGTGTGTGAGTAAGCATCTCGTGTATTTTGGTCCCGCGGTCCTACCGGTTAAATTTCGGTGACCCTCGACCTTCGGATAGTGATTGCGGTCACCCTTGAGTTTGGTCACGTAGACCCAACTCGGATTAACGCAAGACCTATGCCATTGTGACCGCATCGTCGCCGCGGTTCCAGCATCACGTCTCATGCGTAAATCCGGCGTGTCCATCAAAAGTTATGGGCCGCACATTATTTGGACCGTTGATTGCATTTTTGGTGGGACCTACCTGATTGCACAGTTCCCCATGTGCACTATTCCCCATGTAAGCCACCCTTAGCCTAGCAATGATGGCTTCTTTTCTCAAGAAAACCATGATGAGATTGACTTCTCTAGGCAATGATGAGCCACCCTATCCCATGAGCAATGATTATTTTCTCTTTTCAAAACTCATCTTTTCTAAGAAAGTAATCATTTCAACTTTAGAAACTCTCTCATCTCCCTTTCTCTTTCTTCATTTCTCTCTTCTCCTCTTTGCAAATGTCCTCCATTGCTGGACTTTTCCAGCCCTCTTTCCTCTTCTTTCCCCCTAGATCTAACCATCAAAGATCCATCATCACCATTAAACCTCCTTCCTTGAAGCTTGAGGAGCATGGTGGTTGAAGAATCTTGAAGATCCATCAAGTGGGTGAGCATGTAGGATAGGTTGCATGGTTCTTATTTTTATAGATCTTTTTTTACTTCATATGGAGAGTGTAGGACTCACCACATCAATGATGAAGGTCCACAACTCCTTGGATAAGTTTTTTTTTTAGCCATCACTTGCATGCATGTGATCTTGATGGGGCCATTCTCCATGGATCCCATCTTGATGAGATTTCATTTCTTCTTCTCTTCTCCCCTTTCTATGATTTGGATATAATAATTATGTGGCCCACCTGATGTACCATGCAACCAGAATTTTTAAATTTTTGGGACATCCAGGCCCAAGTTGTTGGACACCCAGGCCCAACTGTACTGCCTAGTTTTGCTGCTTGATTTGGAAAGCCTTTGGGCCTGATTTTATGGATTTTCTTAGGGAGGGACTGGGCCTGGGAGTTGTGTGACACATCAGGGTGGACCCCACCTTGTGGAATCTATGATTTATTTCCCATTTATTAATTTTTTTGGGCTGATCTAGACAGCAACATGTTGCTGTCCAGATTGCTGGAATTTTTTTTATGCTGTAATATATGGGTTGTAGGCCTTGTTTGTGGTTTCCTTTTTCCTAATTTCTTAGACTTCTCTTTGAGGTGTGGACCTCACCTAAAAGTATGCTAAACCTCACCTTCAAATTTCCCTATTTGATCACCCAAAAGGGTGGGCCAAGGAGGGTGGACGGTCCAGATTTTTCTGGACTGTCCAGCCACACTATTTGCTGGAAAATCATAAATATCAGCCTGATTTTGAAATGGTGGGCCACCTTTGTGGACCCCACCTTACTGTATACTTATATAGCAAGGTTGTCCTTACATTTTTCCAAATTTACATAGACCTAGGCCCACTCAAATGGGGTGCTAAAGTCAGGGACAGCAGCATTGCTGCAGCAGGAAAATAAAAATCTGGACCTTGCTGTCCATAAATTGCATGAGTTAAATAAAATATTTTTACTATCCCAAAAATCCTAAATTTTTGTAGGGAGGTGTCCCACCCATGGTAGGACCTATCCACACAATTTCAGGGCCAAGTAATCCTATTTGGGCATCCAAAAGGGTGGGCCAACATACTGGACTGCCAGAAATTTCTGTTGTGCATTCCAGCAACATAGTCCCATAAAAATAATATTAAAAAAAAATATTTCTAAGAAGGTGGGCCAAATTTCTGGATCCCATCTTGTTTTACGCTTGATGAGGGACCTTGGGTCCAAATTTTAGGAATTTTGGAGGCCCAGAACCCACCCATTGGATGGCCCAAATTCAAGACAGTTATATTCCAGCAATATTTCACCCTGGATAGATTGTATTATTTAAATTAATTTAAATACTTATGAGTATCCTAAAATCATGAAAATTTATAGGGAGGTGGTCCACCCATGGTGGGACGCACCTACAAAATTTTGGGGCCAATGGATCCCCGTGCACACCGTGGAAAGTGCTGGACTGGCTCACCACGTTCAAGTGTCCCGATTCACCAGATTTTCTTGATGGTCTGTTTTATTTAAATTAATTAAAATACTTCCGACTGTCCAAAAATCACAAAATTTTTAGGATTCGTGGTCTACCTATGGTAGGACCATCTTGTAAATTTTCATGGCCATCGGGGCCCTGTACTGACCGTGGTGTGGCCTGCAAACTTGGGTCAGTTTTGGGCCAGATACTTAGGCCCGTAGGACTACCCACCACGGGACGCCCCTACCTTGGGCTGTTGCTGGGCCTGTATTCCAGTGGCATGGCCCACTTCCAATGTGTGTTGTGCATTCCCCTCTTATCTGGTGGGACCCACTTTGATATGTGTGGGTCACCATGGGCTAGTAACCCATTTGAATTACATAAATTTCTAGATTCCAGCAGGCCCAGGAAGTGGGTGGCCTGGAATTCCAGTAAGGGGCCCAAATTTGCTCCATAGTTGATTGTTTTGGAGCTGTTGTGGCCCACCAGATTTAAGGGAGTATTGCACACACTCCTTGCCTTTTTCCTTAGACATTTTTGGGCATAATTAGTTCCTCTTAAGGCCCACCTCTGTGGTGATGTTGGGGGTTAGCCTTAACCAGATTTTTGGTAGTTTATAGGCCTAATGGGCTGGAAACCTATTTCTTGAGCCCAAGATCGTGTAGGGCCTGACCTTATTGTTTCACGGGCCCAACGAGCCGTCTACAGGCTGACCGTGTGTATTTATTAGCCGTGATGCCCTCATGAAATGCTTAATTATGGGCTGACTTGCGGGGCCCACATAAATGTATACTGTGGAGGGCCTTGCTAAGTCTTTGGGCTGATGTGGCAAGGCCCACACTGTCAGTATAGGTCTTGCCTATGTGTATTCTTGGGTTTTTGGGCTGCACTCAAGCCCACCATAATGTATGAATTGGATGACTTTTGTTTTGGGTCATTTCTTTAGGGCCCATTATGTGATATAGTACATGCATGTTTGTGTTAGCAAGCAGGCCTTGTGGACTCAGTTCTTTTGGATAGGCCCAATGATCTTGGGCCTATACTCTCTTATTTATTGTGATGGGCTTAGGGGCAATGATACACAAGAAGTCGGGCCCTTGGCTGCCCACTAAACTGACCCTGTACTTAGGCCAAAAGTGAGGCCCAACTCATTTGTGTTAAATGTGAAACTTGCCCATGTAAATGAACTACTGGGCTGCCCATGAAGCCCACCACAATATGTGGAATTATGACCTTTGTGGTTGGGCCCAAACCTTACTTGAGGGCCCACTATATGGCCTATGAGTTGGGCTTGGTGTATGGCCTACTAGTCCACACATTTGCTTAGGCTTTAGATCTTTCATTATATGGGTAGTGGTGAGCTACCTCTTGGAAACCAGTTGAGGTTGGATGTCCTCCTGGGTGATCCTAAGGTAAGCTCATAGGTTTCTCTATGGGTGGTTAAAGGCCCACCATAAACCTTAGACTATTTATTTAAAGCTCAATGTGCATGTATGTGGAATCTACCTTAATGCATGTTTGGTCCAGGCCGTTCAAGCCTTGGATCGCCCGATTATGGAAGCACTCTCTGCCTTGGGTTACTGCTGGACTTACAATCCAGTAGCAGGCCCACTTGATCTTTTCATGATATATATACACTCTCCATCTGGTGCGGTCCCCCAGTGAGTATAGTTGGCCTTCATAAGATTATTTCCACATACTTAACTAATTTCTGGACCTTAGCAGGCCCAGGAAGTCAAACGGGCCAAAAGTTTATCAAAGGGCCTTCGATGTACAATTTTATGATTACAACTTTATTTGACTGTGGGGCTCACCATATTGAGAACTTGTGTACGTGTTACAAGCTTATGCTTTCTTATAATCTTTGGGCTTAATCAGTGCATTCTTTTGGGTCACTTTTAGTGATCTTATGAGGATCCCATCTTAAGATCAGAATTTTGGGACATCCAGTGAGCCCAGATTGGGCAGAGACATCCTAGCTTGGCCCAACCATACATTGGGCCGACTTCCACCATTTTGATGGACTTGTGGGCTGAGGTAAGGATAGTATTGGGCCCTCGGTTGCCTACTTAAATTGCTAGTTATTGGGCTGATGTAGTGGGGCCCATTTCATCCAAACTTAAACCTATTTTTTTAGGCCGTATATTGTGTACGCGGGCTGCCCACCAAGTCCAACTTAATGCATGGATTCTATGGCCATTGGGAATTGGGCCTTGGGCCTTAATTCCCCTCTTAGAGCCCATGTTGTTAAAAGTGGTATTATATCTTTTTATGGCCTATTATGAGGAATATATGTATGTGGTTACTTTTATTTTTATCTTAAATGTAGGCCTTGGGCCTTTTATCCATATAGTTCATGGTTGATATGCCTTTTTGGGGAATGGTGGTTAAATGTCCCCATTATGGACCTCTCTAGGTCCAGTTGTATTTAAGAGTAATTGGATACTTATCTTAGACAGTTGTTAGGCTCATTTCTATATTACTTAGACCCGTAGTTGTATGCTTTGTCTCGTGGGCTACCCCAGGTAAATGGGCCCCCACTAGAGGTGGGATTCCTTATGGATATTGTCTAAGTACCTAGTCTTGTTTCCTTCTTTGATAGGAGGAATGTAATTTACTTTGTATATCGCCGCATGATGTGCCTAGACCCATCTTCATGACCCATGTGCATCATTGTATGCTTGGATGACACTATGTGTGTGGTTATGATTGTGCCATTGGGCATTGCAGCTGTCTTCCTAAGGGACGTAATATTCCCTCTTGAGCATATTGGATGCTTGGAATTGATGCATAGTTGATTGTGTGATTCATGCATCCAGCATTGCATAATATATGAGCATTATCACCCTTGCTTCATCAGGGTTGTAGCCTCCACAGATACATCGTGGATGGCCATGTTTGGACATCGAAAATGTTACTTGAGCATACCGGGTGCATAGGATGCCCATGGGTGAAATTTCCAAAACTTCCATGGTACCAAGGATCTGCTCCAACGCCGTGACCGGGTGAAATATATGAGCGCACGAGGGCCTTATACCATTAGGCCGTGACTCCCACTGTCGTGTAGTCGGTTGGATAGGGGTGTGGCCTTACTCGCCTGATGTAAGAGGGCATTGCTAGGCTGAGTCTGACCAACTCTTGAATGGGTCCGCTACTGTCAGGCCTTGCTGGTGATTGGTTGTCCACAGGCGGGTAGTGAAGTCTCTTACGCTCGTTTGACTGTGCGGGGTTTGTAGAGCGGCAGTCATCCAGCAGTGTAATGGACCCCGATGATTTCCTTATGATTGAAAATATACTTGACATACGGTTTGGTTATGAGCACTAGCATTACTTGCATCGCATTAGTATTGGTTACGTAAGCCCCTTCATGCATTGCCTTGGTATGGCATCCAGTACTCATTGCATCATATTCATGATAAGTCTTGGTAAGGCTAGTGATATTCTCATTAAGCATGTCTCCTTCTTGTATCTCCTATTTTTCTTCTGTGCACTATTATCACACACTTACACCACCCTCTGAGCTTCTATAAGCTTATGCACGATTGATGCGTGCAGGATATCCTAGGCAGGTGTCGCAGTGGCAGAGTTTGGATTAGAGCTGAGCTTGAGGACCCAGTATTGCATCCTTCCTTTCTTTCTTCTATTATCTTATGTATGTCCTTTTGGACCTTATGTAAACTTGTAAAAGTTCAAATTCATAGTGGATTTTGTGACATGTGCCTTTTTTTATTCTCAGATTTATTTGTTATGATCTTGGGTATGCTCGTACTAGAAATGGTTATATTGTTATGAAAATCCTCCTTGTAGGATCCCAGGATCGGAACCTGCTTTAGGAGCCGAGAATGGGGTACTACGGAGGCTGTTGCGGCCAGAACCGGCCATCGGGTTCTTTGTGAATTCGGTTACCGAGTCTGGGGCGTGACATCTATTCTCATGTGGGTGCAAATAACATTACACTTACTCCATGCGGGTGCAGTTGGGTTTCGGCACCAGTGTTGGTGGATGGGATGCAGCCTCTCCAAACAGAAAGTGAGATAAGAACAGGGCGTACGTACATTTTGTCTTGGTGGTCATTTGGATGCCTGTAAATGGGGCTAACCGTAAATGATTTGCAATGTGTTTGGATGTTGAAAAATGTCTGTAAATGATTTACAGGTGGCCCCAATTGATTTACAGGAAAAAAGCTGTGATTTCGTTTACTGGCTCTTCATTTAAAGCCTAACGGCTACAAATGGAAAGATTGGCTCTCCATTTATAGGTCTCAAATAATTTACAGGCTGGCCAAATAATCATTTACCTGTAAATCATTTACTGCTTTCAGTCAAACAAGACAGGGTGTAAATAATTTAGACCTGTAGATCATTTACCACTTAAGCCAACCATCCAAACGACCCCTTATATTCAATTTGGAGCGAGAAAGAGGAGTAAAATGCTAATTTGCCCGATGAGATTTATGTTTTCCACACAGCTCCAAATGAAAAGTCAAATGCATTCAAATTAGGTACAAATAGAGCTTCCAATGTAGAATGTGAATTCCTGCCGCTAGTTATGATCAGGGTGAACTAATTCAAGAAAATACTTGTTGGATGGTACAAAATAAATTCTTTTGAACCACTAGGGAAACCAAAATGCCAATGAATTTAATATGTTATATAAATCAAAACACAATTTTTCTTCATATTTTCATTTTTAGTGCTGATTGTTTATCGGTTTTCTTTTCTATCATGTAGAACAAATGTAATATTAGTAATATCATCCATGGTATTACAGCAATCAATATCAGGGATGCATTTCCACATGATATATAATAATAGGGAATCCTAGTAGTGAGATGAATCATGGAATATCAGAGAAACAATTTCAGATCATCAAGCTTGTTGTCATTTATTTTTATTAACCAAGTCACTAAAGGATTTCAATTTCAAATGTAACTGAAGTATTGAGAGAACGTTGTCTCTTGTTGCAGTACGAGATGTAACAAGAATATACATTGATCGTGTATTTGAATTTTTTTAAATGCACAAACCAGAAACGATTTAAGACGATGTTCAATGATACTTTGTTAGATATGAAATTTATGACCTTTAGTTACTTTGTTAATTAAAAAGAACTACGTAGTGGCTTGATCCCAATCTGACTTTTTGGGTACGTAGGCAGCCGTTCGTAATGTACTAGAATATCGGTGCAGCCACAAATCTTTTTTCTCCTCTGAATTGTAACAGACTGTATCAGTTGTATTTTTCTCTGTCATACAGGTTGTGGCTATCAAAGATATAATATCACCTCCTTATAGGGAAATATTTAATGATGTGCACAGGTAAATTCATTTTTTCTTATTCCTTATATTGTTTCCCAGTTATATTTGTGTTGGTTTCAGAGTACAGGTAGCAATAGAAAGTGTTGGTCGATTGTGACTTATGGACAAAGCGATGAGTAACCAACAATACGAATATGGGAGGCCTTCCTCAGGTATCCAAATGTTTTTAGATATAATTATGTTGTTTTTAAATGTATTAGATCGAAATTGATGGAGCAGACCCGGATGTTGAGCGGGGGTCCCTGGAAGGTGGGAACCACTGTTATGACCATGATGAAGCTGTCCATTTCCTATGGACAGCATTGGAGTGGCCTGACCATTTGGACAAGCCATGTTTATGTATTAACTCGAAATTGATGGAGCAGACCCGGATGTGCGTCAGAGCTATCCAGATGTTGAGCGGGAGTCCCTAAAAGGTGGGAACCGCTGTTATGACCATGATGAAATTGTCCATTTCTTATGGACAGCATTGGAGGGGCCTGGCCATTTGGACATGCCGTGTTTATGTGTTTAATCAAAATTAATGGAGCAGACCCGGATGTGCGTCGGAGCTATTCGGAAGAGCGGAGTTTTCTGAAAAGAGGGAACCGCTATTATGACCATGATGAAGCTGTCCATTTTTTATGGACAACATTGGAAGGGCCTGGCCATTTGCGCCAGATGGCCGTGTTTATATTTGTATTTGCAGGGACTATACCCTTAACCTAAACCAAAACCTATGACCTAAAACCTTAACCTATAACCTAAACCTAAACCTTAACTTAAAACCTAAAACCTAAACCTAAACCTAAAACCTAAATGTATTCTCAAATCCCTAAACCTAAACCTACACTTAATCCTAATCTTACCTCCCTAACCTAAACCTATACCTAAACTTGAAAACCCAAACATAAACCCAATCCCGAACCCGAACCTAAACCTTAACGTTAACCTATTCTCAATTCCCTAAACCTATATCTTATAACCTAAACCTAAACCTAAACCTAAACCTTAACCTATACCTATAACCTTAACCTAAACCTAAACCTTAACCTAAACCTATAACCTTAACCTAAAACCTAAACCTATAACCTAAACCTAAATCAAAACATATAACCAAAACCAAAACCTATATATTATAACCTAAACCTAAACCTTAACCTATACCTATAACCTTAACCTAAACCTAAACCTTAACCTAAAACCTAAACTTATAACCTAAACCTAAATCAAAACATATAATCAAAACCAAAACCTATATCCTAAACCCGAACGCATTCTCAAATCCTATAACCCATAATCTAAACCTAAACCTAAACTTAAACTTATAACCTATAACCTAAACCAAAACCTATAACCTAAACCAAAGCCAAAACCTATAGCCTAAACCCGAACCCATTCTCAAATCCAAAAACCTATAACCTAAATCAAAACCTAGAACCTAAACCAAACCAAAACCTAAAACCAAAACCTAAAACCTAAACCTATAATTTATAACCTAAATTAAAATATATAATTAAAACCAAATCCCAAAACCCAAACCTAAACCTAAACCTAAACCTAAAACCTAAACCTAAACCTATAACCTAAACTCAAATCCCTAAACCTAAACCTAAACCTAATCCTATTACCTAAACTCAAATCCCTAAACCTTAACTTATAACCTAACCTAAACCTATACTTATAACCTAAAACTATTCTTAAATCCCAAAACCTATAACCTAAACCTAACCTTTCCCTAAACCTATAACCTAAACTCAATTCCCTAAACCTAAACCTAGACCTAAACCTAAACCTATAGCCTAAACTCAAATCCCTAAACCTTAACCTATAACCTAACCTAAACCTATACTTATAACCTAAAACTATTCCCAAATTCCAAAACCTATAACCTAAACCTAAGCTTTCCCTAAACCTATAAGCTAAACTCAATTCCCTAAAGATAAACCTACACCTAATCCTAATCTCAACTCCCTAACCTAAACCTAAACATAAACATGAAATCTCAAAATTAAACCCAATCCCGAACTTGAACCCGATTTCCTAAACCTAAACCATAACCCATTCTCAAATCCAAAAACCTATAACCTAAACCTAAACCAAAACCAAAACTTATAACGTAAACCCGAACTCATTCTCAAATCCCAAAACCTATAACCTAAACCAAAACCAAAACCTATAACCTAAACCCGAACCCATTCTCAAATCCCAAAACTTATAACCTAAACATAAACCATAACCTAAACCTATAACCTATAACATAAATCAAAACCTAAACCTAAACCTATAACCTAAACCTATAACCTATAACCTAAATCAAAACCTATTACCTTTCCCTAAACCTTAACCTAAACCTATAACCTATAACCTAAATCAAAACCAAAACCAAACCTAAACCTAAACCTAAACCTATAACCTATAACCTAAACCTAAACCTAAAACCTAATGTATTCTCAAATCCCTAAACTTAAACCTACACCTAATCCTAATCTAAACTCCCTAACCTAAACCTAAACCTAAACTTGATATCCCAAACCTAAACTCGATCCGGAACCCAAACCCGATTTCCTAAACCTAAACCTTAACCTATTCTCAATTCCCTAAACCTATTGCTTATAACCTAAACCGAAATCAAAACCTAAACCTTAACCAAAACCTAAACCTAAACTTATAACCTATAACCTAAACATAAACCTAAAACCTAAATGTATTCTCAAATCCCTAAACCTAAACCTACACCTAATCCTAATCTCAACTCCCTAACCTAAACCTAAACCTAAACTTGAAAACTCAAACCTAAACACGATCCCGATCCCGAACCCGATTTCCTAAACCTAAACCTTAACCTATTCTCAATTCCCTAAACCTATAACTTATAACCTAAACTTAAACCTAAACCTAAACATAAACCTTAACCTAAACCTAAACCTAAACCTATAATCTATAACCTAAACATAAACCTAAAACCTAAATGTATTCCCAAATCCCTAAACCTAAACCTACACCTAATCCTAATCTCAACTCCCTAACCAAAACCTAAACCTAAACTTGAAAACTCAAACCTAAACCCGATCCCGAACCCGAACCCGATTTCCTAAACCTAAACCTTAACCTATTCTCAATTGCCTAAACCTATAACTTATAACCTAAACTTAAACCTAAACCTAAACCTTAACCAAAACCTTAACCTAAACCTATAACCTATAGCATAAACCTAAACCTAAACCTAAACCTGTAACCTATAACCTAAACATAAACCTAAAACTTAAATGTATTCTCAAATCTTTAAACCTAAATCTAAACCTTAACCTAAACCTTAACCTAAACCTATAACCTATAGCCTTAACCTAAACTTGTAACCTATAACCTAAACATAAACCTAAAACCTAAATGTATTCTCAAATCCCTAAACCTAAACCTACACCTAATCCTAATGTCAACTCCCTCACCTAAACCTAAACCTAAACTTGAAAACCAAAACCTAAACCCGATCCTGAACCCGAACCGGATTTCCTAAACCTAAACCTTAACCTATTTTCAAGTCCCTAAACCAATTGCTTATAACCTAAACCGAAAGCTAAACTTATACCTTAACCTAAACCTATAACCTATAACCTAAACATAACCTAAAACCTAAATGTATCATAAAATCTCTAAACTTAAACCTACACCTAATCCTAATCTCGACTCCCTAACCTAAACCTAAACCTAAACTTGAAAACTCAAACCTAAACCCGATCCCGAACCCGAACCCGATTTCCTAAACCTAAACCTTAACCTATTCTCAATTCTCTAAACCTATAGCTTATAACTTAAACTTAAACCTAAACCTAAACCTTAACCTAAACCTATAACCTATAGCATAAACCTAAACCTAAACCTAAACCTCTAACCTGTAACCTATAACATAAACCTAAACCTAAAACCTAAATGTATTCTCAAATCCTTAAACCTAAACCTAAACTTTAACCTAAACCTATAACCTATAGCCTTAACCTAAACATGTAACCTATAACCTAAACCTAAACCTAAAATCTAAATGTATTCTCAACTCCCTAAACCTAAACCTATACTTAATCCTAATCTCAACTCCCTAACCTAAACCTAAACCTAAACTTGAAAACTCAAACCTAAACCCGATCCCGAACCCGAACCCGATTTCCTAAACCTAAACCTTAACCTATTCTCAAGTCCCTAAACCAATTGCTTATAACTTAAACCAAAAGCTAAACTTATACCTTAACCTAAACCTATAACCTATAACCTAAACATAACCTAAAATCTAAATGTATTCTCAAATCTCTAAACCTAAACATACACCTAATCCTAATCTCGACTCCCTAACCTAGACCTAAACTTAAACTTGAAAACTCAAACCTAAATCCGATCCCGAACCCGAACCCGATTTCCTAAACCTAAACCTTAACCTATTCTCAATTCTCTAAACCTATAGCTTATAACCTAAACTTAAACTTAAACCTAAACCTTAACCTAAACCTATAACCTATAGCATAAACCTAAACCTAAACCTAAACCTCTAACCTGTAACCTATAACATAAACCTAAACCTAAAACCTAAATGTATTCTCAAATCCTTAAACCTAAACCTAAACCTTAACCTAAACCTTAACCTAAATCTATAACCTATAGCCTTAACCTAAACGTGTAACCTATAACCAAAACCTAAACCTAAAACCTAAATGTATTCTCAAATCCCTAAACCTAAATCTATACCTAATCCTAATCTCAATTCCCTAACCTAAACCTAAACCTAAACTTGAAAACTCAAACCTAAACCCGATCCCGAACCAAAACCCGAACTCGATTTCCTAAACCTAAACCTTAACCTATTCTCAATTCCCTAAACCTATATCTTATAACCTAAACTTAAACCTAAACCTAAACCTTAAACTAAATCTTAACCTAAACCTATAACCAATAACCTAAACAAAAACCTAAACCTAAACCTATAACCTATAACCAAAACCTAAACATAAAACCTAAATGTATTCTCAAATCCTTAAACCTAAATCTAAACCTTAACCTAAACCTATAACCTATAACCTTAACCTAAACCTGTAACCTATAACCTAAACATAAACCTAAAACCTAAATGTATTCTCAAATCCCTAAACCTAAACCTACACCTAATCCTAATCTCAACTCCCTCACCTAAACCTAAACCTAAACTTGAAAACCAAAACCAAAACCTGATCCCAAACCCGAACTCGATTTCCTAAACCTAAACCTTAACCTATTCTCAATTCCCTAAACCTATAGTTTATAACCTAAACTTAAACCTAAGCCTAAACCTTAACCTAAACCTATAACATATAGCATAAACCTAAACCTAAACCTAAACCTAAACCTATAACCCATAACCTAAACCTAAACCTAAAACCTAAATGTATTCTCAAATCCTTAAACCTAAACCTAAACCTTAACCTAAACCCATAACCTATAGCCTTAACCTAAACCTATAACTTATAACCTAAACATAAACCTGAAACCTAAATGTATTCTCAAATTTCTAATCCTAAACCTACACCTAATCCTAATCTCAACTCCCTAACCTAAACCTAAACCTAAACTTGAAAACCAAAACCTAAACCCGATCCTGAACCCGAACCCGATTTCCTAAACCTAAACCTTAACCTATTCTTGATTCCTTAAACCAATTGCTTATAACCTAAACCGAAACCTAAACTTATACCTTAACCTAAACCTATAACCTATAACCTAAACATAATCCTAAAACCTAAATGTATTCTCAAATCCCTAAACCTAAACCTACACCTAATCTTAATCTCAACTCCCTAACCTAACCTAAACGTAAACTTGAAAAATCAAACCTAAATCCGTTCCCGAACCCGAACCCGATTTCCTAAACCTAAACCTTAACCTATTCTCAATTCCCAAAACCTATAGCTTATAACTTAAACTTAACCTAAACCTTAACCTAAACCTATAACCTATAGCATAAACCTAAACCTAAACCTAAACCTATAACTTATAACCTAAACCTAAACCTAAAACCTAAATGTATTCTCAAATCCTTAAACCTAAACCTAAACCTTAACCTAAACCTATAACCTATAGCCTTAACCTAAACCTATAACCTATAACTTAAACATAACCTAAAACCCAAATGTATCATAAAATCTCTAAACTTAAACCTACACCTAATCCTAATCTCGACTCCCTAACCTAAACCTAAACTTAAACTTGAAAAGTCAAACCTAAACCCGATCCCGAACCCGAACCCGATTTCCTAAACCTAAACCTTAACCTATTCTCAATTCTCTAAACCTATAGCTTATAACTTAAACTTAAACCTAAACCTAAACCTTAACCGAAACCTATAACCTATAGCGTAAACCTAAACCTAAACCTAAACCTCTAACCTGTAACCTATAACATAAACCTAAACCTAAAACCTAAATGTATTCTCAAATCCTTAAACCTAAACCTAAACTTTAACCTAAACCTATAACCTATAGCCTTAACCTAAACATGTAACCTATAACCTAAACCTAAACCTATAACCTAAATGTATTCTCAAATCCCTAAACCTAAACCTATACCTAATCCTAATCTTAACTCCCTAACCTAAACCTAAACCTAAACTTGAAAACTCAAACCTAAACCCAATCCCGAACCCGAACCCGATTTCCTAAACCTAAACCTTAACCTATTCTCAAGTCCCTAAACCAATTGCTTATAAGCTAAACCGAAAGCTAAACTTATACCTTAACCTAAACCTATAACCTATAACCTAAACATAACCTAAAATCTAAATGTATTCTCAAATCTCTAAACCTAAACATACACCTAATCCTAATATCGACTCCCTAACCTAAACCTAAACCTAAACTTGAAAACTCAAGCCTAAATCCGATCCCGAACCCGAACCCGATTTCCTAAACCTAAACCTTAACCTATTCTCAATTCTCTAAACCTATAGCTTATAACCTAAACTTATACCTAAACCTAAACCTTAACCTAAACCTATAACCTATAGCATAAACCTAAACCTAAACCTAAACCTCTAACCTGTAACCTATAACATAAACCTAAACCTAAAACCTAAATGTATTCTCAAATCCTTAAACCTAAACCTAAACCTTAACCTAAACCTTAACCTAAATCTATAACCTATAGCCTTAACCTACACATGTAACCTATAACCTAAACCTAAACCTAAAACCTAAATGTATTCTCAAATCCCTAAACCTAAATCTATACATAATCCTAATCTCAATTCCTTAACCTAAACCTAAACCTAAACTTGAAAACTCAAACCTAAACCCGATCCCGAACCCGAACCCGAACTCGATTTCTTAAACCTAAACCTTAACCTATTCTCAATTCCCTAAACCTATATCTTATAACCTAAACTTAAACCTAAACCTAAACCTTAACCTAAATCTTAACCTAAACCTATAACCTATAACCTAAACATAAACCTAAACCTAAAGCTATAACCTATAACCTAAACCTAAACATAAAACCTAAATGTATTCTCAAATCCTTAAACCTAAATCTAAACCTTAACCTAAACCTATAACCTATAACCTTAACCTAAACCTGTAACCTATAACCTAAACATAAACCTAAAACATAAATGTATTCTCAAATCCCTAAACTGAAACCTACACCTAATCCTAATCTCAACTCCCTCACCTAAACCTAAACCTAAACTTGAAAACCAAAACCAAAACCTGATCCCGAACCCGAACTCGATTTTCTAAACCTAAACCTTAACCTATTCTCAATTCCCTAAACCTATAGCTTATAACCTAAACTTAAACCTAAGCCTAAACCTTAACCTAAACCTTAACCTAAACCTATAACCTATAGCATAAACCTAAACCTAAACCTAAACCTAAACCTAAAACCTAAATGTATTCTCAAATCCTTAAACTTAAACCTAAACCTTAACCTAAACCCATAACCTATAGCCTTAACCTAAACCTATAACTTATAACCTAAACATAAACCTGAAACCTAAATGTATTCTCAAATCCCTAATCCTAAACCTACACCTAATCCTAATCTCAACTCCCTAACCTAAACCTAAACCTAAACTTGAAAACCAAAACCTAAACCCGATCCTGAAGCCGAACCCGATTTCCTAAACTTAAACCTTAACCTATTCTTGATTCCTTAAACCAATTGCTTATAACCTAACCGAAACCTAAACTTATACCTTAACCTAAACCTATAACCTAAACCTAAACATAATCCTAAAACCTAAATGTATTCTCAAATCCCTAAACCTAAACCTACACCTAATCTTAATCTCAACTCCCTAACCTAAACCTAAAGGTAAACTTGAAAACTCAAACCTAAACCCGTTCCCGAACCCGAACCCGATTTCCTAAACCTAAACCTTAACCTATTCTCAATTCCCTAAACCTATAGCTTATAACTTAAACTTAACCTAAACCTTAACCTAAACCTATAACCTATAGCATAAACCTAAACCTAAACCTAAACCTATAACCTATAACCTAAACCAAAACCTAAAACCTAAATGTATTCTCAAATCCTTAAACCTAAACCTAAACCTTAACCTAAACATATAACCTATAACCTAAACATAAACTTAAAACCTAAATGAATTCACAAATCCCTAAACCTAAGCCTACACCTAATCCTAATCTCAACTCCCTAACCTAAACCTAAACCTAAACTTGAAAACCACAACCTAAACCCGATCCCGAACCCGAACCTGATTTCCTAAACCTAAACCTTAACCTATTCTCAATTCCTTAAACCAATTGCTTATAACCTAAACCGAAACCTAAAGTTATACCTTAACCCAAACCTATAACCTATAACCTAAACATAAACCTAACACGTAAATGTATTCTCAAATCCCTAAACCTAAACCTACACCTAATCCTAATCTCAAATCCCTAACATAAACCTACTAAACTTGAAAACTCAAACCTAAACCCGATCCTGAACCCGAACCTGATTTCCTAAACCTAAACCTTAACCTATTCTCAATTTCCTAAACCTATAGTTTATAACCTAAACTTAAACCTAAACTTAACCTAAACCTTAACCTAAACCTATAACCTATAGCATAAACCTAAACCTAAACCTAAACCTAAACCAGTAACCTATAACTTAAACTCAAACCCAAAACCTAAATGTATTCTCAAATCCTTAAACCTAAATCTAAACCTTAACCTAAACATTAACCTAAACCTATAACTTATAGCCTTAACCTAAACTTGTAACCTATAACCTAAATATAAACCTAAAACCTCAATGTATTCTCAAATCCCTAAACATAAACCTATACCTAATCTTAATCTCAACTCCCTAACCTAAACCTAAACCTAAACTTGAAAACCAAAACCTAAACCCGATCCCAAACCCGAACCCGATTTCCTAAACCTAAACCTTAACCTATTCTCAATTCCCTAAACCTATTGCTTATAACCTAAACCGAAACCTAAACCTATACCTAAACCTAAACCTAAACCTATAACCTATAACCTAAACATAAACCTAAAACCCAAATGTATTCTCAAATCCCTAAACCTAAACCTACACCTAATCCTAATTTAAACTCCCTAACCTAAACCTAAACCTAAACTTGATAACCCAAACCTAAACCTACACCTAATCCTAATTTAAACTCCCTAACCTAAACCTAAACCTAAACTTGATAACCCAAACCTAAACCCGATCCTGAACCCGAACCCGATTTCCTAAACCTAAACCTTAACCTATTCTCAATTCCCTAAACCTATTGCTTATAACCTAAACCGAAACCTAAACCTAAACTTAAACCTAAACCTAAACCTATAACCTATAACCTAAACATAAACCTAAAACCTAAATGTATTCTCAAATCTATAAACCCAAACCTACACCTAATCCTAATCTCAACTCCCTAACCTAAACCTAAACCTAAACTTGAAAACTCAAACCTAAACCCGATCCCAAACCCAAACCCGATTTCCTAAACCTAAACATTAATGTATTCTCAAATCTCTAAACCTAAACCTACACCTAATCCTAATCTCAACTCCCTAACCTAAACCTAAACCTAAACTTCAAAATCCAAACCTAAACCCGATCCCGAACCCGAACCCGATTTCCTAAACCTAAACCTTAAGTTATTCTCAATTCCCTAAACTTATTGCTTATAACCTAAACCGAAACCTAAACCTATCCCTTAACCTAAACCTAAACTTATAACCTATAACCTGTAACCTAAACCTAAACCTAAAACCTAAATGTATTCTCAAATCCCTAAACCTAAACCTATACCTAATCCTAATCTCAACTCCCTAACCTAAACCTAAACTTGAAAACTCAAACTTAAACCCGATCCCGAACCCGAACCTGATTTCCTAAACCTAAACCTTAACCTATTCTCAATTCCCTAAACCTATTTCTTATAACCTAAACCGAAACCTAAACCTATACCTTAACCTAAACCTAAACCTATAACCTAAACCTAAACCTAAAACCTAAATGTATTATCAAATCCCTAAACCTAAACCTACACCTAATCCTAATCTCAACTCCCTAACCTAAACCTAAACCTAAACTTGAAAACTCAAACCTAAACCCGTTCCCGAACCCGAACCCGATTTCCTAAACCTAAACCTTAATGTATTCTCAAATTCCTAAACTTAAACCTACACATAATCCTAATCTCAATTCCCTAGCCTAAACCTAAATCTAAACTTGAAAACCAAAACCTAAACCCGATCCCGAACCCGAACCCGATTTTCTAAACCTAAACCTTAACCTATTCTCAATTTCCTAAACCTATAGCTTATAACCTAAACCTAAACCTAAACCTTAACCTAAACCTAAAACCTAAATGTATTCTCGAATCCCTAAACCTAAACCTACACCTAATCCTAATCTCAACTCCCTAACCTAAACCTAAACCTAAACTTGAAAACCCAAACCTAAACCCGATCTCGAACCCGAACCCAATTTCCTAAACCTAAACCTTAACCTATTCACAATTCCCTAAACCTTTATCTTGTAACCTAAACCTAAGCCTAAAGCTATACCTAAACCTGTAACCTATAACTTAAACCTAAACCTAAAACCTATTACTTATAAGCTAAACCTAAACCTAAACCTAAACCTTAACCTAAACCTAAATGTATTCTCAAATCCCTAAACCTAAACGTACACGTAATCCTAATCCCAACTCGCTATCCTAAACCTAAACCTAAACTTGAAAACTCAAACCTAAACCCGATCCCGAACCGAAACCCGATTTCCTAAACCTAAACATTAATGTATTCTCAAATCCCTAAACCTAAACCTACACCTAATCCTAATCTCAACTCCCTAACCTAAACCTAAATCTAAACTTGAAAACCCAAACCTAAACCCGATCTCGAACCCGAACCCGATTTTCTAAACCTAAACCTTAACCTATTCTCAATTCCCTAAACCTTTATCTTGTAACCTAAACCTAAGCCTAAAGCTATACCTAAACCTGTAACCTATAACTTAAACCTAAACCTAAAACCTATTACTTATAAGCTAAACCTAAACCTAAACCTAAACCTTAACCTAAACCTAAATGTATTCTCAAATCCCTAAACCTAAACCTACACCTAATCCTAATCTCAACTCCCTAATCCAAACCTAAACCCGATCCCGAACCCGAACCCGATTTCCTAAACCTAAACCTTAACCTATAACCTAACATAAACCTAAACCTATTACCTGCACTTATAACCTAAACCTATAACCCAAACATAAGCGTAAAACCTAAACCTAAACCTAAAATCGAAATGTATTTTCAAATCCTTGAATCTAAACCTACACCTAATCCTAATCTCAACTCCCTAACCTAAACTTAAACCTAAACTTGATAACCCAAACCTAAACCCGATCCCGAACTCGGACCCGATTTCCTAAACCTAAACCTTAACCTTAACCTATTCTCAATTCCCTAAAGCTATAACCTATATACTATAACCTATAACTAAAACCTAAACCTTAACCTAAACCTATAACCTAAGCCTAAACCTTAACCTAAACCTAAACCAAAACCTATAACCTAAACCTTAACCTATAACCTATAACCTATAACCTAAACTTATAACCTATAACCTAAAACCTAATCCTAAACCTAAACCTAAACTTAAAACCTAACACCTAAAACCTAAAACCTAAACCTAAATCTATTTTAATGATCAGTTTTATTTTTAAAAAGTGCTCACTTTTTTGGAAGAAGTTTATGTAATTTTTCATGATTCTGAATTATAATGTTTTGTTGGTTTAATATTTTTTTTTTCAGGTGAAAGACACAAAAAGAAAATTGTTGCTGATTTTTTTTTTCTTTTATTTATGATGTTAAACTTATATGTATGGATGAATGTAATGTGGATAAGATTGCTTGTGTTTGGATGGATGTAGTTTATGTTTGGATGAATGTAGTTTATGTTGGATTTACGTAGTTTGGGTTTAGATGGATGTAGTTTATGTTTGGATGAATGTAGTTTATGTTGGATTTACGTAGTTTAGGTTTAGATGGATGTGAATGTGAATATGATGAAATATATTATATAACAGGTGTATATCAGGAAGAATATGATGATGTAACAGGTGTATATTGACCCTCTTATAAGGGACGGTCCATGACAGTCCTTTTTAAGGACGGTTTGTGGCCATCCTTTGAAGGCCCATAAGAGACGGACCATGATAATCCTTTTTAAGGATGGTCTGTGGCCGTCCTTTGAAGGCTCATAAGAGACGGACCATGATAATCCTTTTTAAGGTGGTCCATGACCGTCCTTTTAAAGGACGGTCTATGGCCGTCCTTTGAAGGCTCATCAAAGACGGTCTACGACAGTCTTTTTTAAGGACGGTCCATGACCGTCCTTTTAAAGGATGGTCGATGGCCGTCCTTTAAAGGCTCATAAGAGACTGTCCAAAAGGACGGTTCACGACCGTCCTTTTTTAGGACGGTCCATGACCGTCCTTTTTTCGTCAATAAAAATGACGGTTTTCAACCGTCCTTTAAGTAATATGACACGTCAAAATTTGACGGCCCTTGCGATGGTCCATGACCGTCCTTTTTGGTCATTTGAGACGGTTTTGGACCGTCTTTTTTTCGCAGTTTTGGCGTAGTGTTTTTCTTTATGACTTTAAGACTTTTCTTTCACTGATAAAAATATTATTTCTCAACAAAACAAAGATGAACAAATAAACAAAGAGGCTAAATAATGATTTTTATTAATTCCTCAATAGGTGGTTCATTACAATTGCCAGAGTGCTTAAAATTAATTAAAGAAAATAAACAAATGAGAGATAAATACCGGACCAATTTATAAGAACATATGATCGAGGCAAATGGTTTGCAGGATGTAATTAGAGATGTGTAATCATCTAAATAAGAACTTAATTAAGTGGGATCTAATAACTTAAGGTTATGAATATTTAACAACTCCTATGATACTGTAGGGTGAATGCTGGGCAGTGGCGATATGTGATAAAACTATGTTATACAACATTATACTAGGATAAATGTAAAAAGATAGATATGTTTAGTTTAGAACCTGAAGCTCTTCATCGCATGATCCTTTTATAAGCTTTTAGAAGGTGGTGGCTTTATGTAGTCTCTAGCATCGTGAAGAATTTGAACGATTGGATGTGAAAATCTCATTAATTCTTCCATGTCAGCATAGCCTATCACATACGGCTATGTGTATAAGAGAGAGACTCGCTTCTTCAGATCCTGTGTTGGTTGGAGTCATCTGTCATTGGACTCTCGCATAGGAAGGTTATTAAAGTCCTTATGTTACTTAGCTTAGCATTCATAGAGAATGCTTTTGATATAACACTAGCATTTAATGCTCTCTCATGCTCACATCTTTAATTCCTCTTAAAATTTATTTACACCAAACATGACATTGCTGTTACATGAGATTTCTTCTAGATTGTTTGATCTGGCCATACTAGACCAAGTGTAAACAATATTCTCGGTGCAGTAGGATTTCATCCGTCATTTTGCTGATACGTGATGACATCTCATTGGTCCGTGAAGAAGTGCAAAAAGCAGGTGTAAATAGTATCACTAGATATTATCAATGTTAGCCAGGACATGTATGTTTTAAAATTTTCATAAAACATATAATTTCCTTCATCTTTACCTAAATAATATAATAAGGTTTTACTTTATTTTCGTATTAAAAAAAAATGATTCATTATCTTTTCATTTCTATTTCATTTTAATTTAACCCACTAAAAATTACAAGACGAGATTGGTTGAACTAGTTGACTCATCCAAGTTTCGATTTTATAGTCTGTTGAGCCAACTTCTGGTTTTTATTTTTCAAGCACCAATAAAACAAAGCTTAATATTCATGTTAATTAGTGAAAAACTCCCATTTGCTTAAAATACAGGAGAATATTATAATGGTTTGAAATTTTCAGCGATATTTTGTTATACTTAAGCCCAATTAAATGGTTTTGTATGAGTTACTGCTTGTCCAAATCTAGACAATGAGCCTTCGGTGGAGGCATGCTCTCTGAAAATCTCATTGCAAGCATTGCCGACCCAATAATGTTAAGTTAGTCTAATGAGCTCCACCTATCAGCCTTTATACATAACAAACCCCGACAAGGCTTCCTAAGTACTCCATGTTGGCAATGTGCTTCAAATTATGGTCTAAGTTATACATGTATTTGTCTTTTATTTTTATAATTAATTTATTATATGTATATTATTTGAATATATATGCATCTACAGTAAAGTATTATACACTATGTATACTTGATACAATCAAAAACATGTAATCATCATTAAAGATGCATGAATGTGTGCACTCCATTAACATTATCAAAGCATGTCCCTCACCTAAGGGCGTTATACAAGCTCAACCTTATCTCATTTTGTAATTTTTTTTTTTTTGGTCATCTTCTTTTTTATAAGCTCTTTTTATACCTCGAATAATATTTAGAGGCAATATTGTATCTTACTGCTAGGACCTATTTGGATTGGGACGTACCATAGTAATGTATTCTTTTACTTGTCACTCACATTACATATGCATTTGAACACCGTATTACATGCTAATTTAGATGTTTAAGTAAACATTGCAAAAATGTAATAATTACACTTTTGTGTTGAACTACAGTTGTAATTGACAAACTAAATTGGTTGTGAGGGGCTATTTGATTTTTCATTTCCTTTGTAAGCACTCATAAATAACTTATTATTACTCGTTAGGTGTGTTTGAAAGTGGGTGATCAGTCTAAAAGAGCTTACTTAAATTTATGGGCTCATCATGTTGTATGTGGCATATCCATGCCATCCATTCATTTTATCATAATAATTTAGATCGTGAACCCAAAATTGAGGTAAATCCAAAGCTCAAGTGGCTACATCACATAAAATAGTGGTCTTAAAACATTCAACATTGAAATTTAGTTTTTTCTTAGGTCCCACATTAATGTTCATTTGTCATGTAAATTATTCATAAGGTCACACAAACATGGATAAAGGGAAACACAAATATCATCTTGATCCAAAACTTCCACGGCCTTTAAGAAAATTTTAACAGTAGGTATTCAATTCTCATTGTTTCATGTGGTGTGGTCCACTTGAGCTCTAGATTCAGCCTCATGTTTTGGCTCATGCCCTAAAATCATCTGGCATAATGGATGGATGGTGTGGATAAGCCACATGCATCACAATGGGCTTCACATTTTTTTTTTTGTACCTCAACACGATTTTAGTTTTCAAAAAGCAAGGATTTACGACTAGAGAATATTGTGGATAAGCCACATGCTTTGCAATGGGCTTCAATGTTTGCACTGAGAATGTTGTCTGAATTACATAGGCACATAATCCTTACCTATTTACAAGGATTTAAAAAGTGAATTTAAAAAAATAAAATAGTCCATTAGTATAAATCAATGATAAACACCCTTTTGATATTGAGATCGGATAAAGAAATTTATAAGAGCATGAATTGGTTGAATCCCCAAACAATAAGCAGGTGCTTTGCTGCAAATTTAGAGGTGTAATTTCTTTCTTTCTTTCTTTCCTTTCTATAAGTGGCATTACATAGCGTCGTTAAGCTGAAATTCTTCAAGTGATCAATCCCTTCATTATAAGATTTAACACACGAACTACGGCCAACCCATCTAAGTTCATACATGACTCGTTCAAGTTCATACTTGACTCATTTAAATCCACTCGGACTTGGTTCATACAGTCGAGCCTAAAATATCAGCCCCAGTAGTCTTGATTCACTGACCACACGCAGTTAAGAACCAAGCCTAATGTGGAAGATGACTTGGGCATGGCAGTGGGCCCAAGCATTTTGGCCATTGGAAATGTCAAATGTACTAAACAGTTCCTCAGGAAGGGAAGTTACCAAAGTACCCCATTTATTCTTATAATTTGGAACCTACATGGTATGCCTATGCCGGCTAACTTGCGCGGTGTATAGTATTGTTTGTAGTATTGTGGCCCGCCTTATGTTTAAGAGTACCACAACTTTGGCTCTGTTTATATGCTGGATTACATTTATTGGATGAATTGGGATATCTAAAGTTATCACGTTGGCACCACAGTTCTTCGCTTTACCACTTTTTTAAGGGTTTTTTTTTTTTTTTCCTTTTCTTTTCTTTTCTTTTAAAACACGGTGAGATTATGACAGATTCACTACTAAAAATTTCCCTTCCCGACTATTTAGTTGGTGGAGGCATTATTATGTGCAGGCCTTGGTACAACTTTTTTTGGGGGCGGATTAGGTGTGGACGGGCCTCACTCAAAACGGTGTTGTCCTCACAATGGGGCCCACCTTGATGTATATATTCTATATTCATATTGTCCATAAGTTTTTCCAGATGATTTGATATAAATCTTAGATGGACCATACCATATGAAATAGTACTAATTGAATGCTCTACCATTAAAAAATCCCTAGGGCCCACCGTAATGCTTTCGTAAGTTTTATTTGCCATCCATTCTAATGATAAGGTCATATAAACCTAGATGAAGGGAAAAACTAAATATCAGCTTGATCCAAAGCTTTTGTAACTTACAATAAGCTTTTAACGGTCAGTCATGCTACTTATTTTTATGGTATGGTCCACCTAAGCATTTTATCTACTTCATTTTTATGATCGTGACCTAAATTTATCTTTGATTTGCATTGGGATGTCCTGCATTTCTTAGTTGTAAAAAGCAAGGTAATAATGCAACAATAGGGGTCCATATGTACAAACTTAAAAGCATTTAATTATCATTACCTAATTTGGTGAGAAACATTATTTTCAAGGTAGATATAAAAGTAAGGTTAATTAAAACTCATGTGGGCCACACCTAAGTGACCAATTTAAAACTACTTAAAGACCACTAAGTTCACACTGCGTGGCCTGCATGAGCTTTTTATTAGGCTTGCCTCTGTAAATTTATCTTCATCTCGCTGAGTTACACCTCATGATTAACTTGTTGGGCAAAAGTACACACCATACTAGCCCCACACTCAAACCTCTGTGCAACATCTCATCATGTGTCCCATTTAAGTCGCAGATTTAGCTGAATTTTTACCACAGGACTTAACATCGAGGATAAACCCCTATTGAACAGAGTGGATTTTACATGTGTGCTAAACTCAACCTCATAAGTCATCTCCAAGCCAAATTTTGTAGGCCCCACCAAAATGTATGTGTTATATCCATGCCGTCCATTCAATTTTTCAGATCATTTTAGGGCAGTAGCCTAAAATTAAGGCAGATCTAAATCTCAAGTGGACCACACACATAAAACAGTGGGGATTGAAGGTTTCCCATTGAAAACTTGTTTGGGGGGACGTGATCTTATATAGTGGTTTGATTTCCCTACTCCACTCTCGACGGACACACTCAACACATGAGTATACCAGATTTCACTATCGGAGGTCTTAAATCAGGTTTACATATAACCTTCACAATCCTACACAAGGATTGGATTCCTCGGAGACTTATATGATTTTTTATAAGCTCATCAAGAACCTCGATCCTATTCTAATGACCTACGTTTACTCCTGCCGGATGCTAACATATACACACACGTGTCCGATGGCCTACACAATGACTTTGATGTAGGTCCTGTACAAGAACTAACCAACTTTTCAAACTCTACACTCGATCCTACACAAGGAAGGAGTGTGCATTGACTATTACAAATGACAACTTACTTATTAGATTAAGCCCATTTTATAACACCTTATCGGGTTGCTTGATCGATGCTCTCATGTGCTTCAATCATCTTCCCTTGCTCCCTTGATCATGATGTCTATGCGTCGTTAATACTTCAACTCTAAGATCAACCACCTTGCATGTGATTCTCCTTTCAGCGATCAAGGTGATGGGAGTTTGGTGAATTTCCAACAACAAGTGTGAATATTGTAATCCTAAGGGATTCACCTATATGGGTCTCCTAAAGGATTTAGACAAAGATAAACCTATAGTGGTTGGGTCTAAACTCTAGAAAATAGTGGGGTTAAACCACATCTTAAAGGTGGAGGTTGGAATTCTCATTAGATTATTTTTTTTTTTTTTTTAAAGTGACGTAGAACTCATTGGTTTAGATGCTTGGGATGAAGAATATGATCATGGAATCATCTAAGTTTCTATTGCACCAAAAACTCATCAAAATGCCCAAAGAATGGATCTTCTATATAAAAGAATCGAGTTCTAACATTCATAAAACGAATAGAAATTACTAGTATTTGGTCACACCGAATTAAGGTTCGGTCGCACCGAATTAGGCAAAGAAGCGCTAGACAAACTTGGGCTCTTTTGGTTACACGGAATGTGGTCTTTATTCGCACCAAACATGGTCTTCAGTGGAACTGAATGTAACATTCGGTTATAGCCAAATTATCTAATATAATGCCACAACACACTGTTATGTTCTAGCTGATTTCGGTGGGACCGTGCAAATTTTAGCAACTCAAGGCCTCTAAAGCTACTCTAAGGATGAACAATTAAGACTCATGTGACTTAAGATATGATCAATAAAATGTTTATCTATTAGGGTTAAAATTATCTAGAGGTTTAAGTTATTTAGGGTAAATAGTTAAGGTTACCAATGCACCTCACATACCTATTTTTTGCTCCTTAATGCTCCACCTCCACTTATCTTCGATCTTCAACTTCCAAGGGTTCAACCGACCGCATAACACATGAAGTCACATGATTGACAAATAAAGTGCACAAATCAATGCAATAATAATTCCTTCATCACAAGTTCACATGAGCTATGGTCCAATTCGTTCAAGTTCATACTTGACTCGTTCGAATCCACGTGTACTTGGTTTCGTACAATCAAGCCTAAAATATCAGTCCTGGTGATCGAGATTCACATGCCACACTTGGTGTAGAACGGCACCCAATGTGAGAGATGACTTGGGCATGGCAGTGAGCTAACCGTTTGGAAGCAGATTGGTTGGTGTACCACACACCACCGAATTGGTTGGTGTGTTGACATCACTAAGTTTTGTGGGTCCCACCATTAGGTACGTGCTATATCCAAACCATCCGTCTATTTGGCAAGCTCATTGTAAAATAAGAAAGATCTAAAGATGAAGTGGACCACACTGCAAAAACCAGTGGAGGATTGAACATCTACCATTGAAAGCCTTTTGGGGTTAGAGAAGTTTTGGATCAATATGATATTTGTTGTTCCTCTTCGTCCATATCTATGTGACCTTATGAACCAATTGAATGAAAAATAAACATTACCCTGGGCCCTACAAATATTTTATAGGTGAGAATCGTTCTCCCATTACTATTTGTGGTGTTGTACACTTAAGCTTTGGATATGACTCATTTTTTAGATTATGTTCTAAAATAATCTCTCCAAATGGTGAAGAGTGTGGATATAATAAATACATCATCATGGGCCCATATAACTTTGATATCCTTTGAATCGTTCATACAGCTCGCAGCCAGAGGAGAGTTACTGCTCGTCTTCCCACGACACATACACACCAGCTAGGCCGGTGGTGTGTGGTACACTAGCCAATCTGATTCCCAAGCGTTTTGGCCCTGTGAATGTCAAATGCACAACATAATTCCTGGACAGATGCGGATTTCCTACTAAAGAAAGTTCCTGCACAAGGATGCTAGGTGGAACTTCCCTGGAAATTCTTTTGAAGAAAATCGGTCCGATCCGGTGCACAATTTTTGGGAGTGGTGTAGGTTCGGCCCGGCCTCACCCAGGACCGTGCAGCCCTTATAGAGCCCAACTTGATGTATGTATTTGTATCCATGTCATCCATACCTTTTTTCACATCATTTTATGGCATGAACCCAGAAAATGAAGCCAATCCGAATCTAAGGTGGACCATATCGTAGGAAAAAAGTACTGATTGCACGATCCACTATTAAAAAATCCCTCGGGTCCACCTTAATGTTTCTGTACGTTTTATTTGCCGTCCAACTTGTTGTTAAGGTCATATAAACCTGGATTAAGGGAAAAAGCAAAGATCGGCTTGATCCAAAGCTTTTGTGGCCAACACTAAGTTTTTAAATCACTGTTGTTTTTCAATGTATCATCCATCCGAGACGTTTATTTACTTTATTTTTTCTCTCATTCCTTGACATAATATGAAAAAAACCGATGGAAGGAACGGATATAGAATACCTGCATCATGGTAGGCCCCACAGTTGGGACCGCACCACACCTAATCCGCTCCCATCCTTTTCGACTTGAATGGGGACGACCTTGACTTGAGAGGAGAGGGGACACGTCCTGCATTTCTTGGCTGTAACGGATGGCAATAATGCAATAAAAGAGGCCCACATGTACAAATTGAAAGGGATTCAATTATCATGCTTGAGACGCTAAAGGTCCATGGATTCTACCATGTTGCATACGACAAATCTATTTCATTCATCTGATGAGAAATGTTATTTTCACCAGAGATGCAAAAGTAAGCTTAATTTAAATCTCATATTAGCCACACTAACGGGACCAATGTAAAACTGCTTCCAGGACCACTAATTTCACAGCGTGCATGAGCTTTTTATCTGGCTGGGCTCTATCTATTTATCTTCGTCCCGGTGTGTTACACCTAATTAACTTCTTTGACGAAAGTATACACCATATTGGCCCCACTCTCGAACTTATGTTCAGCATTCCATCGTGTGTCCCACCTAAGTTGTAGATAAAGCTGATTTTTTACCTTATGGCTTCACAACATCAAGGATAAATCCAACTGAACGGATTGGATTTTACATAAATAATATGGTAGGCCCTACAGACTAGTGCATTTTATGCACCGCCTAACAATAAGTGTTGTAGAAGATTACGGTCCAACTGAAAGCACCGTTAAGTGGATGCGGCGTACGGCGGGTCCCTGACTGTGGAGCCCACAGTGATGTAGGTGCCTTACATCCACGCTGTCCATCCGTTTTGAAAACTCATTTTAAAGCATGTTCCAAAAAATGAAGCAGATCCAAATCTCAGTTGGAACACATTCCAGGAAGCAATGGTGATTGACCATTAAAAACTTCTTTTAGGCCACAAAGTTTTGGGTCAAGCTGATATTTGTATGGTCCTTTCATCCATGTCTTTGTGACCTTATCAACAAGTTGAATCTGTTTCCTGTGGTGTGGTCCACCTGAGATTTGGATCTGCTATTTATTTTTTTTATCATGCCCTATATGTGCTGTCAAAACTGATGACGGTGTGGATCTAAGGCACATACATCAAGGTGGGCTCCACAGTCAGGGATCCACACGCCTAGCCATTAAGTAAGATGAGTACCCACATGTAGAAAGAAAGATGATTTGCCTTGACAATCCGTAATCATCAAATGCCCTCCCTCGGTCCGTCTAGTATCTGTTTGTAATCCACCAATTAAAGGATGGTATTGTCCAAAAAAGTGTGATTTACAGTATGGTGTACTGTTCATTTGATCCGCTAAATGAACAGTTTCTTTGTAGTACATGTATGGCATGTGTGCACCTGACACACCTGCCTCATTTTTTCTTTTTCTTTTTTCATTGGCCACGTCATTGTTACGTAGGGTTTATGGCAAACGGGCCACAACCATTGAATATGATTGGAGGTGGGTTTTGGTTGGTAAGTCCATTTATCAATCCATAACTTTAACACAACTTAAAATTTAAGTGTTATATTTATCATCTGTTATCTCATTATATAGAATTAGATAGCATATTCAATTTTGAAAAAATTATAGGCGGTTTAGTTTTTTAAGTTAAGATTTGAATGTAAAGTTATTTGGTTATCCAACTTTCATGGTTAAACATCATCAAATGAAAAAATAATTTTTTTTTTGGGAGGGACCAACAATCAATGGTAGCTCCTGTTGTTGCTCAAATCCGGTCGGTCATGTTCCACCTCCTGCGAGCTGCTAAGTACCTGCAAATTAATAGAGAACAAAGAGACACTGAGAGCGTCAGTTATGGTCGAGGACCCTTCGATGCCTAAGTTAGGTGCATGGACTCGCAATAAGCATAATAGAATCGGGATAGTTGTATGTACCTTTCTTTTGAAGATGATGATGTATTTATAGGTGCTCTTAGGCGACTACCTTATCTGAGTAGATCTTTAAGATATGCTGGAGGGACTCATATTGAAGTCTAAATATGTTCTCGAGTATTTCTCCGATTATGTCTCAATTGACATGATCTTTGACTGAGATCTCACTGGACAGTCCCGTTCATATATGGTGCGAGATTCTCTTTAGATCTTTCCGTTCCAAGCCTGAGGTTTGCATCTGAGGTTGAGGTCGAGGTCGGCATTCAAGGTTGATAATGTCGTCCGAGGTCGAGGTCGGTACTTGTAGTCGAGATATGTAGGCCTGTTGATAAGTCTTATTTCCAAACCGGTCTAACTTTTTAGCTCGGTCGTTGAGTCTTCTTTCTCAGCTCATCTTCTCTAGCCTTTTGGTAGTTCGAACAGTCTGTTATGATTGCCCTTTCGCCACGTATCCCACACATCAGGTCATCTCGATTTTACTCATAATAGTTGCCCCCTACTTCTGAGATCTATGTTCATGAGCTCGGAAAGTAAGTAGATTTGAACTGATGAGTAGGTGAGAAGTTCTGAGCTTCTAACCGGAGGAGGTCGGCTCGTTCCATGAGTGCTCCTCGATTTTATCGCCCGGTCGTTAATGTGGGGATTGGAAAGAAACGGTGCATGCTGCAATGATTGAGGAGGATATTATTACAGTGGTTCCGTCTGAGAAGACATGCATAGAGAGGTGAGCATCGTTTTGCCTTTGGGTGACTTGTAGGCGGACACATGTCCTTGCTTCATTAATGTGGGCCCTGAGCGAACCCCATATCACCACGTGGAGGAGATCGAGTGTCGAGGCATCTTTTCAAATCTTTACAAGTAGTGTAGCATTAAATGCCCTTCTTCCGTTTCTCTTATAAATAGGGGTTTTCCCCCCATTTTGCCGCTCAATGGTTTTGCGATGTTCGAGCTATGCCGACCTCCTTTCTCTTTTTCTCCTTCTCTGTTCACTGAGTGGATTGTCCAGTCACTTAGCTTTTCCCTGTATGTTCTCTTCTGTGCTTCTCTTCTTTTTTCATTCATCTTCTTTTCCTTATTGAAATGTCTTTAGAGGGTTACATGAGGATTTCGATGTCGAGAGCCTTCCATGGGGAGTCCATTCATGATAACATGAATTCCCGACTAATTGCATCGTCAAGTGGACCATCTCCAGTGATGGCAGCTCGGGATGAGGAAGTTCTGTCACCCCAAATGGAAGCAGCATCTTTATCTTCTAAATTGACCCCATTATTAGGTCTCATCGGTTTAAAGCTCCAATCAGGGGATCTGGTTGCCCTCGGGTCGGAGTTCCAGATCCCTGACTCGATGGAGCTACGGCTACCCCAGGTTAGGGAACTTCTGGGCAATCTTCCCAAGGGGGAGGTAGTGCACCGCCTATGGCTTACTCCAGGACAGCTTAACCCTAACATGTGGTGAGCTATCTTCGGGTGTTGGTTTCAGGGCACTAGCTCGGTCATGTCGAGCTGACTGTAGAGGAGCTTCTATACTTATACCAAGCCAAGAGTAGTTCAGGTTCTCTTGGTTGGTACTACTGTTCTTCATGGTCGGGCAAAGGTAAGGCCCTTATTACAAATAATCCATCCTCCAATAAGAGCTGGAAGAATAGGTGGTTCTTTGCTACTGGAGGGTGGGAAGCTCCAGAGGTGTAGCTGGGCAAATTGTGGTTTCGGATCCCCACCAAGTTTGCCACCCCAGGTCAGAACTTGAGTTGTAGCTTCTATTTGTTTGTATTTTATTTTGTACTTTTTGAAGCCTTTTTGACTGACCAGGTTATGTCTTCTTGAACCTCTTACTTGGTGTCAGCCCCAGCTCTCTACGATCTAAATACGCCAAATCGGGTGTTCGCAACCCCAAGTGCAAGGTCGCGATGTAGTAATAATCTCAGTAAGACCGAGGTTGAATCCACAGAGACTGAAACTTGTAATTTTCTGAAATTAACTAGAAGTAGAACTTGAAGAAGAGGTGAAACTAATTCTGAAGTATTTGAGAGAGTAATTGTGAATAGAGTAATTAAAACTAAGAATTTAAAGGTGGGAACTAGGGTTTCTAAGGATCCACTTGTAGTGATTAGGGAGCCCTCTTACTTGATTCAAGTAATACAATTAGAATTGGAACCTATACTATCAAATTGGAAAATATATCAATAAAACCAAATTTCAACTTCCATTAACCTAATTCTTTATGAAGGAGAACTATGATAATTGGCAGGGATTCCATCACCAAACCATGCCCAGGAGATAATGGCAAACAACTGTATTTACCAATCCCATAATCTCATAACCGTAGAATTGTGAAGATTGGGAAGGATTCCATCACCCTACCATGCCTAAGAGATGATGGTGAACAACAGGACTAACTAATTTCACAATCTCAAATCAAGAAAAGAAGAAACCCAAAGCTATTGTAGATCTACTGTAATTTAAGTCACAATAAATTATTAAAAAGTGAAAGTATTCCTTTAAAATCAAATTAGAATCAAAGAAGGTTCAACATAAACATTAATTAAAAAAAGAGAAACATCCCATCACACTATAAGCTTCACCTCTTAACCCTGGCTAAAAGGTTTAGCCAACCATAGACATGATTGGACCAAAGTCTCTTAAGAAAAATATGAAAACAACTAAGGAAGAAGAAAAAAAACTCTTGGCGACAACTTTTCCACCATTTTGCTTCACTTCTTAAACCTTAGAAGATGCTTAGGAACATCCTAGGGAGTCCTATTTATAGTTGTGGAACTTCAACTTTCGAACCTAGTTAGAAAACTCTAGAAATCGCCTCAAATTTACACACTTTGCTAAAATAGACTTCACTCTACACAATTTTTTAAAATAGACTTTACTCTGCGCAATTTCACAAAATGACCCAGGGTTTAAGAATATACTTTTCAGGACGATTTCAGGATTCCTTTTCTTCACTTCAAATCTTTGATTCTCTTCATTCCTCACTTGGTTGTCTTGGATCTTTGGCATGTGAATTCTTCAATCTTGGTCTCCTAAGATCCATCCATTGCCTTGGTGATTCTTAAGCAACAAATCCATGCTTTTAGCACCCCTTTCAATCCAAGCTCTTAAATTCACCTTGCGACACAAACATGAGTAAATTGAATATTATGCATTATCATGTTCATAAAACCAAGATATGTGGGATAATATGTAATATTTGACCATCAACATTGGGATCACCCGGGAGTGCACCTTGGCTCAGAGGGATTGGAGGAAGTCAATCACTCTGATTCTCTTGGACTAGGTCGGCTTGTCAGTGACCAAATCGGTAGGTACGTTTGGTTTAAATGGATCCTCAAAAGTTGTTGATTTCTTTTTATTCCCTGACCATTTTGCTTATTCCTTTTGTAGAGATAACATATCATCCACAGACGAAGAGGCTGAAGCTCCCAACGGAGTTAGAGTAGCTGAGGAAGGCTGTTAGGAAGGATGCTCCCTCATCCTCAACTCGACAAGCTTCTGGGTTCGTGGCTTTGAAGATCGGTGCGAGCAGGTCAGAGCTTGCCCCCGAGTTTCTTCCTCCTCGCGAACAGGTGAAGGCAGTCGAGGCGCTCACAAATGCCAAAATTGGGGTGCTCCGGGAAGCTACCTTAAATGGTTTAGCCTGGGGCACTCCTCCTTCGCATTATGTCCCGAGGGAGGTTGTCGACCTTAAGTCATCCCCGGTCCATGCTGAGGAGGAATGGGTAGAGGCCACTGCAGCTGTGTAGCTGGAGATAGTGGCGGGGAGCACTTCCGGACGCAAGGCTCCTGAGGGGGTTGAGGTGTCAAGGTCAGTAGTTACCACACTCCTCCCTTGTCACATGGCAGTCTTGTCTTATTAGAACCACCACCATGTGTCTAAGGAGGAAGTCATCTCGATGCTCTCCCTACAGCCCGAACCCCTACTAGACGGGGTGGTGTCAATGTTGATCAAGGTAATAACATCGATCTCTTTTGTATGTGTTCTTTTTTTTTTTCCTTTACATTGGCTGGTTCTTTTTCTTGTTCGCAGAGCGCCACCGGGGTTCTCGATACCCTCCATGCTTTCCTCGAGTTGAGGGGCTGCTTCGAAGCGACAGCTTAGAGGCTCGAGTTAGCTAGGGTTGAGCTTCAAACCAAGGCTGCCGAGTTGGCAGCAACTGCAAAGGCTGGGGCTACGGCCCATGCCGAGGTCAAGGCCTTGCATGAGGCATTGAGGCTTGCCAAGGAGGACAACGCCACCAACACTACCTTGTTGGCTACGGAGTAATGGGAGAAGGCCAAGCTGGCCACCCAAGTGGTTGAAGTGGAGTCTGGTCTCAGTGAGGTGGAGGGTCGAGCAGTCGATGTGGAGGCTTGGCTCGCGGAGGTCAGGGCCTCTATTCCTGTGAGGGAAACAATAATTGTGGAAGCATTCAAGGCTTCTAAGGAGCACACGGTAGAGCTAGAGGAGCTTTTCAACCTCGACTTCCAACGATGCCAAGAGGACATTTGAAAGAGATATGCTGACCTAGACCTGCGTTGCTTGGACGACAATGCTCCCGAAGACCCTGGTGTTGCTGCTGCCCCCGAGACCGAGGAGCCTCCCCAGGGATAAATCTCCCTCTTTTTTGTAATTTCCTTGTACACTTTTAATGAAAATATACTTTTTGTTTATTCGGATTCGTGCCTCTATGTGTGCTTAGTTGTATGGTATTGCACATGTAGATTTTTACTCGATAGACAACCATGTAGATTTTTAGTCAATAGTCGGGCATAGATTTTTGCTTGATAATCGAGCATGTAGATCTTTAGGTTGCGTATCTAGTAGACAAAGTAGTAGAATCATAAGAAAGAACCTTTTATTCCTTTAAATAGGGGAGGTTTCTCATAGTCGAGCATGTAGCGATTTGTCGATAATGACCAGCTTTTTCCCAAGGTGGCCAGTCAGATGCATCGTAATGCTTGTAGAAATCCATCATGTGTAGTAGATTTGTAAGTGCTTGACATTCCATGGGTGAAGCAAGAGCTACCCATCCATATCTTCATGAAAGACATGTTCCAGCAATCCATGCAAGTGCAAGTTATTGCAGCCAATAACTAAGTTGGTCCAGTTCAACAACAACATCAATCAGTTCACAGGCTCTTTCCAGCCTCCAGTTCAAATCAAGCTTAGTCGTCAGACTCCGCACAGGACTACTGACTCCAGCCAGCACAGCCCTCGACCAATGAGCACTTCTTTCAATACCCTCCCACAGCCGAGAGTCAGTCTCAAAATAATCCCGCAACCGGGATTCCCATTTAATTTCAGAACAACATCGCAACTGGGGCTTCTAGTTAGTTTTCATCCAACCATGCAACCAGGGTCTCAAATCAGTTTCAAACTGATCCTGCAAACAAGATCTCCAATCAAGTTTAGGACAGCTTCCCAGTCGAGGCTTCTAACCAATTTACAGCTCAATTTCAAACCAATCCTACAAACAGGATCTCTAGTCAATTTCCAATTCAGTATCAAACCAATCCCTCTACTAGGACTCTCAATCACTTTCCAGTGCAATTTCAAACCGATCCTGTAAACAGAATCCCCAGTTAATTTCAGAACAGCCTCGCAGCTGAGGCCTCCAATCAATTTCCAATTCGATTTCAAACTGATCCTACAAACGGGGTCTCAAATCAATTTCTAGCACATCCCGTGATAGGGATTTCAAATCAATTTCAAGTAGCAGTTTCCTGACTGGAAGTTATAGAGCAGCACTGGCGAATGCCCACAACGGGGGTTAGTGTTAAGCCTAGTTTAACCAGCGAAACGTGATTAATACACAACAAGGGGGTCACTTTTCAGCATCTCGGCCTCCTCTAAACAGGAGTGCTTTTCAATTTCAGTTCCCCACACACGGTAACACTGTTATATTTCAAAAAACTCCCCCTAACGGGAGCCATAGGGTCGAAGAAATCGATCATTATGCTAAAGAAGCGGAACGGGCCTTGCACAAGAGATGTTGGTCTCTCAAACGAGCTACCCAGAGATGGAAGAGTTGCAAGAGCTGCTCCAAACCATGCAAAATCAACTTCAGAGACAACAAGTGGTCGATCTCCTCTCAAAAAAATTTAGGGACTTGTGTCCCTTCTCATATGCACATGTACATCAGAACTTCGAGGTACCCAAATTCAAAAGATACAACGGCAGTGGATGTCCTGTGACACATATTCTTAAGGCATTCTATGGAGAATTGGTTGCAGTGACAGGAAACGAAGGAGCACTTATCCACTTATTCCCAAAATCTCTGAAGATAGATGCTTTAGAATGGTACACTTCCTTGGATTGTGACCAGATCAAGACCTGGGAACCGCTATCACAGGCATTTGTCAACATGTTTGCCTACAACCTTAACACAGCTTCCAAAAGAGTAAATTTGGTAGCCTTGAGGTAAAAACGCAACGAAACTCTATCAACATATGTAGGATGATGGCGAGTGATGGCCGCTAGATGCGCACTCCAATTGACGATGTCGAGAAAATCTACATGATTGTTCATTGATCAACAAATCCAGGCATTTCTAGATATCCGATCTCGCATCCCTATGTGCACTGCGCTCAACTCATCCGTGCTAGAGAGCAAGTGGAAGCATGAGTACGCTAACAAACTCCCTGTGGCTTCAACAAGCCATTCAAGTCAAATAGAACAAGGTGAAAAGAAGACCCATAAGAAACAAGAACAGAAACGGTAACGGTGTTGCCAATCGCCCTGCAGAAACCAACAACATCATTGTCATAGTTCAAAGCACCTATAATGCACCTCAACAAGGGCGCCAACAGGACCAACAACACTGTCCTCAGTATTAACAATAGATATATTAACTATCACATCCGCTGTGGCAAAATCCTCAACCGCAACCTCTACAGAAACAACAACAACAACAACTCAGGAGAAATATTCAGTACACTTATCAGAACAAGGAGTTAAGGAGATTCACTCCACTCATACAAACGTACAGCCAAATCATAGAAATGTTAGTGTAGAAACAACTCCTCACTCCTCTGCAACCCATACCACATCCAAATCCTCTGCCAATGAACTACAATGAGAATGATTAATGCGAGTTCCACCAAGGCTGATGTCACTTGACAAAAAGATACTTCTCCTTGAGGTATGCAATCCAAGATCTCATCGATAGTTGAAAGATCGCCATCTCAAACCTTCAGATTGCACCAACAACTCCCACAAGTATCCTTTAGAATCCTCTCTCACAGCATCCATCAGACCCTAGCTCATCACAAGGTCCAGCTATCAACGTCCTGGAAAAGCAAAACATTGATCGGTTCTTCGCTCCTTTACGCTCTATTGACGCTATATTAGGAGACTAACCAAATGCACCACTGGTCTTACAAGGGTCACCCCAAACCCTCTCCCAGCAACAAAGCCAGTAATCCTTTTAGGAAGGAACACTCCTTATCAACCATGGGAACTGGTGGTATTATAAAGCACACCCTCCAACTTCAAGCCAGTTATCCTACAAGGGGCACCCCCAAGTTACGAGCTAGTCGTCTTAGAAGAGGCACACTCAGCATACGAGTCATTCATCTTACAAGGAGCAGCACGAGCAATCACTGACAGGCCAGTAAGGACACCTTTTTGAATGCTACATCAACTAACACATGATAGGAGGACCCCCCATCAAGCACCGATAATGGAGAGAAGACCCTTCTTCATCCCTGGAAGCCTCTAACCACCAAAGTTCTTTAAGGGAGAAGACTATCCAAGAGTTACATGGAGGTGGCGTTGGTGAACACCTTGGGCATGACAAGACGCGGGCTCTTATTGATGACAGGTATTATTGGTCATAATTGGTATGTGACTTGGACAAAGTAGTGCAATGCTATAATATTTGTCAAACCTCCAAGGGGAAGTCTCAGAATACATGCCTTTACACCCTGTTACATGTGCCTAATGGCCCTTAGGAGGACTTATATATGGACTTTGTGCTTGGTCTCCCACGAACACAATGCATTATGGATTTGATGTTCATGGTGGTAGATCATTTCTCAAAGATAACGCACTTCATCTTATGTAAAAAGACCCTCGATGCAACACACGTGGCAAATCTATTCTTCAAAGAGGTATTGTGCCTACACGGGGTTCATAAGATCATTACTTCTGACTGTGACACGAAGTTTATTAGCCATTTATGGTGGACTTTGTGGAATCAATTTGGTACACAACTTCAGTTCAGTAGTGCCTACCACCCACAGACCGATGGGCAAACTAAAATTGTGAATCAAATGTTAGGAAACCTCCTTCGGTGTATTTCAGGTGACAAAATGAAGCAATGGGATTTGGCTTTATCTCTAGTAGAGTTTGTATTCAACATGGTAAACTGCTCGACAGGGAAGTCCTTGTTCCAAATTGTTTATAGTTGAGTGCCCCAACACGCACTTGATTTGGTCCCTTTGCCTAAGCTCCTAGGCATGAGCATTACAGAAGAACATATGGCAAACCGAATCGTGAGCATTCATGTGGATGTGCAAGCCATGTTGCATGCCTTGAATAACAAGTACAATGAGCAAGTTGACAAACATCAGCAATAAAAGGTATTCGAGGTGGGCGACCATGTTATGATCCATCTACGCAAGTAGAGATTTCTGACTGGGACTTACAACAAGTTGAAGAAAAAGAAGATTGGACCGGTACCGATCCTCCGAAAGATCAACGACAATGCTTACGTTGTGATCCTCTGAATGATACGGAGGTCTCGCGTGCTTTCAACATCGTAGACATGACTGAGTGTCATGAAATGAAGCAGGACGAGAACTTGATGATGAGTTTTTTTAAAGTAGAGGGGATTGATGTAGAGTGGGTCGCGGACACTTTCATGGCCAAGATGGGCCAGAGAAGACCTGATCAAAGGCAGAAGTGATCAAGGACTGTTTGAGCCTCAAAACAGTCATATCTTACAAACTGGAATGAGTGTTTTGACATATCATATATGATTTTAGGGTAGGAGAAGCTACTTTATCCAACCAACCCTGCTATTCGTTCATAAATCTTGATCCTTTGAGTTTTAGGAGTCGTGCCCAACATGAAAAGGGCTTAGAAAAATTAGGAGAATAGCATGGTTAGCCAAATTAGACACTTATTATTTTTTGCCGTAGGGATTGATCGTCTATACATAGTAAGTTTACTATTTATAGTAAGTCATGTTTTTAGAGAGTTTGAATTGGAGTTTGATTCTAAAACTTCATCCTAAGTTTGATTTCAATATTTAAAGGAGTGTAATTTTATTTTATTTTATCATCAGTTAACTTATTTTGAATTATTAGAAATTATTTATGTTTTCATCCCTCATGTATTTGAGGAATCTCTATGAAGCACCCAAAGAAATTATTTAGATTCAGAGTAGTTATCCCTAAAGAAGACTGATCAACCTCATCAAGTCCTTCCCTGTGTCACCTTAATACCCTAAAATAGTATGAAAAAATGGATGAATAAATGGATGAACGGAATGGATATAGAATACCTGCATTTAGGCCCTACAGTTGGGACCACACCTTCGATTAGTCCCGGTGGCCTGCACCTAATTCCTTCCCAGCCTTTTTGACTTAAACGGGGACGACCTTGACTTGGGAGGGGACACGTAGTGCATTTCTTAGTTGTAAAGGAAGGCAATAATGCAATAAAAGAGGCCCACATGTACAAACTGAAAAGGACTCAATTATCATGCTTAAGACGCTAAAGGTCTGTGGGTTCCACCATGCTAGATACGTAAAATCTATTCCGTCCATCTGGTGAGAAATGTTATTTTTCACTGTAGATTCAAAAGTGAACCTAATTTAAATCTCATATGAGCCACACCAATAGGACCAATGTAAACCTGCATCCACGACCAGTACTAATTTCACACGTTGTGGCGTGCATGAGCTTTTTTATCAGGGTAGTCTCTGTGTATTTATCTCCATCTTGGTGTGTTACACCTGATTAACTTGTTTGACTAAAGTATACACCATACTGGCCCCACTCTCCAACTTATGTTCACCATCCCATCGTGTGTCCCACGTAAGTTGTAGATTTAGCTGATTTTTTGCTTCAGGACTTCACATCAAGGATAAGCCCTACTCAACGGATTGGATTTTACATAAACAATATGGTAGGCCCTACAGATTTCCGCATTTTACACACCCCCTAACAGAAGTGTTGTAGAACATTACGGTCCAACTGAAAGCACCGTTAAGTGGATGCGCTTCGTTGGATCCTTGACTATGGGGCCCACTGTGATGCATGTGTCTTACATCTATGCTGTCCATTTGTTTTGAACACTCATTTTAAAACATGGTCCAAAAAATGAAGCTGATCAGGAAATATTAACCATCCAATTAATAGCCATCAAATGGGATTAGCAATGTTGTTCTCGGCGTAATTGTTTGGGTTATACTCCATCCAGGATTGCATCAGTAACTTGGGTGGTCTGAATTGTGATACAACTATGTCATGCACCGGAGCTGATCAGGTGAGACCCTGCATCCACCAAGGCGAGCGGGAACCCTGACTGTGGGCCTCACAGTGATGGTTGTGCCTCAAATCCACACCATCCAACCATTTTGAAAGCTCAGCATGATCCCAAAAATGAGGCTGACTTAAATCTTAGGTGGACAACACCACATGAAACAACCTTGATTGAATTCCCACCATTAAAAACTTCCCGGATTTCACGGGAATGTTTATTTGCTATCCAACCTATTGATAAGGTCACAAACATATAGGACTATATGAAGAGATCACATAGTATCTTGATCCAAAGCTTTTGTGGCTCACGAGAAGTTTTTAATGGTTAATCATGACTATTTCTTGTACTGAGGTCCATCTGGGATTTGGAACTGCTTCATTTTTTTCATCATGCATTAAAATGAGCTTTCATTACAGATGGACAGCACGGATGCAATCAAATTCATCATAGTAGACCTCAAAGTCAAGAGTCCCACCCACCTCAAAGTCACATCCGGGGTCTCACCTAATTCGTTCCCCTTGTATGCACGGTTGAAGAATCACCACTCTTGAACTTTGGACTACAATATGGCCTGTCCTGTCTCGCGTAGGCATAAGGAGCCCTGACTTTCCAAACTTCACTATCTCTGCGGAACATGCATCGGATGCAAATCTAGGTGCGCCTCAAAATTTTCACCATGAGCCTAAAAACCAGAACAATTCAAGACATAAGTGATGTAATGTCTGTGAAAAAAAAAATTTAAAAATTGAATTTGAGAGAGAGATTTCATATTTCATATCTCTCTTTCATCCAAACATAATCCCTAACTTTTTATCTAATCCTAAGCTCATATCTTATCTCTATCGTTAATCCCTCTCCCTTTTATCTCTCCAACTCTCTTCCCATATCTCTCAACCTCCTAACTAGCCTTTCCTTTGAGGATAGTTGTTGTAATAGGAGTTTTACTCAAACTCAAATATTAACCAAAAGACATCCTACGTACAACAAAGAGAGAGAGAGAGAGAGGGAGAGAGAGAGGGAGAGAGAGAGAGAAGATTGGTAGGAAAGTAATTTCAAGTTGGTACCATTATAATTTTAATGTAATATATGGATAGATGGGTGCAATCAGTGTTTTAAATATCGATGATATCGGCCGATATATCCCACGATATATCTTGTATCCCGCCAATGTGATACGGAACACATAGGTAGTGGGATATATCCCACATTTTTTTATCCAGTGAGCATTTTCAAATTTCATTCATTTTTTCTATAAATCATGTTAAGTCGTTGTCAAATTGTTACAAATCTATAATTTTTCATGTCTTGGATGAAAAATCATTGATTCGGAGTTTCGATTTTGAGATTTGCTGGAGTTAGGCCAGGTTGCGAAAAATTGAAAAAAAATAAAAATTTTCAATTTCTCACAAATCGGTTGCAATATTTGTGTCTAAACATAAAATCAAACACGTATATAACCTGATCTAGTAATTCTTCTTTTACTTTTAAATGTATTGCTTGTGTTTCCACAGGTCTTCTTACATCTATAAATTATATGAATAAACTTTGAATATATTTGCATCAATTTAGTTACACATCGCATAAATTAGGACCTCATATAAAGAAAACCTATTATGTGCATTTATTTTTTATAATGTTTTAATTTATAATTGTGTATTAATGTCTTTTTTAACAATCATTGAAGCTTCATTGAAAATTAGACCAATTTCCCAATATTTCCAACAACAATGATACATTATGCAATACTACCAATCTATCCCATGTGATAACTGATACGTATCCGTATCACAAGACTGATATTTCAAGCACTGGGTGGGTGCGATGAATTGTTTGGATTAGTCATCCGACCATCGTACACGCTTGAATGGAGATGATCAATTCTTTCTGTAAATAGTATAATTTCGCTTCTAAGAATCTATCTACGAATGATGATAGATTTATATTTGTGAGATAGATAAGTTATTATCAATTTTCATACAATTAATATTTAATTATTTGGACAACGCAATAAATGGGCGATCGACAATATAATTATTGTATTATTAGATCTGGAAGTGTTTAATAAGAAAAGTTTAAATTTTCTACGCAAGTATTGGTATCACTTGGCATAGAAAATCGAGATGGGTCATCGGTTTATGTGTGGTTAGATATACACCATTCATCCAATGTGTAGAAGTAAAATATGCCAAGAATTCAAGAATCTAGATGATCCAATAATCCGGTGGGTCACCTTGATCAATAATTTGCCATTCAATTTCAGAATTAAGATGTAAATAAGCATGTGAATGGTTCATATTAACAATTTATGGGCCTCTCTAATTATTATCCAATGAGGGGTCAATAATGAGAATAGATCTGTCCATTGTGGTTAAATGAACCTTAGACCATTAATTAATGTAAATGCCAAAATTTCAAGCTTATCTGCATATCATCGATCAATCGAAGGTGCCAAATTTGAAATTCGATCGATCGAGTCATCCTCGATCGATTGACTATCGATTGACAAGTGTTTGTATAGAATCCGAGCTTTGATAATCGAATCAAATGAATATACCATGCATGTAAACTCCAATTAAGTGATTGTAAGGTTACTGCATAGTGGTTGACCACTTAAGGTGTTGAATCAAAGGTGAGATCCAGTAGTGATGTAATTGGATCAAACAATAATATAGTTGTGTGATTGTTAGGATTTCCAAATTCAAATCCATCAGATCATCTTATGAATTCTTCACTACTAGACTCTGGTAAGTAACCCAACATGCATCATGTTCATAGAAATTAAAATGGAATTATTTGTATAATTGATTGATTGATGTTTTGATATAATTGATGTTGATTCATGAAATTGTATCACATTCTAATTTATGTTCTCACATTTAATTTTTGGAAAAATGATGGAATCGCATGCTTACAATCTAAATTAACACAAGTGTTTATGAAATGAGGAAATCATACATTATCCATCGCATCCGCATATCGCATATTGCATAGTCGATCATAGGGGCTCTCCATGGAAAAAAAATATATCAATTCTGGTGGAGCTATAAAATCATGGTTGAATAATCTATACCATTGATTGCAAGATTTAACTTCTAATTACCATAAAATCAGAAGTTAAATAATCAGATTGATTGTAAGATTTAACTTCTGATTACCATATTTTTTTTAAAAGAACTTATATGGTTAACTATTTTCCATGAACTCTCATGGATCAAACAGTGAGGATCATATTAATTGTGGCCCATATCTTTGTAAAATATACCAAAAAATAAAAAATAAAAAAAATCACACTTTTGAAAAGGGTAGCCATGGTTGAATAATCTATACCATTGATTTATTAAGTGCAACCATTGATAGGGAATGCTCTGAGGATGCCGAGATATCCAAACAGCCTATAGTACTCAACCACCTATTTGTACCCCTGGAAACCAAAATGTTTGTATTGCCATCCTTAGAAGATTATTAAGGTCATGGATAGAATACTAATTGAGGAAATTCCTAACATAGATAATAACTTGCTTGTTAGATGTATGGTCCTCGATGAAAAAGATAATATCAACATTTCACACCAAAAAATCTTTGCATTTCACTATGAAGCCCAAATCCAGCAAGTATACATGGCACACTATCATTAGGTCACATTAGGGTTTAGGAATTCACGTCCCTCCTCTAAGATGGGACATGTGCAAAGAACTCTGAGGGTTCACACAATGGCCTCACTTGCTTGAATTGAAAATACAAGTAAACTACACAAAGATGTTGAAAATACAAGTAAACCACACAAAGATGGTGAAGGGGTAGTGACCACTTCACGTTCAACATTTCAAAGTTCCTTAAGTGTAAGCTTTCTTGGGTGATAGGCCACTTTCCATGTGATGAAATACGAAGGAATAAAAGAGTGCATATGCCCTTGAATATAGTTAAGCTGCCCTGCTTTATAACCTTGTTGGGTGGTGATGTTTACGTGGAATCCAAACCTTACATCTAATGAGCTTAGTCATGGTAGGCCTAGATTCCAAAGTCCAACACCATCTATCAAGTGGGTCACACCAAATTGAAAATGGAGGACACTGGGAAAGGTGACCCCTATCATAGAAGTTTTTAGATGGAATTAGTTTCACCGTGTCTTTTACATCCATCCAAACCAGTCATCATGTGAGACAGACCTAATAAAACAGATGTGCTGAAAAATAGACTACTAAAAAACTTAGGTGAGCAACACCATGTGAAAGTATAGGATTTAGATGGGATTGTATACATTCTATGTGCAGTGTGTCCCACCTGAGTCTTGGATCAAAATGATTCTTGTGATGTGAGTTGAAGATGTAGCGCACCTTATATAAGCATAATTTGGACTGTACATAGACATCACGGGTGAACCCCACAAAGCTCGAACGCATAGGAAAAAAAATGAAATAAGCCGACGCAAATTACAAGGTTTCAAAAAACTACTCAACACACTGAGTTTGATAGAAGAATAGGGAAAATGGAGTAGCTTATATGCAGGAGAGTTCTCTTGGCAAGGCATTTGACTCTGAGAGAACCAAACACTTCCAAGAAACAATATAGCTTATGAAGATATTCAACTGATCATGCTAACACACCACCTTTACAAGACATCTGCACTGTGGAAAGCTAGACACCACCATGAAGATCAGGCTATGATCCACTCACGAAGTGGGCCATACTTGTATGTTGAGTTCAACCATTCCAATCATGAGGTTGACCATACTTGTATGTTGATTTTGACCATTCCAATGGTGTTGAAGTTTGATGAGTGGATAAGCCTAGTTTTTGTTAGATTTGACAATTAAGTATCGCAGGCTAGGTCCGACCCAATTTATTGAGGCCTAAAACTCATACTTGGATCCAATGCAATCCAAACCCAACCTAAAGCAAGTTGAATTTAGGTGGCCCCAATGTGAAGATCACCAGAGAAGGAAACTTAGGCTGGCCCACTCCATAGAAGTGATAACCGATGGTTTGATTCAACATGTAGACCACCCAACGAGTGTATCTGCCTGGTTTCTAAGACATATGATCGATATTTCATGGTGGGGCTCACCTTTTCCATGTCTAATCAACAAGCAGGTCACACAGTTGGATTATTGTTAAAGGTTTTTAATTTGTTTGTAAATGGGTATGTCAATGGCATTGACTGACCACTCGATCCCATCGAGAAAATTCCATATTTTGATCTTTTCTTGCTAAACAGTTTTTGGGTCTAAATCGATCTGATTGAAGGTGGCTTCGATCCCATCGATAAGTCATCAATGACACTCGATATGATCGAAGCTCCCATCGACTGACTTACACAGTTTTGCATAATTACAGGTTTTATTTCTTAATTTATTTTTAATCAATTTTAAGGGTTTGTAATAGAAGATTTTGATTTTGGAAACGTGCTTAGGGCTTTTAGGGAGCAAATAGAGTTCAAAGGTAGGGTTTTTGTAGTATTTGGGGTGTATTTTTGGATCGGTAAGCTCGCTTATCACTTATAACATTGATCATCATAGTGGATTTGATGTCCCTTTGCACAAGAATTTTTTTCTCACAAAGGTTTTTTCACGTTTGGTTTGTTCAATCTCTTATTGTTTGTTTGATTCTAACTTGGGGTTGCTTCCACGTGTCCCCCCAACAAGTGGTATCAGAATTAACGTTGGGGTTTTGAATTTTTTTAATATGAAAAAATATTTTGAAGGGATCTAATATTAAGTATGAAATGGATAAGTTCAATAGGAGAAATAACTTGGAACTATAGAAGGTTAAGATGAGAGGCATCCTATTTCAACAAAGATTGCAACACGTTCTCCATGGCAAGGCGAAGAGTACTGCATCAATGACTGATGAAGAGTGTGATGAACTGCTATAATCTCGATACAATTGTGTCTAGCTGACAATGTCTTATATAATGTCCTATATCAAAAGACAATCGTAGGAGTATGAACGAAATTGGATGGTTTGTAAACGCAGAAATCCCTAAGTAGCCGTCTGTATATTAAGAAGCAATTCTATAATTTTAAGATAACAAAGATGTCTGACATTAATGAACACATAAGCACTTTTAGTGAGTTAGTATATAAACTAACGAATGTGGAGCTTAAGATCAAAGGGGAAGATCAAGCCTTGATTATCTTAAATTTACTTCAACTAACTTTTGAGAATCTGTTAGACATGCTGATCCATGGTAGGAATACCATCGATGTGGAGGTTGTCATCTCAACCCTTCATGAGAAGCGGTTGAGAAAGAAAGTAACGAATGTACATCTACAGATGTGTTGGTTGGTAGGAGAAGGAATACAAAAATAGATAAGGGCAATTCTCGATCATGATCTAGATCAAAAGGGAAAGGCAAGATGAAGTACTAGAATTGTGGGATGATAGGGCATATGAAGAAGGATTGCAGTAACCCTAAGGCTCAAAAGAGAGAAAAATTAGAGAATGCATCAAAAGAGGTTAGTATAGTGCAATTATGTGAGGAGGTGGATGGTGATGTAGCAATTCTCTTGATAGTAGGTCGTACGTCCACAGAATCAACTAATCACCTCTTCCTCCATGGAAACCTGGCTAATAAGATTTAGAAACATTTTGGAGACAGGGCAGGGATCCTGCCTCTTCAGGCTCTTCACATGGCTGGGAGAATGAACCAATGGTAGAATGCCCCCGCCTAGGGAACTAGTACGATCACTCTTCGCAAGTTGGCCCCATTGGTCATCATCTGCAAGATCTAGAATGTGTGAAGCGCTAGCCACTTCGATGGCATTCCGGTCTATATCCCCGCCACCATAGGTTGTATCTCTTGGTGGCTATATATCCAGGCTATCTAGCGTCCCAAGTAGGCTTCCTAGCAGCGGTACTTCCAACAGCAGCAGCAGCCGTAATGTAACGAGGCCGTCCAATCCTAGGGCCCAGGGGCAGCGTTGTTTCTAGATTGTGCGGTGGGCCTTACCGCCAACAGGTTGGGCAAAGTTGAACATCGACACTCAGCTCATGGGAACCCCCCTGGGGGGGGGGGGGGGGGGGTCTCTTATCTTTGCGTTCTCTGTTTAGATACAGTATGGGGTCGAACAATAGAGCAGAATTAAGGGCAATTTAGGACAGGCTTTCTCTATGCCAATCTTTTGGGCCGAGTAAGGTGGAGGTGGAAACAGACTCAAAATTTGTGGCGGATATGCTTAATGGTAGTTCCCAGCTGTCCTAGTTCTGGATCCCCTGGTTGAAGAGGATTGATCATTTCCAGCATTCGGGCATCTTTGTGTTTCGATCCATTCCCAGAGAAGGGAATGCTTTGGCGGATAGTTTGCCGCGTTCGGGAAGCAATCTCCAATTAAACTCCGTGTTCACAAAAGTCGAGGATCTCCCCAAGTCTCTAGGGGCCTCATTTTCCTTGATAAAGTTGGATTGGGTGCAATTAGGGAGATCAGATAGCCTAGATTATTGTAGGTTATTTTTTTTTTTAATAGTCTTTGGTTTTTTGTTGGGCTTCCCCTGAGTTTTATTTCCAGGAGGGTAGGCTGGGCATCCTTCTTCTGAACATTTCTTACACAGATGAAATGAAATAGAATCTTACAAAAAAAAAAAGAAAAATTAAAATTAAAATAAAATTAAAATTGCATAATAAGATTGTTAAGGTTAATGGTTTGGATCAGTAAATAGGCCACACATACATGGTTAAATGGTCAATGTTAATGGTGCATTTAAATTCGTATAGGGCCATGCGCACTGTGGGACCCACATGCATGTTCAGATGGTAAGTATAAATCGATGGACTGGATCATTAAATCATAGACTCACAACATGTAAGGTGAGCCATACATGCATTATCAGCCCATGTGTTTGTAAATATGGATGATTGAAATTAATAAAATCATGTGCAAAGCGTTTACAATGAGTCGAGTTCACAGATGGATCTATATTGCTTTATTATTATAGCTAGTAAAAATAAATAAAATTTCATCAGACCTACTATTCAATTGATCGATCAATCCTAGACTTCTGTAGGATCGAAAATACATGGCAACCATGAAAAAACCACATTATTTAGATGATTGTAGCTCATCCATAACTCATAGTACTTAAGATCTCTGTAAATCTTAATACATTGAAAGTGCAGGATCTTTTATCTGCAGTGAGAGAGATTTCTTAAAAAAAATTAATTGTTAATATTTACTGAAAGGCGGGAGCAAACAACCGGAATTTTGTAGTGATGCGTTAATATTAACATTGTTCATTTTTGCAGCTTTGTGCAATCTTAAGAATCTCCAAGAGCTGGATCTTCAAAGCAATAAGTTGACACGAGGTTCATGTTCACGTTTGCAGGAAGAGCAGTTTCTTGGCAGAGCAAGCTACAGAAAGTCGTAGCATTGTTGACGACAAAAGCCTAGTACATTGCAGTCACAGAGGCATGTAAAGAGATGCTTTGGATGAAAAGGTTCTTACAGGAACTTAGCCTGAAACAGGAGGAGCACGTGGTCTATTGCGATAGTCAGAGTGTTATACACTTGAGAAATAACCCAAGTCAGCATTCTAAGTCAAAGCACATAGAGATTCGGTATCACTGGATCATGGATACTTTGGAACAGAATGTGTTACACCTTGAGAAGGTCCACACGGACGATAATGGATCAGACATGATGACCAAGGATTTGCTCAAGGGCAAGTTTGAGGCTTGTAGAAACCAAGCTGGCTTGAAGAAGATAAATCCCTCTTGAGTCAAAAAGGGAGAGATTTGATGGGGTTTTTTCCCCGTGCTCGACCAGTCGTGAGCCTTACACGACCGCTCGAGGGCTGGTGCACGGCCATTCGTGGAGTCGAGCCCTTACTCGACTCAAAGTCCAGCGACTTTGGACTACTTTTTTTGGGGGTGCTCAACCGGTCAAGTGTGGTGCTTGACTGGTCATGGGTGGCGCTCGACTGGTCATGGCCTCATCTCGACTGGTTGTAGTTACGTAGATTCGTTCCGCGATTTTGCGGATTGCAGATATCTGAGTCCTTTCGCAGCTGGGATATGGAAAGGAGTTTCCTAAAACTATAAATAGGGGTTCCCAGGGTTTTTCTAAATATATGAAAAATACAAGAGGGCTATCAAAGTTATGAGAGAAAGAGAGAAAGGGAGAGAGAGGAAGCTTGTAAAAGGGAGGTTATGCTCGTGGAGGTTATCTACTATGCAATTGATATCTCAGCACTTCTACGTCCTTGTAATTGGTGAAATCTCTCCATTTTTCTTTTTATTCTTTCATTGTTTATCTACTCCTGCATGAGTGAAAGCGGTTGTAACATTTTACTTCATAATAGATTGTTGATCTGGATGAGGTCCCGTAGTTTTTACCTCTTTGAGGGTTTTCCACATAAAAATCTCTTGTGTGGTATATGATTTATGCTTTGATTTATTTCATTGCTTTATTATCCATAATTCTGGTTTGTTTAGGGATGCTAAATCCTAAGGTTTTGTGCAAGGCCCCCCAACAATATCAATCAAGCAATATGTGAAAGGGTATGGGTTTGCCCTTCTAACAGATTATTTTTTCTTTATGACTTTAAGACTATTCTTTCACTGATAAAAATATTATTTCTCAACAAAACAAAGATAAACAAATAAACAAAGAGGCTAAATAATGATTTTTATTAATTCCTCAATAGGTGGTTCATTATAATTGCCAGAATGCTTAAAATTAATTAAAGAAAATAAACAAATGAGAGATGAATACCTGACCAGTTTATAAGAACCTATGATCGAGGAAAATGGTTTGGAGGATGTAATCAGAGATGTGTAATCATCTAAATAAGAACTTAATTAAGTGGGATCTAATAACTTAAGGTTATGAATATTTAACAGCTCCTATGATATTGTAGCGGTGAACGCTGGGCAGTGGCGATATGTGATAAAACTATGTTATGCAACATTATACTAGGATAAATGTAAAAAGATAGATATGTTTAGTTTAGAACCTAAAGCTTTTCATCGCATGATCCTTTTATAAGCTTTTAGGAGGTGGTGGCCTTACGTAGTCTCTAGCATCGTGAAGAATTTGAACGATTGGATGTGAAAATCTCATTAATTCTTCCATGTCAGCATAGCCTATCACATACAGCTACGTGTATAAGAGAGAGACGCGCTTCTTCAGATCCTGTGTTGGTTGGAGTCATCTGTCATTGGACTCCCGCATAGGAAGGTTATTAAAGTCCTTACGTTACTTAGCTTAGCATTCGTAGAGAATGCTTTTGGTATAACACTAGGATTTAATGCTCTCTCATGCTCACATCTTTAATTCCTCTTAAAGTTTATTTACACCAAACATGACATTGCTGTTACATGAGATGTCTTCTAGATTGTTTGATCTGGCCATACTAGACCAAGTGTAAACAATATTCTCGGTGCAGTAGGATTTCATCCGTCATTTTGCCGATATGTGATAACATCTCATTGGTCCGTGAAGGAGTGCAAAAAGCAGGTGTAAACAGTATCACTAGATATTATCAATGTTAGCCAGGACATGTATGTTTTAAAATTTTCATAAAACATATAATTTCCTTCATCTTTACCTAAATAATATAATAAGGTTTTACTTTATTTTCATATTAAAAAAAAAATGATTCATTATCTTTTCATTTCTATTTCATATTAATTTAACCCACTAAAAATTACAAGACGAGATTGGTTAAACTAGTTGACTCATCCAAGTTTCGATTTTATAGTCTGTTGAGCCAACTTCTGGTTTTTATTTTTCAAACACCAATAAAAAAAAGCTTAATATTCATGTTAATTAGTGAAAAACTCCCATTTGCTTAAAATACAGGAGAATATTATAATGGTTTGAAATTTTCAGCGATATTTTGTTATACTTAAGCCCAATTAAATGGTTTTGTATGAGTTACTACTTGTCCAAAACTAGACAATGAGCCTTCGGTGGAGGCATGCTCTCTAAAAATCTCATTGCAAGCATTGCCGGCCCAATAATGTTAAGTTAGTCTAATGAGCTGCACCTATCAGCCTTTATACATAACAAACCCCGACAAGGCTTCCTAAGTACTCCATGTTGGCAATGTGCTTCAAAATATGGTCTAAGTTATACATGTATTTGTCTTTTATTTTTATAATTAATTTATTATATGTATATTATTTGAATATATATGCATCCACAGTAAAGTATTATACACTATGTATACTTGATACAATCAAAAACATGCAATCATCATTAAAGATGCATGAATGTGTGCACTCCATTAACATTATCAAACCATGTCCCTCACCTAAGGGCGTTATACAAGCTCAACCTTTTCTCATTTTCTCATTTTTTTTTTTTTTTGGTCATCTTCTTTTTTATAAGCTCTTTTTCTACCTCAAATAATATTTAGAGGCAATATTGTATCTTACTGCTAGGACCTATTTGGATTGGGACGTACCATAGTAATGTATTCTTTTACTTGTCACCCACATTACATATGCATTTGAACACTATTACATGCTAATTTAGATGTTTAAGTAAACATTGTAAAAATGTAATAATTACACTTTTGTGTTGAACTACAGTTGTAATTGACAAACTAAATTGGTTGTTAGGGGCTATTTGATTTTTCATTTCCTTTGTAAACACTCATAAATAACTTATCATTACTCGTTAGGTGTGTTTGAAAGTGGATGATCAGTCTAAAAGAGCTTACCTAAATTTATGGGCTCATCATGTTGTATGTGGCATATCCATGCCGTCCATTCATTTTATCAGAATAATTTAGATCTTGAACCCAAAATTGAGGTAAATCCAAAGATCAAGTGGCCCACATCACATAAAACAGTGGTCTTAAAACATTCAACATTGAAATTTAGTTTTTTCTTAGGTCCCACATTAATGTTCATTTGTCATGTAAATTATTCATAAGGTCACACAAACATGGATAAAGGGAAAGACAGATATCATCTTGATCCAAAACTTCTACGGCCTTTAAGAAAATTTTAACAGTAGGTATTCAATTCTCATTGTTTCGTGTGGTGTGGTCCACTTGAGCTCTAGATTCAGCCTCATGTTTTGGCTCATGCCCTAAAATCATCTGGCATAATGGATGGATGGTGTGGATAAGCCACATGCGTCACAATGGGCTTCACATTTTTATTTTTTTTTACCTCAACACGATTTTAGTTTTCAAAAAGCAAGGATTTACGACTAGAGAATATTGTGGATAAGCCACATGCTTTGCAATGGGCTTCAATGTTTGCACTGAGAATGTTGTCTGAATTACATAGGCACATAATCATTACCTATTTACAAGGATTTAAAAAGCAAATTTAAAAAAATAAAATAGTCCATTAGTATAAATCAATGATAAGCACCCTTTTGATATTGAGATCAGATAAAGAAATTTATAAGAGCATGAATTGGTTGAATCCCCAAACAATAAGCAGGTGCTTTACTGCAAATTTAGAGGTGTAATTTCTTTCTTTCTTTCTTTCTTTTCTATAAGTGGCATTACATAGCGTCGCTAACACGAACTATGGCCAACCCATCTAAGTTCATACATGACTTGTTCAAGTTCATACTTGACTCATTCAAATCCACTCAGACTTGGTTCATACAGTCGAGCCTAAAATATCAGCCCCAGTAGTCTTGATTCACTGACCACACGCAGTCAAGAACCGAGCCTAATGTGGAAGATGACTTGGGCATGGCAGTGGGCCCAAGCATTTTGGCCATTGGAAATATCAAACGTACTAAACAGTTCCTCAGGAAGGGAAGTTACCAAAGTACCCCATTTATTCTTATAATTTGGAACCTACATGGTATGCCTATACTGCTAACTAGCGCAGTGTATAGTATTGTTTGTAGTATTGTGGCCCGCCTTATGTTTAAGAGTACCACAACTTTGGTTCTTCTGATCATCATGATGGATTACATTTATTGGATGACTTGGGATATCAAAAGTTATCACATTGGCACCACAGTTCTTCGCTTTACCACTTTTTTAAGGTTTTTTTTTTTTTCGTTTTCTTTTCTTTTTAAACACTGTGAGATTATGACAGATTCACTACTAAAAATTTCCCTTCTCTACTATTTAGTTGGTGGAGGCATTATTATGTGCAGGCCTTGGTACAACTTTTTTTGGGGGCGGATTAGGTGTGGCCGACCCTCACTCAAAATGGTGTGGTCCTCACAATGGGGCCCACCTTGATGTATATATTCTATATTCATATTGTCCATATGTTTTTCTAGATGATTTGATATAAATCTTAGATGGACCATACCATATGAAATAGTACTAATTGAATGCTCTACCATTAAAAAATCCCTAGGGCCCACCGTAATGCTTTCGTAAGTTTTATTTGCCATCCATTCTATTGCTAAGTTCATATAAACCTAGATGAAGGGAAAAAATAAATATCAGCTTGATCCAAAGCTTTTGTAACTTACAATAAGCTTTTAACGGTCAGTCATGCTACTTATTTTTATGGTATGGTCTACCTAAGCATTTTATCTACTTCATTTTTATGATCGTGACCTAAATTTATCTTTAATTTGCATTGGGATGCCCTGCATTTCTTAGTTGTAAAAAGCAAGGTAATAATGCAACATCAGCGGTCCATTTGTACAAACTTAAAAGCATTTAATTATCATTACCTAATTTGGTGAGAAACACTATTTTCAAGGTAGACACAAAAGTAAGGTTAATTAAAATCTCATGTGGGCCACACCTAAGTGACCAATTTAAAACTACTTAAAGACAACTAAGTTCACACTGCGTGGCCTGCATGAGCTTTTTATTAGGCTTGCCTCTATTAATTTATCTTCATCTCACTGAGTTACACCTCATGATTAACTTGTTGGACAAAAGTACACACCATACTAGCCCCACACTCAAACCTCTGTGCAACATCTCATCATGTGTCCCATTCAAGTCGCAGATTTAGCTGAATTTTTACCACAGGACTTAACATCGAGGATAAACCCCTATTGAATAGAGTGGATTTTACATGTATGCTAAACTCAACCTCATAAGTCATCTCCAAGCCAAATTTTGTAGGCCCCACCAAAATGTATGTGCTATATCCATGCCGTCCATTCAATTTTTCAGATCATTTTAGGGCAGTAGCCTAAAATTAAGGCAGATCTAAATCTCAAGTGCACCACACACATAAAACAGTGGGGATTGAAGGTTTCCCATTGAAAACTTTTTTTTTTTTTTTTTTTGGGGGGGGGGGGGGAGATCTTATATAGTGGTTTGATTTTCCTACTCCACTCTCGATGGACGCACTCAACACATGAGTGTACCAGATTTCACTATCGGAGGTCTTAAATCAGGTTCACATATAACCTTCACAATCCTACACAAGGATTGGATTCCTCGGAGACTTATATAGTTTTCTATAAGCTCATCACGAACCTCGATCCTATTCCAATGACCTACGTTTACTCCTGCCAGATGCTAACATATACACACACGTGTCCGATGGCCTACACAATAACTTTGATGTAGGTCCTGTACAAGAACTAACCAACTTTTCAAACTCTACACTCAATCTTACACAAGGAAGGAGTGTGCATTGACTCTTACAAATGACAACTTACTTGTTGGATTAAGCCAGTTTTATAACACCTTATTGGGTTGCTTGATCGATGCTCTCATGTGCTTCAATCATCTCCCCTTGCATGTAATCCTAAGGGATTCACCTATATGGGTCTCCTAAAGGATTTAGACAAAGATATACCTATAATGGTGGGGTCTAAACTCTAGAAAATGGTGGGGGTTAAAACACGTCTTAAAGGTGGAGGTTGGAATTCTCAATAGATTATTATTATTATTTTTTAAAGTGACTTAGAACTCATTGGTTTAGATGCTTGGGATGAGGAATATGATCATGGAATCATCTAAATTTCTATTGCACCAAAAACTCATCAAAATGCCCAAAGAATGGATCTTCTATATAAAAGAATCGAGTTCTAATGTTCATAAAACGAATAGAAATTACCAGTATTTGGTCACACCAAATTAAGGTTCGGTCGCACCGAATTAGGCAAAGAAGCGCTAGACAAACTTGGGCTCTTTCGATTGCATGGAATGTGGTCTTTATTCGGACCAAATATGGTCTTCAGTGGAACTGAATGTAACATTCGGTTATAGCCAAATTATCTAATATATTGCCACAACACACTGTTATGTTTTAGCTGATTTCGGTGGGACTGTGCAAATTTTAGCAACTCAAGGCCTTTAAAGCTACTCTAAGGATGATCAATTAAGACTCATGTGACTTAAGATATGCTTAATAAAATATTTATCTATTAGGGTTAAGATTATCTAGAGGTTTAAGTTATTTAGGGTAAATAGTTAAGGTTACCAATGCACCTCACATACCTATTTTTTGCTCCTTAATGCTCCACCTCAACTTATCTTTGATCTTCAGCTTCCAAGGGTTCAACCGACCGCATAACACATGAAGTCACGTGATTGACAAATAAAGCGCACAAATCAATGCAATAATAATTCCTTCATCACAAGTTCACATGAGCTATGGTCCAATTCGTTCAAGTTCATACTTGACTCGTTTGAATCCACGTGTACTTGGTTCTGAACAATCAACCTAAAATATCAATCTCGGTGATCGAGATTCACATGCCACACTTGGTGTAGAACGGCATCCAATGTGAGAGATGACTTGGGCATGGCAGTGAGCTAACCGTTTGGAAGCAAATTGGTTGGTGTACCACACACCACCGAATTGGTTGGTGTGTTGATGTCACTAAGTTTTGTGGGTCCCACCATTAGGTACGTGCTATATCCAAACCATCCGTCCATTTGGCAAGCTCATTGTAAAATAAGACAAATCTAAAGATGAAGTGGACCACACTGCAAAAACCAGTGGAGGATTGAACATCTACCATTGAAAGCCTTTTGGGGTCAGAGAAGTTTTGGATCAATATGATATTTGTTGTTCCTCTTCATCCATATCTATGTGACCTTATGAACCAATTGAATGAAAAATAAACATTACCCTGGGCCCTACAAATATTTTATAGGTGAGAATCGTTCTCCCATTACTATTTGCAGTGTTGTACACTTAAGCTTTGGATATGACTCATTTTTTAGATTATGTTCTAAAATAATCTCTCCAAATGGTGAAGAGTGTGGATATAATAAATACATCATCATGGGCCCATATAACTTTGATATCCTTTGAATCGTTCATACAGCTCACAGCCAGAGGAGAGTTACCGCTCGTCTTCCCACGACACATACACACCAGCTAGGCCGGTGGTGTGTGGTACACTAGCCAATCTGATTCCCAAGCGTTTTGGCCCTGTGAATGTCAAATGCACAACATAATTCCTGGACAGATGCGGATTTCCTACAAAAGAAAGTTCCTGCGCAAGGATGGTGGGTGGAACTTCCCTGGAAATTCTTTTGAAGAAAATCGGGTCCGATCTGGCGCACAATTTTCGGGAGTGGTGTAGGTTTGGCCCGGCCTCACCCAGGACCCTGCAGCCCTTATAGAGCCCAACTTGATGTATGTATTTGCATCTATGTCGTCCATACCTTTTTTTCACATCATTTTATGGCATGAACCCAGAAAATGAAGCCAATCCGAATCTAAGGTGGACCATATCGTAGGAAAAAAGTACTGATTGCACTATCCACTATTAAAAAATCCCTTGGGTCCACCTTAATGTTTCTGTACGTTTTATTTGCCGTCCAACTTGTTGTTAAGGTCATATAAACCTGGATTAAGGGAAAAAGCAAAGATCGGCTTGATCCAAAGTTTTTGTGGCCAACACTAAGTTTTTAAATCACTGTTGTTTTTCGATGTATCATCTATCTGAGACGCTTATTTACTTTATTTTTTCTCTCATTCCTTGACATAATATGAAAAAAACCGATGGAAGGAACGGATATAGAATACCTGCATCATGGTAGGCCCCACAGTTGGGACCGCACCACACCTAATCCGCTTCCATCCTTTTGGACTTGAATGGGGACGACCTTGACTTGAGAGGAGAGGGGACACGTCCTGCATTTCTTGGCTGTAACGGAAGGCAATAATGCAATAAAAGAGGCCCACATGTGACTCAATTATCATGCTTGAGACGCTAAAGGTCCGTAGATTCTACCATGTTGCATACGTCAAATCTATTCCATTCATCTGATGAGAAATGTTATTTTCACCGGAGATGCAAAAGTAAGCTTAATTTAAATCTCATATTAGCCACAGTAACGGGACCAATGTAAAACTGCTTCCAGGACCACTAATTTCACAGCGTGCATGAGCTTTTTTATCTGGCTGGGCTCTATCTATTTATCTTCGTCCCGGTGTGTTACACCTAATTAACTTCTTTGACGAAAGTATACACCATATTGGCCCCACTCTCGAACTTATGTTCAGCATTCCATCGTGTGTCCCACCTAAGTTGTAGATAAAGCTGATTTTTTACCTGATGACTTCACAACATCAAGGATAAATCCAACTGAACGGATTGGATTTTACATAAATAATATGTTAGGCCCTACAGACTTGTGCATTTTACACACCGCCTAACAATAAGTGCTGTAGAAGATTACGGTCCAACTGAAAGCACCGTTAAGTGGATGCGGCTTACGGCGGATCCCTGACTGTGGAGCCCACAGTGATGTAGGTGCCTTACATCCACGCTGTCCATCCGTTTTGAAAACTCATTTTAAAGCATGTTCCAAAAAATGAAGCAGATCCAAATCTCAGTTGGAACACATTACAAGAAGCAATGGTGATTGACCATTAAAAACTTCTTTTAGGCCACAAAGTTTTGGGTCAAGCTGATATTTGTATGGTCCTTTCATCCATGTCTTTGTGACCTTATCAACAAGTTGAATCTGTTTCCTGTGGTGTGGTCCACCTGAGATTTGGATCTGCTATTTTTTTTTTGTTATCATGCCCTATATGTGCTGTCAAAACTGATGACGGTGTGGATCTAAGGCACATACATCAAGGTGGGCTCCACAGTCAGGGATCCACACGCCTAGCCATTAAGTAAGATGAGTACCCACATGTAGAAAGAAAGATGATTTGCCTTGACAATCCGTAACCATCAAATGCCCTCTCTCGGTCCGTCTAGTATCTGTTTGTAATCCACCAATTAAAGGATGGTATTGTCCAAAAAAGTGTGATTTACAGTATGGTGTACTGTTCATTTGATCCGCTAAATGAACAGTTTCTATGTAGTACATGTATGGCATGTGTGCACCTGACACACCTGCCTCATTTTTTTCTTTTTCTTTTTTCATTGGCCACGTCATTGCTACATAGGGTTTATGGCAAACAGGCCACAACCATTGAATATGATTGGAGGTGGGTTTTGGTTGGTAAGTCCATTTATCAATCCATAGCTTTTGATACCATTTAACACAACTTAAAATTTAAGTGTTATATTTATCATCTGTTATCTCATTATATAGAATTAGATAGCATATTCAATTTTGGAAAAATTATAGGCGGTTTAGTTTTTTAAGTTGAGATTTTGAATGTAAAGTAATTTGGTTATCCAACTTTCATGGTTAAACATCATCAAATGAAAAAATAATTTTTTTTTGGGAGGGACCAACAATCAATGGTAGCTCCTGTTGTTGCTCAAATCCGGTCGGTCATGTTCCACCTCCTGCGAGCTACTAAGTACCTACAAATTAATAGAGAACAAAGAGACACTGAGTTAGGTGTATGGACTCGCAATAAGCATGGACTCGCAATAAGCATAATAGAATCGGGATAGTTGTATGTACCTTTCTTTTGAAGATGATGATGTATTTATAGGTGCTCTTAGGCGACTACCCTATCTGAGTAGATCTTTAAGATACACTGGAGGGACTCATATTGAAGTCTAAATATGTTCTCGAGTATTTCTCCGATTATGTCTCAATTGGCATAATCTTTGACTGAGATCTCACTAGGCAGTCCCGCTTATATATGGTGCGAGATTCTCTCTAGATCTTTCCGTTCCAAGTCTGAAGTTTGCATCTGAGGTTGAGGTCGAGGTCAGCATTTAAGGTTGATAACGTCGTCTGAGGTCGAGGTCGGTACTTGTAGTCAAGATATGTAGGCCTGTTGATAAGTCTTATTTCCAAACCGGTCTAACTTTTTTAGTTCGGTTGTTGAGTCTTCTTTCTTAACTCATCTTCTCTACCCTTTTGGTAGTTCGAAAAGTCTGTTATGATTGCCCTTTCGCCACGTATCCCATACATCAGGTCATCTCGATTTTATTCTTAATAGTTGCCCCCTACTTCTGAGATCTATGTTCATGAGCTCGGAAAGTAAGCAGATTTGAACTGATGAGTAGGTGAGAAGTTCTGAGCTTATAACCGGAGGAGGTCGGCTCGTTCCATGGGTGTTCCTCGATTTTATCGCCCGGTCGTTAATGTGGGGATTGGAAAGAAACGACGCATGCTGCGATGATTGAGGAGGATATTATTATAGTGGTTCCGTATGAGAAGACATGCACAGAGAGGTGAGCATCGTTTTGCCTTTGGGTGACTCGTAGGTGGACACATGTCCTTGCTTCATTAATGTGGACCCTGAGCGAACCCCATATCGCCACGTGGAGGAGATCGAGTGTCGAGGCATCTTTTTAAATCTTCACAAGTAGTGTAGCATTAAATGCCCTTCTTCCATTTCTCTTATAAATAGGGGTTTTCCCCTCATTTTGCTGCTCAATGGTATTGCGATGTTCGAGCTGTGCCGACCTCCTTTCTCTTTTTCTCCTTCTCTGTTCACTGAGTGGATTGTCCGGTCACTTAGCTTTTCCCTGTATGTTCTCTTCTGTGCTTCTTTTCTTTTTTCATTCATCTTCTTTTCCTTATTGAAATGTCTTTAGAGGGTTACATGGGGATTTCGATGTCAAGAGCCTTCTATGGGGAGTCCATTCATGATAACATGAATTCCCGACTAATCGCATTGTCAAGTGGACCATCTCCAGCGATGGTAGCTCGGGATGAGGAAGTCCTGTCACCCCAAATGGAAGCAGCATCTTTATCTTCTAAATTGACCCCATTATTAGGTCTCATCGGTTTAAAGCTCCAATCAGGGGATCTGGTTGCCCTCGGGTCAGAGTTCCAGATCCCTCCCAAGGGGGGGTAGTGCACCGCCTATGGCTTACTCCAGGATAGCTTAACCCTAACATGTGGTGAGCTATCTTCGGGTGCTAGGTTTCAGGGCACCAGCTTAGTCATGTCGAGCTGACTGTAGAGGAGCTTCTGTACTTATACCAAGACAAGAGTAGTTCAGGTTCTCTTGGTTGGTACTACTGTTCTTCATGGTCGGGTAAAGGTCAGGCCCCTATTACTAATAATCCATCCTCCAATAAGAGCTGGAAGAATAGGTGGTTCTTTGCTACTGGAGGGTGGGAAGCTCCAGCGGTGGAGCTGGGCAAGTTGTGGTTTCGGATCCCCACCAAGTTTGCCACCCCAGGTCGGAACTTAAGTTGTAGCTTCTATTTGTTTGTAGTTTATTTTGTACTTTTTGAAGCTTTTTTAACTGACCAGGTTATGTCTTCTTGAAGCTCTTACTTGGTGTTAGCTCCAGCTCTCTACGATCTAACTACACCAAATCGGGTGTTCGCAACCCCAAGTGCAAGGTCGCGATGTAGTAATAATCTCAGTAAGACCGAGGTTGAATCCACAGAGACTGAAACTTGTAAGTTTCTGAAATTAACTAGAAGTAGAACTTGAAGAAGATGTGAAACTAATTCTGAAGTATTTGAGAGAGTAATTGTGAATAGAGTAATTAAAACTTAGAATTTAAAGGTGGGAACTAGGGTTTCTAAGGATCCACTTGTAGTGATTAGGGAGCCCTCTTGCTTGATTCAAGTAATACAATTAGAATTGGAGTCCTATATTATCCAATTGGAAAATATATCAATAAAACCAAATTTGAACTTCCATTAACCTAATTCTTTATGAAGGAGAACTATGATAATTGACAGGGATTCCATCACCAAACCATGCCCAGGAGACAATGACAAACAACAGTATTTACCAATCCCATAATCTCATAGCCGTAGAATTGTGAAGATTGGGAAGGATTCCATCACCCTAACATGCCCAAGAGATGATGGTGAACAACAGGACTAACTAATTTCACAATTTCAAATCAAGAAAAGAAGAAACTCAAAGCTATTGTAGATCTACTGTAATTTAAGTCACAATAAATTATTAAAAACTGAAAGTATTCCTTTAAAATCAAATTAGAATCAAAGAAGGTTCAACATAAACATGAATTAAAGAAAGAGAAACATCCCATCACGCTATAAACTTCACCTCTTAACCCTAGCTAAAAGGTTTAGCCAACCATAGACATGATTGGACCAAAGTCTCTTAAGAAAAACATGAAAACAACTAAGGAAGAAAAAGAAAAACTCTTGGCGACAACTTTTCCACCATTTTGCTTCACTCCTTAAACCCTAGAAGATGCGTAGGAACATCCTAGGGAGTCCTATTTATAGTTGTGGAACTCCAACTTTTGAACCTAGTTAGAAAACTCTAGAAATCGCCTCAAATTTACACACTTTGCAAAAATAGACTTCACTCTACACAATTTTTCAAAATAGACTTTACTCTGCGCAATTTCACAAAATGACCCAGAGTTTAAGAATATGCTTTTTCAGGAAGATTTCAAGATTCCTTTTCTTCACTTCAAATTTTTGATTCTCTTCATTCTTCACTTGGTTGTCTTAGATCTTTGGCATGTGAATTCTTCAATCTTGGTCTCCTAAGATCCATCCATTTGCCTTGGTGATTCTTAAGCAACAAATCCATGCTTTTAGCACCCCTTTCAATCCAAGATCTTAAATTCACCTTGTAACACAAACATGAGTAAATAGAACATTAAGCATTATCATGTTCATAAAACCAAGATATAAATGGGGGATAATATGTAATATTTGACCATCAACATTGGGATCGCCCGGGAGTGCACCTTGGCTCAGAGGGATTGGAGGAAGTCAATCACTCTGATTTTCTTGGACCAGATCGGCTTGTCAGTGACCAAATCGACAGGTACGTTTGGTTTAAATGGATCCTCAAAAGTTGTTGATTTCTTTTTATTCCCTGACCATTTTGCTTATTCTTTTTGTAGAGATAGCATATCATCCATGGACGAAGAGGCTGAAGCTCCCCTCCACAACGGAGTTAGAGCAGCTGAGGAAGGCTGTTAGGAAGGATGCTCCCTCATCCTCAACTCGACAGGCTTCTGGGTTCGTGGCTTTGAAGATCGGTGCGAGCAGGTCGGAGCTTGCCCCCAAGGTTCTTCCTCCTCGCGAACAGGTGAAGGCAGTCAAGGCGGTCATAAAGGCCAAAATTGGGGTGCTCCGGGAAGCTACCTTAAATGGTTCAGCCTGGGGCACTCCTCCTTCACATTATGCCCCAAGGGAGGTTGTCGACCTTAAGTCATCCCCGGTCCATGCTGAGGAGGAACGAGTAGAGGCCACTGCAGCTATGGAGCTGGAGATAGTGGCGGGGACCACTTCCGGACGCAAGGCTCTTGAGGGGGTTGAGGTGTCATGGTTAGCAGTTACCACACTCCTCCCTTGTCACATGGCAGTCTTGGCTTATTAGAACAACCACCATGTGTCTAAGGCGGAAGTCGTCTCGATGCTCTCCTTACAGCCCGAACCCCTACTAGACGGGGTGGCATCAATGTTGATCGAGGTAATAACATTGATCTCTTTTGTATGTGTTCTTTTTTTTTTCCTTTACATTGGCTGGTTCTTTTTCTTGTTCGCAAAGCGCCACCGGGGTTCTCGATACCCTCCATGCTTTCCTCGAGTTGAGGGGCTGCTTCGAAGCGACAGCTCAGAGGCTCGAGTTAGCTAGGGTTGAGCTTCAAGCCAAGGCTGCGGAGTTGGCAGCAACTGCGAAGGCCGGGGCTACGGCCCATGCCGAGGTCAAGGCCTTGCATGAGGCATTGAGGCTTGCCAAGGAGGACAATGCCACCAACACTACCTTGTTGGCTACGGAGTAATGGAAGAAGGCCAAGCTGGCCACCCAGGTGGTTGAAGTGGAGTCTGGTCTCAGTGAGGCGGAGGGTCGAGCAGTCGATGTGGAGGCTTGGCTCGCGGAGGTCAGGGCCTCTATTCCCGTGAGGGAAACAATAATCATGGAAGCATTCAAGGCTTCTAAGGAGCACACGGTAGAGCTGGAGGAGCTTTTCAACCTCGACTTCCAACGATGCCAAGAGGACATTCGAAAGAGATATGCTGACCTGGACCTGCGTTGCTTGGACAACAATGCTCCCGAAGACCCTGGTGTTGCTGTTGCCCCCGAGACCGAGGAGCCTCCCCAGGGATAAATCTCCCTCTTTTTTGTAATTTCCTTATACACTTTTAATGAAAATATACTTTTTGTTTATTCGGATTCGTGCCTCTATGTGTGCTTCGTTGTATGGTAGTTGCACATGTAGATTTTTGCTCGATAGACAACCATGTAGATTTTTAGTTGATAGTCAGGCATAGATTTTTGCTCGATAATCGAGCATGTAGATCTTTAGGTTGCATATCTAGTAGACAAAGTAGTAGAATCATAAGAAAGAACCTTTTATTCCTTTAAATAGGGGAGGTTTCTCATAGTCGAGCATGTAGCGATTTGTCGATAATGACCAGCTTTTTCCCAAGGTGGCCAGTCCGATGCATTTGTAATGCTTGTAGAAATCCATCATGTGTAGTAGATTTGTAAGTGCTCGACATTCCATGGGTGAGGCCAGAGCTACCCATCCATATCTTCATGCAAGACATGTTCCAGCAATCCATGCAAGTGCAAGTTATTGCAGCCAATAACTAAGTTGGTCCAGTTCAACAACAACATCAATCAGTTCACAGGCTCTTTCCAGCCTCCAGTTCAAATCAAGCTTAGTCGTCAGACTCCGCACAGGACTACTGACTCCAGCCAACACAACCCTCGACCAATGAGCACTTCTTTCAATACCCTCCCACAGCTGAGAGTCAATCTCAAAATAATCTCGCAACCGGGATTCCCATTCAATTTCAAAACAACATCGCAACTGGGGCTTCTAGTTAGTTTCCATCCAACCTTGCAACCAGGGTCTCAAATCTGTTTCAAACTGATCCTGCAAACAAGATCTCCAATCAAGTTTAGGACAGCTTCCTAGTCGAGGCTTCTAACCAATTTATAGCTCAATTTCAAACCAATCTTACAAACAGGATATCTAGTCAATTTCCAATTCAGTTTCAAACCAATCCCTCAACCGGGACTCTCAATCACTTTCCAGTGCAATTTCAAACCGATCCTGTAAACAGAATCCCCAGTCAATTTCAGAACAGCCTCGCAGTTGAGGCCTCTAATCAATTTCCAATTCGATTTCAAACTGATCCTACAAACAGGGTCTTAAATCAATTTCTAGCACATCCCGCGATAGGGATTTCAAATCAATTTCAAGTAGCAGCTTCCTTGACTGGAAGTTCTAGAGCAGCACTAGTGAATGCCCACAACGGGGGTTAGTGTTAAGCGCAGTTTAGCCAGCGAAACATGATGGGTACACAACAAGGGGGTCACTTTCCAGCATCTCGGCCTCCTCTAAACAGGAGTGCATTTCAATTTCAGTTCCCCACACATAGTAACACTAACAATATTTCAAAAAACTCTCCCTAACGGGAGCCATAGGGTCGAAGAAATCGATCATTATGCTGAAGAAGCAGAATGGGCCTTGCACAAGAGATGTTGGTCTCTCAAACGAGCTACCCAGAGATGGAAGAGTTGCAAGAGCTGCTCCAAACCATGCAAAATCAACTTCGGAGACAACAAGTGGTTGATCTCCTCTCAACAAAATTCAGGGACCCGTGTCCCTTCTCATATGCACATGTACATCAGAACTTCGAGGTACCCAAATTCAAAAGATACAACGGCAGCGGATGTCCAATGACACATATTCTTAAGGCATTATATGGAGAATTGGTTGCAGTGGTAGGAAACGAAGGAGCACTTATCCACTTATTCCCAAAATCTCTGAAGAGTGATGCTTTAGAATGGTACACTTCCTTGCATTGTGACCAGATCAAGACCTGGGAACCGCTATCACAGGCATTTGTCGACATGTTTGCCTACAACCTCAACACGACTTCCAAAAGAGTAAATTTGGTAGCCTTGAGGTAAAAAGGCAACGAAACTTTATCAACATATGTAGGATGATGGCGAGTGATGGCCGCTAGATGCGCACTCCAATTGACGACGTGGAGAAAATCTACATGATTGTTCATTGATCAACAAATCCAGGCATTTCTAGATATCCGATCTCGCATCCCTATGTGAACTTCGCTCAACTCATCCGTGCTAGAGAGCAAGTGGAAGCACGAGTACGCCCAGGAACAAACTCCCTATGGCTTCAACAAGCCATTCAAGTCAAATATAACAAGGTGAAAATAAGACCCATGAGAAACAGGAACGGAAACGGTAACGGGGTTGCCAATCGCCCTGCAGAAACCAACAACATCATTGTCATAGCTCAAAGCACCTATAATGCACCTCAACAAGGGTGCCAGCAGGACCAACAACATTGCCCTCAGTATTAACAATAGAGATATTAACTATCACATCCGCTGTGGCAAAATCCTCAACCACAACCTCCACAGAAACAACAACAACTCAGGAGAAATATTCAGTACCCTTATCAGAACAAGGAGTTAAGGAGATTCACTCCACTCACGCAAACGTACAACTAAATCATAGAAATGTTAGTGTAGAAACAACTCCTCACTCCTCTGCAACCCATACCACATCTAAATCCTTTGCCAATGAACTACAATGAGAATGATTAATGCGAGTTCCACCAAGGCCGATGTCACTTGACAAAAAGATACTTCTCCTTGAGGCATGCAATCCAAGATCTCATCGATAGTTGAAAGATCGCCATCTCAAACCTTCAGACTGCACCAACGACTCCCACAAGTATCCTTTAGAATCCTCTCTCACAACATCCATCAGACCCTAGCTCATCACAAGGTCTAGCTATCAACGTCCTAGAAAAGCAAAACATTGATCGTTTCTTCGCTCCTTTACGCTCTATTGACGCTATATTAGGAGACTAACCAAATGCACCATTGGTCTTACAAGGGGCACCCCAAACCCTCTCCCAGCAACAAAGCCAGTAATCCTTCTAGGAAGGAACACTCCTTATCAACCATGGGAACTGGTGGTATTGTAAAGCACACCCTCCAACTTCAAGCCAGTTATCCTACAAGGGGCACTCCCAAGTTACGAGCTAGTCGTCTTAGAAGAGGCACACTCAGCATACGAGTCATTCATCTTACAAGGAACAGCACGAGCAATCACTGACAGGCCAGTAAGGGCACCTTTTTGAATGCTACATCAACTAACACATGATAGGAGGACCCCCCATCAAGCACCGATATTGGAGAGAAGACCCTTCTTCATCCCTGGAAGCCTCTAACCACCAAAGTTCTTTAAGGGAGAAGACTATCCAAGAGTTACATGGAGGTGGCGTTGGTGAACACCTTGGGCATGACAAGATGCGGGCTCTTATTGATGACAGGTATTATTGGTCATAATTGGTATGTGTCGTGGATAAAGTAGTGCAATGCTATAATATTTGTCAAACCTCCAAGGGGAAGTCTCAGAATACAGGCCTTTACACCCTGCTACATGTGCCTTATGGCCCTTAGGAGGACTTATATATGGACTTCGTGCTTGGTCTCCCATGAACACAATGCACTATGGATTCGATGTTCGTGGTGGTAGATCGTTTCTCAAAGATGACGTACTTCATCTCATGTGAGAAGACCCTCGATGCAACACACGTGGCAAATCTATTCTTCAGAAAGGTAGTGTGGCTACACGGGGTTCATAAGATCATTACTTCTGACTGTGACATGAAGTTTATTAGCCAATTATGGTGGACTTTGTGGGATCATTTTGGTACATAACTTCAGTTCAGCAGTGCCTACCACCCACAGACCGATGAGCAAACTGAAGTTGTGAATCAAATGTTAAGAAACCTCCTTCGGTGTATTTCAGGTGACAAAATGAAGCAATGGGATTTGACTTTATCTCTAGCGGAGTTTGTATTCAACATGGTAGACTTCTCGACAGGGAAGTCCTTGTTCCAAATTGTTTATGGTTGAGTGCCCCAACACGCACTTGATTTGGTCCCTTTGCCTAAGCTCCTAGGTAGGAGCATTACAGAAGAACACATGGCAAACCGAATCGTGAGCATTCATGTGGATGTGCAAGCCATGTTGCATGCCTCGAATGACAAGTACAATGAGCAAGCTGACAAACATCAGCAATAAAAGGTATTCGAGGTGGGTGACCATGTTATGGTCCATCTACGCAAGTAGAGTTTTCCGACCGGGACGTACAACAAGTTGAAGAAAAAGAAGATTGGACCGGTATCGATCCTCCGAAAGATCAACGACAACGCTTACGTTGTGATCCTCTGAATGATACGGAGGTCTCACGTACTTTCAGCATTGTAGACATGACCGAGTATCATGAAATGAAGCAGGACGAGAACTTGATGATGAGTTCTTTTAAAGTAGAGGGGATTGATGTAGAGTGGGTCGCGGACACTTTCATGGCCAAGATGGGCCAGAGAAGACATGAACGAAGGCAGAAGTGATCAAGGACCGTTTGAACCTCAAAACAGTCATATCTTACAAACTGGAATGAGTTTTTTGACATATCATATATGATTTTGGGGTAAGAGAAGCTACTTTATCCAACCAACCCTGCTATATTAGGTTATCCATGCCAAATTTGCAAGATTCCATCAAATCGACTATCGAAAGTCCTTTTTATTTTTGTTTTTACTATAAATAGTAAGTTTTAATTCGATCATAAATCTTGATCCTTTGAGTTTTAGGAGTCGTGCCCAACATGAAAAGGGCTTAGAAAAATTAGGAGAATAGCATGGTTAGCTAAATCAGACACTTATTATTTTTTGCCGTAGGGATTGATCGTCTATACATAGTAAGTTTACTATTTATAGTAAGTCATGTTTTTAGAGAGTTTGAATTGGAGTTTGATTCTAAAACTTCATCCTAAGTTTGATTTCAATATTTAAAGGAGTGTAATTTTTTTTTTTATCATCAATTAATTTATTTTAAATTATTAGAAATTATTTATGTTTTCATCCCTCATGTATTTGAGGAATCTCTATGAAGCGCCCAAAGAAATTATTTAGATTCAGAGTTGTTATCCCTAAAGAAGACTGATCAACCTCATCAGGTCCTTCCCTGTGTCACCTTCATACCCTAAAATAATATGAAAAAACGAATGAACAAACAGATGAACAGAATGGATATAGAATACCTGCATTTAGGCCCCACAGTTGGGACCACACCTTCGATTAGTCCCGGTGGCCCGCACCTAATTCCTTCCCAGCCTTTTTGACTTAAATGGGGACGACCTTGACTTGGGAGGGGACACGTAGTGCATTTCTTAGTTGTAAAGGATGGCAATAATGCAATAAAAGAGGCCCACATGTACAAACTGAAAAGGACTCAATTATCATGCTTAAGACGCTAAAGGTCTGTGGGTTCCACCATGCTGGATATGTAAAATCTATTCCGTCCATCTGGTGAGAAATGTTATTTTTCACTGTAGATTCAAAAATGAGCCTAATTTAAATCTCATATGAGCCACACCAATAGGACCAATGTAAAACTGCGTCCACGACCAGTACTAATTTCATACGGTGTGGCGTGCATGAGCTTTTTTATCAGGCTAGTCTCTGTGTATTTATCTCCATCCTGGTGTGTTACACCTGATTAACTTGTTTGACTAAAGCATACACCATACTGGCCCCACTCTCCAACTTATGTTCAGCATCCTATCGTGTGTCCCACGTAAGTTGTAGATTTAGCTGACTTTTTACTTCGGGACTTCACATCAAGGATAAGCCCTACTCAACGGATTGGATTTTACATTAACAATACAGTAGGCCCTACAGATTTCTGCATTTTACACACCCCCTAGCAGAAGTGTTGTAGAACATTACGGTCCAACTGAAAGTACCGTTAAGTGGATGCGCTTCGTTGGATCCCTAACTATGGGGCCCACTGTGATGCATGTGTCTTACATCCACGCTGTCCATCTGTTTTGAATGCTCATTTTAAAACATGGTCCAAAAAATGAAGCTGATCAGGAAATATTAACCATCCAATTAATAGCCATCAAATGGGATTAGCAATGTTGTTCTCGGCGTAATTGTTTGGGTTATACTCCATCCAGGATTCCATCAGTAACTTGGGTGGTCTGAATTGTGATATAACTATGTCATACACTGGAGCTGATCAGGTGAGACCCCGCATCCACCAAGGCGAGCGGAACCCCTGACTGTGGGCCTCACAGTGATGGTTGTGCCTCAAATCCACACCGTCCAACCATTTTGAAAGCTCAGCATGATCCCAAAAATGAGGCTGACTCAAATCTTAGGTGGACATCACCACATGAAACAACCTTGATTGAATTCCCACCATTAAAAACTTCCCGGATTCCACGGGAATGTTTATTTGCCATCCAACCTATTGATAAGGTCACAAACATATAAGACTATATGAAGAGACCACATAGTATCTTGATCCAAAGCTTTTGTGGCTCACGAGAAGTTTTTAATGTTTAATCATGACTCTTTCTTGTACTAAGGTCCATCTGGGATTTGGAACTGCTTCATTTTTTCATCATGCATTAAAATGAGCTTTCATTACAGATGGACAGCGTGGATGCAATCAAATTCATCATAGTGGACCTCAAAGTCAAGAGTCCCACCCACCTCAAAGTCACATCCGGGGTCTCACCTAATTCGTTCCCCTTATACGCACGGTTGAAGAATCACCACTCTTGAACTTTGGACTACAATATGGCCTGGCCTGTCTCGCGTAGGCATAGGGAGCCCTGACTTTCCAAACGTCACTATCTCTGCGGAACATGCATCGGATGCAATTCTAGGTGCGCCTCAAAATTTTCACCATGAGCCTAGAAATCAGAACAATTCAAGACATAAGTGATGTAATGTCTGTGAAAAAAAAAATTTAAAAATTGAATTTGAGAGAGAGATTTCATATTTCATATCTCTCTTTCATCCAAACATAATCCCTAACTTTTTATCTAATCGTAAGCTCATATCTTATCTCTATCGTTAATCCCTCTCCCTTTTATCTCTCCAACTCTCTTCCCATATCTCTCAACCTCCTAACCAGCCTTTCCTTTGAGGATAGTTGTTGTAATAGGAGTTTTACTCAAACTCAAATTTTAACCAAAAGACATCCTACGTACAACAAAGAGAGAGAGAGAGAGGAGAGGGAGAGAGAGAGAGAGAGAGAGAGAGAGAAGATTGGTAGGAAAGTAATTTCAAGTTGGTACCATTATAATTTTAATGTAATATATGGATAGATGGGTGCAATCAGTGTTTTAAATATCGATGATATCGGCTGATATATCCCACGATATATCTTGTATCCCGCCTATGTGATACGGAACACACAGGTAGTGGGATATATCCCACATTTTTTTATCTGGTGAGCATTTTCAAATTTCGTTCATTTTTTCTGTAAATCATGTTAAGTCATTGTCAAATTGTTACAAATCCATAATTTTTCATGTCTTGCATGAAAAATCATTGATTGGGAGTTTTGATTTTGAGATTTGCTGGAGATAGGCCGGGTTGCGAAAAATTGAAAAAAAATAAAAATTTTCAATTTCTCACAAATCGGTTGCAATATTTGTGTCTAAACATAAAATCAAACACGTATATAACCTGATCTAGTAATTCTTCTTTTCCTTTTGAATGTATTGCTTGTGTTTCCATATGTCTTCTTACATCTATAAATTATATGAATAAACTTTGAATATATTTGCATCAATTTAGTTACACATCGCATAAATTAGGACCTCATACAAAAAAAACATATTATGTGCATTTATTTTTTATAATGTTTTGATTTATAATTGTGTATTAATGTCTTTTTTAAGAATCATTGAAGCTTCATTGAAAATTGGACCAATTTCCTAATATTTCCAACAACAATGATACATTATGCAATACTACCAATATATCCCATGTGATAACTGATATGTATTCGTATCACAAGACCAATATTTCAAGCACTGGGTGGGTGCGATGAATTGTTTGGATTAGTCCTCCGACCATCGTACACGCTTGAATGGAGATGATCAATTCTTTTTGCAAATAGTATAATTTCGGTTCAAAGAATTTCTCTCTACGAATGATGATATATTTATATTTGTGAGATAGATAAGTTATTATCAATTTTCATACAATTAATATTTAATTATTTGGACAATGCAATAAATGGGCGATTGGCAATATAATTATTGTATTGTTAGATCTGGAAGTGTTTAATAAGAAAAGTTCAAATTTTCTACGCAAGTATTGGTATCACTTGGCATAGAAAGTCGAGATGGGTCATCGGTGTATGTGTGGTTAGATATACACCATTCATCCAATGTGTAGAAGTAAAATATGCCAAGAATTCAAGAATCTAGATGATCCAATAATCCGGTGGGCCACCTTGATCAATAATTTGCCATTCAATTTCAGAATCAAGATGTAAATAAGCATGTGAATGGTTCATATTAACAATTTATGGGCCTCTCTAATTATTATTCAATGAGGGGTCAATGATGAGAATAGATCTGTCCATTATGGTTAAATGAACCTTAGACCATTAATTAATGTAAATGCCAAAATTTCGAGCTTATCTGCATATCATCGATTAATCGAAGGTGCCAAATTTGAAATTCAATCGATCGAGGCATCCTCGATCGATTGACTGTATCGATGGACAAGTGTCTGTATAAAATTCGAGCTTTGATAATCGAATCAAATGAATATATCATGCATGTAAACTCCAATTAAGTGATTGTTGAAGGTTACTGCATAGTGGTTGACCACTTAAGGTGTTGAATCAAAGGTGAGATCCAGTAGTGATGTAATTGGATCAAACAATGATATAGTTGTGTGATTGTTAGGATTTCCAAATTCAAATCCATCAGATCATCTTGTGAATTCTTCACTACTAGACTCAGGTAAGTAACCCAACATGCATCATGTTCATAGAAATTAAAATGGAATTATTTGTATAATTGATTGATTGATGTTTTGATATAATTGATGTTGATTCATGAAATTGTATCACATTCTAATTTATGTTCTCACATTTAATTTTTGGAAAAATGATGGAATCACATGCTTACAATCTAAATTAACACAAGTGTTTATGAAATGAGGAAATCATACATTATCCATCGCATCCGCATATTGCATATCGCATAGTCGATCCTAGGGGCTCTCCATGGAAAAAATATATATCAATTCTAGTGGAGCTATAAAATCATGGTTGAATAATCTATATCATTGATTGCAAGATTTAACTTCTAATTACCATAAAATCAGAAGTTAAATAATCAGATTGATTGCAAGATTTAACTACTGATTACCATATTTTTTTTAAAGAACTTATATGGTTAACTATTTTTCATGAACTCTCATGGTATCAAACAGTGAGGATCATATTAATTGTGGCCCATATCTTTGTAAAATATACCAAAAATAATAAAAAAAATCCCACTTTTGAAAAGGGTAGCCATGGTTGAATAATATATACCATTGATTTATTAAGTGCAACCATTGATAGGGAATGCTCTGAGGATGCCAAGAGATCCAAACAGCCTATAGCTCTCAACCACCTATTTGTACCCCTGGAAACCAAAATGTTTGCATTGCCATCCTTAGAAGATTATTAAGGTCACGGCTAGAATACTAATTGACGAAATTCCTAACATAGATAATAACTTGCTTGTTAGATGTATGGTCCTCAATGAAAAAGATAATATCAACATTTCACACCAAAAAATCTTTGCATTTCACTATGAAGCCCAAATCTAGCAAGTATACATGGCACACTATCATTAGGTCACATTAGGGTTTAGGAATTCACGTCCCTCCTCTGAGATGGGACATGTGCAATGAACTCTGAGGGTTTGCACAATGGCCTCACTTGCTTGAATTGAAAATACAAGTAAACTACACAAAGATGTTGAAAATACAAGTAAACCACACAAAGATGGTGAAGGGGCAGTGACCACTTCACGTTCAACATTTCAAAGTTCCTTAAGTGTAAGCTTTCTTGGGTGATAGGCCACTTTCCATGTGATGAAATACGAAGGAATAAAAGAGTGCATATGCCCTTGAATATAGTTAAGCTGCCCTGCTTTATAACCTTGTTGGGCGGTGATGTTTATATGGAATCCAAACCTTACATCTAATGAGCTTAGTCATGGTAGGCCTAGATTCCAAAGTCCAGCACTATCTATCAAGTGGGTCACACCAAATTGAAAATGGAGGACATTGGGAAAGGTGACCCCTATCATAGAAATTTTTAGATGGAATTAGTTTCACCGTGTCTTTTACATCCATCCAAACCAGTCATCATGTGAGACAAACCAAATAAAATAGATGTGCTGAAAAATAGACTACTAAAAAACTTAGGTGAGCAACACCATGTGAAAGTATAGGATTTAGATGGGATTGTATACATTCTATGTGCAGTGTGTCCCACCTGAGTGTTGGATCAAAATGATTCTTGTGAAGTGAGTTGAAGATGTAGCACACCTTATATAAGCACGGTTTGGACTGTACATAGACATCACGGGTGAACCCCACAAAGCTCGAACGCATAGGAAAAAAAATGAAATAAGCCGACGCAAATTACAAGGTTTTAAAAAACTACTCAACACATTGAGTTTGATAGAAGAATAGGGAAAATGGAGTAGCTTATATGTAGGAGAGTTCTCTTGGCAAGGCATTTGACTCTGAAGAACCAAACACTTCCAAGAAACAATATAGCTTATGAAGATATTCAACTGATCATGCTAACACACCACCTCTACAAGACATCTACACTGTGGAAAGCTAGACACCACCATGAAGATCAGGCTATGATCTACTCACGAGGTGGGCCATATTTGTATGTTGAGTTCAACCATTCCAATCACGAGGTTGACCATACTTGTATGTTGAGTTCGACCATTCCAATGGTGTTGAAGTTTGATGAGTGGATAAGCCTAGTTTTTGTTAGATTTGACAATTAAGTATCGCAGGCTAGGTCCAACCCAATTTATTGAGGCTTAAAACTCAGACTTGGATCCAACGCAATCCAAACCCGACCTAAAGCAAGATGAATTTAGGTGGCCCCAATGTGAAGATCACCAGAGAAGGAAACTTAGGCTGGCCCACTCCATAGAAGTGATAACCAATGGTTTGATTCAACATGTAGACCACCCAACGAGTGTATCTGCCTGGTTTCTAAGACATATGATCGATATTTCATGGTGGGGCCCACCTTTTCCATGTCTAATCAAGAAGCAGGTCACACAGTTGGGTTATTGTTAAAGGTTTTTAATTTGTTTGTAAATGGGTATGTCGATGGCAATGACTGACCACTCGATCCCATCGAGAAAATTCCATATTTTGATCTTTGCTTGCTAAACAGTTTTTGGGTCCAAATCGATCTGATCGAAGGTGGCTTCGATCCCATCGATAAGTCATCGATGACACTCGATATGCTCGAAGCTCTCATCGACTGACTTACACAGTTTTGCATAATTACGGGTTTTATTTCTTAATTTATTTTTAATCAATTTTAAGGGTTTGTAATAGAAGATTTTGATTTTGGAAACGTGCTTAGGGCTTTTAGGGAGCAAATAGAGTTCAAAGGTAGGGTTTTTGTAGTATTTGGGGTGTATTTTCAGATCTGTAAGCTCTCTTATCACTTATAACATTGATCATCATAGTGGATTTGATGTCCCTTTGTACAGGAGTTTTTTTCTCACAAAGGTTTTTTCACGTTTGGTTTGCTCAATCTCTTATTGTTTGTTTGATTCTAACTCGGGGTTGCTTCCGTGTGTCCCCCCAACAAGTGGTATCAGAATTAACGTTGGGATTTTGAATTTTTTTAATATGAAAAAATATTTTGAAGGGATCTAATATTAAGTATGAAATGGATAAGTTCAATAGGAGAAATAAGTTTGAACTATAGAAGGTTAAGATGAGAGGCATCCTATTTCAACAAAGATTGCAACACGTTCTCCATGGCAAGGTGAAGAGTACTGCATCTATGACTGATGAAGAGTGTGATGAACTAGACGAGATGGCCATAATCTCGATACAATTGTGTCTAGCTGACAATGTCTTATATAATGTCCTATATCAAAAGACAATCGTAGGAGTATGGACGAAATTGGATACTTTGTAAATGCAGAAATCTCTAAGTAGCCGTCTGTATATTAAGAAGCAATTCTATAATTTTAAGATAACAAAGATGTCAGACATTAATGAACACATAAGCACTTTTAGTGAGTTAGTATATAAACTAACGAATGTGGAGCTTAAGATCAAAGGGGAAGATCAAGCCTTGGTTATCTTAAATTTGCTTCAACCAACTTTTGAGAATCTGTTAGACATGCTGATCCACGGTAGGAATACCATTGATGTGGAGGTTGTCATCTCAACCCTTCATGAGAAGCAGTTGAGAAAGAAAGTAACGAATGTACATCTACAGATGTGTTGGTTGGTAGGAGAAGGAATACAAAAATAGATAAGGGCAATTCTCGATCGTGATCTAAATCAAAAGGGAAAGGCAAGATGAAGTGCTAGAATTATGGGATGATAGGGCATATGAAGAAGGATTGCAGTTACCCTAATGCTCAAAAGAGAGAAAAATTAGAGAATGCATCAAAAGAGGTTAACACAATGCAATTATGTGAGGAGGTGGATGGTGATGATGTCTTGACCACATCTAAATCTGATTACCTTAGTAACAACTGGATTTTGAATTCAGTGGCCTCATATCACATGACTTCTCACAGGGATTATTTCAACACATATAGTGAGTACAATGGTGGTCATGTTTTTATGAGCAATGATGTTGCGTATAAAGTTGTTGGAATCGATTCAACATGCATTATAATATTCGATGGGGTGGACCATATTCTGACAGATGTTTAACATGTTCCAGACCTCAGGAAGAATTTGATATTGCTAGAGGCTCTTGAGGCAATTGATTACAAGTTCAATGGCTATGACATAGTCTTTAAAGTTTCGAAAGGGGTACTTATTATTATGAAAGAACAACAGAGCAGTAACCTATAAAAGTTGATCGAAAACACTAAAATGAGTGGAGCTACCACGTTTGTAGAGGAATCCAACTTGGCAAGAATGTAGCAAGCACGCGTAAGCCATATGAGCAACCACGACATGAAGGTACTTTTTGATCATTGTTTGATTTTTATTTTTAAAAATATCGAACTTAGTATTTGCAAGCATTGTATATATGGTAAACAATCAAGGCTAACTTTTAAAACTGAAAAGAGTTTGAAAATGTGTCCTTGAGTATGCACATTTAGATGTATGAGGCTCATCGCATGTTGTTTCTGCTGGGGGGTCATCGTATTTTGTCTCATTCATTGATGACTACTTTAGAAAAAAGTGGGTTTATTTTCTTAAAAATAAATCTAATGTTTTCGCCACATTTAAAGTATGGAAGGCGATAGTTGAAAGGCAGACAAGGCATAAACTTAAGGTTTTAATGACTAATAACGAAGGTGAATTCACATGAAAGGAATTCAATCAATTTTGCAAAGAAGAGTCACCACAATATAATGAGGCATAGTTCTTAGCAGAATGGAGTGGCAGAAGGATAAATCAGACTCTCTTAGAGAGAGTCCAAAGCATGTTGATTAATGCTGGATTTGGTAATGAGTTAAGGATGGAGGCCATTAACAGGACTTCTTAACTAGTGAATCAGTCCCCATCTATGCCGATAGACTGTAAGATTCCTGAAGAAGTTGGGTTGGTCATGCGGTATATTACTCACAGTTACGTGTATTTGGTTATGACGCTTACTCTTATATTATGTTAGTTGAGGAATATAAGCTATACCAAATGGTTAAGAAGTGTATTTTTATGAGCTATGGTGATGGTGTGAAAGAGTCAGGCTATACGACCAAGTCACACAGAAGATCATAATTAGTCGAGATGTCATGTTTAATGAAGATTCCTTATTCTGTAAAGATGAACACAAGGAGCTGGAAGAATCAACGATCATTAATATCAAGATTGAAAAAGAAGTTACACGTACAAAGCTTGAGCCGCTGGCAGAGGTACAGGAGCAGGTAGAGCCGCTACCTCTTAGAAGAGATCCATCAAGAGATCGCAGATTGTCATCCGATACAGGGATGACTTGAATGTTACATTCACCCTCATTATGGATGAGTGGATTCATTTACCTTCCAAGAAGCATTAGATGGTTCTGATGCTGAGAAGTGGATAATGGCCATACATGATGAGATGTATTCTCTTTGAAAGAATGAAACATGGGAGTCGGTAAAGCTTATAGTGGAGCATAAGAGCGATAGGTTCTAAGTAGATTTACAAGAATTAATAGGATATATACAAGGCAAGATTAGTCACGAAAGAGTATGCGTAAAAGGAAAGTGTCAACTTCAACGAGATTTTCACACATGTAGTCAAGCAAACGTCTACCATATTTGGATTGGCGATGGTTTCAATATAACCTAGAATTGGAACAAATGTATGTGAAAACTATTTTCCTTCATGGAGAGTTGGAAGAGTAGATTTACATAAAGCAACCAAAAGGGTTCGAAGTGTAAGGGACAGAATAAAGTTTGCAGGTTAAGTAAATCATTATGCAGCTTGAAATAGTTATCTAGGCAGTGGTATAAAAGGTTTGATACTTTCATAATGGGTCAGAGATTTACTAGAAGTGAATATGATCATTACGTCAATTATAAGACACTAAATAATGGACAATTCATCATATTGGTATTACACGTAGATGACATGCTTATTGCCAACCATAGCATATCTAAGATCTATACATTGAAAACTCAATTACCATGGACATTTGAAAAGAAAGATTTGTGGGCTATAAAGACAGACAGAGGAACAGGATACGGTTATCATAGGCAGAATACCTTGAAAATGTACTGGGTAAGTTCAGTATGGATATGGGGAAACCAGTTAGCACAGTCCATGCTGCTTACGTTAAGCTTTCTTCTGAATAATGGCCTACTACAAATAAAGAAAAGCAAGTGATATCGTGTGTGTCCTTTTCAAGTGTTGTTGTTAGTTTGATGTATATCATGGTCTCTATGAGACTTAATATTTCACATGCAATGGGTGTCATGCGCAGATACATGGCTAACCCTGACAAGCAATACTGGGAAGCAATGAAATGGTTACTTTATTATATTCGAGATACAACAAACTATGTCTTGATGTTTGAAAGGTGTGAGGATAAGTTAGTAGGCTATGTGGATGTCGATTATGTAGGAAATATGGATAATAAAAGATCAACTTTCAACTACTCATTTGTGCTAGCAGGTAGAGTGATCAATTGAATGTTGAAGTTTCAGTATGTGGTGACTCTTTCCACAACTGAAAGTGAGTATATGGCGGTGACGAAAGCATTCAAAGAAGGTGTTTGATTGAGAGGGATGATAAATCAGCTTGTGCTTGAGTAGGCAGCCGTGCTAGAAAATTGTGACAATGAAAGCGTAATTAATTTGGCGAGGAACTTGGTTTATCATTTTCGTAGTAAACATATTAATGTTCGTCATCATTTTATTCAATAGGTGGTAGAGGAAGGTTGAGTGACTCTTGAGAAGATCCATAAAAGCGTAAATCTAACGGACATGTTTACGAAGGTAGTTCCTGTATAGAATTTCAAGTTCTGTGCGATTTATCTGGACTTGGAAAATGCTTGACAAAGGTAAAGTGTGCAGAAAATGCTTGACAAAGTCAGAGTGTGGACGAGAAGCGACAACGATGGTGGAGCTATGATGGAGGCAATTAAAGATGGAGCTTTGAGCTGTAATTTATGATAATTGAAAATATGGTGGAAATTATTGTTAAATGTCTTTAATTTATCTATAATTGGGTCTGTGGATGGCATCGATAGACCATTTGATCCCATCGATAGCCCACTCAATTCCATCGAGAAAACCTTATATTTTGGCCTTTACTTGCTGGATACTTTTTTGTTCGAGATCAATCTAATTAAAGGTGGCTTCGATCGACTTATGCAATTTTATGAAATTTTGGGTTTTGTTTCCTAATTCATTTTAATCATTTCTAAGGGTTTGTAATCAAGGATTAGGGTATTAGAAATGTACTTAGGGCTTTTTGGTGAGGAAAGGAAGTTCAAATTAAGCTAGGACTTTTGTGGTATTTGGGGTTATTTTGACAAGAAGCGAATGCATTTGATTTGGGGGATTTCATTCAATGATAACAAAGAATTTGATGAGAGAACAATGATCACAAGATATCTATTCATTCTGAGTTCATTTACATCCTCGGATATCCCTTGATTCTGAAAACAAAGTACAATAAACCAATGCAATGAATGAAAGAGAAGACAACCCGATGGCGATTTTGGCAGCATTTCGACGCTTTCAATGTTCATTGCAAAGGCAGATGGGTTGTGCGGACTTAGAACCTTTGATTTGGTCATGTGATACGTTCTGATCATCCTTCCATTCATCCTTCCAGTCATACGGACGAACTTTCTTTCTCTTGGAACTCTTTCTCTATGCTTCACATTTCTCTCTCCTTTGTGAGCTTCTTGAAGCTATCCAATTTCTATCTTCTCTCACTTCTCCTTCTTGCTTCTCTCTCTCATTGCCCTCTCCAAATGGAGATAGGAGAGGTATTTATAAACATTCAACAAGTGTGGAGGTCGTCTGTCCGAAGATGGAACTGCACAAGCTTAGACAGAGAATGTGGAGTGCACACGCCTTACTTCAGGACAAAAACCATACATTAGGACAAGTTTCCACAAGGAGTGGTGCATGAGACTTGCTTCAAGACAATATTCCACATGAAGTGGCGTAAGAGGCAGGCTTTAGGACAGTATTCCTTTCAAAGTGGCGCATGGAGCTTGCTTCAGGACAACAAAAGCCTTTCATTGAGATAAAGGAGAGAGAGAAGTGGCGCATGAAGCATGCTTCAGGACAACAAAAGCCTTGCATTAAGACAATCTCCTCACAAAGTGGCACATGAAGATTTCTCTTAGACATGCCTCCACACAAAGTGGCATAGAGGCTTCTTTGCAAAAATGGTTGCGCGGGCTCGTGCAAAGGGTTTCTTTGCGGAAGTGGTTACGCGGACTCGCGCAAAGGCTTTCTTTGGAGAAATGGTTGCATGAGCTCGCAAAGAGCCTTCTGTCTAGACAACATTCCATATGAAGTGGCACAAAAACCCTTCTGCCTGGACAACATTCCTCACTAAGTGGCACAAGAGCCAGATCTTAAGACAAGCTTCCTTAGAGAATGGCGCAAAGAGCCTCTCCTTTGGACAAGAGTCCACAAGAAGTGGCGCACCAACCCCTGTCCTCTCATACTTCAATTGCATGAACCGCGCAAAACATTGCTTTAGGACAAGACTCCATGAGGTGTGGCGCAAAGAGCTTTGCTCTCCTTCTGTTGTGCGAACCGCGCAAACACTTTTTTCTCTTTAACTCTGTTGCGCGAACCACGCAAACACTCTTTCTCCTCACTTTCTTGTCCTCCTTATTTCTTATCTTCTAACTTCTTGCCTTCCAACCCCTCAAATGAGGCATTAGGAAGGGTATTTATAGGCATCCCAGGCCCCTTACTCTTTAAATAGTGGTGATCACCACCACTTCTCTCTTCATACAACATCCATTCTTCTTCCTTAAATAATGGTGTTCACCAACCTCTCCCTTAAATAGTGGTGTACAACCACTTCTTCCTTCATATAAGGCAACATCCCTCCTCCATTAAAATGACACCCATGCACTCCTTTTTACCAAAATAACCCCATCCACTGTTTTTTACCAAAATAACCCCATTCACTCCTTTTTACCAAAATAACCCCATTCACTCCTTTTTACCAAAACATAGAGTGTACCTCTTCTAATATGGAGCGGCGCTTCAGAAAGCTTCTATACCACTATATATTTTTTTGTGCCTCAACAAATGCCCCCTTGATCCTTCTTTGATTGATTCATGAAATCAAATGGAGGATCGATCTTCTTCTAACCGAAGAACCGAATGAACCGCAACTGAAGGATGACTGAATGATCATGCCTGCATGGAAGACTGAATGATCACACTTGAACGAAAGACTGAATGATCACGCTCGAATGGAAGACTTGAATGATCACGCTCGAATGGAAGACTTAAATGATCACGTTCGATCGGAAGACTTGAATGATCGCGTTCGATCGAAAGACTTGAATGATCGCATTTGATCGGAAGACTTGAATGATTGCGTTCGAACGGACGACTTGAATGATCGCATTCGAATGGAAGACTTGAATGATTGCGTTCGAACGGAAGATTTGAATTAACGTGTTCGAATGGAAGACTTGAATGCCCCCAGCTAGCAGTGTCGAACAGATGCTTCACTAGAGAGGGTAAAATTCTCTTTTCATCAAAACCCGTCACTGTAACAGCTGTGACGACTTCATCTTTCAGTAACTTGACCGGAGAACTATCTTTCAATGCTGCTGCTATTGCAACGGTCTTTTTGATCAAATTTGGCGACTCTTTCTTTGAACTCTATATCTAGGGAGTTGTTCTTTAATACTACTCCTGCTACAACAACTTTTTCGATTGTTTCCTTTATTTATGATCTGCATAACCCAAGCTTTCGAATGATAGTCTTTCCTGCCAAATTGATCGGAATTAGTATCTCAAGATATTATAATTTTCCAATTTAGCTTCAAGAAGTATTGATAATTTTGAAATATGTTGAAAACTTCTAGAATGATTATAATATTCGCAAGATGATAATGATTTAATCATTTCATCTTTGTGATTGTCATCGTGCTTCTCATTGCATTTGTTGCATCCTTTGCTTGTGCTTTTGGAGATGTCATTTCCAGCTCCAAAGGTTCAACTGCTGAATCTTTTGCTGAGTCTTTTCTAGTTTGTGCTCTTTGGCATTTCTTCATAGACTGGCTAAGAGTATGTTTTCCTTAGACCTTTGCTAATTCTGAAAAATAGATAAATAAGACTTCTTTTAGTTTCATTAAATAGCTTTCTAAGGGACATAGAAGTTACTGATGATGATTTCGTTTCTTCTTTGTCTCCATCAAATCTGGTACTTGGAGTCTTGCGATATCATTACTACAACAATGAGAAGTTACGGCATTGGGCCATATAACTGGGCCTTGATATAAAAACAACTCTTGAACGTTCACACTGAACCATACTTCATAATTCTTGGCATATGAATTCCTCCGCCGTGCATAAGAGATTATTAAAAGACCAAGGCATAGATTACTTTGAAGACATAGATCATGCCCCCTTTCCAGGTCAACTTCGCATAAAGATTTCTTTAGAAGATAATACTTCCGAAGTGAAGCCTGCGGATACCCTTGAAGGATGGATAATCTTTACTGCTCCTTTAACGAATCCAAAAAATATATCTGGATTTTTAAATTGTCTGGAATAGAATGATAATTCTTCACTAATTTATTCTTTGTCGCCTTTGAGAATCTTGTGAAATGATATTTCTCTATCATTAAGAAGGCAAGAGACAAAAAGACCTCACGACTCTTGTCAATATATTAATTGATCTTGAAGATTTCAACTTTTGAGTAGATAATTGCCAATATTTTGAATGCATTTGTTGTTGCTGTAATTTGAACCCGATTCAAGAAAAACGCATTTTTGCATGTTGTTTACATAATATTTAAAATTTTCATCAGGCAATTGCATATTTGAGCATACTTAAAGTAAAATATATATCTGAAGCATTTTGATGCTACACATAGTTTAAACTCTTGAGCAGTGGAGCTAATGTACTTTTGACTGACTTAACTTTGACTGGACAAGACTGAATCTGTCCTGACTTGACTGGACTGACTTGACTGGACTGGACTTGACTAGACTGACACTTACACACACAGTTTAGGCTCTTGAGTAGTGGAGAGATCACACAGTTTAAGCTTTTGAGTAGTGAAGCAACACAGCTTTTTAGACTCTTAAGTAATTGGAGTTGGGTCTCACGTGATGGTCTCTGTAACTCTTATGAGTTCATTGAACTTTTCACAGACTGGTGAGTTCACAAACCGCGATCATCAGATGGGCCTAGTGAAGCTACCGGGGCCGTGAACTCCATTGGATTTATGCACAGGGTTGGCCGCAGTAACTCTATAGAGTTCACGGGGCTCACAAGGCTACCTTTGGGGTACCAAATCTAAGGCCGCCCGTCCATCGATGAGTAGGTTAGAACCCATCCTCATTAGTTACTACTGAAATCAAGCTAATGATCTAGGGGGTCTTATATATGGTTGGCCTATTTATGAACAATGGCCAAAGAGCGCACGCTGCAGCCTGCTTTTTCTTCGTCTGTAAGGTCGGACCTATTCATGGGAAGACAGTTTCATCCCTTCCCCATGATGCTGTCGAAAAGCTGTACATATGACATTGGTGTTACGCATGACTGGCCGTTGAGGACTTTTGACCTTTTAGGACTCTTAGTCATTGGCTCCGTCCGCTGCCCGCATAGGTATGCATATGATGGCCTTCACGGGCTTTGTAGGGCCACTGGCTTTTCACTATTGCCCGAATGATGATGGTGACAGGATTTATGCATAGTTGGCTGTATAGGGCTTAGCTAGGCTGCCTTGAATGATAATCTATTGTCGCTGACGTGATAATTGTCTTACAAGCTTTACTGAAGATAACAAATCAATAACTGAAGATAACAGATCAATGATTGATATATCGCCCCTGCTGCTATTGATGATATTATAAAATTTGGTCCGAATGGAGCTTCAGCTTGGTAATAATATCAATTCCGATAAACTTTGATAATAGAAAAGTCTTCACATCAGCGATATGGCGATGACAGTGGTAGTTTTACTAATCTAATCCAACAACCATTGTCGGTGCTCGACAATAATAATATACTTCAACTTGATATGCTTGGGAATCTATCTTTTATTCATGTATGACATTGGCATTCTGAGACTTTGAGACTTTGGCCTTCTGAGACTTCGGCATTCTGAGACTTGCATTCTGAAACTTCACTTATCTTGCCCCCTTTTGATTTGGAAGTATTGTGCTAATAATCTTCGAAATCAAAATTGCAATTATCTTCAGGGATGATGTATGCTTTTGTCTGCCCCCTGAATAATTACGCCGTGAATCTTCTGAATCAAAACGTCGTGAATCTTCTTGGTATTTAGGGATAATATATTTTGCTAAACTGGCAGGTATATTGATAAAAATTTGCCCCAATGATGAATATACTTGTCTTGCTTTCTTCTTGTCTGTTCTTCTATAGAGTGAATATCTCCAATGGGACCATGTATCATTACTTTCTCTCTTATTTCATATGTCCTCTCTATGACAATTTTATTTTCATTGGTCATCTTCGGTAGAATACCTTTTCTTCTTTGCTTCATTTCCTTTGAATAATTTGGCCATGAAAATTCGATTTTCTCCGCAGCTAGCCATCATAAGGAGTATGTCGTCTTCTTCAAATGTATATTTCCTATAGTTCTTGAATTGTCCAAACCCTTTCTTTACTTTCTTATTTGTAAAATCGTTGATGTTTTCTTTATCGGAATTTCAACTCTTTACTTTTGACGATCCTTTGTTTTGCTTTCTTTCTTTGGCAATATCTACTGTTGTTCTCCTAAGACTTTGAAATAGCCGATTCACATGAGAGTTGAGCAGCTTCACTTTGACTCTTTTCAAATTGCAAATTTAACTTGCTCTTCTACTCTGGCAAGTTGTGACGATGCCCCCAGGGTTCTCTATTGACTGTTGAATTCGTTAATTGATTCGTCTTCTTGTTGGCGAGCAGTGCCTAATTCAGTCGAACTAACTTCTCATCTGAGGGCTTTACTTAGGGAGAAATGTTGTTCACAATAGTTACTGTTGGAGAATTAGTGTCTTCAGTAACATGTTCATCTGGTGAAGGCTGATTAACATCTACTGGCAAATTTTCTATTTTTTGCACACTTTGAATGCACTGATATCGAAGGAGAAAGTGAAAATTACGTTGTTGATGCCATCGAAGAGGATGAACTGAGGTAAAATCATGCCTCATAGTATTGCGCATGATTGATCCGTTAATCATACTCGACAGGACGGTATTCTTTGTGAAAGAAGATCGATCCCTTCATTTTTTTCAAATGTCACTATCATCCATTCTTCATCGTCTTGCTACACTACCGGTGAAACAGAAACTGTTCCAAATATTACCTAGTATTGTCTGTCCTTGATCGCAATTGATTTGATCTTCTTTAATACTTTCTGGTGGAAATCCGTTAGGTGCGAAGCAGGCAGTCATGTTAGTCGAGAGAAAATCCATTGCGGTATACCTATTATTCGAAACAAAGTTCTAGTTATTTTAATTAAATAAAATTGTACTTTGTCTTTAGAGATGAAAGGGAGAATGTTCCCACCGATAGTCGTCATATTGGCGTCCATATAGATGTCAAAAAGTAATAGATGTTCTCTGAATATTTTCTAAGTTATCATTGAAAAGTCTCCAGTGGAGTCGCCATTTTGTTTCGACAAAAAACAAATGCGTTTGATTTGGAGGATTTCATTCAATGATAGCAAAAAAATCGATGAGAGAACAATGATCACAAGATATTTATTCATTCCGAGTTCATTTACATCGTTGGATATCTCTTAATTATGAAAACAGAGTACAATCAACCAACACAATGAATGAAAGAGAAGACAACCCGATGGCGATTTTGGCAGCATTTCGACTCTTTTGATGTTCATCGCAAAGGCAGATGGGTTGTGCGGACTTGAAACCATTGATTTAGTCATGTGATAAGTTCTAATTATCCTTCCGTTCATCCTTCTAGTCATACGGACGAACTTTCTTTCTCCTGGAACTCTTTCTCTACACTTCACATTTCTCTCTCCTCTGTAAGCTTCTTGAAGCTCTCCAATTTTTATCTTCTCTCACTTCTCCTTCTTACTTCTCTCTCTCACTACCCTCTCCAAATGGAGATAGGAGAGGTATTTATAGACATTCAACAGGTATGGAGGTCATCTGTCCGAAGATGGAAGTGCACAAGGCTTACTTCAAGACAAAAACCATGCATTAGGACAAGTTTCCACAAGGAGTGGTGCATGTGACTTGCTTCAGGACAATATTTCACATGAAGTGGCGCAAGAGGCAGGTTTCAGGATATTATTCCTTACAAAGTGGCGCATGGAGCTTGCTTCAGGACAACAAAAGCCTTGCGTTGAGACAAAGGATAGAAGAAGTGGCGCATGAAGCTTGCTTCAGGACAACATAAGCCTTGCATTAAGACAATCTCCTCACAAAGTGGCGCATGGAGATTTCTCTTGGACATGCCTCCACAAAAAGTGGCACAGAGGCTTCTTTGCAGAAATGGTTACGTGGGCTCGCACAAAGGGTTTCTTTGTGAAAGTGGTAACGCCGGCTCGCGCAAAGGCTTTCTTTGTAGAAATGGTTGCGCGGGCACGCAAAGAGCCTTCCGTCTGGACAACATTCCGCAAAAACTCTTCTATCTGGACAAAATGCCTCACTAAGTGGGAGAATGGTGTGAAGAGCCTCTCCTTTAGATAAGAGTCCACAAGAAGTGGCATACCATCCCCTTTCCTCTCATACTTCAATTGCGTGAACCGCGCAAAGCCTTGCTTTAGGACAAGACTCCATGAGGTGTGACGTAAAGAGCTTTGCTCTCCTTCTGTTGCGCGAACCGTGCAAACACTTTTTCCCCTCTCTTTGTTACGCGAACTGCGCAAACACTTTTTTCTCTTTAACTCTGTTGCACGAACCGCGCAAACACTCTTTCTCTTCTCTTTCTTGTCCTCCTTATTTCTTGTCTTCTAACTTCTTGCCTTCCAACCCCTCAAATGAGGCATGGGGAGGGGTATTTATAGGCATCCCAGGCCCCTCACTCTTTAAATAGTGGTGATCACCACCACTTCTCTCTTCACACAACATCCATCTGTCTTCCTTAAATAATGGTGTTCACCAACTTCTCCCTTAAATAGTGGTGTACAACCACTTCTTCCTTCATATAAGGCAACATCCCTTCTCCATTAAAATGACACCCATGCACTCCTTTTTACCAAAATAACCCCATCCACTCCTTTTTACCAAAATAACCTCATTCACTCCTTTTTACCAAAATAACCCCATTCACTCCTTTTTATCAAAACGTGGAGCGTACAACCTTTTCTAACATGGAGCGGCTCTTCAGAAAGCTTCTATACCACTATATATGTTTTTGTGCTTCAACAAGGGTATATTCTCAAATTGGTAAGTTCACCCATCTCTTGAAACATTAATTATCCTAGTAGATTAGTTGTCGCTTTGTGCAGTGTTTTTACCTACTAAGACTTTTTCACGTAAAACCTTATATTCTTTGTGAGCTTGGTTTATTCTATCTCTTATTATTTGATTCTAACTTAGGGTTGCTTTTGCGCGTCTCCCAACACACATCAATGATATTTGATGGCTAAATTCATCATAGAAACCTAACTCACTGTGTAAGTTGATCAGCCTCATCTGAGAGAGAGAGAGAGAGAGAGAGAGAGGTGATCCTCACCGTGGGGCCATCTTTTGCATGGGTGAGATGGTTACACTACCTTACATGCTTTGATGCTCAGACGACTACCTTTCTCCAAAAACAAGCAAATGGAAAACCATGGTAGCTGTAGAACACTATGCCCAAGTAATGCTATTCTTCTATTGTTTCCTTCAATGAGCTTTGTTGAACCCACACGCACAGTACATAAAAAATAAATGAATAAATGCTTTGCTGAACCCACAGGAACAGTACACAATAAATATATAAATAAAAGCTTTGCCGAACCGAAATGCATGCACACGATAGACCATCTATGTGGGGCATAAAAGATCCAATCGGCCATCAGGTGGGTCCTCGTGGCCCAAGAAGTAATGTCCACAAATCAGGTAGATCACAGATTAACAAACGATCAACTGAAACAAACCTGCCACCATTATTGTAAACCATATCTCCTTATTTATATAGTAGTGTGGCCCACCTGATAGGTGGAGCCAGTCTAATTTCTAGGCCATATCATCTACACGGTTAGACACAGCAGATCAACGGCTTGGATCTGCACCTGTGGGACATGTGGCGGCATGTAATACCCATATAGATAATAGGGATTTTTACAAAGTAGTACTTCATTAATACAGTATTTACACTCTAGTACCTTTTTAAATTATCTTATTATTAAGATACCACATTAATCAACTTATTGTTAATGGGTACTTTTGGTTAGTTTTCCTTAACTTTCTGTTATAATTTTTCCTAGAATAACAAACATGCCCACCAGAGACCGCATGAGAATTTTTTTATATTTTTTTTAAGTAGGTAGATGTAATTCCAGCTAGTAGGTGTAATTATCAAGAAAATACTTTTAAAACAAATCTGATTTTTTTCTTTTACGCAGATTGCATTGGGACGTCGCCACGGGTCGGTGCTATGTGGCCCACCATAATGTATGTGTTTTATCCATTGCGTCCATCCGTTTTTCGAGATCATTTTAGGGCATGAGCCCAAAAAGGAGACAAATTCAAATCTCTGGTGGACCACAACATAGGAAACAATGGTGATTGAACCCTCACCATTAAAAACTTCCTAAGACCCACCGTAATGTTTATTTTCCTTCTAACTCGCTCACGCAGACCTAGATGATCAGAAAACACAAGTACAGCTTGATCCAAAACTTTTGTGGCCCCCGAAGAAGTTTTTAGATACGCGTTGAATAACCCCTGTTCTCATGGTGTGGGCCACCTGAGATTTAAATACGCGTCATTTTCGACTCATGCTTATGATACGACGAAATGAATAGACAGCGTAGGTAAGGGCCCAAGAAGCACAGTATGCAAATGAATAGTGGATTTGTTACAAACATATCTGTCACTACGTGAAAAATGAAAAAAAAGGATGAATTTAGAGACGGTTCTGGACCGTCTCTAAAATTACTTGGTTTAAAGACACTTTAGAGACGGCTGTAAACCGTCTCTAAAATTTTAGACGGCCCCTGACTGTCCTTAATTTTGTCCTAAAAATTTGAACTTCCACAAATCATTTAAGACGGTCGTTGACCGTCTTATATGGGTCATCTGAGATGGTCATTGGCCGTCCGCATTAGAGACGGTCCTTGACCGTCTTATATGCGGTCATCTGAGACAGTCATTAGCCGTCTCCATTAAAGACGGTCATTAGCCGTCTTTTACTTCCAATCTAAGACTGTCAAAGACCGTCTCTATTAGTGACAGTCCTTAGCCGTCTTACAGCCTTGTCAAAGACCATCTCTATTAGAGACTGTCAAGGACCGTCTCTAATGCTCAATTATGCTACTCGAAATAACCATGAATTTCGAAAAAAAAAAATAGTTAGGAAGCTTAGAAAAATAATTAACAATGTTTAAGAAAATTTTAAATTTTGAAAAAAAAAAAAAAAAACTTATTGATAATTTTGAAAAAAAAAAAAGATTTCGATAAAAAAATGATATTTTGAAAATGAAAATTTAAAAAATTAAACAAAATTGTGAAAATTTTAACAAATTGATAAAAAAATATATTTTTTAAAAAAGAAAAATAAATTTTGTATTTTGACAAGAAAAATTGAAAAGTTATATATAACAAAAGTGAGATTAAAAAAATGATATTTTAAAAAAGAAAATTTAAGAAATTAAACAAAATTGTGAAAAAATTGACAAATTGTAAATGTATATATATATATATATATATATATATATATATATATATATATATATATATATATATATATATATATATATATATATATATATATAAGAAAACTAGATTTTGTATTTTGACAAGAAAAATTGAAAAGTTAGATAACAAAAGTGAGATTTCGATTTTAAAAAAATGATATTTTGAAAAAGAAAATTTAAAAAAATAAACAAAATTGTGAAAAAATTGTCAAATTGTAAAAAAATATATTTAAAAAAAAAGAAAACTAGATTTTGTATTTTTACAAGAAAAATTGAAAAGTTATAAAACAAAAGTGAGATTTTGATGATGTGTTGTATATCCTTGCCGCCCATACGTTTCTCCAACCTATTTTTTGGCCGGGTATAAACAATTGTGTAGATTTAAATCTTAAGTGGACTACACCACTGGAAAGAATGATAATATAATACCTCGCCATTAAAAATTATAAAGAGCCCATCGTAAGGTTTTAGTAATGTTTATTTGCAATCCAACTTATTGATAATGTAAAGAAGATCTAGATGAAGGTAAACTACAAAGATCAAATTGATCCAAAACTTTTGTGGCCTTCAAAAGGTTTTTAATGGTTATTCATCATATTATTTTGATTAGTATGGTCCACCTAAGATTATTTAGTTCTTATGATTTAAACTAACATCCTAAAATATGATGGAAAAATATATGGACGGTGTCGATATACATAAAATATATCAAGGTGGGCCCTACACAGTTAGAGTAACACCCATGAAGGGGTTACCTAAAATAGTGAAATGGTACTATAAGGTCGCCTCATGGGAACTTCCCATGAGGTTAATCTGTGTGCGCCCCACCATGATGTGTGTAGAACATCAACACCATGCATTTGGTGTGTCCCCTTTAAGTCCAAAAATTAGTCATATACGGAACTCAGGTGGGCCATAGCATCTAAAACTATGTGAAGACATCCCTAAAACATATAAAAGCATTTGGTGGGGCCCACATGAGTTTTGGATGTGTATGAAACTTGGTCTGACTCCTCATCAAGTGGGACACACATAATGAATGGGTTGGATCTGTGAACCACATCTATGTGGGCCCAATAAATGATTATGAATGTTTTAAAGGGAGGGTAACCCTCTCAACAATAGTATGTGGTGTGGCCCACCCAAGTCATGGATTGACTTTATTTTTAAGCTCGTGGCCTACCATGGAATGGTGCATCTGATTGACGGGGTAGATCCAAAGTTCAAGTGAACTCACCATAGAAAAGAGTGGGATAGTGACACCCACTATTGAAACCTTCTTAGGGCCCGCCGCGATGTTTATTTGAGATCCAATCTGTTTATAAGTTAATACAGACATAGATACGGTTGAAACATGGTCTGATATCCCTGATCCAAGTGGGACACACATAATGAGTGGGTTGGATATGTGAATCACATTCAGGTAGGCCCAATATATGATTATGAATGTTTTAAGGAAACCCTTCTCTACTACATTTAGGTGAGTTACTCATTACTTTTACTAGAGTAAACTTTGTGGGGTCCACTGTTATTTATTTATTTTATCCACTCCATTCATCCATGTTAACAGATAATTTGAGGTCTAAAGAACAAAAAGGAAGCATATCCAAAGCTCAAGTGGACCACACCACAGGAAATAGCTAGTGTGATTGAACCTCTACCATTTAAAATTTCTTGGAGGCCATAGAAGTTTTGGATCAAGCTGATGTTTGTGTTTTCTATTCATTCATATATTTATGATATTATGAACAACCTTTAACCATTTTTGGACAATCTAATCAATCCAGATTGAAAAGTAAATAACTTCAGATGTTTAAATCAAAATTCACTCAAATTGTTGATCAATCTTGTTTGCCCAATATCTCTCTCATATGTAGCATGATCGGGGCGAGTAACTAGTCAATTTGAGGGTTATCAGTAAAATAGAGTGAATGGACCAGACATGTAAAATGGGTCAAATATTCTAGTCAAAATTGTGACCCAACTTATTGACCTCGTGACAACCTGTTATTTATTTATTTTATCCACTCTATTAATATATGTTAACGGATAATTTTAGGGCATGATCTGAAAAATGAAGAAAATTAAAATCTCAAGTGGACCATAGCACATGAAACAGTTTGATTGAACATCTACCATTGAAAATTTTTTGGAGGCCAAAGAAGTTTTGGATCAAACTGATGTTTGTGCTTTCTCTTCATCCATGTCTTTGTGATCATATTAACTGGTTGGATGACAAATAAAAATAACTTTAGACCCTACGAAGGTTTCAACCGTGGAAATCACTATTCCATATTGTTTCCTATGTAATGGTCCAATTGAGCTTTGGATCTACTTCAATTTTGGGATCAACCCCTAAAATGAGCATTAAAAAGGTAATATTTTATATATAATTAAAAGGTAATATTTAAATGATTTAAAATATCTATATATATGTATATATATATATATATATAATTAAAAGATAATATTTAAATGATTTAAAATATTATATGAAAAAGAATATTGAAAAGTTTAGAAATTTTTGTTTGAGAAAAATTTTGAGAACAAAATGATGCTTTTGAAGAAAAAAATCGAAATTTTGAAAATTTTGAGAAAAAATTAAAATATGAGAATTTTTTTGAGATTTTGAAAATAAAAATTCAAAATTTGTATTTTAAATTTTTTTGAAATATTTTATAATAAAAATGATATTTTGTTAAAAGAGCAAAAAAATATACATTTTGAATTTTTTTTTTTAATTTTTAAATGGAAATTGAAATTTATCTGTGAAAAATAAAATTACTAAATTATTAGGGACATCTACTAATTGAACTTTTAATCAACTCTTTTTGGACAATTTAATCAGTTCAGATTGAAGAGTAAATAACTTCAGATCTAGCCCATTCATTATGTGTGTCCCACTTGGATGAGGGGTTAGACTAAGTTTCAGCCGCATCCAAAACTCATCTGGGCCCCACCAAGTGCTTTTAAATTTTTTAGAATATCTTCACATAGTTTTAGATGGTATGGCCCACATGATTTTCGTTTACGGATGATGGGGTCCACTCGAACTTTGAATCTACCTTATACTTTGGCTCAATCACAAGAAGTTTTTAATGTTTGATATTCAATCACTATTGTTCTCATGCGGTGTGGACCACCTGAGATTTATATCCCTTTAATTTTTGAAATGCTCCAAGCACTAGTGTTTTCTCATCATGTGATCCACCCAAGATTTATTTCAGGATTGTTTTTAGGATTGATGACAAAATGATGTATAGAAATGGATGGATGGCGTGGATGTATCAAATCGATCATGGTGGGGCCCATAGAGCCATACAAGGTCCAAAGCTGAATTTAACGTTTTTGGTTTCTGGTTTTCACTGTGAGTTCTGTATTTAATGTAAAATAGTGGTGACTTGTTTAAAATAATATTGGCTAAGATATAGAGTTATCCAGACCATCTAAATAATCAGTCTAGTTGTAAATGGTAAATATTTATACATTTTATTATATAATACAATCTTAACCATTTAGAAACCGGTCCCACGCATGTACGACCGTTAATAGATTTTGTGATATTATTTAGTGGAAAACTCACACCATACGGATTTGAAAATTTTATCTTATTTGAAAGAGGATTCCCAAATCCATCAGGCGCCTCTTTTCCCTCTATTCCTCTTTTCCCTAATTCATTTTCCATTGGCAAATCCTCCATCGAGCGTCATTCAAATGGCCCCTTAGATTTCCTCTCTCAAAATCAATCGGGCGCCTCTTTTCCCTCTATTTCTCTTTTCCCTACTTCATCTTCCATCGACAAATCCTCCATCGAGTGTCATTCAAATGGCCCCTTAGATTTCCTCTCTCTCTCTCTCTCTCTCTCTCTCTCTCTCTCTCTCTCTCTCTCTCTCCGGCATCACTGGGTCAATCATCCCTGGCTGCCCTCAGTCCTTCCAATCCTTCCACCAATCAGAGCAACGTGAAGGAGGGCCTGATCTTCGGGCTCTAGCACACGAATGGTCGGGCGCACCTGATGAATGGTCTGGCTTTACTCTTCCTACACAAAGAAGTGGTCTTTACTCTAATTATCTTTATTAATCTTTCCATTTTTCCTGTTATTCGTTAATTTCTTTTTATTTTTTAATTTTCTGATGATGATTTAGAACTACTGTTTGAACATTGATGATTTGGAACTACTGTCTGAACTTCCATCTCTGTTTAGAGCGAAGTTGTGTTAATTTTGTTGTTTTTAATGGAAATGGGTAATGCAAGCCACCAAGGTTAGATGTATGCAGGTATATGTATGTGGGTATTTGCCTCTTATCTTGCTGATAGCTATATTCTCATCCTCAATCATCTATCTGTTGGCCACCAGTTGAAGGCTCAAGTTATCCTTATGTGGAAGATTTTTGGTTCATGGGCCACCATCCATATAGTGTTGTCGTTTGTATCATTGAACCAAGGGCCCAACTCAACAACCCAAAAAACTAAGAAAATTATATTTCTCTTGGGATAAGGTGTGACTTGACCAAACTTGCCATATGTCAGATTGGTTTTATGTTTGCATTGTGCTGCTCATTCATGTTGAGGTCCAGTTTAGTACACGTGTGCAAGATCTTGACCATTTGTGGGGAGATCCCCTCCGATCATGTTTCATGGCCTAAAAATCAAGATGGTCCAATCTTTAGGTGAGCTAAAAAGGTGTGATTAATGCTCTTTTGACAATTATCAATTAGTCTTGCCAACATCTCCAAAGTAGCATACACAGAGATTCCTTGCCTAAATGCACCTTTACAGGCATATATTTGATTTTGCTTTGCTGGAATATTTGATCAGTGCATAACATGGAGAGAGGAAGCAGTTATGTTTGATTAATTGTTCAATTTTCCCTTTCCCAGGCTCTTGTAAAGTTAGGCTATTGCCTTGTTTTTGCATGCCATGTTATATACTTTATATTTTAACCATGATCTATATATCACGTTACTATTTTCTCAAGATTTTCCAAATCCCTTCTCCACCACATTACTCTGCTTGAAGATGTCTTCCTTGAAAAGCACAAGATTCCAAGTTCACAACAAGTTCTCAATAGATCAAAACATCTGATTTTTTTCTATAAATGCAAATGAACTTTCTTGTACCAAATTATGCTTTCAGCTATGTTGGTTGGTTGGGTCCTTACTCATGCCTCAGTGGTAGACTCACAAGAGTCTCAACATGAGGTCATGGGTTCGAGTACCCATTGTGGTGAGATCCCACTGTGGTGTAAGCACGTGAGTGTGTGTGGGGTGTGTGCATGTGTAAAAAAAAGGAAAAAAAAAGAAGCTATTTTGGTTGGCTTTGCCAAGCATCATTCAAACAATAAATTATCTGTTACCTACTCGATGCCATGCTTCAGTCTTTTGCTTACTGCATATGGATATTCCAGGCACGGATTCGGGTTTTGGCCCTTATTGCAAAGCTCTTCTCAATTTCTAGCTCTGTGGCATCAACAATTTATCACTCTAATCTCCTTGCGTTATTGGAAGCAGAATTTAACGACACAATGATATGCTTATGACTTTGAGTGCTTTGGAGCTCTTGTATGAGGTAATGAGTTAAAGATTCGGTTTGTTTACTTCTTTTTTTCTAGCACATACTATTGACATGATTGTCTACTAAACTCATTTTGTTACCATTACTGGTTATTATGGACAACAAATTGACAATACTATTATTGTCATTTATTATTAATATAAATATTGCAACTCCTGCTATCTTTATTATTGAGCTAAGACGATGATTTACATGTCCTTTTTTTTTGTCTAGTTGTCAATGCTATGCAGCTTGATTGGTGATGATTTCAAAATCAGTAGAGATGTATCTTATGCTTTATATTTGACCAACTTCCCCTTAGGTTCAAATTCATGTGCATGATTGTTTTAAGAAGCCATCCAAGTACCAGGTGCATGGTGCTTTCTATGATGTCCTTAGGTTCAAACATGCATGGTGCTTTCAAATTCATGTGTATGAGTAGAATCACTATCTGTTAGCTTATTTCAGCTTCTTCCATACTTGGTTAGCAAAATTAGTTAAGAGATGTCCTTAGGCTTCTCTGTAAATGACTGAGGAACAGTTCTGTGTGGTAACAAGGACATGACACTTGAAGTGTGCCAAGTCAACGTGCTCTGATGTCTGCATGTTTGAAGCTGTTGGACACACTTATGTAAAAGAAGAGTTTTGGAAAAAAGAATGTGTGCAATTGTGTGCACTAATAGAAATCGTGCCCTGACCATCTACCTTCCAATAATGATAGACAGGTAACTTAGCACAAACTTCAAAATGGGCATTTAAGTATTTGCATTTTGAAATGCTTGCTAGATTATTCTTGCTGTCCATCATTTAATGGTGGGAGATGATGCCCTCACTGAGTGCATTGATCGTTTCACATTTGGTTGTTATCTTTTTTTTCTTTTTCTTTTTTTACATTTACCCAAAAGTACTTCTTTACATGTAAGCAATTGATTTTTAGGTTAATTTTCTTTCTTTAATGTATTTTTACAATTCGTACACAATTTAATACTAGTTTTCCTCTTCTTTTTTATTTTTGCATTATGTTTCTCTCTCTTGGGGTATTTTTAAACTCCACTGTTGTATTCTAGTTCTTTTTCTTTTTCTTTTTTATTAATTTTTTCAGCCTTATCCATAACCTATAAGATATAACCGAAACTTATAACCTATAACCTAACCTTAACCTAAACCTAAAACCTAAACCTAAACCTATAATCTAAACCTATAAACTAAAACCTAAACCTAAACCTAAACCTAAAACCTAAATGTATTCTCAAATCCCTAAACCTAAACCTACACCTAATCCTAATCTCAACTCCTTAACCTAAACCTAAACTTGAAAACCTAAACCCAAATTCGTAAACCTAGACCTTAACCTATTCTCAATTCCCTAAAGCTATAACTTATAACCTAAACCTAACCCTATAACCTAAAGCCTATACCTAAACCTAAAACCTAAATATATTCTCAAATCCCTAAACCTAAACCTACGCCTAATACTAATCTCAACTCCCTAACCTAAACTTGAAAACCCAAACCTAAATCCTATCCCGAACCCAAACCCGAACTCGATTTTCTAAACCTAAACCTTAGCCTATTCTCAATTCCCTAAAGCTATAACCTATAACCTAAACTTAAACCTAAACCTAAACCTAAACCTCTTGTGGTGTGTCTAGCTTGAGCTTTTGATCTACCTCATTTTTGGGCTCATGTTTTGACATGAGCTGAGCAATGGCTTCCAAGTGACCATCATCTTCCAAATGTAAATTGGGTTTCAATCAAGTGCATTCAAATCACATGATTTGATTTTTCAATGATTGGACTGTTAACAACCACCAGGCTGGATGTGCTTGTTTTTAACTAAACTGGGTCCAGCTCCATGGGTAAGTGGTAGATAGACTCTACTTTAACACTAAGATCGAGTGCCCATGTGGTGTGAGTGGGTGTGTGTGGTGTGACTTGTGAGTGGGTGTAAATGTGGTGTGGGTGTGGGTGTGTAAAAATAAATAAATTTACATGATACATGTAGTAGGAAATCATCTTCCTTTAAATCCCTCTCTTTGCACAAAAAGTGTTCATCTTAGGTTACGCCTTGGATCTTAATTTCTTGGGCATGTATTTAGATGAAAAGTGAATTTGATTTTGGGTCCCACCTGATAGTAGATCAGCATTCTTCTTCTTTTTTTTTCCCAAGGCATGTTCTCAGTAGGTTACACCTGATGAATGGGCCAAATACTTTCAAGTTGCAGAGACAGAGGATGACAGAAGGATTGAGAAAAACCAAAGATACTAAAGTATCTAATGCATCTTAAATATTTAGAATTAAGAAGTCTCAAGTCCAACCATCTAGACTGCAATTTATTGCATCTTAAACATTTTTACAGATCATTTTATAAATCATTTACATCTTTACTATCAATTGTATTATCAAATGAAATTCAAACTCTTTGTTGGGGTTAACTGTAAATCATTTATAGTTGTTTATAATAATATGAAAAAAAAAATTATTTTTTTTATAATAATATTAAAAAAAACTTTTTGTAAAAAAATGATTTCATTTGATTTTTTTGGTATGGATGAATCATGCATGGTTTTATGATAAAACACATGTATGTATGTGTGTATATGTATGCATGCACACATGGATGGATGAAATGTATGCATGCATGCATGGATGGACAGATTATGCATGTGTGTATGCATGCATGCATGCATGGATGGATTTATGTGTGTGTATATGTATGTATGTATGCATGCATGGATGGAAGACTGGATGGATGGATCATCACGCATGTGTGTGTATGTGTGTATGCATGCATGGATAGATGGATGGATTGTTAGATCATGGATGGATGGATCATCATGCATGTGTTTATGTATGTATGCATGCATGGATGAATGGATGTATCAACATGCATGTTTGTATGCATGTATGTATGTATGCATGATCCCAAACCTAAACCCGACCCCAAACCCGAACCCGAATTCCTAAACCTAAACCTTAACTTATCCTCAATTCCCTAAAGCTATAACCTATAACCTATAACCTATAACCTAAAACCTACACCTAATCATGTGCATATATTTGCGGATATATATAGATCCATGTATCGGTTGCATGGATCTATATATAGGTTGCATTATAGGGAAACATTTAATGATGTGTCATATAGGTTGTGGCTATCAAAGATATAATATCACCTCCTTATAGAAAAACATTTAATGATGTGTACAGGTAAATTCATTTTTTTTATTCCTTATATTGTTTCCCAGTTATATTTGTGTTGGTTTCAGAGTACAGGTAGCAATAGAAAGTGTTGGTCGATTGTGGCTTATAGACAAAGGGATGAGTAACCAATAACACGAATATGGGAGGCCTTCCCCAGGTATCCAAATGCTTTTAGATATAATTATGTTGTTTTTAAATGTATTAGATCGAAATTGATGGAGCAGACTCGGATGTGCGTCGGAGCTATCCGGATGTTGAGCGGGGGTCTTTGGAAGGTGGGAACCGCTGTTATGACTATGATGAAGCTGTCTATTTCCTATGGACAGCATTGGAGTGGCCTGACCATTTGGACAGACCATGTTTATGTATTAACTCGAAATTGATGGAGCAGACCCGGATATGCGTCGGAGCTATCCGGATGTTGAGCGGGGGTCCCTGGAAGGTGGGAACCGCTGTTATGACCATGATGAAGCTGTCCATTTCCTATGGACAGCATTGGAGGGCCTGGCCATTTGGACATGCCGTGTTTATGTATTTGATCGAAATTAATGGTGCAAACCTGGATGTGCGTCGGAGCTATTCGGAAGAGCGGGGTTCCCTGGAAAGAGGGAATCGCTATTATGACCATGATGAAGCTGTCCATTTTTTATGGACAGCATTGGAAGGGCCTGACCATTTGCGCCAGATGGCCGTGTTTATATCTGTATTTGCAGGGACCATACCCTTAACCTAAACCAAAACCTATGACCTAAAACCTTAACCTATAACCTAAACCTCAACCATAACCTAAACCTAAACCTTAACCTAAAACCTAAAACCTAAGCCTAAACCTAAAACCTAAATATATTCTTAAATCCCTAAACCTAAACCTACACTTAATCCTAATCTTAACTCCCTAACCTAAACCTATACCTAAACTTGAAAACCCAAACATAAACTCAATCCCGAACCCGAACCTAAACCTTAACCTTAACCTATTCTCAATTCCCTAAACCTATATCTTATAACCTAAACCTTAACCTATACCTATAACCTTAACCTAAACTTAAACCTTAACCTAAACCTATAACCTTAACCTATAACCTAAACCTAAATCAAAACATATAACCAAAACCAAAACCAAAACCAAAACCTATATCCTAACCCGAATGCATTCTCAAATCCTATAACCCATAATCTAAACCTAAACCTAAACCTAAACCTATAACCTATAACCTAAACCAAAACCTATAACCTAAACCAAAGCCAAAACCTATAGCCTAAACCCGAACCCATTCTCAAATCCAAAAACCCATAACCTAAACCGTTAACCTATAACCTAAATCAAAACCTATAACCTAAACCAAACCAAAACCGAAAACCTAAACCTATAATCTATAACCTAAATGAAAACATATAATCAAAACCAAATCCCAAAACCCAAACCTAAACCTAAACCTAAACCTAAAACCTAAACCTAAACCTATAAACTAAACTCAAATCCCTAAACCTAAACCTAAACCTAATCCTATAACCTAAACTCAAATCCCTAAACCTTAACTTATAACCTAACCTAAACCTATACTTATAACCTAAAACTATTCTCAAATCCCAAAACCTATAACCTAAACCTATAACCTAAACTCAATTCCCAAAACCTAAACCTAGACCTAAACCTAAACCTATAACCTAACCTAAACCTATACTTATAACCTAAAACTATTCCCAAATCCCAAAACCTATAACCTAAACCTAAGCTTTCCCTAAACCTATAAGCTAAACTCAATTCCCTAAAGCTAAACCTACACCTAATCCTAATCTCAACTCCCTAACCAAAACCTAAATATAAACTTGAAAACTCAAACTTAAACTCAATCCCGAACCTGAACCCGATTTCCTAAACCTAAACCATAACCCATTCTCAAATCTAAAAACCTATAACCTAAACCTAAACCTAAACCAAAACCAAAACTTATAACCTAAACCCGAACCCATTCTCAAATCCCAAAACCTATAACCTAAACCAAAACCAAAACCAAAACCTATAACCTAAACCCGAACCCATTCTCAAATCCCAAAACCTATAACCTAAACATAAACCTTAACCTAAACCTATAACCTATAACCAAAACCTAACCTAAACCCGAACCCATTCTCAAATCCCAAAACCTATAACCTAAACCTAAACCTTAACCTAAACCTATAACCTAAAACATAAATCAAAACCTAAACTTAAACCTAAAACCTAAACCTATAACCTATAATCAAAATCAAAACCTATTACCTTTCCCTAAACCTTAACCTAAACCTATAACCTATAACCTAAATCAAAACCAAAACCAAACCTAAACCTAAACCTAAACCTATAACCTATAACCTAAACCTAAACCTAAAACCTAATGTATTCTCAAATCCCAAAACCTAAACCTACACCTAATCCTAATCTCAACTCCCTAACCTAAACTTAAACCTAAACTTGAAAACCCAAACCTAAACCCGATCTTGAACCCGAACCTGATTTCCTAAACCTAAACCTTAACCAATAACCTAACCTAAACCTATACTTATAACCTAAACCTATTCTCAAATCCCAAAACCTATAACTATAACCTAAACCTTAACCAAAAACCTATAACCCAACCTAAACCTAAACATATAACCATAACCTAAACCTAAACCTATAACCTTAAACTTAACATATAACTTTAACCAAAACCTATAACCTAAACCTATTCTCAAATCTCGAACCAGATTTCCTAAACCTAAACCTAACCTTAACCTATTCTTAATTCGCTAAACCTATAGCTTATAACCTAAACCGAAACCTAAACATATACCTTAACCTAAACCTACAACCTATAACCTAAACATAAACCTAAAACCTAAATGTATTCTCAAATCCCTAAACCTAAACCTACACCTAATCCTAATCTCAACTCCCTAACGTAAACCTAAACCTAAACTTGAAAACCCAAACCTAAACCTGATCCAGAACCCGAACCCGATTTCCTAAACCTAAACCTTAACCTATTCTCAATTCCCTAAACCTTAACCTATAACATAACCTAAACCTAAATCTATAACGTAAACCCAAACCTATAACCTAAGTGTATTCTCAAATCCTTAAACCTAAACCTACACCTAATCCTAATCTCAACTCCTTAATCTAAACCTAAACCTGATCTCGAATCCGATCCCGATTTCCTAAACCTAAACATTAACCTATTCTCAATTCCCTAAACCTATATCTTATAACCTAAACCTAAACCTAAACCATAACCTAACCCTAAACCTAAACCTATAACCTATAACCTTAACCTAAACCTAAACTTAAACCTATAACCTATAACCTAAACCTAAACCTAAAACCTAAATGTATTCTCAAATCCCTAAACCTAAACCTACACCTAATCCTAATCTCAACTCCCTAACCTAAACCTAAAACTAAACTAGAAAATCCAAACCTAAACTCGATCCCGAACCTGAACCCGATTTCCTAAACCTAAACCTTAACCTATTCTCAATTCCCTAAACCTATAACTTATAACCTAAACCGAAACCTAAACCTAAACCTAAACCTAAACCTAAACCTAAACATAAACTTTAACCTAAACCTATAACCTATAACCAAAACCTATAACCTAAACCCGAACCTATTCTCAAATCCCAAAACCTATAACCTAAACCTAAACCTTAACCTAAACCTATAACCTATAACATAAATCAAAACCTAAACCTAAACCTAAAACCTAAACCTATAACCTATAACCTAAATCAAAACCTATTACCTTTCCCTAAACCTTAACCTAAACCTATAACCTATAACCTAAATCAAAACCAAAACCAAACCTAAACCTAAACCTAAACCTATAACCTATAACCTAAACCTAAACCTAAAACCTAATGTATTCTCAAATCCCTAAACCTAAACCTATAACCTATAACCTAAACCTAAACCTAAAACCTAATGTATTCTCAAATCCCTAAACCTAAACCTACACCTAATCCTAATCTCAACTCCCTAACCTAAACTTAAACCTAAACTTGAAAACCCAAACATAAACCCGATCCTGAACTCGAACCCGATTTCCTAAACCTAAACCTTAACCTATAACCTAACCTAAACCTATACTTATTGAAAAGGCCAAGCTATATGTCCTAGAGGGGGTGAATAGGACAATGCCAAATAAAACTTATAACAGCGGAATTAAAAAGAAAATGATAGCCAAAGTAAATCACAATGCAGGAAAGTAAAATAACCTCAAAATTCAGATCTTGAGAGGTTGATACAAACGTTGTTCTAAGGACAACCTTACACCAAAGACCAGAGTTTATGGTGGGACAACCTTATTTCTAGAAAGATCTTTGTATCAAGTCTCAAACCGAAGAGGAATACAAAAATAAATATAAACGGAATCGAAATAAATTGCAATCACAAATGTATTGTTCTACGGACAGCCATACACCATAAAAATGGTAGGGCAACCTTGCTGGCACAACTTTCAAAAGAAATTGAAATATCAAGCTGATAAAGGAATAGCAGAAAATAAATTCTAAACTATTACAGCATTCTCACAAAGCTTGAATTAAATGATTACAACATTCACCACCATACATACATCCCACAAAAGAATAATTAAAGATTAGAAGAATAAATCAATCAACCACAACACAAGGGTTTATAGTGGTTCGCCTGTGTGTTCACCAACTGTTAAACAACAGCCACACAAAATGCTACTCCACTCCTAATATCCTCACACAGGGGATATTAGCGTTCACTAAAAATAGGTTTTCCCAGGTTCACCCAAAACCTTCACAATTGTGTCTTTGTCTGTGGGCTTACACAATTAAAAAACCCCACTTCTGAGTTTTCCTGGCTCTCCTCAGATAACCAATATAACAAGATTTTTCTGGCAAATCTTGAAAGAAACCAAAACAAAAAAGAATTTACAATTAAATGTAAAATACCTGATTATCTCCTTCGATGTAGCAGCCCAGTAGAACCAAATCAGAGTAGATGATTGAATGTCCAAGTTCAATGTCCAGTACTCAATTACAATGGTTCTAATTCTAATAGATTTTAAATTAAACCAAATAGGGCTTGCCTTAATTGATTTTGATTCCAAAGAAAGAGAATAATGATTCCTCTTATCAAATCAGATTGGAATAGCAGAAACAAAATCAATTAAATAAAGCTAAGGAAAGAGAATATTAAATAAGCACACTTAGCTTAGACGGAGCACAGAATTATCTCTCAGAAGTTTGACGAAGATTGGCTTGAATAGATTAATTAATTCGATAATTTCTTCTGAAATTCGTGCACTATTTATAAGTGAGAAGATCGGGTCTTCGACTGGTCTAGAGAGCTCTTCGACTAGTCGAAGTAACAACAGATATTTGAAAAATTCGGCGGGATATACTCTGATCATTCTACGACTGGTCGAAGCTCTCCTACGACTGGTCGTAGGTTTCATTCGACTGGTCGTAGGTCCTGAATAACTTCGCTGGAATTCGAGTCGAAGATGTTCGACTGGTCGAAGATGTAGTCGACACTGTTCCTACGACTGGTCGAACAGATTCCTGGACTAGTCGAAGCCTAACAGATTTCATCCGAAATTTGTAACAAACTCACGATTGATCGAGGAATTTCTTAGACTGGTCGAAGCAAGTCTAGGACTAGTCGAAGAACAGAGCAAACTCATGTAAAATAAACATTCGGTTTATGTATCTGAAATGACCTACTTCTAAGGTCAACCTATGGTCAATCAAACCTCAACCATGAAGTATGGACATTGAAACATTAGGAGCAAGTGACCTTGAAGTATGAACCTTGAAGTCTAGATGAGTTCAATCTTGAAATCTTGATGTAGCTCAATCTTGAAAGGGTCTTGAGTTCTTTACCAACTGCCTTGTACTCTTTTTGAAGTCTTGCAGCTTGAGTCTTGTCTTATGAGCAGTTCTTTCATTAAAGATTGATTCTTATACTTGTGAGCTTTGCTTGATGTGAGCTTAGCTTGTTCATGAATGTTGATCCTTGAGAGAGCTTCACTTATGCAAGTTATATATAACATAACAGTGATTTTGGCACCACAAATTTGACAACAAACAGGGATAAAAACTATAGCACTTACAATCTCCCCCTTTGTCAAATTAGTGACAAAACACATAACCAAGATAAAAAGTAAAACAACTGGTTAATACCTGCAAATCAATATTCAATTCAATATTCAACATTCAACCAGTTTCATTCAACAAGATCAAACATATACTCCCCCTGACTCCCCCTGAGTAACATAACCAATGCTACTCCTCTCACAATCACATTAAGAACAAACCATTCTCCCCCTTTTTGTCATAATATGACAAAGGAGAACTAAATAAAGGAATTCATGAGAGTAAACATGAGGAGGTAAGAGAGTATAGCAAAAGAATGATAGAGATACTCAGCATAGCATCACATAGAATAAATATCCAGTATAAAACATAAATAGCATCCAACTCAAAATCAGTCAAGTGCTAAGTTATAAAGTTATTACAGACCAAAAGTCTCATAAAAACTACTCAGAACTAGTGATGAAGGAGCAGGAATAGAGGGATCAAGTTGGTGCATGCCTTTGTTCAAGCGCCTGAGATATTTGCGCATGTACTTGAATTACAAATCATGAGCAACAGACATGTTTTCCAACTTAACATTTATATTCTCAACTTTACCCTCTAATGCACTCAGACGTGCATCAACATCAGATGGTACAAAATCTGGATCATTTGCTGAGTCAGAATCCAGTTCCTCAAAAATGTCATCCATATTAATGTCATCACCAGCTACTTCATGACCACCACCACCACTACCACCTTGTTTAGGAAGCAGATCCAACTTCATCTTATTAATATTTGTATTGTTGAAGATCAGATGATGGATAGGTGCCTCATCAACTGGCATATCGACTAACATATGTGTAGCCAATACAGTCATAAAATAGGCAAAAGGAATGTCACTATGACCAGGATGGAGTCGAAACTGAATAATGAAATGACAGATTAAGGAAGGCAAATAAATCTGAGTACCATTGGAAAAAGCATGGATAACACGAACCATAAACGAAGTCAAGTCAGATTTATTATCCGAACGAGGATACAGATTAGACACAAAGATTCTGTGGAGAATTCTGTACTTGGGTAATAAATATCTTGCGGGAAGCACATTCCCTTTTTGAGTCCATTGAACATCCATGTTGCACAAGTCTTTAGTGATCATGCGTTTTTCAGCCATTGAGGGTTTATCAGTTAAATTATGGATAGGAATACCCTCATCATTCACAGGAATTTCCATAAGGGCTGAAATTAAATGACGATCAACGTCAAAAGGCCCTTCTCTAGTAGAAATTTGAAAAGTTAAATTATCCTGTGAGAAAGCACTAATACATGTAAACATGGATTGGGCAATGGACCGGTATGCAGGCCCACCCCAATGTAATAAGTTAACCCAACCTACAGCTTCAAGCATAGGAAGGATGTCAAAAGGTGCAATATGATTAACATCAACAGGATGTTCAACGATAACATTACGTGATCTAATGTCCCTAACATATGATGGATCATCATTGGGAACAAGAAGATGACGTTTAGAGATAGCGGTCAATCTGGAGGAAGAAGAAGGACCACGGGAAGTAGTTTTTCTACCTCTAGAAGTCATTTGCAACAAGGATTTCAAGGAATAAAGAAGTTGCAAAGGATTGAGAAGTGGGTTTGCTCAAAACAGATTTTTCAAAATCCAAACCCCAAATCTCAATGAAATCCAAAATAGAAAGCTTCAAGCTTGAAAAGGAAACAATCTAGACACAAATCTATAAGAAAAAGTGATTTGAAACACTAACCTTGAAGAACTTGAAGGATGGGTTCGACAAGTCGAAGCTCGGCTCCAAGGAGAAGAAAGATGAAATGAGGAAGAAAGGAAAAAATCCCCAATATAAGTGAAACCCATGTTCCATGACTGGTCGTGGGGATCTACAACCGGTCGTAGGACGACTGGTCGTGTATACTCACGACTGGTCGAATAAACCCCAAAAATTCAAATTTCTTGCAAATTCTACAAAAATTGGAATTTAATCTAGCAAATATATACACTATAATACAAGAAGGCGTAAATAATCAATTTAAAATGCACATGCCAAGATCAAATTTCATCTTTTTGAACCTGCTTTTATCGAGAGGTTTTGTGAAAATGTTAGCACGTTGATCTTCAGTAGGAATATATTCTAGAGATATAACTTTTTCTTCTACTAATTCTCTTATATAATGAAATCTAATGTCAATGTGCTTAGTACGAGAATGCTGAATAGGATTTTTTAAAATATTTATCGCACTGGAATTATCACAATGTAATAGCATAAAATCCTGTTTAATTCCATAATCACTTAGCATTCGTTGCATCCAAACAAGCTGTGTACATGCATTACCAGCTACGATATACTCAGCTTCAGCTGTTGAAAGTGATATAGAATTTTGTTTCTTACTAAACCAGGAAACTAGACAATTTCCAATGTAAAAACAACCACCACTAGTTGATTTTCTATCATCTAGATTACCAGCCCAGTCAGCATCCGAGTACCCAGCTAATTGGACACTAGTCTCATGAGGATACCAGAGACCGAGATTTATAGTACTTGCGACATATCTAATAATTCGCTTGACAGCAATCAAGTGAGATTCTTTTGGATCAGATTGATATCTTGCGCAAATACCAACACTTAGTGAAATATCAGGTCTACTAGCAGTTAAATATAACAAACTACCAATCATACTCCGATAAAGTTTTGAGTCAACATTTTTACCATTAGAGTCTTTTGATAGTTTTAGGGTAGTACTCATAGGAGTATCGAAATTCTTGCCATTCTCAAATCCAAATCTCTTGATTAGATTCAAGGCATACTTAGATTGAGAAATGAATATTCCTTCAGATTGTTGCTTTACTTGCAATCCAAGGAAATAAGTCAATTCCCCAACCATGCTCATTTCGAACTGTGATTTCATCAAATCTGCAAACTCAGTAGTCAAGTCAGTACAAGTTGATCCATAAATGATATCATCAACATAAATCTGTACCATTAAGATATGATCATTATGTTTTTTAACAAAAAGAGTTTTATCGACAGATCCCATTTGAAAATTATGACTTAAAAGAAACTTCGTTAGTTTCTCATACCATGCCCTAGGTGCTTGTTTTAATCCATAAAGTGCCTTTTTAAGCCGATATACATGATCAGTATTTTTGGAATCTTTAAAACCCATTGGCTGTTCAACATAGACTTCTTCATGTAAATCACCATTTAGAAAAGCACTTTTTACATCCATCTGATAGATCTTTATCTTTTTAAAACATGCAATGGATATAAATAGTCTGATAGATTCAAGACGTGCTACTGGTGCAAAGGTTTCATCGAAATCAATTCCTTTAATTTGAGTATAACCTTGTACCACTAGTCTGGCCTTGTTTCTAATTATATTTCCACATTCGTCAGACTTATTTTTGAAAATCCATTTTGTTCCAATGATATGTTTATCTTTAGGTCTTGGTACGAGATACCAAACATCATTTCTTACGAATTGGTTGAGTTCATCTTGCATCGCAACAATCCAGTTCTCATCAGCAAGAGCTTCTTTTACGTTAGATGATTCTATTTGGGATGTAAAACATACATAATTACATATATCCTCAAGTTGTCTACGGGTGCGAACACCGGTGAGAGGGTTTCCAAAAATTTGTGTGGTTGGATGATCTTTAACAGTCCTCAACTCAGAATCAGTCTGATTCGATGAAGTATCGGGTTTATCAATGATTAGTACTTCATCATTATCTGAATTAGGAATTGGCGTGTTTAAGTGATCATCAATGACAACATTAATGGATTCTTGAATCACACCAGTCCTTTTGTTCAGAACCCTATAAGCTCGACTGTTTAAGGAATATCCTAGAAAAATCCCTTCATCACTCTTCGTATCGAATTTTCTCAAATTTTCATGATCACGTAAAATATAACACTTGCTGCCAAAAACTCGAAAGTATTTAACAGTAGGCTTTTTATTGAACCACAATTCGTAAGCCGTTTTATTATTATCTTTTTTTGTGTAGACTCGGTTAATAATATAGCAAGCTGTGTTTATGGCTTTGACCCAAAGATTTTTAGAGAGCTTCATGCTATTCAACATGACATTAGCCATTTCTTGAAGCACCCTATTCTTTCTTTCAACAATTCCATTTTGTTGTGGAGTTTTGGGAGCAGAGAATTCATGTAATATTCCGTGGTCGGTACAGAACTTCTCAAAATTGCTATTCTCAAATTCAGATCCATGATCACTACGAATTTTACTGATTTGAGAAGATTTTTCAGTTTGAATCCTTTTGAGAACTTTTCTTACTTCTTCAAGGGTTTCAGATTTGTCCCTTAAGAAGACTACCCATGTATATCTGGTAAAGTCATCAACTATTACCAGGATATAGTTTTTCCCACCACGACTTTCCGTTCTGGTAGGTCCTATCAGATCCATGTGGAGAAGTTCGAGTGGTCTTGATGTGGTATTTGAATTCACCTTTTTGTGTGAGTTCTTTGTTTGTTTGCCTATCTGGCACTCACCACATATTTTATCTAATTTCTGAAGTTTGGGTAAACCTTTTACAAGTTCTCGTTTGCTCAATCGATATAAATTTCGATAATGTACATGTCCAAGACGTTTATGCCATAAATCAGTCTCGTCTGTATGGACCATGTAACATGTTTAATTAGATGAGCTGGATTCACTAATAATATAGCAATTTTCAGACGTTCTACGTCCAGTTAATATTACAGAACCTTTATTATTTAGTATCTCACAGCTTTGATGAGAAAACCGAACATTATGGTTATTATCACATATTTGAGATATACTAAGCAAGTTATGTTTTAATCCTTCAACGTATAAAACATTTTTAAACATAGGAATATTAAAAAGTTGAACCGTACCTTGGCCTATAATCTTGCAATTGCTACCATCACCAAATGTGACTGAACCATCAGTCATATCTTTTAGATCCGTGAATAAAGCTTCGTCACCTGTCATATGCCTGGAGCATCCACTGTCTAGGTACCACTTTGAATGACTTGTTGCTTTGAAAGCAGTGTGAGCAACTAAGCAGGTAATTTTAGGAACCCATTTCATAACTGTTTTAGGTTTAGGAACATAGTTGGTCTTCTTTTGTGTATATTTATAGGAATGACCTATAGAGTTAGATTTTAAGAGCTCCTTGAGTAAATCAACTATCTTTTCAGCTAGTGGATTTCGTTTCTGATTAAAGTTGACATGGCTGCTTCTAGGTTTTTGAAAAGTTTTTGAATTTCTAGAAAAATCTTGATAAGTACTTTTCCCTTTTGAGTTTGAGGACTCTCCTTTAACAAACATAGGAGGAGTATACTTTTGTTTAGGAGGTAGATTTTTATCACAGCCCAACCCAGATCGATCGCCACTTTTTCTTGATCCGGATAAAAGTTTTTCTAACTTTGAATCACCTTGGGCATATTTTCATGTGTCCTTTAGACTCAGAAGAGAAGATACTTCAGTTTTAAGATTCTCAATTTCAGATTTTAAATCAATAATTAGAGAGTTTTTGAATTCCAAATCGCATTTTGATTTTTCAAAACAATCTGAAATTTGTGATTTTTCTAAGGCAAGTGATTCAAAACAATTTTTGAGTTTAGAAAACTTTTCTTTTTGAAGTTTAAGTTTGACAGCAATTTTATAACTTTCCTTATATAGGGCATTATAAGCGTCTTGAAGATCATCTTCATTTTCACATTCACTATTCAGATTTTCTTCACTTGTTGAGTCATTATCTGAAAATGTGAATTTGGCTAGAGTCATAAGAGCTTTAACCTCATTGCCCGACTCAGTTTCAGAATCTTCTGATTTAGAAGAACCTTCAGAATCAGATGATTCATCCCATGTAGCCAACATACCCTTCTTCTTGGGTTTGTCCCTTTTAGGACATTTATTTGCTAAGTGCTCATATTCTTAACAGTTGTAACATGACTATCTTTCAAAGATTTTCGAAATTTGGGTCTAAACTTCTTTTTATCATTTGATTTTTGAAAATCAACCCTTTTCTTGCTTTTGAAAATCTTGTAAAATTTTTTAGCTAAAAGAGCCATATCATCTTCTGAATCAGAATTTTCTTCTGAATTACATTTAGAAGATTTTAGTACGATAGATTTTTCGTTAGGAGCTTTAAAGTTTAACTCGTAGGTTTATAGTGAACCAACTAGTTCTTCTACCCTTATATTATCCGTATCACGAAGTTCCTGGATCGCGGTTACTTTAGAATTGAACCGTTCAGGAAGTGAGCGTAATATTTTTGCACACACTTTACTTTCTGGGATTTTATCGCCAAGACCCCACATTGAGTTTACAATGTCATTCAATCTAGTGTAAAAGTCCATAAACATTTCATTTTCCTCCATATGAATTTCTTCAAATCTGGTTGTGAGGAGTTGGACTTTAGATTTTTTGACAATTGTAGTACCCTCGTGTGTCATTTCTAATATATCCCAAGCTTGCTTTGTAGTATCACAGGAAATGATTCTTTTGAACTCATCCGATGATAGTGCGCAAGTAAATGCATTTAGTGCTTTAGCATTTGCACTACTCTCACTTTTCTGAAGGGTGGTCCATTAGTAATATGGTGTGACTTTCATTGATTTTGAACCATCAACCCCAGTAACTTCCATGATAGGAGGATTCCATTCAGTCACTGTGGCTTACCACACATTTTCATCCATTGATTTGAGGAAGATCCTCATTCTGGCTTTCCAATAGGCATAGTTGGAGCCATCAAAGGGTGGAGGCCTAGTGACTGAAAGGCTATCAAAATTTAACATCTTAAATAAAGCTGAGATTGTTAGCTCAGGAATTAAATCCAAATAAAAAGCAATAAGAGCAAGCTATTAGGCTCTGATACCACTTGAAATGACCAAGCTATATGTCTAGAGGGGGTGAATAGGACAATTCCAAATAAAACTTATAACAGCGGAATTAAAAAGAAAATGATAGGCAAAGTAAATCATAATGCAGGAAAGTAAAATAACCTCAAAATTCAGATCTTAAGAGGTTGATACAAACGTTGTTCTAAGGACAACCTTACACCAAAAACCAGAGTTTATGGTAGGACAACCTTATTTCTAGAAAGATCTTTGTATCAAGTCTAAAACCGAAGAGGAATACAAAAATAAATATAAATGGAATTGAAATAAATTACAATCACAAATGTATTGTTCTAGGGATAGCCATACACCATAAAAATGGCAGGGCAACCTTGCTGGAACAACTTTCAAAAGAAATTGAAATATCAAGCTAATAAAGGAATAGCAGAAAATAAATTCTAAACTATTACAACATTCTCACAAAGCTTGAATTAAATGATTACAACATTCACCACCATACATACATCCCACAAAAGAATAATTAAAGATTAGAAGAATAAATCAATCAACCACAACACAAGGGTTTATAGTGGTCCGCATGTGTGTTCACTAACTGTTAAACAACAGCCACACAAAATGCTACTCCACTCCCAATATCCTCACACAGGGGATATTAGCGTTCACTAAAAATAGGTTTTCCCAGGTTCACCCAAAACCTTCACAATTGTGTCTTTGTCTGTGGGCTTACACAATTAAAAAACCCCACTTCTGAGTTTTCCTGGCTCTCCTCAGATAACCAATATAACAAGATTTTTCTGGCAAATCTTGAAAGAAACCAAAACAAAAAAGAATTTACAATTAAATGTAAAATACCTGATTATCTCCTTCGATGTAGCAGCCCAGTAGAACCAAATCAGAGTAGATGATTGAATGTCCAAGTTCAATGTCCAGTACTCAATTACAATGGTTCTAATTCTAATAGATTTTAAATTAAACCAAATAGGGCTTGCCTTAATTGATTTTGATTCCAAAGAAAGGGAATAATGATTCCTCTTATCAAATCAGATTGGAATAGCAGAAACAAAATCAATTAAATAAAGCTAAGGAAAGAGAATATTAAATAAGCATACTTAGCTTAGACGGAGCACAGAATTATCTCTCAGAAGTTCGACGAAGATTGGCTTGAATAGATTAATTAATTCGATGATTTCTTCTGAGATTCATGCACTATTTATAAATGAGAAGATCGGGTCTTCGACTGGTCTAGAGAGCTCTTCGACTAGTCGAAGTAACAACAGATATTTGAAAAATCCGACGGGATATGCTCTGATCATTTTATGATTGGTCGAAGCTCTCCTACGACTGGTCGTAGGTTTCCTTCGACTGGTCGTAGGTCCTGAATAACTTCGCTGGAATTCGAGTCGAAGATGTTCGACTGGTCGAAGATGCAGTCGACACTGTTCCTACGACTGGTCGAACAGATTCCTGGACTAGTCGAAGCCTAACAGATTTCATCCGGAATTTGTAACAAACTCACGACTGATCGAGGAATTTCTTAGACTGGTCGAAGTAAGTCTAGGACTAGTCGAAGAAGACCTAGGACTAGTCGAAGAACAGAGTAAACTCATGTAAAATAAACATTCGGTTTATGTATCCGAAATGACCTACTTCTAAGGTCAACCTATGGTCAATCAAACCTCAACCATGAAGTATGGACATTGAAACATTAGGAGCAAGTGACCTTGAAGTATGAGCCTTGAAGTCTTGATGAGTTCAATCTTGAAATCTTGATGTAGCTCAATCTTGAAAGGGTCTTGAGTTCTTTACCAACTGCCTTGTACTCTTTTTGAAGTCTTGCAGCTTGAGTCTTGTCTTATGAGTAGTTCTTTCATTCAAGATTGATTCTTGTACTTGTGAGCTTTGCTTGATGTGAGCTTAGCTTGTTCATGAATGTTGATCCTTGAGAGAGCTTCACTTATGCAAGTTATATATAACATAACAGTGATTTTGGCACCACAAATTTGACAACAAACAGGGATAAAAACTATAGCACTTACACTTATAACCTAAACCTATTATCAAATCCCAAAACCTATAACTATAACCTAAACCTTAACCAAAAACCTATTGTCACGCCCCAAACCCGGGGACGGACAGCTTCCGTGATGCCCCGAATTCGGCACTCGACTTCCATACACCAAGTCCCGAGTTCGATGCACCACAAGGAAGATTTTTTACTGAAATTTTTTTTTTATATACATAGTAATACCTGAGCATGAAGATATATGATCAAACTACCAAGCAACACTCTCCATCATAAGTCCCGATGGTTATAAGTATAATGCTTTACAAAATATACGCAACGTCAACATTGCCAAATCGAAGAATAAATGCAATGCATCGAGAAAGCTAAGTCTTCCAAGCTACTCCAACCTTGAAAAAAAAAGGGAAATAGGAGGCTTAGGCCAAAAAGCCTAGTGAGTACACACGTGTGTGCAGTGTGTCCTACAAGTAGGCAAGATAAATGTACTACAAGGAAATCATACCATAGCCATAACCATATTACATGCATCCGTAATCACGTCATCATCATCATATTGTCATGCCGTAATTATACAATATCGAAAATACTGACAAGTCCATGAGTCATACAATATCAGAGTGCGCAATATAAATCAGCATGTAAATGAGTTATAAAGAGTCAAATATCAGATGTCGAGGATGCAACACAATATGTGGTACGAATGAAATGACTATGCTGGAGTGAAGTCGGGATGGTGGTACGTAGTATCGCAGACTATGGGGTCTGTCACAAGGGACTTCTATCCAAAATAGTCCCATACCTAATTTGGGATAGTCAGACTCAATGTGGTAAACTCCTGATCTCAGGTTAGTCGCGCGCCCCAACCGAAATCTTGGCCATTGCGAAGGTACACACAACAGATAGTTGCGCACCACCAGCCCGAGTGAATAGTAAATGAATGAATGAATGAGTATGCAACTCCTGCTCAATAAGTCCACATATCGATCTTCATCTCTGGGATCATCAGGGTTTAGTACACTCCAAATGACACTGTCTCTCTCCTAGCAGACAACCCAAGTGAGCGTAAGAAACCTCACTATCCGCCTGGCCAATAGTCTGTCAATACCTATCCGGCACGTCGATAGCGGACCCATTCACGAGCTGGTCAAACTCAGCCTAGTAATGCCCCCTACCCTCGGGCGGGTAAGGCCACACCCCCTCCCAACCGACCACGACACAGTGGGAGACGCGGCCTCCTGGTATTCGGCACTCGGGCGCTCATGTATCCACTCGGTCTCGACGTTGGGGCGTCTCCTGGCCTCGGAGGTTTATGGATTTTCACCCAGGGACATCTATGGCGCCCGTATGCTAGAACCAAATATTTCCGATGTCCCATCTGGCCATCCACGATATGCCTGTGGAGGCTACGGCCCTGATGTTGCTAGGGCACACAATGCAAGATGCATGAGTCATACAATACAGTCATGCATCAATCCTGCGCATACCGTGCACTCATGTGAGATAACCTCCATCTATCAGGGAGTCTCATAACAATCTGTCCAACGACATATGCAATGGTCAACCACATCTCATAACAAACATGCAGATGATGCATATGGGCATGTATGATAATGTTGTGCTGTCACATACTCATAATCAGTATCAATAACCGGCCTCAACAATTGGCTTCGACAATGTGGACATTTAACCAACATTGTCCCCAAGGAATGACCCACATAAATATCAATACATACATCATGGTGAAATCACACCACATCGGTCCTCAGATACATCACTTCGGGTCTCACACAAGGGTCGCACATTCATCGCATTGGGCCTCACTCATGGGCCATGAATACACCACATCAGGCTGTACGACCCATGGGCTTCAAATACTCAAGAGGTGAGCCCTACACACGGGCCTCAAATACATCACAATGAGCCACAACCCATGGGCCTAAAATATATCTCAATTAGCCACGCCCATGAGTCTCAATTACATCACATTTTACTTCGTTCATGGGCCTCGAATACATTGCAAGTGGCCTCAAATCTATTTCACAGGTAGACCACATACCTGGGCCTAATACACATCACTATGGGCCGCATCACATGGGCCGAAAATACATCACAATGAGCTTCATCATATGGACCGGAAATATATCTCAATGGGCCTTGCCCATAGGCCACGAATACATGGCTACACCAATTATGATAAGTCCCATACTACAACCACTTCGCACGTCACATAGATAATGACTCATATTCGGTGTCACCTGGTTAAGGGCCGAGAGCCACATTTCATCATACCATTTATAGTTTAAAGATCACATTGTATAAAAATCCAGGATCTTGATAGCATTAGCTTGGGTAATATAACCCTAAATCATATTCGGTTTAGTGTACAACTTGGTCATGTGTGATTCAAGTGGTGGTATCTATGTCGATAAGTACAAATCTACATTGTTGAATGGTCATCAATGCCACTTGATTTTATACGGTTAGGTGGCCTTGTACGTAATTCACATTCATACAATTAGATGACTACGTATACTACATGTACTCCACCATTGCCTATGATTAGGTGGCTATACATACATTAAATACCTACGTGATCAATGGGCCAAACAGGTAATATCACACCCTCACACCACTAGAGTTTATATATTTGTTATAATTAAACATGTTTTTAAGAGTTTAAACACAAGTATCATGATCTTATTACTTGGGGCCGCACTCTAACCAAAGTGCCAAGTGATCAAGGGATGTCCACAATCAGCCCATTTAAAGGATTAATCATCATTACTTCAAAAATTACAATACCAGTTCATCATACATTCCACACATGGAAATTACAAACTCTTATCGAAAAGGCCCAATGGTTAGCCCGAACAAGGCTATCACTGATGGGTCCACATGGCGTTCACTCAAAATGGGCCTTAACATTCTTAGGCTCACATATCAATGGAATTCATAATGGGTCCTATGCAGTAGAGTCCATAGGGATTTCCCATGAGGTTGAGTTGTGTGTGACCCACCTACGACTTAGGTCTGCTTTGATTATTTTAGTCCAAGTCCTAAAATGATATGAGGAAGTGGATGGTCTGCATGGATTAAATAGATACACCATGGTGGCCTTAAGTTGAATTCAATAGTTAAGTACTTATCCTCACAGCCTTGTATTGTATGGTCCAATTCAGGTTGGATTGACTGTTCTGTGGGATAATGGCTTAAAGGAAACCCGGTATATGGGTCGATATCTAATACATCGTCAGGATGGCTCATAATGAATTTTCAATGATGAGAGTTTAATTTGCATTATTTCAGAACGTACGACTATCTAATCATTGGATGGGCCTAAGTCTTGGTAACATATCGTCAAAAAAGTTGATAAAATAGATAAACGATGAGGATCTTAAATATAAATCATGTCATAACCATGGTGGATTAAGTGGCATAACACCTACATCAAAGTGGGTCATACCACACACAAGTTGAGAGGGTTACCCTCCCTTAAATATTCATAATTATTTGTTGGGCCCACAGAGGTGTGGTTCATAAATCCAGCCCATCCATTATGTGTGTCCCACTTGGTTGAGGGGTCAGACCAAGTTTCAAATACATCCAAATTTCAGGTGGACCTAACAGGTGATTTACATACTCGAGCTTCGAGTTGTACAGACAGTTAAGGAGATCAAGGTTACATGGGTGCAAAGAGATGTATTTATTGCATATACACAATTCACCTATTTTTATTTATTATTATTATTATTATTTTTTTGAGATCATTTTATAGCATCATCCAAAAATGAATCATATCCGAAGATTATCTGGACCTCACCATAAACAGTAGTGGAGGTAATGATTTCACCACTAAACAATTTACAGGGCCCACCATACCGTTTATTTTCCATCCAATCTGTTCATAAGGTCACAAAGACCTGAATTAAGGGGAAAAACAAATTTCATACGGCTCCAAAATTTCTAACCCAAAAGGGTTCCAATGGTTTATGTTCAATCCCCGCCACTTTTGTAGTGTGGCCCACTTGATAGTTAAATCTATCTCTTTTTTTTTTCTTTTTTTTTTTTCCAGCCTTAAGACAAACTTGCCAAATGGATGGACGGTTTGGATATAACACATACCTCGGGATCAGATTGATCCAAATCTTTTTTTGTAATTATTATTTATTATTAATATTTATTTTTATGGTGTGGGCCGCCTGAGTTCTGTGTACGGCTGAAATTTGGGGGTGACCCATTTTTAAATGGGACCCATCAAATGCACAGTGCTGATGTTCGACATACATCAAGGTGGGGCCTGTGGTGAGGCCCACATCCTTCCAACGTCAGACGCTGGCAGCAACAGCGGCCGGGTTGTTGTTTTTTTTTTTTTTTTTTTTTTTTTTAAATTTTCATATATGGGGCCCACAAAAGGATGATCCAGTCCATCTATTGTGTGTGTCCCACTTGATGGAGGGGACGGTCCAAGTTTCAGATGCATCCAAATTTCAGATGGGGCCCAGCAAGTGCTTTTATATGTTTTAGCCATGTCTGCACATTATTTTAGATGGTGTGGGCCACCTAGGTTCTTTGTACGGTTAATTTTTGGCGTGACCCATTTTTAAGAGGGGACCCATCAAATGCACGGTACTGATGTTCAATATACATCAAGGTAGGGCCTGTGGTGGGGCCCATTTTCTTCCAGCGTAATAGAGACGTTGCAGCAGCAGCGTCAGAGTGTTTTTTTGTTTTTTTTTTTTGGTTTGTTTGTTTTTTTTTTGTTTCTCATATATGGGGCCCACAACAGGACGATCCAGTCCATATGTTGTGTGTGTCCCACGTGGTGGAGCGTTCAATCCAAGTTTCAGATGCATCCAAATTTCAGGTGGGGCCCAGCAAGTGCTTTTATATGCTTTAGCCATGTCTACACATTAGTTTAGATGGTGTGGGCCACCTAAGATTTGGATTGTCTTCATTTTTCAGCTCCATGGCTAAAATGAGCTGAGAAATTAAATGGACAACGTGGATTAAATACATACATCACGTGTGGGGCCCGTTGGGGACCCACAACCCCTGCCCCTTTAAATCAAATGGCTGGAAGTGTCTCTCTCTTCTTCTTTTTTTATACGTGTAAGTGTGTGTGAGTTTGGCCAGCCCAATGGGCCAATGGATGGGTGATTTGGATGCCATACAAACATTTTGGTGGGGCCCACTATCAATGGGTCCCACATGAACTCTATAATAAATTAATTTTATATATTTTCTCCTATGCATCCCCACCATTAATAGCATCATCATCATTATTGTAATTATCTTCACCATCAATCATACTATCTTCATCATCCACACCATTAATCACATCATCATTAACATCATCTCTACCATACATAAATACAACAAAATAAAATAAGAATGAGTAGGGTGGGTGTACTCACCTTGATGAATTAGATGGATGGTTGAGATGAAATTAATGGTTGAGATGGATGGAAGGGATGTGATTGATAGCCCACCAAGATCAATCCTCTCTCTCTCTCTCTCTCTCTCTCTCTCTAATTGTAGAAAAATGGTGAAAGGCTAAGGGGTGGAGGTGTATTTATAGAGAAATGGATAAACTTTTGGTTAAGTTAGGCTAATGTGATTAATATTAGCTTAGGCTATAATTTTGATAATTAACTCATGATTTGTAATTAATGGTGGATTAAAGAAGCATGGGATGGCATGGTTTGATGATTTCATACATGAGGTGTGGCATGGAGAGATGTTGACTTTGGGGAGCACATGAGAGATGGGAGGTATGGGTATGTGACATCACACACATGGGTAGAGATTCTCTCACCCATGTGTGGCATGTACATGTGTGCTTGACATGTGTTGTGCACATGTGTGGAATGAAATACATGGTGCCATGCGCACATGATACACTTATTATTCTTCACGGCGTATCTCACTAACGAAGTATCATACCGACGCACGGGTGGTACCTCCACGATCGCGGCGATGGGGCGGTCGATATGTGATAGGTTTCAAGGTCTTGGGTTCTGGTCAGTTGGGTGTGTATTATGAACGGTCAATCTATGTCTAGCTAAGGACATCAATCATCATGCACATATGCATGAAAAATAGTACCGAATGGACCAGGTGTTACACCTATAACCTAACCTAAACCTAAACATATAACCATAACCTAAACCTAAACCTATAACCTTAACCTTAACATATAACTTTAACCAAAACCAATAACCTAAACCTATTCTCAAATCCCGAACCCGATTTCCTAAACCTAAACCTTAACCTATTCTTAATTCGCTAAACCTATAGCTAACTTAAACCGAAACCTAAACCTATACCTTAACCTAAACCTATAACCTATAACCTAAACATAAACCTAAAACCTAAATGTATTCTCAAATCCCTAAACCTAAACCTACACCTAATCCTAATCTCAACTCCCTAACCTAAACCTAAACCTAAACTTGAAAACCCAAACCTAAACCTGATCCTGAACCCGAACCCGATTTCCTAAACCTAAACCTCAACCTATTCTCAATTCCCTAAACCTTAATCTATAACCTAACCTAAACCTAAATTTATAACCTAAACCCAAACCTATAACCTAAGTGTATTCTCAAATCCTTAAACCTAAACCTACACCTAATCCTAATCTCAACTCCTTAACCTAAACCTAACCTGATCTCAAACCCGATCCCGATTTCCTAAACCTAAACATTAACCTATTCTCAATTCCCTAAACCTATATCTTATAACCTAAACCTAAACCTAAACCATAACATAAACCTAAACCTAAACCTATAACCTATAACCTTAACCTAAACCTAAACTTAAACCTGTAACCTATAACCTAAACCTAAACCTAAAACCTAAATGTATTCTCAAATCCCTAAACCTAAACCTACACCTAATCCTAATCTCAACTCCTTAACCTAAACCTAAACCTAAACTAGAAAACCCAAACCTAAACCCGATCCTGAACCTGAACCCGATTTCCTAAACCTAAACCTTAACCTATTCTCAATTCCCTAAACCTATAGCTTATAACCTAAACCGAAACCTAAACCTATACCTAAACCTAAACCTATAACCTATAACCTAAACATAAACCTAAAACCTAAATGTATTCTCAAATCCCAAAACCTAAACCTACACCTAATCCTAATCTTAACTCCTTAACCTAAACCTAAACCTAAACTTGATAACCCAAACCTAAACCTGATCCTGAACCCGAACCCGATTTCCTAAACCTAAACCTTAACCTATTCTCAATTCCCTAAACCTTAACCTATAACCTAACCTAAATCTAAATCTATAACCTAAACCTAAACCTAACACTTAAGTGTATTCTCAAACCCTTAAACCTACACCTAATCCAAATCTCAACTCCTTAACCTAAACTTAAACCTAAATTTGAAAACCCAAACCTAAACTCGATCCCGAACCCGAACCCGATTTCCTAAACCTAAACATTAACCTATTCTCAATTCCCTAAACCTATAGCTTATAACCTAAACCGAAACCTAAACCTATACCTAAACCTAAACCTATAACCTATAACCTAAACATAAACCTAAAACCTAAATGTATTCTCAAATCCCAAAACCTAAACCTACACCTAATCCTAATCTTAACTCCTTAACCTAAACCTAAACCTAAACTTGATAACCCAAACCTAAACCTGATCCTGAACCCGAACCCGATTTCCTAAACCTAAACCTTAACCTATTCTCAATTCCCTAAACCTTAACCTATAACCTAACCTAAATCTAAATCTATAACCTAAACCTAAACCTAACACTTAAGTGTATTCTCAAACCCTTAAACCTACACCTAATCCAAATCTCAACTCCTTAACCTAAACTTAAACCTAAATTTGAAAACCCAAACCTAAACTCGATCCCGAACCCGAACCCGATTTCCTAAACCTAAACATTAACCTATTCTCAATTCCCTAAACCTATATCTTATAACCTAAACCTAAACCTAAACATATAACCTATAACCTTGACCTAAACCTAAACCTAAACCTAAACCTGTAACTTATAACCTAAACCTAAACCTAAAACCTAAATGTATTCTCAAATCCCTAAACCTAAACCTACACCTAATCCTAATCTAAACTCCCTAACCTAAACCAAAACCTAAATCTGATCCCGAACCCGAACCCGATTTCCTAAACCTAAACCTTAACTTGTTCTCAATTCCCTAAACCTAAATCTTATAACCTAAACGTAAACCTAAACCTATACCTAAACCTATACCTAAACCTAAGCCTATAACCTGTAACCTAAATATAAACCTAAAACCTAAATGTATTCTCAAATCCCTAAGCCTAAACCTACACCTAATCCTAATCTCAACTCCCTAACCTAAACCTAAACCTAAACTTGATAACCCAAACCTAAACCCAATCCTGAACCCAAACCCGATTTCCTCAACCTAAACCTTAACCTATTCTCAATTTCCTAAACCTTAACCTATAACCTAACCTAAACCTAAATCTATAACTTAAACCTAAACCTAAAACCTAAGGGTATTCTCAAATCCTTAAACCTAAACCTACACCTAATCCTAATCTCAACTCCCTAACCTAAACTTAAACCTAAATTTGAAAGCCCAAACCTAAACCCAATCCCGAACCCGAACCCGATTTCCTAAACCTAAACCTAAACCTTAACCTATTCCCAATTCCCTAAACCTATAGCTTATAACCTAAACCTAAACCTTAACCTAAACCTAAACCTAAACCTAAACCTGTAACCTAAACCTAAAACCTAAATGTATTCTCAAATCCCTAAACCTAAACCTACACCTAATCCTAATCTCAACTCCCTAACCTAAACCTAAACCCGATCCCGAACCCGAACCCGATTTCCTAAACATAAACCTTAACCTATTCTCAATTCCCTAAACCTATTGCTTATAACCTAAACCGAAACCTAAACCTATACCTTAACCTAAACCTAAACCTAAACCTATAACATATAACTTAAACATAAACCTAAAACTTAAATGTATTCTCAAATCCCTAAACCTAAACCTGCACATAATCCTAATCTCAACTCCATAACCTAAACCTAAACCTAAACTTGAAAACCCAAACCTAAACCCGATCCCGAACCCGAACCCGATTTCTTAAACCTAAACCTAAATGTATTCTCAAATCCCTAAACCTAAACCAACATGTAATCCTAATCTCAACTCCCTAACCTAAACCTAAACTTAAACTTGAAAACCCAAACCAAAACCCGACCCAACCCCGATTTCCTAATCCTAAACCTTAACCTATTCTCAATTCCCTAAACCTATAGCTTATAACCTAAACCTAAACCTAAACCTATAACCTATAACCTTAACCTAAACCTAAACCTAAACATGTAACCTATAACCTAAACTTAAACCTAAAACCTAAATGTATTCTCAAATCCCTAAACCTAAACCTACACCTAATCCTAATCTTAACTCCCTAACCTAAACCTAAACTTGAAAACCCAAACCTAAACCCGATCTCGAACCCGAACCCGATTTCCTAAACCTAAACCTTAACCTATTCTCAATTCCCTAAACCTATAGCTTATAACCTATACCTATACCTAAACCTAAACCTATAACATATAACCTAAAAATAAACCTAAAACCTCATATATTCTCAAATTCCTAAACCCAAACCTACACCTAATCCTAATCTCAACTCCCTAACCTAAACCTAAACCTAAACTTGAAAATTCAAACCTAAACCCAATCCTGAACCCGAACCCGATTTCCTAAACCTAAACCTTAACCTATTCTCAATTCCCTAATCCTATAGCTTATAACCTAAACCTAAACCTAAACCTAAACTTAAACTTTAACCTAAACCAATAACTTATAACCTAAACCTAAACCTAAACCTAAAACCTAAATGTATTCTCAAATCCCTAAACCTAAACCTACACCTAATCCTAATCTCAACTCCTTAACCTAAACCTAAACCTAAACTTGAAAACCCAAACCTAAACCCGATCCCGAACCCGTACCTAATTTCCTAAATCTAAACATTAACATATTCTCAATTCCCTAAACCTATAGCTTATGACCTAAACTTAAACCTAAACCTAAACCTATAACCAATAACATAAACCTAAACCTAAAACCTAAATGTATTCTCAAATCCATAAACCTAAACCTACACCTAAACCTAATCTCAACTCCCTAACCTAAACCTAAACCTAAACTTGAAAACCCAAACCTAAACCCGATCCTGAACCCAAACCCGATTTCCTAAACCTAAACCTTAACTATAACCTAACCTAAACCTAAACCTATAACCTAACCTAAACCTAAACCTATAACCTAAACATAAGCCTAAAACCTAAACCTAAACCTAAAATCGAAATGTATTCTCAAATCCCTAAACCTAAACCTACACCTAATCCTAATCTCAACTCCTTAACCTAAACCTAAACCTAAACTTGAAAACCCAAACCTAAACCCGATCCCGAACCCGAACCCGATTTCCTAAACCTAAACCTTAACCTATAACCTAACATAAACCTAAACCTATTACCTGCACTTATAACCTAAACCTATAAACTAAACATAAGCCTAAAACCAAAACCTAAACCTAAAATCGAAATATATTCTCAAATCCTTGAACCTAAACATACACCTAATCCTAATCTCAACTCCCTAACCTAAACCTAAACCTGATCCCGAACTCAGACCCGATTTCCTAAACCTAAACCTTAACGTTAACCTATTCTCAATTCCCTAAAGCTATAACCTATATACTATAACCTATAACTAAAACCTAAACCTTAACTTAAACCTATAACCTAAGCCTAAACCTAAACCAAAACCTATAACCTAAACCTTAACCTGTAACCTATAACCTAGAACCTAAAACCTAATCCTAAACCTAAACCTAAACCTAAAACCTAAACCTAAACGTATTTTAATGATCAGTTTTATTTTTAAAAAGTGCTCACTTTTTTGGAAGAAGTTTATGCAATTCTTCATGATTCTGAATTATAATATTTTGTTGATTTAATATTTTTTTTTCAGGTGAAAGACGCAAAAAGAAAATTGTTGTTGATTTTTTTTCTTTTTTTATTTATGATGTTAAACTTATATGTATTTATGTGTGGATGAATGTAATGTGGATAAGACTGCTTGTGTTTGGATGGATGTAGTTTATGTTTGGATGAATATAGTTTATGTTGGATTTACGTAGTCTAGGTTGTTTAGATGGATGTGAATGTGAATATGATGAAATATATTATATAACAGGTGTATATCAGGAAGAATACGATGAAATATATATTGTAACAAGTGTATATTGACCCTCTTATAAAGGACGGTCCATGATAGTCCTTTTTAAGGACGGTCCATGACCGTCCTTTTAAAGGACGGTCAATGGCCATCCTTTGAAGGCCCATAAGAGACGGTCCATGGCAGTTCTTTTTAAGGATGGTCCATGATCGTCCTTTTAAAGGACGGTCTATGGCCGTCCTTTGAAGGCTTATCAGAGACGGTCTACGACAGGCTTTTTTAAGGACGGTCGCTGGCCGTCCTTTTAAAGGACGGTCGATGGCCGTCCTTTAAAGGCTTATATGAGACGGTCCGAGACCGTCCTTTTTAAGGACTGTTCACGACCGTCCTTTTTTAGGACGATCCATGGTCGTCTTTTTTTTGTCAATAAAAATGACGGTTTTCGACCATCCTTTAAGTAATACGACAAGTTAGAATTTGACGGCCCTTGCGACGGTCCATGACCGTCCTTTTTTGTCATTTGAGACGGTTTTAGACCGTCTTTTTTTCACTGTTTTGGCATAGTGTGTGGACCCCACAGAGCCCCAGGAACAGAAATATCTCTTATGTCCGAGGTCACAATCATCCCTACTGTTAAAGGGTTTCTGGATTATTTAAGGATGGGCCTCACCGGCCCTGACCATTGGGCCCACTCTGATGTATGTCACAGTCATCCCTACCGTTAAAGGGTTTTCGGATTACATACGGATGGGCCTCACTGGCCCTGACCGTTGGGCCCAGCCTGATGTTGTATTGCATATCCATGTTGTCTATCCATTTTGCCAATTCCTTTCAAGGCAAAAATACCAGGTTGACCATACCATAGTTAACAGTGCTTATTGAACTCCTCCATTAAAAACCTCCTAGGGCATAGGGCATACTGTAATGTCCACAATGTTTATTTTCCATCCAACTGTTGATAAGGACACACAAACTTGGATGAAGAGAAAATCAAATATCAGCTTCATCCAAAATATTTGTAGCCCACAAGATTTTTTAATGGCCCACATTCAATCACCATTGTTTCCTACCCTGTGGTCCGCCTGAGACTTGGAATTGCCTCATTTTTAGGCTCATGCCCTAAAATGATCTCCAAAAATGGATGGATGGCGTGGATAAAACACATACATCATGGTGAGCCCACATATCACCTACCATTAACCACATCCCTATGCAACCTGCCTTCGGAACAAAAAAACTTTAGATATATTCTTTTCTCTTTTTAAGATTTTCTCCATAATTATACCTCATTAATGATAATTACATCTCACTTAAAGTGGACTTCCTCCTGCAGGACTCGGTGGGGCCATATTGACATATGAGTTTTTCATCCACGCCGTCCATCAATTTTGCCAGATCATTTTAGATACAGGCCAAAAAGAGAGTCAGTTAAAAGGCTCAAGTGGACGATACATTTGGGATTAAACATCTACTACTGAAAACTTTTAGGGGTCATAAAAGTTTTAGATCAAGCTGAAATGTGTTTTTTTTCCTTCATCTAGGAATATGTGACCTTACGAGTAGGGTGAATGGAAAATAAACAGCACGGAGGCCCCTTGGAAGGTTTCAAGAGTAGGTGTCATTATCACCATTGCTTCCTGTGGTGTGGTCCACTTAAGCCTTGGATCTACCTCATTTTGGAGCTCATGCCTAAAATGACCTGTAAAAATGGATGGACAGTGTGGATGAAACCCATATATCATGGCGGGCTCCACAGCCCCTGCCAGGACGGATTATCATGTAGGCGTGGTGGGACGCAATCCCCTTTCCATGTAACTATGTTTTTAATTTTCTTGTGCGAGTCTAATTAGTGGGCATTTTTGTTATTTTAAGAAAGATTACAATGGAAGTCAAGAAAAACTAACAAAAGCTACCTCTCTGGCAATAACTTGATTAATGAGGTATCTTAATGAAAACTGAATTTTAAAAGGCAACAGAATGTAAATATTGTATTAACAAAGTACTACTTTGTAAAAATCCTAAATAATACATTTTGTACCTTACTTGTAGTAGAAATATGATTGTTCACGTTTTGCCACTCCACGGTTATAAAATGCACAGAACAACCTTCGTATATCCTAGTTACATTCACTTCTCAATCTGTAGAGAGAGAGAGAGAGAGAGAGAGAGAGAGATTGCAAGATGGAGGTACGCTGAGCCTGTTCCTCTCTTCTTTTGTGTGATCATTTTATTTGAGTCTAAAGTCTAATTGGTTGCGTTACAGTCCACCTAGTGTACAACTTCTGACTTTTCAATCGTTCCATATCAACTCATCGACTGAACCATGGTATGGCCCACATAGTGAGTAAATAAGGCTAATTTCCTCATGGTGCGTCGACCTTTGTCCGTTGGGTGGACCTTACCTTGTGATGCAACCGGTTGGACTTGGACATCATTTTATTTAATTTCACTCTTTCTAACTAATTTAAGCATTTTCTCCGCGTTGGACATAAAACCGAGTCAAGCATTTTGATGATATTACTTTCTAACTTCATTACCGCAACATCATCAAAATCTGGTGCTTGCAACACGCCATTACGGAATGCAAAGGACACCAGATTCTTTGGATGTGAAACTGAATAATACTGTGAAAGCGAATGCTATTTGCAGCTGGACATCCCGCACCTGCCAAGGATGCTCCACACATGCCGACTTGCACCACTAAGTGAACTCATTGGGTGGATCTCACATGTTGAATGAATATGGATTGGTGGTTGTCCTTATCCTAGCCTTATTCACTTGTATCAGCGACCAATCACCAGATGGATGTATTGGATTTTTGGGATGTGGTTGCAAATAGCAATTCATTCCATGAATGTTTTTTTTTCCCTCCTGATGGAATTTCATTTTGGGTCGTCATCGTAGTTAGCAAAACTCTGTTTTAAACTGTCATGCACCAAACCCGGAAATCGGATTCACAGGAATCCTGATTGTCAAATCCAGTGCCGACAGCCTCCGTAGTACCCCATTCCCGGCTCTTAGCGTCCAGACGCCAGATTCCGATCCTGGAATCCTACAAGGAGGATTTTTATTTATTTTATTTTTTTTAAACGAACATTTAACTCGTAATAAGCATAACCACAAGATTACCCAATTCACAAAGGCAACATCATCATCACATATCCACAAATATAATCATTGAGTGCAGTGCTAAAAGGAAATACATAAATCAAAAATCAATCTCCAGAAGATCACTGCACGCTCCAAGCTCAACATTGCTGCAACCTAATATCACCTGCACGCATCTATCGTGCATAAGCTTATAGAAAGCTTAGAGGGTGGTGTAAGTGTGTGCACAAGGTAAGGGCCAAGTATGCAATACAATGCCATAAATCATACAATGGAATAAATGGAAATACTGACAAGATACAATATCAGAGTAAGCAGAATTATACCAGTAAGTCCGTAAGTTACATAATATTAGAGTAAGTGGAATACAGATCAGCTATACAAAGGAGGAGTCAAAGAGAGCCAAAAATCATATACTGAGGGCACAATGCAATATTTAAATCCTGCTAAGTCCGTCTAGGCCATATAAGTGCAGAAACATAGTAACCTAAAATGCTAGGTACTGTGGCTGCAATGTAATATGCAGTGCGAATGAAATGACCATGCTGGAGTGTGAAGTCGGGTTGATAGTACGTAGTATTGCAGACTACGGGGTCCACCACAAGGGACTTCTATCCAAACCAGTCCCATACCTAAATTTGGATAGTCAGACTCAAGTAGTAAACTCCTGATCTCAGGTTAGTCGTGCGCCCAACCGAAATCCTGGTTATGCGAAGGTACACGTAACAAATAGTTACGCACCACCAACCCGAGTGAATAATGAATGAATGAATATGCAATTCCTGCTCAATAAGTCCACATATCAGTACGGTTTCTCTGTGGAAAATCACCGGGGTCTATTACATTCTAAACCAGATTGCCGCCCCATCGCGCACAACAAGGTGAGTGGAAGAAACCTCACTATCCGCCTGCCAATATCGGGCCCAGCTCGTCGATAGCGAATCCATTCCTCGAGCTGGTCAGACTCAGCCTAACATTGCCCCCTCCTCTCGGGCAGGTAAGGCCGTACCCCCTTCCAACCGACTACGACACAGTGGGAGACGCAGCCTACGGTATACGGCCCTCATGCGCTCATGCATCCACTCGGTTTAGACATTGGAGCAACCTCTGGAACCAAGAGGGTTTAGGGACTTTCACCCAGGGATATCTATAGCACCCCATGTAGAACAGATTTTCGGTGTCCCATCTGGCCATCAACAAAATACCTGTGGAGGCTATGGCCCTGATGTCGCTAGGGCGTACGGTGGTCATGCCACACAAATGCGAGATGCATGAGTCACACAGTCCAATCATGCATCAATCCTGCACATGTCGTGCTCTCATGTGGGGCAACTCCGCCTATCAGGAAGCCCCATGAACAACCTACCCTATAGCATATGCAATGGTCAATCACATCTCATAACAAACATGCAGATGATGCGTATGGGCATGTATCATGATGCTTTGCTGTCATATACTCATAATCGGTATCAAGAACCGGCATCGACAATCGATCTCGATAATGTGGACATTTAACCAGCATTACCCTCAAGGAATGACCCACATAAAGCCTAATATATAGTAAACTCATGGCCTCACACAAGGACTTAATATATAACACCATGGGCCTTATTCAAGGGCCACATATACACAACAGGTGGGCCTTACTCATGGGCTTCAAATACATGAAATGTGAGCCCTACACATAGGTCATGAATACATCAAATGCGTCATACATCATGGGCCTAATACATATCACAATGGTCTTGCCCATAGGCCACGAATACACCACAATGGACCTTGCGCATGGGCCATGAATACATCACAGTAGGCCTCGACTACGGTTCGCATATACATCATATAGGTCTCGACAATCGGAATTGACACTCGGAATCGGCCTCAACAATCGGAGTCGGCCTATATAATCGACCTTGACAATCGAAATCGGCTTCAATACTCGGCCTCGACAATCGGGATCGATCAATAATCAGCCTCGATAAATCAGTCACGATAATCAGCCTCGATCGCTAATCAGAATCGGTAAATCGGTCATGACAATCGGATCGATTGATAATTAGAATCGGCAAATCGGTCACGACAATCGGGATCGATCGATAATAAAAATCGGCAAATCGGTCACAACAATCGGATCGATCAATAATCAGAATCGGCAAATCGGTCACGATAATCGGATCGATCGATAATCAGAATCAGCAAATCGGTCACGACAATCAGATCGATCGATAATCAAAATCGGTAAATCGATCATGATAATCAGCCTCGATCGCTAATCAAAATCGACAAATCGGTCACGACAATCGGGATCGATCGATAATCAGAGTCGGCAAATTAGTCACGACAATCGGATCGATCGATAATCAGAATCGGTCATGACAATCGGATCGATCGATAATTAGAATCGGTAAATCGGTCATGACAATCAGATCGATCGATAATCAAAATCAGTAAATCAGTCACGATAATCAGCCTCGATCGCTAATCAAAATCGCAAATCGGTCACGACAATCGAGATCGATCGATAATCAGAGTCGGCAAATCGGTCACGACAATCGGATCGATCGATAATCAGAATCGGCAAATCGGTCACGACAATCGGATCGATCGATAATCAGAATCGGCAAATCGGTCACGACAATCGGATCGATCGATAATCAAAATCGGTAAATCGGTCACGATAATCAGCCTCGATCGCTGATCAAAATCGGCAAATCGATCATGACAATCGGGATCGATCGATAATCAGAGTCGGCAAATCAGTCACGACAATCGGATCGATCGATAATCAGAATCGGCAAATCGGTCATAACAATTGAATCGATCGATAATCAAAATTGGTAAATCGGTCACGATAATCAGCCTCGATCACTAATCAAAATCGACAAATTGGTCACGACAATCGGGATCGATCGATAATTAGAGTCAGCAAATCAGTCACGACAATCAGATCAATCGATAATCAGAATCGGCAAATCGGTCACGACAATCGGATTGATCGATAATCAGAATCGGTAAATCGGTCACGATAATCAGCCTCGATCGCTAATCAAAATCGGCAAATCGGTCACGATAATTGGGATCGATCGATAATCAGAGTCGGCAAATCAGTCACGACAATCGGATCGATCGATAATCAGAATCACAAATCGGTCACGACAATCGAATCGATTGATAATTAGAATTGGTAAATCGGTCACGACAATCGGATCGATCGATAATCAAAATCGGTAAATCGGTCACGATAATCAGCCTCGATCGCTAATTAAAATCGGTAAATCGATCATGACAATCGAGATCGATCGATAATCAGAATCGGCAAATTGGTCATGAGAATTAGATCGATCGATAATTAGGGTCGGCAAATTGGTCACGTCAAACAGAATCGGCAATCGGCCACGACAATCGGGATCGATCGAAATTCAGAATCGGTAAATCTGCCACGTCAATCGGAATCGGTAATCGGCCACGACAATCAGGGTCGATCGATAATTAGAGTCGGCAAATCGGTCATGTCAAACAGAATCGGTAATCGGCCACGACAATCGGGATCGATCGAAATTCAGAATCGGTAAATCGGCCACGTCAATCGGAATCGACAATCGTCCACGACAATCAGGGTCGATCGATAATTTGAATCGGCAAATCGGTCACGAGAATCGGATCGATCGATAATTAGAGTCGGCAAATCGGTCACGTCAATCGAATCGATCGATAATCGGAATTGGCAAATCGGTCGCGTCAATCAGAATCGGCAAATCAGTAAGAATGGTCTTAACAAGGCCTAAGAAAAGGTCACAATGAGGACATCTAACCATCATTGCCCATCAATGTGGACATCTAACCAACATTGCTCTCAATGAGTGGCCCACATAAGGGATTCATACACAACCTAACGGCCACACATACATCACATCGGGCCTCGCCCATGGGCCTCAAATACATCATAATGGGCCACAACCGATGGGCCTAATACACGTCATAATGGGTCGCACAATAAGGGCCTAATACACATCATAATGGGCCTCGTGAACATTAAGTCGGGCCTCATCATATGGGCCTCATATACGCCATGTGGGCCGCATCAATGGGCCACACTAATGGGCCTCATACACATCAAGTGAGCTGCATTTATAGGCCGCACTAATATATCAAGGTGGCCTCAGGGATGGGCCACAAATATATGAAGGTGGGCCATAAAACATCATATTGGGCCTTGACAAGGCCACATATACATAACAGGTGGGCCCTGCTCATGGGCCCTTAAATACACTACATGGGCCATATAAGCATCAAGTGGACCGCATTACATGAGCCTCATATACCACACGTCGGGCCTCATGGACGGGCTACAAATTCATCGAGGTGGGCCTCATGGATGGGCCATAAATACATCAAGGCGGGCCTCATGGACAGCCACAAATATATCAAGGTGGGCCTCATCATATGAGCCGCACCAAGAATCATTTTAATAGTTATAGGTGTAACATTTGTATCACTGCACACATGGCCCACGTATGATGATTAGCACTGTCCAAACATTGTCCAGGTAAATCAGTACTGTCCAAACATTGTCTAAGTAAATCAACGCCATCCAAACATTGTCTATGTAAATCAGTGCCGCCCAAACATTGTCCAGCACCGTCCAACATATTCTGGACGGTGTGGATGAAATAAATACATCATGGGGTCCCATGCTGGTGAGACAGATGGACGGCTAAGAGAAGTGCATGCGTCATGGTGGACCCTCACAAATATTGACAGTCTGGATTTAAAAAAAAAATACCACATGATGGCCCGCAATACTTGCTGACGTGAATACAGGTAGGACTCACTGAACTCGCAGACGTCCTAATAGATGGACCGTCTGATAAAACCCATAGAGCTCCACCGTCCAGCAATCGACGGTGAGAATATAGAATGTATACATCAAGGTGGTCCCATCCCACACGTGCAGTATGTGTGGGTGGGCCCCACACGAGCTACCATTTGGATGGGCGGGGGTATGTGCAGAGCACATACATAGCAGTGTGTCCATCAGCACCGTCCATGGACGGACGATGTGAGTATGGAAAACATACATGAAGGTGAGTCCCACATGGGGCCCACACGTACAGCCATGAAGCTATATATGTCACATTACATTATTGTAATATAATTTTATATTATAATATATACATAACATATATATAAAATAATATTTATTAATTTTGAAATAGGTCCAGCGTCCAGGGTCTGGACGCTGGACGGTGTGTATAAAACATATACTTATGTGGGTCCACCGATCTGGACGGTGTACCCAGCAGGTGGGTGTCCACCGTCCAGACTACGGACGGTAAGGATACAACATATTCATCATGGGTGGGTCCACGTGGTGGCCCACCAAAGCTTTGGATCAACTTGATATTTGTATTTTCCCTCATCTAGGCCTGTCCAAATGGACGGGCAGCAATGGTGGGTCCCACAATCGGACGGTGTGGATCAAACTCAACATGGTGGGCCACACACACCTCATCAACATCATCACCATACAAAGAGGAAAAGAGAGAGGGAGAGAGAGAGGAAAACAGATGGTGGAGATGGGAGGGACCCCGCCACTATGGGCCCCTCTTTGATACAAGGCATACATCGAGATGAGTCCCACCACATGTGGGCCCTCAAATGATCAAATCCACACAACAAAACAAAGAAAAACACCTACCGTTTGCAAATCTTCTAGCCTCTTTGGTCTCCCCGAGCTCCAAGGGATGCGATTCAACGGTCGAGATTATCTTTAGAGGGTGAGGATGAGAGGTAAGAAGGTGGGCCACACAAGCATTTCCATGGAAGTCATGGACGTTGGGTGTTCTCATGGTGCTTGGGAGAAAAATGAGAGAGAGATGAGAGAGAGAAAGAGGTTGTAAGAGAGAGAGGGATGGGTGAGTGATGGGTGTACTTGAAAAGGGATGGGTGGAGAGAGGGAGAGTTGACTTTGGGTTGCTTTTTGGGTAATGTGACAAGTACTTGATTGATTTGACATATTGTTGAGATTCTCTCGATATTGCAACGCGCGGTGTTTTCCTCGAACTGAACGTGGGCCCATATCTCCTTGCCTGGGTATCGCCTCGGCGCGCGAGATGTAGCATCGGAACCGCGGCGACGGCGCAGTCGCACGGGTACAAGTCTCAGGTCAAGCCGACTCTAAATAACGGGACATGACTCAGGGTTGCGCGTAAACCTCGATAACAGAATGTGGATCGCCGAAATTCGACCGGAGGACCGTGGAAGCCTACAGAACGGTACGGGTTAGGATACGGGCCTTACATAAACTCTCCAACATAAACTAGTAGAGTTTATCAACGTTTATATCTCTTTATTTTGAAAGAGAGCTTCGCTATACCCACGTGCTTGTGCAATAAAGCCCACGTATGCACTACACATGCACCAGCATGGCATGATAGGTCTCAGGCCAAAGTCCACAAAACAAGTCAACGTCACTGAAAAACTTTGTTGAAGGTTTCTAACTCATTCCCCAGTTTCCAATATTGTGGCCCACATGCAGACTGGACCAGATTTTATTTTTGGGAAAACATGTAGAAGGTAGGACCATCTTTATGGATGGAGTAGAACTCTCACATATGTGCTAAGCTGGCACATGCGTGGCATGTACCCGAGCTTTATTGCAAAGGCATGTGTACCCAGCTAAGTTCTTCCAAAGATGGGAAAAAAAATCTGGACAAACTGCATTAAACATTTGTTTCTTCAAAAATAAAATAAAATAAAATAAAATAAATAAATTTAAAGATAATTTAACAAATAGAGATTATGGTCCACCTGTTCATACAATTGAGCAAAAAGTGAAGAATTTTATTAGTAGTGGGCACACACACACACAAACATATAACCCTTTTGTTTACTCCACTTTTTTAGTCTAAACCTATCAAACTTGAACTTTTACCTAATTCAGATCTTGTGTTGTATACCATGTTGCTAACTATGGATATTTTTCAGAACAAAAAAATAATAATAAATAAATAAATAAATAATTGTTACTAACATATCCGATGTATAGTTCAGACCTTACCTTCAAAATCCTGAAAACGGTTTAGAATTTACCCACAAAAAGCAACCTTAGACAATATTACCCTTGTAGTTAGTTTTGGTAGTAGGAACTACAGGGTATAGAAGGGATTTTTTCCCAAAAGAAATGCATTTTATAACTTAACAACTCATCATCTCGTACTTTTTAACCTTCAAAAAAAAAAAAAATCTCGTTTTCAAAAGCTTGACGAGTATCTCTTTCCTCAATAGGACTCTCCTTGCCCATCTCTCTTCCTTCTTCACTTCATGTATGTCACACATGCCATGCACATAATCTCAAGTTATTATGCATGTATATTGACGCCCTATCCAAGAATCAAGTTGATCCACTAGACCAGTGGGCCAAAGTATGCAAAACAAATCTACAGTGCTGAAAATCTTTGTTGAAATTTTCTAACCCATTCCCCTATTTACAATGTTGTGGCCCACATGGAGACTAGACCAGATCTTCTTTTTGGGAAAACATATTGAAGGTAGGACCAACCTAATGGATAGATTAGATATCGCACATATGTGCCAACCTGTGTAACGTCTCGAAAAAATCTGTACAAAGACCCGAGTACCACCTTAGGCAGAAATCGCCCAGGACCAAAACCTTTAGAAATTAGGTTAATGTTAGCAAGTGCTAAACTAGAGTGCTTATGAAATTAGCACTAATCACTTTAAATATGATCTACAAGACTTAAACCGTGCAGTATCATTGATGATACATTACCCTGAAATCTAAAATCCATCCTTAAACCCGGTTGCTCTCGGGAGCACACCGAAACTCCGTATCGGACCTGGACCGCAAGTCAAAAGTCCGATGACCCCAAAACTATACAATTATGATAGCATTACTGGACTTCACAACCCTTTCGAAAATCAAGTCTTAATTGTGTCTAGAAATGCACAACTTGAGCTTGTAGCAAAGTGTGTGAGAAATGTGAATGTCTTTAGAAATGAAATCCAAATTTAAGTAATCTGAGTCATGTCGCTTGCGGGCCAAATATAAGGATTCAGACCATCAGAATTCGATACAAATATACCCTTAGATCAGGAGAAATGTCCCCTACATGTCGATCTACTTGTGGCCCTGATCGAGTGACCGTGACCGTTGAACTGAAACTGGTCCGCCACGGCTGATCTATAAACCCGATCGGAATGAAAACTCAGCCTAACCTAGATCCATGGTCAGAGAGCTTAAGTCCGACCGCATGTGAAAAAGGGGCCACCAGAAGTGCTCCGTTGGGATGAAACAAACGCCCTTTGAATATAACCTAAGTATACCTTGGCCCTGGGGCCATTTCCATCAATCCTGGGTCTATATAAGGACCTTAAACCCTCTCTCTCTCACCTCATATGAATTTGAGAAACCTTAGGGGAGAGAGGAGAGAAAAGAGAAGGGAAAAGAGAGAAAGTGAGAGTGAGAGTTGAAGATTCTTCCTGGGATTCGATCCCGCTATTTCACGCACTCAACCACCATTCCTGTATCGTTATACAGGCGATTCCGATTCCGTTCTTAGGTAAGAAAACCTAACCCTAATCTATTTTAGGGTTTCAGATAGTGTAAGTTATGAAATAGCTAACCTAATTTATGCTATAGGTTGCCAATACGCCATTGACAAAGACTGAGTGTCTAAAACGAATCTGTTACGCGTTTACCGACGTAAGGTGCGGACTATAAACGTATAGGTTATGGTTTTCAAGACTTTTAATGTTGGTTAATGGTTTATTACTGATGTGGGTACTATTTCACATGTCAAATGCGATGTTTGTCTCGTGTTTCAGATATATATGAAATATATTGAGTTTAGTGTATTCCATGTATTGGTAAAAATGATCGTATATGTATGGAATTTGAAATTGTGTTTGCCATAATTAATTTCTGTATATATATGCAAGTTGTATGTGTAACAACTCCTTGATGAAAGGATTTGTCTAAATACATGTTATCCCAACATACGTCGCGTATGTTATAATGTGTAGCCTAGGTACTTGTGAAAATGTCTGAATGAGTGGAGGATTTGCATTTGTGCTCGCCATAACAAATTATTGTGGGTATATGATTATTGTGTAGGTGGCAACCCCTTGGTGAAAGGTTTTGCCCTAATACACATTATAATCAACATACGTTGTGTATGTTAAAAAGGTGTAGTTTAAGTGTTCGTGAAAATGTCTGAATGAGCAAGTACTTGGCATCAGGTACTTTATATGAGTGTTGAGATAAGATTCTTAACTACCTTGACTATGTGTATGATTTTCTTCATGCAACTTATATTATATTATCTGTTTTACTTATGAAATGCGCATGTGTGAATTCCTGTGTATGTTGTACTTCATAACACGCTCAAATGGTTGTAGGATTGGAATTATATGTTTATTACTGCTTTGACTATTTCATACGAATACTTGTTGGAATTAGATAAGTTTGGGACTGCGATATAGTCCAGGCAATCGGGAACAGGCCCTGATTTGGTGGCTGAGGTTGTTTTCGCCCCACAGGACGTGTTCGATGAGTCCGAGTCGTACTTTGGTTGCCGACAGTGGTTAGGCCACACGGAGTGCTTACGCACTTCATGTTGATCAACTCAATGTGCGCTCATAATAGTCGAGCTCGTCAAGTAACCCGATTGACCTGATGTATGTTCACCATGTGTGGACGCTACTGCTTGAATCTAAAGTACCAAACTCACCAGTGAAAACCCCTTTAACCTTGGTACCTCGATCCGCTAAGACTCATGAGCCGGGCATGGTAGTATGGGACACCGTGGTCGAGCTGTCAGCCTACGCTAGGGTGACGAGCCTCCCCATAGTGTCCAGTGAGCAACACAGCCTCATGAGCCGAATACGGTGGTATGAGACACCGTATTCGAGCTGTCGGCCTACATTGATAAGGTGACGAGCCCTTTGTAGTGACCTCAAGCGTACGCTAAGACTACGTAAAGGCGACGAGCCCTTACGTTGCAGCAAGAGTATAAACCAGGCCTACACTGATAAAGTGATGAGCCCTTTGCAGCGACCTAGAACCGCAACATCATATGAGAATTGCTAGGACTGACGATCCTAAAATGGATCATTGTTTGGGAATTGATATAAGGGAGGTACCTTAGTGTGAGACCCGACCCGAGTTTGCATGTGTGCATGTGTGTGTGTGAGTATGCATTCCGTCCATCTTGATCCTGCGGTCCTACCGGTCGAATCCTGGCTACCCGTGACCCTTAGATAGTGTTTGCGGTCATCCATGAGCCCAGTCATAAAGACCCGACTCGGATCGAGTTGAGACCTATACCATTGTGACCGCATCGTCGTTGCGATTCCAACGACGCGTCTTGTGCATTCATCCGACTTATAGATCAAAAGTTGTGAGCATTTCATCATGTGGCCCACTTTTTGTACAAAAGCATATGGACCACTCTCAGGCACAAGTTCCCATGCACACCACCCACACACATTACAATTCCCATGGAATAAACACTACCCATCCTAAACACTACCCACACCTAACCTACCCTAGCAAGCATTGTTTGTATCACCATAGGTCATGATTTCTTTCTCTAACCAAGGAGGGAGAGTAATGATGACTCCCCTACAACCTTCCCTTCCTCTCTCTCCTCCTTCATTCTCTCATTTTCCTCTTCCATTGAAGAATTTCCAGCCCTCCCTATCCCAATTTCCAGCAACTTCCCCTTCCTTTCTTCCTCCATCTAGCCACCACAAATTTATCTTGACCATTGAACCTTTAAGCTTGGAGCTTGGAGTACCTAGTGTTGGTGGTAGCTTGAAGATTTAAGGTGGGTGATTATAATTGTTGATCTTATTTTCTACCCTTTGATCTTTTTTTTCTTTCTAGATGGATCATATGGGACCCACCAATCCATGGTGGGGATCCCATTTGATCCCATGGATGTGGCCCTTTGGCCCATCCTACATGCATGTCATGATCCATGATGGGGCCATTCTCCATGGACCCCATCATGATGTATTTTATAATCCATTCCATCTTAAGGTCATTTAGACCCTAAGGATCATGTTGGGATGGCATCCCAACCATCCATAACAATTATATATCATGCATGTAGTGATTTTATGTTGCATGTAAAATCAATGTAGTTGTATGGGTATGATTCACTCTTGGGAGGGCCCACTAGTGGCGGAGCCCTACCCCCATGGCCGGATTACTCTCTTTCCTTCTTTTCTTTCTCTGATGTATGGATGATAGTGTGTGTGTGGCCCATTTATAGTGGGCCTTGGATGTCCCAAAATAAATAAAAATAAAAATCCAGCAAGGTGGGATGCTCTTATCACCTAACTCCATGATCATCGGACACCTTAATCAAATGCATGCAAGTGTCCTAGTTCTAGTATGTGATCTGGACTTATGTGGGGCCCACTGAGGAAGGCCACACACCCTTTTTATGGCTGGGATTATTGAGATATAGGCTGATGTGTCCAGCCATGTATTGCTGTCCAAAAACTTGGACTGTTGCATGGATTGTCATGTTCAATCTTTGGCATGGATTTTTGGATCATGATTGTCATTATTTTCTTTATAAGTATAGAGTGTAATGAGAAGGTGTGGACCCCACCATGAGGTGAGATGGGTCATACCTCAGATGGTCCATGATATGGTACCCAAAAAGGAGGCCCATAGGGGTGGGCGGTCCACCTTGTTAGGCTGTCCAACCCACATGTATGGAGGGAAAACATACATTTCAGCTTGGTTTCTCTGAAGGATGGGCCACTTTCATGGACCCCACCTTACTTTATTTTATGAAGAAAATACTAAACCTCCATTTTTCCCCTCTTGGATGAAGGTTGGGCCCACCTTATTGGGTAAACAATGCATGGACAGCAACATCCCTTCCTGAACAGATTGAAATTCCTAATTTAATTAAAATATTTATGAGTATCCAAAAATCATAAAATTTTACAGAGAGGTGGTTCACTTATGGTAGGACCCACATACAAAATTTTGGGGCCAATGGACACCTGTACACACCATGGTGGTGGCTGGACTGGCCCATTACAATACGGTGTCCAGATCAGTCCGATTTTTAGGACAGATTGATTTCTTTAAATAAATTAAAATATTTATATATGTCTAAAAATTCTGAAATTTTGTGGAGATATGTTCCACCTATTCTAGGACCCACTTACCAAATTTAAGAGCCAATGGACCTCTATGTACACCGTGGCAAGGGCCGGACTGGCCCACCACGTTGGGACGTCCAGGTTAGTCCGATTTTCTGGACAGTCTATTTTATTTAAATAAATTAAAATATTTATAAGTGTCCAAAAATCTTGAAATTTTGTGAGGGTGTAGGTCACCTATGGAAGTATCACTCTGTAAAATTTTAGATCCAAAATACATTTGAGTTGCCCGTGGTATGGCTGGAAGTGGTCTGCTAGGCAAGGACGCCCAGGCTGGGGCATCTAGCCTGCTTCGTGGGCCCACCTCGATGTGTTGAATGTCCCACCACCCATCCATGTAGGGTCCTTAGGGGATTGATCATACTTGCCCCCTTTTTATTCAATTAGAACACATTAGGTGGATTTTTGGGCCATATACCCCAGGCCCATAGGACTGCCTACACATGGGACATCCCTGCCTTAGGCTACTGCTGGGCTTGCATTCTAACAAATGGCCCATTTCATATATGTATTGTATATCCTCTCTCATCTGGTGGGGCCCACAGTGATGTGTGTGAGCCATCCAGAATTAATTATACTAAGAAATACTTCTAATGCTGAACTCCAACCAACCCAGAAATTTGGGTGGGCTGGAATTTGGCATTGAGCCCAATAACTGTTGCTTATAGATGTTCTTTGGGGCAATATGGCCCACTAGATTTGAGGAGGATTTATCTCAGTATCTTATCATCTTAATTTTTATTTTTTGGGCTTAATTAGTGTATGATTAAAGGCCCATCCCAAATAGGATTCTTCTTGGGCTAGTCTCTTAGTTAAGTAAGGGCTTTATAGCCTTGGTTGGGCTGGAACTTTTGATAGGCCCATTGAACCCTTGGGTCCTATATTTACCATGTCATTGTGATGGGCCTTATGGGCCAAATACTCAAGTAGTTGGGCCCTTGTTTGCCTACTATAATAAATCCATACTTGGGCCGAGATGTGAGGCCCAACTTACATGTGTTAAAAATTTAAGAATTTCCCATATGTTGGGATAATGGGCTGCTCATTAGGCCTACCACAATGAATGAACCTATGACCCTTAAGGTTGGGCCCTAACCTTGCTTAAGGGCCCACCAGGTTGCCTTTGTTTTTGGGCTTAGTGTATGGCCCACTAGGCCATGGGTTGATTGTGCCTTGGACCTTTCTTTGCTTATATAGTAGGCTACCTTTTGGGACCCAGTTGAGGTTGGATGTCCTCCTTGGTGGCCCTAAGGTAGGCCCATAGAGGCCCTTATAGGTGGTTAAAGGACCACCTTGGGCCTGGCTAGGACTGTTCCTCCTTAGGATTTTGACTCTCTTAGTTTGTGGGTCATCCCAAAGTACTGGGCTCCCACTAGAGGACTTCTCTTCTTCTTAGAATACCTGTCGATGTGCCTAGATCTTGACCCTCCTTGGGACAGACGATTTCATATTCCTCAGGTAGCACACTTACATCGTTGCAACCCATATGCATCATCTGTATGAATTGATTGCATTGTATAGTGGTCATTCAGGGATGGAGTTTCTTCCCTTTTGCACATTGAGTGCCTGAAACTTGTGCATGATTTGTGTGTGCGACTCATGCATTGGCATCGCATTTCATGAGGATACCGCCATTGCTTCATCAGGGCCTTGCCTCCACAGGGACATTTGTGGATGGCCGCATGTGTGGACACCGGAAATATTACTTGAGCATACTGGGTGCGTAGGATGCCCATGGGTGAGATTCCCAAAACTTCCATGGTACCAAGGATCTGCTCCAACGCCGTGATCGGGTGAAATACATGAGCGCACGAGGGCCTTATACCGTTAGGCCGCGACTCCCACTGACGTGTAGTCGGTTGGATAGGGGTGTGGCTTTACCTGCCTGGTGTAAGGAGGCATTGCTAGGCTGAGTCTGACCAGCTCGTAAATGGGTCCGCTACCTTCAGGCCTTGTTGGTGATTGGTTGTCCACAGGCTGGTAGTGAGGTCTCTTACGCTCGTTTGACTGTGCGGGGTCTGCAGAGCGGCAGTCATTCAGCAGTGTAATGGACCCCGGTGATTTCCTTATGATTGAAAATGTACTTGACTTATGGTTTGGATATGAGCACTGACATTACTTACATCGCATTAGCATTGGTTGTACAAGCCCCCCCCCCCCCCTTTCATACATTGCCTTGGTATGGCACTCATTACTTATTGCATCGCATTCATGGTAAGCCTTGGTAAGACTAGTGATATGTTCATTGATTATGCTTCTCTCCTTATACCTCCTACTATTCTTCTGTGCACCATGGTCCCACACTTATACCACCCTCTAAGCTTCTATAAGCTTATGCACGATTGATACGTGCAGGAGACTCTAGGTAGGCGCCGTAGCAGCAGAGCATGGAGTAGAGTTGAGCAGTGAGGACTCCAGTGTTGCTGATTTCTCTCTCTTTTCCTTTCTATTCTCATGTATGTCCTTTTGGACCTTTTGGATGATTGTAAAAGTTCAAATTTTTAGTGGATTTTGTGATGTGTGCCTTTGTTATTCTCAGATATACTTGTTGTGATCTTGGGTATGCTCGCATTGGAAGTGATTATATTGTTATGAAAATCCTCCTCGTAGGATCCCAGGATCGGAACCTACCTCAGGAGCCGAGAATGGGGTACTACGGAGGCTGTTGCGGCCAGAACCGGCCATCGGGTTCCTTGTGAGTCCGGTTACCGAGTCTGGGGCGTGACACTTAGCTTCCCAATCCTTCTGTGTGAAAAGGACTAATAAGAACTTGGTAATCATACTCATGCACTGCATTGCATGTGCCGTTTGGCGATGTGTAGAGAGCACGAGGAAGTGACTGACATGCGCGACCGTTAGATGAAGATTACTCAGGGAGTGCAGGCGAGGGCATCCATCATTTATTCATACCATTCCTGCATTAATCAGAGTACTTAGGGATGTTCGATTGTATTGTCTTATCATTACTGCTTGACTGAATTGATAACATGTTAACCTTTGCTTTATTGTTTCACTGAGTTGATCACTCACTCCCACGTTACGGGACGGTGTTTTAAACACCAACCAGACTCTGTCCTAGTTGCAGATGGAGACCCAACTGATGAGGCAGAGGCGGACTTCGCAGACGATGAGGATGCTTTCTCATATATGCAGTATTCAAGCGGGTTCTTGTAGACCGTTCTGAATCGACGGGGCTTCAGGGTTATACTTGTAGTGGACTATTATATTTTGACATTTTGTAATTTGAAACAATACATGTAATTATTGACCTAGCAATGCATACATACTTTGGGGACTTATACTGATTTATAGAGTTATACATATTCGTTTCAGTCTTCTGCTTGCGTATTACAACTGTCCCTCGATTATGTTTAGCTGATTTGGCTTAATCTTATTCATGTTTTATGCACTAATACAGACAACATTTAATCATCATTAAATATGTTGCATAAGTGATGCGTTGGGACTCAGGAGTTGGACTTCTACTCGAACCCCGATTTTCAGGGCGTTACAACCTGGGACACTTGTATATGAGCTTTATTGCACACACATTGGCACCTAGCAAAGATCTTAGAAAGATGGGAAAAGCTCATTTTTTTCTAGAGAAAATTGAGTTAAACACTTTTTTTTTTTCAATACAACACATTTTATTGAAAACAAACTCGTGGAGACATTAAAAAATAGAGTGTGGTCACCACCCATTGATACAATTGAGTAGGAAATGAATTTTTACATAGAGACAAATTGATTTATATGATAATTATTTGGAAAGGATAGATTTAGTAAGCCAAGGAACATCGTTCGACTCATACTGTATAGAAATTCTAACTTTTATATGAAATTTTATATTTTAACCTTATTTATATATAATATATAGATGTGTATAGGTACACTTAGAGCCCTTCGGTTCACTCTGTTTTTTTTTTTTTTTTCCTTTTAAGTCCAAAACCCATCACACCTAAACTTTTACAGCATTCAGATCCAGTGCTGTTTTTTTTTTTTTCTTTTTAAGTCCAAAACCCATCACACCTGAACTTTTACAGCATTCAAATCTAGTGCAGTATACTGTTTTGCTAACCATTGTCATGATTCAACAAGAGGCCATGCTAAGGAATGGAACATGTCAAAGATCCAGACGGACTGCTCCATGATAGGGATCTAGGTCATTCATCAGTTAGGGTACATGCCATGGACAAAAAATAATGTTGGTCTGCTAATCAAGTGATCATTTTTGTTCAAGAAAAATTGACAGTTATAAAAAATTGTACTTTTGTGGAGCCAGTAATGCATTTTTACATGAATAATGCATTACAGTATAATGTATTATTTCAAAAGCTCATGTTTGGATGGTTCATGGTCTATATTCTATATAACCCACGTAGTGTTTGACTAATTTTACCCTCGCAATTAGTTTTCTCCAAATAGATAACTTTGAATATTAAAAGGACGTGTGAAGACATTGTAAATGAAGTTAGGGGTATTTTTTGAAAAAAAAAAGTGATTGATATTCGATGTACAATTCAGATTTTAGCTTTAAAATCCTAGAAACGACTTAGATTTTATTCGGAAAAAGCAAGTAGCCATCGACAAATTTTACTCACATAATTAATTCCAATGGTGAGAATTGCATGACATGAAAAGTATTTTTTACCGAAGGAAGTGACAATTTTGTACTTAACAAACTCATCATCTCCTACTTTTTAACCTTTCTAAAAGTTCAATAACTTTCTCTTTCCTCAATTGGACTCTCTTTCCCCCCTTTCTTCCTTCCTCTCTCTAACTATGCAGCACATGTCATGCACCCTATTACTATAATCTCAAGTTATTATGCAAGTATAATTAATTAAATTCTTAATTTCTAACAACCTAATTAGAATTATAATCTTAATTCATTCATAGGTAATTCCATGAGCCTCTCTCTCTCTCTCTCTCTCTCTCTCTCTCTCTCTCTCCCAGCCATCTCTCACACTCTCCCCTCATCTCTTCCAGCCCTTCATCTCAAAAGTAGCAACCAAAGGTAGACCACATATCATTTGTTGTTCATCTTCATGCCCATGATAGAATGGTTATGGTAATCATTTTTATTGACATTTAAAAGGGATTGGCAAATAAAGGTGGGAACAAATCGAAATGATATTGAATATCAATGGTTTGATTGGGCTAAAATTAGAAATGGATTGTTTGATTGGGGCATGTTTGAAGATCACAGTTCGATTAGATCGATATTTAAGTTGAATGATTTAATTTGAATGACACTAAAGATCAATGTTGTCAAATCGCATATGTAATTGCACATTATATATTTAATTACTTACTATATTATGTTTACATAAATTTTAACAAAATAATCAACAAGCTACATTAAGAGAGAATTAATTATTAAAAAATTCATAGAAAATTTATTGATAAGTAGATAAACAACTTAAAAGTTACAACTTACAACTTAATGTACAAATACAATTTACAAAAAACAAGCACAACTTATAAAATATAAATAAATAAACATGCTAACATAGGACACTAATATAATAATACTATATACATTGATTGTTGCCATTGTGGCATCTGATTACCATTATCATCATTATCAAAGTCATCTCCTTCTTGGATGTATACTTCATCTTCTTTTGTTTCTTCATTATTGGTTCCCACTAGTACTCCATTTACATCTAATGGTTGATCTTGATCATCTTCTCTCTTCTATCTCCTCAATCGCATCTACCACCTGCCTTTGACTGCTACTGCTCCCCCTCAACAAAATTATGGATCACTTCTGCCTTTGTCCGATCGACAAAATTGAAGAATATGGTCAGATTAAAGGTACAGGCAACTGACTAAAAATGGAGATGACATTTGGTTGTCTCATCTCTTATTTATAATATCTAAAATGAGCCTATAATCATTCTTTATAGTTGAAGTGATCCATAATTTTGTTTTTAGCTCTCTCCATTGCATAATAAATGTAACCCATTCATGGCTTCTCATCTCCGGCTATCAATCATAAAACGGTCACTATGGGTTCTGATTATTTTAGTCAATTTAGCACTTGTGTCCAAAAATATTATGAAAGGATGGTTTGTTGAATTAACTTCGCTTAATTTATCCATGTACTCTATGATTTTCTTCTGAATTCTGGGGTAATGTTGGACAAACTCTTGCATTTGATCCTGGCGTATGTGTAAGGTTTTTGCTTGTGTAGTGCAATGTCACCGGCACTTATAAACCCACATACCACACACAATACAATAGTGCATGTACTTCTAACCTAGGTCATTCGATTTGGGTTTCAAAGAAGAAGATTGGAAGAAGAATGCATGATCTTGTACACTTGTAAAGGCTAGAGAGTTATAACTGTAGAGACTAGAGAGACTTGAACACTTACATTTGTAGATACTAGAGAGAGTTACACACTTAACACTTGTAGAGGTTAGAGAGTTACACACTTACACTTATAGAGACTAGAGAGAGAGAGAGAGAGAGAGAGAGAGAGAGAGAAGACTTAAGTTCTAATCTTCTTGAATCTTGAATCTTAAACTTGTGTTGTTCTTGTATAGTTATACTTTTGCGGTTGTACATTCTAAGTTGTAACTTGTAGTTGTAGGCTTGCTTGTACACTTGTAGCTTGTTCTTATAAGTTAATTTACAAGTTGTAAGTTCACTTGACTCCTCTCTTGAGTCTTGAAAAAAAAAAGGTTGAAAGAGAGAGTAAGTAAAAAAGAATGAATGGAGCATGAAACTATGAGAGAAAAATAAATAAGAATGAATGATGAATCTAGGTCTAAGAATGAGAATATGAGATTATATGAGAATAAGTGAGTGAGATATTATGATTTATGAGAGAATGTGAGATATTACAAAAAATAATCTAAGTCTTAGAATGAGCAAGAAAAAGGGAGAATGAATGAAAGAATGTAAGAGAGAGAGAGAGAGAGAGAGAGAGAGAGAGATGAGGATGAATCAATGAATGAATGACAAATAAAATGAAAAGAATAAGAATAAATGAATATTACTAAATGAATGAATGAGAACTAAAACTATAAAAGAAATAGGAGGAACCGAAAAAGAAATAAAATGATCTCGAATGATGGTATTCTTAAATCTTGATCTTTGAATACTTCAACCTTAAACTTCAAATTCGAAGTTCGAACTTTGATGATATTCTTAAATCTTGATCTTGGATAGGAAATGAAAAGTAAATGTAATAGAGAAACTTGAAGTCTTGGAACTCAAAAGAGTTGTAGTCTTGTAGAGAGATTAGATTAAGAGAGAGAGTAAAAGAGACAAAAGTGAGAGATTGTAAGCTTTAGAGAAGAGAATAGTGAAAATGGAGGATTTTGAGTGCCTGTTTATAAAAAAGTGACCAAAATTTTTATTTTTTATTTTAAAAAAAAAAAGGAAAAAGAAGAAGTCCCAATGGTCATATTTTTGACCGTTGGGCACTATGCAATCGCATGCTCGCATATACAATCACATAGTACTCGTATTTAAGAATATGCAATAGGATACATACTATGTGATCGCATTTGACAACGTTGTCAAAGATGAACGGTCTTATTTTTCAAAATTGAAGATGAATGGTCCAATTGAGGCAACATTAAAGTTCAATAATCCGATTGGGGCACTATCAAAGATGAACAGTTCGGTTGGGCCATCAGAAATAAGTTGGGGCGCAATCCTTAAGGGCCTGTTTGGATTCGCGGTTAGGCGTGTATTACATTGTATTAACGGGTCTGATGTGACATTAGCAATGTTTGGTTAAGAGTAGCCAACCATGGTATACAAAGCGCGCCAATACATGGCGGAGCCAGAATTTCTGACTGGCGGTATTGTACTGTCAGTGCTGTTCACTGCCACTTGTACAACGTCTTCTTGCACTGCAACAAAACCTACTGTATTTGTAAATCGTACTATCCTACGTAGCCGTCCCCATCCAAACCTACATGCAGGCATCAGCATGAAATAGAGGATATGTGCGAGACTTCCCAGCCATCCATCGAGAGGGCTCACCAAAGATACAATTCATGATCTGAACCATCTAGTCCATAAAACAGGTTTCTCTTACAACCCAAACTACTATATTTGAACAAAAGAAATGAAAGGTTAAAAATAAACTAGTGAACCACGCTCAATGGTCAAATCGAGCGGTAAGGATGGTACGACATTCTTGATCTCCACAGAAGTTCACATCCACCATCACGTGTGACGATGTGTGGCTTGGATCTCACACACATGTGGCCTAGGTATACATGAGACATCATGCAGCGGTGCAAGGGTAGGATCAGCTGACAAAGAATCCCAAGGGACGCGAGAATTAGTTTCTCCGATCTAGAATCATACACGCTGCACGTGTGCAATGTCTGACTCATTGTCCAATATGCCCCGGGCCCACCATGTGATCACCAACTGATTGAACAATTTCAACCATCATATTAGTGCAATGGACTACATTCAACTGATCAAACTTTGGCGGTATATATGAACAATCCGTACAAAGCTGCTATTTTATGTTGAACGTTTGTACAATACACGAGCCTAATACTTCGTATCCAAACATTGATCTGTACAAGATATTGTATACTTGCCCACACAATACCTCCTATCCAAACATTGAATAATGGCATGGTGATAAGGATGTATTCTGACAACTGTCCAATGTCTACATGAACAGTACCCAAATACAATGCAATATAATACAATACACGAATCCAAACAGGCCCTAAGCAACTAGCTCCGAGAGGACTGGAATTATAGATGAATGGTCTAGTCAGGTTGATATTGGAGATCAACTGTTCAATTAGACGGATCTTGAAGATCAACCACAAGATTAAATCCAATTACAATGATATCAAAGATGAACAGTTGGTTTGCAAATATTGAAAATAAAAAAAGAGGGTCTTGTTACATTGAAATCTAGATCAACAACCTGATTGAGCCAAAGTTAGAGATGAATGGTCTGATTTGGCCTATATTGAAGATAAAGTGCCCAACTAGACCATGGTTGAATATGAATGGTCTAATTAAGTAATGTTAAAAACAAACACTCTAACTCTACAAGTATCAATGATTAACTGTCAGATTTAGCTAAAATTGGAGATGAATTGTATAATTGGTTGAACAAAAATGAACGGTCGGACTGGACTGATTTTAAAGGTCAACATTATCATTTGAACTGATATCAAAGATAAGCTATCTGACTGGGCCAAAATTGGAGAGGAAGAGTTCTATCAAGATGAGATCATTGACCAATGGTCTGATTGAGCTGATATTGAAGATAATAGTATGATTGGTCAATTATAAAAGATGAGCTATCAAATTTGACCAAAATTAAAGATGATTGGTATTGAAGATCAATGGTACGATCGGTGAATATCAACATATGATTTGACTAATATCAGAGATGAGTGGGCACAACCTTACTTGAACAGGATCTGTTCTATAGGCTCGTACTTCTGTATCCTTAAGTGCTAAGGAGGCAGGCAACCAAGTCAAGTGGATGAGATAGGACCGTTAGCTAAAAAAAAAAGAAAAGAAAGATGAGTGGGCTAATTTGGCTAGAATTCGGAGATGAAAGGTGTGACTAATATTGAAGGCCAATGGTTCCATAGGGCGGATATTGAGGTTCAATGGTATGATGGGACAAATATCAAAGATGAATGGTCAGCTTGAGCCAAAATTGGAGATGAACGGTCCGATTGGGTCGATATTGATGATCAACGATCCAGTTGGGTGGATATTAAAGATCAACGGTATGATTGGAATGCTAACAATTTGGACATCTAAATTGACCAAAATTGAAAGTAATGGTACGATTGGTTCGATATTGAAGATCAACTGTCTAATTGGTTGTAGATTAAAGGTCAATGGTATGATTTCACTGATATCAAAGATGAATAGTTTGATTTGACTGATATTAAAGATGAATGGTATGATTAGACTATATTTGGAGTTGAACGGTTTGATTGGGGATGTTATGATCAACAATTTGCTTGGGTTAATACCAAAGATGAATGGTCTGATTGGAGTGATACTGAAGCCTATAGCTCTTATGTGAATGATATTAAAGATCAATTGCCTCACTAAACCAAAATTAAACATCAACTAACTAATATCGTCCAGTTTGTTTGGTCCCAATTAGGATACAAATGGTCTAACCGAGTTGTATTCATATCGATAGTATGATTGAGCAAATGTTAAAGATATTCATTTCGATAGTATCATTGAGCAAATATTAAAGATCGACGGTTAGATTGTAATGATATTAAAGTACAATTGTTTGATTGGGACAAAATTGGAGATAAATGGTTCAATTGGGCCAAGATAGAATATTAATAACTAGGTTAAATTAGATTGAATATTAATAGATTGGTGAATCAAGCAATTTATCTACAATTCCATCCTAATTGGACCATTAATCTTCAATATTGGTACAATTGGACCGTTTAACTCCAATTTTGACCTAACTTGACTATTGATCTTAAATCTCGTTAGAATAAGAACAATCAACTGATCCAATCAGACCGCCCATCTTCATTATCGGCCTAATTAGGTTGTTGATCATTAACAATGACTCAATTGGACCATTCATCTTCTATTTCAGCCAAAGATAACTATTCAACTTTAATATTGGTCCATTTTAACCATGGGTAATCAAGATTAACCCAATCAAACTACTCATCACCTACTTCACCTAGTTAGACTGTTAATCTTCAAATTGGTCCAAGCAAACCATTGATGCTCTATAGCATTCATATCGGACCATTTGATTTTGACATCAATCTAATCAACCCATTCATCTTCATTATTAGCACAATCCAACTGTTCATCTTCAATATTGGCCTGATCACTTTGTTGATTATTAATATCAACCTAAATGGGCCATTTATCTTCAATTTTGACCCAATCAGATTAGCCATCTTTGATATCAGACCATTTTAACCATTTATCTTCAACATCAACCAAGTTGGACCGTTGATCTTAAATATCAACCCAACCATACCATTCATCTCTAATATCAACAAATCGACAAATTGTTCCATCCACCAGGACCCACCTTTTATTGTTGATCCCTAAAAAACCATTTTTAATCTCATACTATTTAACCATCCAATAAATGGAGGGGTACGCATCAACAATAGCCCCATGGAGGATCCTAGCAATATATAGGTATGATTTTACTACAATGGATCGTGGTTAGTAATCTAACAGAATGGGTGTGTAAATAAAAGAGGAGATCATCGTCTTCTTCCCTGCAATAGCCCTTGAATCCACAAGGAGAGAAAATCTAGAGAGAGAGAAATAAAATTAATATTATTAATGAAAAGTGTTTCTTACCATGTATCTAATGGGCTTATATAAGCAAAGACGGCTTAGTATTCATAGAGAAGTAGCCCTCAATTTGCAGTTACGTTTCTTCCAAATTCAACTTGAAGGTAAAGTAATCAGACTTTTGGAGCCAAGAACCTTGCTATGAATGATAAGGAAAGAAATTGCAATTTGATTTTCCCTTTGTCAAACTAATAATTGAAACTCACATTGATAGTGCATACAAACTCACCATTAGGAATGCTTAGACTACAATCCTTGGCACAAACAAAGCCTAGAGGGCCAGTCTATCTGTCACGTTGCATTATATATTGAAAAAACCTAATGCGTTTGTCATCTTTTTCCCTAAGTTTTCAGACCACTATCTTTGACACGTAACACACATGTAAGAGGCCCAATCTGATTCCAGATGACCTTGGATGGGCCTTAGGCTAAAATCACACTAATCAGAAAACCTCAAACGTCGGCATCATTTTTTTTAAATTTTATTTTGAGAAAAAATGCACCAATTTAATTTTGGTTTTACTTGTTTTTAACTATTCATTTCCTTTCCTCAACAGTCCTCCATTCAAGGTTTGCTTAGTGATTAGTTTGGTTATTGTATGTGTGGGACACATGTACAAACAAGGTTCTGATAACTTGAGGGAAAAGAAAGAAAGAAATAGCATAGCTTTTACATATTTATATTTCAACATAAAAAGGAAAGCAGCTTAAAGTCAATGATTTTATTTTAATGACTCTGTCACAAGCTTTTCAAAGTGTGATTCGAATTTGTGGGCTGTTTAAGGCCAACCCAGGCAAGTCAACTCAGCCTGTTTTTTTCTTAAACTCTGATTCAATGTTGTTGGTGTTTGTTTGGTATTCCTCCTACATTGCTTACAGAATCTCTTTGTCAAAATAGGTGGCCGTGGATGTAATGAAAGACTTGGCAGTTTCAGCATGCATGGGAATCACGAATTGCTTGCGGGTTCCACTTCAACATCACATGGGCTATCTTATAGATTTCAAGAGCAATATTGCGAGTTTGAGGAGCCATGCAAATGAGCTAGCGATGAGGAGAACAGACATTGAAAAATGAGTGGTCGTAGGTAAAGCAAATGGTGAAGCGACCACTGAAGAAGTTCGAGGGTGGCTAGCAAGAGCAGATAGCATGGAAGAAGATGCAAAGATGGTAGAGGAGGAGGCAGGAGTAAACAAGAGATGGCTGAAGGGGTGGTGTCCAAATTGGATCTGGCGTTATGAGTTAAGCAAGAAAGAAAAATTGAAGTTATATGCTATTGTTAGTCACTATGGTAAAGGGGGTGTTTGAAAACACTACAACAGCTAAGCGCCGCTAAAAGACCCAAAAAGCGCCGGTAATTATAATAGTGGCGCTAGCCAAGCGCCGCTAAATGGATATGTCGGGAAAAGTATTGGCGGCGCTAGACGAGTTTTAGTGGCGCTTTACTGAGCGCCAATAATTGTAGTTTTTCCCGACGCTAATAAGCGCCGCTAAAAATCAATCCGAGCGCTGGTATAAGTGGTTTCTGAACACTTTTTCCCATGAAAAAGCGCCGTCAAAATTACACGAGCGCCGCTAAAAGCTTTTCTATAGATTTCACATGCCCTAGCATGCTAGTAATTTTTTTTATTATATATAATTCAATCGAAACCTGTATTTTTAAAATATTGGAAACATAAAAAATGATGCCATATAAATAAAATTGAATATTAAACAAATTTTATATTACTAGAAAATAAAAAAAATATATAGTATTTATTACAATACACATCTCCAATTTGATGAGTTGGCTAAGAAAATGATTAAAATTAATGATGTTTTTCTATCATTTAACAATGAGGAAGTAGCACTTAAATTGCAGTTAGTTTCTTTCAACTCCAACTTCAAAGAAACGTAATTGCATGTTGAAACCCAAACTCCTGATGTGAATGCTAAGGAAATTGCAATTTGGTCACTATATTGGAGTAAACACAGAAATTCTACTCGATGGAACATCCAAAAGTACCCTGATTGAATATCATCATCAACATCATCATCATCTAAACCTTGTCCTAACTAATTGGGGTCAGCTACAAGAATCCTATTCTGCCATTCCACTGTATCAGGGGCCATAGTATTGTCCTGATTGCAGATAAAGATGAAATATTACAAGTAGCAGTAAATAACACCAGAAAAAACATCAACTGGGAAATATTACCTTATATACGTACGTTTCCAAAGCCTCCTCCTCCCAATTTATTTTCTTGGCTGAAATTTTTGGTTACAATTTTCAAATCTTTGTAATGAAAATTTACTGGGCCACGTAACTCGGTTGCCCCATAATATGTCTCCTGTTAAACAAGCATTGATTGGGCTGCATATGGATGTTGAATGGGGAGCATAAATCCTTTTTTAATTTTTATTTTTTAGTTGTCCATTTCTTCTTTCATATGTAAAATGGTCCACCTGATGGCTGGATTAGCCCATGGTATATAATGTTGGGGTGCAGTAGACGAATGACCGGATATCACATCCATATGTCACATTGGACAGAGGATATTTCCTGATCGAGCCAATGAAGACATACATACACTTGTCAAATTTACCAATATAGTATCTAATGGCATGCATCCTGCAAAAGATTGATATACAACTTAGCTAAAACATTCAAAATAACTGAAAGGGTCTTGGTTGAAGCATTTCTTCAAATGGTTAACATGCATATTTCAAACCAGATAAGAGACTTGAAAAACACAAAAAATTCAGCAAAACTAAAAAGAACAATTCAAACCTCCAATTGGGAATTAGAAGCCCCAAATTTCGTAACCAAATAAGATTTTTTTTTTTTAAAAAAAAAAAAAAAAAAAAAACAGAGAGAACAAAAGAAAACAAAAACTAAAAATTCAAAGAAAAAGAGAATAAATGGTTATTTTAAAAAAACCCAACTATATTACCCAAAATCGTTGCAAAATTCAGAGAATAGATCTGCACACATTCAAATCAGTCCTTGCATTTGGGTTTTAGGAATCCCATCCACAGATCGAGGCTTCATCAAAACATAGTGAATGTAGTTGGTGTGTGATGGATGCAAGCTATTGAAGGTCAAACATAGAAATGAAATTCATGAGGACTATGAGCAGATACGAGTTTCATTACCAATCAAATCATGTCCATGCAGTTCTATTATCACATAGATGTTTATTCAGTTCTAGTGCCAAACAAATAGTGTTCATTCAGTTCTATTACGAAACAAATAGTGCTCATTCCTAAGAAAATGGACTTTTTTTTGGGTGAAGTTTTATATATATATATATATATATATATATATATATATATATATCAGTCAGATTTGAACTACAAACATCACCTGCCATTCCAATCTGGTTGGATGATAAAGTAAAAAAAAGAAAAAGAAAAGGTCGAGGGAAGGTGGTCTAACCAGCACGTAAGTTCCAGCAAAGAGAATGCCAGCTGCACCAACGGTAACACGTGTAACTAAAAGTGTAGAAGACCTTGTTCACATGCATTCCTATATCAAGGAAAAAACAAGCTTACCATCAACTTGTGTTAAACAATCAACTGAAAGAACCAAAACAATAGAAGATGTCTTATCTTACTGCAAAAATTCAAGGAAAAGCCAAGGACAACAAGACAAAATGAAGGGATCATCCAGTGTGAAATCCTGTCCTTGTGACAAAGGAAGCAAAGGGTTTACATCTAAGAAACAACAATCTTTAAAAAATAATAAATAAATAAATAAATTTAAAAAAAAAAGTGTTGAAGGGTTGAGAATGAAATTTCAACAAAAAGTGTCCATGAATCAGGGATCAAGGTTGTTCGACCACTCTGATTTTGGGGCTGTGACTTAAAAATAATGGGTTCCACAATCTATTCATTACATTTGAGTCAGTGCACTCCACATGTATAATTTCTAAATGAACAGAAACATGCCTTTCAAGAAAAAAGTTACAGAAATTGCATTCCAATTAAGTGATGTAATCTCACTGTTGCAGAAAAACCAATTAGGCAACCAAATACCTGAATCTAATTCGTTTGAAGATCTTTGTCCCATTGTGAAGGTGGACAAAAGTTACATATATACCATATTCGAATTGCTTAGTCTCCTCTTCTTCATTACTATACCTTAATGTTGAAAATCTAACAGATCTTGAGCCACCTTACTATTGAAGAAAAGGATAAAAGTTTCATTTGATATATATTTTTGTTTTCATTTTTTTTTCCAGGTCTATCCTTTGTCTATTTCTTTTGTCAGCAAATGAACTGCTACCTATAATTGATAAACTTCGCCCATCAGATAGAGGGAACTTAGATGGAATTTCTAGCATCCCACAAGTTTTAAGTATATTGTGCCATGGATTGCAGGTTTCCCCTTTCCAAAATGATTGGTATGCTTGATGATTTTATTGACCTGAGAGGCTTAGACTGATTTTAATATTTAATTTTCTAAATATTTAGTGGTGTCTTTCCCTGGTTGAGGCCTCTGATGCTCTCTTAGAACCACCGCTTGTTGGAGACACAAAACCTAAACCCACCTACAAAAGCAGCCCATTTTTTTCACAGCTTTTAAAAGAACCCAGAGAGAGAGAGAGACTTCTTTGAATATTATACCTTGGCAGGTGGCTCTACATGCATGGGCTCAGATGGGAAGATATTCAAAGTAGGAGGCCTGATTCCTGAGTTCTCTGCATACATGAAAATATTGATCAGAAGAAAACGATGAAGAAAAACAGATCGAAAAAAAAAGCATCTACTTTTTTCCAAACACAATCATCACACAAGTACCTAAGACTGGAAGAGAGTGAAAAGGAAGATATACATTCTAAGTATCTTATGCATTTGCAGCTCTTGCCATCGAAAACTGAAAAAAATGAAGAGAGAGAGAGAGCTCTTGCCATCGAAAACAGAAAAAATGAAAAGAGAGAGAGAGGGGTAAAGCAAAGAAACAGAAAATCTTCCCTGTACTCTTTTTCAGTACATGGATTTGCAGGAATTTCACGAGTAGTTTGTCACAAGTAACGATCCACAAAAACATGTGAATGCAGAAAATCTTGCTTTATCAATAAAAGCTTGAGGCTGAAATTCCTCTCATTGCCCTTGTGTAGAAAATGCATCTCCATCTTTCTTGCTAATGAGTCACCTGTGGGAAAAGCATGCAAGTGGTAGGCCCCATCATGAAAGTCACCTGAAGCAAAAATCAGTTGATCCACTCATGAAGTAGGTCACGCCATCAAAACAGATGGATAAGCAATGTTCTGACTCAACATACAGATGTGATCTTTATGGTGGGATCAATTGCCTATATAACTTCATAACTGTAGATAACTAGATTTGGATATTGCTCACTTGAAATCCACATGGCATGCTGAGGTGGAGTCTGGGTAGAAGTCTAGCAGATGAATCCCATCATCAGAGGTAGATCCAACTGCATATATCTGCACAAGAAGACATAAGACATTACAAGATATTTTGCTATAACTGAATCGCATGGTTAATTATTGTTATAGTTCTAAGAAAACCACACAAACACATAAGGTCATTGCTTGCTAAGTGTAGCTCTAATCACAGCATTCATATACATGCAGAGGTGGCTAACATTGATCATTCATCATTTGCTAAATTAGGATTGTCCGAGAAATGTGTGTGTGCGTGTTTGTCTATATATATATAATAATAAGAAAGACTCAATAAATGCTAACCCAGCTGCATCACCCACATTGGAAGCAAAAAAAAAAAAAACTGCATCATCCTCAAACAGCCACAACACCTGCAGCTTGACAAAGGGAAGACTCAGTAGCCAACGTAGAGATTCACCATAGCAGCCAGATCTTGAAACAGAGCCAGCTACTGATCGACCGCAACTGGAATTTGAATCCCATTAATCAGGCTAGAGACAGTCACATCTACCAACCTACTATGGCTAATGCAATCACTGCACTTGCAGCATGACAGGCATATGGATGTATCAAAACAAACCCTTGGCCACCAAACAGATAACCATTTCTAGGATTCTGAAGAAAAAAAAAACTTGAATTTACTTCAATTGATCCCAGATGTGCAACAAACAACCACTAGTCTACTCACCTGCTAGATGCATAGAAGACCTGTACACCACGCTAAAAGTTCAATTCTATTCTGATATTTTAACCACGATGCTACAAAGAGATCTCTGGCATAAACATGAGCCAACCTTAGATTAATATGTATACAAATAGAGAGAAAAGTAGAGAAACATGGGTCAACAAGCGAAGAACTGAACACAATTGATGGTTCTTTTAAGCACTTTATACATAAAAACTTCAGAGAGTGATTTCCCCAACTCGTCACTAAAGAATGAGAAAAAAAAAAGGTTTTCCACTGCAATTTTGATTGCATCCAAGTAACTCTACATAAGATAGCTAACTCTACCAAGCGGAAAAAATATAAAATAACTGATTTAAACTGCATCCCCAAATTAGGCCAAAGGAGGACCAAATTAATGGAATGACACTCAATTCAAATTCAACAAAAGTCTGATTTCTAGGATCCGAAAACTCAGAAAACTGCCTGATTACTACTTGTCCTTGCATTGCATTATTATTCTATATGTTTTTAGCAATAACAATTCAAAATAAGAAAGATGACATAAAATCGAAATGTGACAAAATGATGGGAGGAGATCAAAAGCATGTGGTTAGTGTCTTGGCCACATGACACTATGGTAAGATGATGTCGATGTTTGGTCAAGAGAGTGTTGGCATCTTTCAGAGGGTCCGATTGCTCCAAAAGATAAGTCATTTTGCTTCTACTTTCCTAAGGCTCTTAATGAAAAGTGACTAGATTCATTTAATTCATCTACTCTCCCAAGTCCAAGGGAAGATAGGGACTTCATGGTTGGCTGATCCTCTGGTGATGTGGTTATGATAATGCTGGTTGTTGCTCTAAGTTGTGTTGTCACCTTTCAGTGGGTTCATTTGCGTAAGAAGAGTGGAGTAAACAGTGGCTATAGAGCCCTCTCTTTCCACTATTGTAAGTTTTTAATGTTGTGATCTACCACACTTTCTACTCTTCCGAGTCCCTTAATGAGCTGAAGTCCATCAAGGGAAGATGGGGATATCCTCAATAGGATTTTTGAGGGCCCATTGAAACACTTCAGCATTGGTGAGAAACATCCTGTGGTTTCGAAAGCTTGGAAACCTTGCGCAACTTTGCCCCCATTTTTCTTTCCTTCTTTGTTTTATATTTTTTGAATGGTGACTAAATTTTTGTTAAAAAGAGGCAAAAAAGGATTAAAAAAAAGTATAATGAGAAATCATCCTATTAGTACAGAGCAAAAGAGATCCCTAACTACCCCAAAAGAGAACCACTAAGCTGCTTTTAAATGCATCTGTAGATCTAATCCACACCACAACTAGCCACTTAGACTTGTAAACACTTGATCCAGCAAAATAGACATTGTTAAAAGTACCATTATTGTGTTTCAGCCATATCATCAAAACTGCTTTTAACTATAAAAGTGAGGTGTCATATTGTCCATTGCTACCTATCCAAGCGAAATGCCACACATGAGGAATCTGTTACTAGTAAAAGTAGGCCTATTCAGAATTACAATATGACACGCACACTGGCGGGGCATGTGCATTGTTGCATAGCTGGTCCCTATCCAAGCAAAATGCCACATATAAGGAATCCGTAACTGGTAAAAGTAGGCCTATTCAGAATTACAATATGGCATGCACACTGGCAGGACATGTGCATTGTTGCATAGCTGGTCCCTATCCAAGTGAAATGCCACACATAAGGAATCCGTAATTGGTAAAAGTAGGCCTGTTCAGAATTACAATATGACACGCATGCTGGCAGGACATGTGCATTGTTGAATAGCTGGTCCTTTATGTGGACAACTGGATGGTGTGGCTATATACAATTATATTTGTAGAATTTATCTGCTTTACAAGAAATGCATTCCCAATAAAAACTAATTGCAGATAACATAAAGTTCACACATTAATTCTGTGTTTTTCGACCTCTGTCCAGTCCCAGGTTCACACATTAACATTCATTCTCATTTGAAGAAGAGATGCACACAAGTTGAAGAAATATGCATGAGTTCAAATATGTATCTGACCTCTAAAACCTACACCATATTCATCTGCTCAGCTACATCCACACAAAACATTCTTTGTTGGACCATTTCATCAAACAGTTAGCATGCATGAAATACAGGAGGTATACACAAGGGGCTTTTTGGTTTTTATGAATGGGGCTATTGTAGCGACCTAAAATGATGATATTATGGTCCATGCACCAAAAATCTGAAAGGGGGCTAAAAAATCCCTCTGCTTAGTTACATCCACACAAAACATTGCTTGTTGAGCCATTTCATCAAACAATTAGCATGCATGAAATACAAGAGGTATTACACAAGGGGCTTTTTAGTTTTCACAAGCGTGGCCATTTTTAAGTGACCTAAAATGATGATATTATGGTCCACGCACCAAAAATCTAAATGGCAAAACAAAATCTAAGAGAGGGAGAGAGAGGGAAACAGAGAGAGAGAGAGAGAGAGAGAGAGAGAGAGAGAGAGAGAGAGAGAACCCTAATGTAAGAAGCAAAGAACAGAGAAAGAGCAACATAAAGAGGAAGAGATCGAACCTGCAGATAGGAGCCTCCGATTCCTTCGATTTCAAAAGATCAAACCTCTGCGAATGACAGATCTTTGTTGATTCAAATTCGAAAATTGTCAAAAATTACAAAAGAAATTTGGAAAAGGAAATCATATCGTCAAGCTCGTTCTCTGATTTTTGGAGGAAGGAAGGCTCTTCGACTCCTCGATCGCTCTTGCTCCTGTTAAAAGGCTCGAGTTTTGGAATGTAGGTGTTGCTTCTCTGAGCATTGCAGATCATAGAAGCAACTCTCGATCGAGAGATTTCAGATATCTAGAAGAAATGATGATAAAGATGAAGGAAAAGGAAGAGATGTTATCATCTTTGGAGAGAGAGCTGCAAGTAGAAGGAGAGATAGAGAGAGAAATTTTAGGGTCTTCTCTTTTCTTTTTTTTTTGGAGATGAGGAAAATGAGAGAAAAGCTAACGAATTTGTGTTTTCCTTGGACTTTAACCCGCGGTCATTTCCCACATTAGGGCCGACCTTACGAAGTCATCGGTGATTCATATCTAATGGGGCAGTTTTATGTCAGCCGTAAGTAGAAAAGCGCCGCTAACTCTCACTTATCTTGTAGTGAAAGGTGACCATAGCCCCACCCTGTTCACTTGTAGAGATTTACCATGCCCCGCCAATCGAGGGTCTAGAATCAGCCAAATTATCTATGAAGAGAATTCTCGATGCTCTAAATGATGAAAAAATCAAGATTATTGGCGTATATGGCATGGGGGGAGTAGGAAAATCTACCCACGTGAGAAATGTGAACAACCATCTAAAAGGGGCACTAAATTTCAGTAGAGTCATAATGGTGGCAGTGTCTAAGGAAGTGGACCTGAAAAGGGTCCAGAATGACATTGCAAAGCGATTGGGCCTAGATCTCAAGGATGAAAGCATATCTCATAGAGCGACTCAACTCATGAAGAGACTGATGGAAGAGGAGAAGTTCCTCTTCATCTTGGACGATCTATGGGCTAGAATCGAACTGGCCAATGAGGGTATTCCTTCTAGTGAACGCCACAAAGCTTTTAAGATCATATTCACTTCACGGAGTGAAGATGTTTGCAAAGAAATGGAGGTCGAATTCAAGATCAGGGTGGAACTGCTCTCCAAAGACGAGTCGTGGAAATTGTTCAAAGCGAAAGCAGGCGAGGTTGTTGATTATCCTACATTGCACACTGTGGCAGAGAAGGTTGTTAATGAATGTCGTGGTCTGCCATTGGCAATTGTGACAGCTGGAAGGGCGTTGAATGATGAGAAGAGCTTCAAAGTGTGGAATCATGCATTGTCGGAATTGAAGAAGTCCGCCCCTAAGAACATCAGAGGCATGGAGCAAGAGGTGTATCGATCCCTAAAATTAAGCTACGATTATTTGCAAACTGAGGAGTTAAAGTTGTGCTTCTTGTTTTGTAGTCTATTTCCAGAAGACTACGAAATTGATGTGGATCAAATGATTAGATGTTGGATGGGTGAAGGGTTTTTAGAGGATGTTGAAACATTGGAGGAAGTTCTGAACAAGGGACACACATTGGTTGGAAAACTCAAGGCTGCATGCTTGTTACTAGATTGTGACAAAGAAGGGTATGTAATGATGCACAACATAGTTCGAGACGTGGCTATTTCAATTGTGTCTAATGATGATTCCTACAAATTCTTTGTCAAAGCAGGATTGGCATTGAAAGAATGGCCAAAAGTGGACCGGTGGGAAGAATACAAGAGGATTTTGGTGATGCAAAATGAGATCGAAATGCTACCTGAGAGGTTGGAATGTCCTGAACTGTTTGTTGGAAACAGAGATTTCTACAAATCCAAAACCGTGTGCATATCTTATGTGCAAGCTGTTAGATTAGATTTTTTTTTTCTTCTAAGATCAGATTGCTACCTATGTAGATTTCTTTCTAGATTTCTCTGGATTATTTTTTCTTTATTTAGCTACCCCTAGGATGAATCTAGACAGGGATAGTTTAGTAATTTCACACAATAAGAAAGCCTATAAATAGGCAGCAGTGTAATACGATTTTCAATTCATTCCAATACAGCTGTTGTTCTCTCTTCTTCTTCTTCCAAAAGTTTCTGATTTTTGTTTCATGGTGGCTGCAGCCACACGTAAGCAGGAAGCTGGGTTTTAGACCCAACAAAGTGGTATCAGAGCCCTTGATCCTTGGGCCTCATCAGCCGTGAGAAGGAGGTCTCGCACTCCCTGTTTTCCCTCTGCCAGGTTTGTTTGATACGTCAGTTGTGGTGGGCCCATGACCCACAGGTCCAGTTTTTTTTTTATTAGAAACAGTTTCCAGCAAAAAATCTGCTTTGAAAAAAAATCCGATTGAAAAAATCTGTTTTCAAAAATCAGATTGCAGCAACAATCTGTTATCAAAAAATCAGATTGCAAAAAAATCCGATTGAAAAAATCTGTTTTCAAAAATCAGATTGCAGCAACAATCTGTTATCAAAAAATCAGATTGCAAAAAAAATCCGATTGAAAAAATCTGTTTTCAAAAATCAGATTGCAGCAATAATCTATTATTCAGATTGTAAAAAAAAAAAAAATCTGTTTGCAAAAAAAAAAAAGACATGCAGCAAAAAAAAAAAAAAAAAAAAAAAAAAAAAAAAAAAATGTTTTAAAAAATCAAATTTTAGCCCCCCAAAAAAAAAAAAATCTGTTTAAAAAATATTCATATTTTTCTTTCATCTATATTTTTTTAAAAAAAAAATCAGCTGTTTAAAAAAAATATATAGAAAAGATGGCTAGCACAATCCAGCCGCAGGTTCCTAAGTTGTCAAAGGACAACTATGAAAAATGGTGCATTCAAATGAAGGCATTGTTCGGGTCGCAAGAACTATGGGAGATCGTCACCGATGGGTATGAAGAACCCACTATGGAAGAAGAAACCACCTTCACCAATGAAGAAAAGATCACTCTAAAAAAATCAAAGGAAGAGAGACAATAAGGCTTTGTTTCTCCTCTATCAAGGGTTGGATGAATCCACCTTCGAAAAGATTGCCGAAGCAATATCAAGCAAGCAAGCATGGGATACCCTTGGCACCATCTTCAAGGGTATAGATCGAGTGAAGCGGGTTCACCTTCAAACATTAAGAGCCGAGTTTGAAGCGACTCACATGAAGGAAGGTGAGAATATTACTGATTATTTTTCACGTTTGCTTGTAATTGTCAATAATTTGAAAAGAAATGGTGAAAAGATTGAAGATGTCCGAGTTATTGAAAAGATACTTCGATCCCTCACAACCAAGTTTGAGCATGTGGTTGTGGCGATTGAAGAATCAAAAGATATTGAGAAACTTTCCATTGAGGAGTTGATGGGATCGTTGCAAGTTCATGAGCAACGAATGCAGAAGAATGACAGTTTCATGCCGATGGAACAAGCTTTAGAGTCAAGATTGACTCTGAATAATAACAATGGTGGACGTGGAATTCACAACGTGGTAGACGTTTTGCTAACAATCGCGCAAGAGGCAGAGGGCACGGATACCAACAAAGCCATGGCCAAAACCAGCAGAAAAATACCAATTTCCGTGGAAGAGGAAATGGTAGAGGTAGATCTATGCATGGACGAGGAAGTACAAAGAACATCCAATACTACAATTGCAACAAGCTTGGCCACTATGCATCTGATTGCTGGAGCAAGCCGGTGACTCAAGAAGAGCTATCCAACTATGCCGAAGCATCAAGCCATGAACAAGAAAGCTCCACACTTCTCCTTGCACAAGAGAAAGGTAGTGATCAGCATGATGTATGGCATCTCGACACGGGTGCAAGTAATCACATGTGCGGCGACAAGAAACTCTTTGTGGAACTCACAGAAGGAGTTCATGGCGATGTAACGTTTGGAGACTCATCAAAAACACCTGTGAAAGGTAAAGGTAAAATCCAAATCTTTCAGAAGAATGGTGTTCCAAACTATATCTCCAATGTGTACTATGTGCCTAACATGAAAAGTAACATACTGAGTCTCAGACAACTCCTCGAAAAAAGGTATGTCATACACATGGAGAACTCTTCTCTTTCCATTAGAGATATGCATGGACGTTTGATTGTAAAAGTCCAGATGGCGAAGAACCGTATGTTTCCTCTCCATATAAACACAATGCTTGAGAAGTGTTTTTATGGAAAAGCAAAGAATGATTCCTGGATGTGGCATCTTCGCTTTGGCCATCTAAATTTCAGTGGCCTGAAACTTCTGTCCTCATCAAGCATGGTGCATGGTTTGCCTACTATTAAAGCTCCAGAACATGTGTGTGAGGCGTGTACACTTGGAAAACAACAAAGGAACTCCTTTCCGAGTGGAGTATCCCAAAGAGCAAGAGAACCGTTGCAGTTGGTTCACACTGACATCTGTGGACCATTAGATCCAATCTCTCTTGGAGGTAATAAATACTTTATTACCTTCATTGATGATTTCAGTAGAAAATTATGGGTGTATGTAATTAAAGAGAAGTCTGCTGCTTTTACTGTTTTTAAAAATTTTAAGGCCCTTGTTGAAAAAGAAAGTGGTCTTAAAATCAAAACTCTTCGATCTGACAGAGGTGGGGAGTATACCTCAAATGTTTTTCGAGAATATTGCAGGGAATATGGCATTAAGCAACAACACACTATAGCGTACACGCCACAACAAAATGGAATTGCGGAACGAAAAAACCGCACCATCCTCGATATGACGAGGACCATGCTGAAGGAGAAAAGTCTGCCAAAGAATTTCAGGGCAGAGGCAGTTGCATGTACTGCCTATCTGCTCAATAGGTGTCCAACCAAGAGCGTCAGATTCTAGACACCACAAGAAGCATGGAGTGGATACAAGCCGAGCATGGCGCACCTTAAGATCTTTGGGTGTGTCGCCTACCCTCAAGTTCCAGAAGCGAGAAGGAAAAAGCTTGATGATCGTGGCGAGAAGTGCATCTTTATCAGCTACAGCGAAGAGTCAAAGGCATACAAGCTCTACAACCCACTAACCAATAAGCTGGTGGTAAGTAGAGATGTAGTATTCTGCGAGGAAGAATCTTGGAAGTGGAACCAGGAAGATTCGGCCAAAGAAAGTCAGGTTGAGGCCGAAGTATATGAAGAAGAGAGGCATATGAATCAGGAGCAGACACCCACATCACCCCCTTCGGATCTCAGAAGTCCAGGAGTACGCTCCATATCTCTTGGAAGTATTTCATCAAATCAGAATTCATCCAGCACATCTTCATCCGATTCTCCTTCATCCTTGGCTCTTATTAAAATGAGAAGCCTCAACGACATCTATGCAGAAACTGAGGAAGTGAATTTACTCTGCCTGTATGCGGACCACGAGCCTCTCACATTCGAGGAGGCTGTGAATGAAGAATGTTGGATAAAGGCTATGGAAGAAGAGATTCATGCCATCGAGAAAAATCGAACATGGGAGTTGACCTTACTCCCTAAAAGTCAGAAGACCATTGGTCTCAAATGGGTGTACAAAATCAAGCGGAATGTCGATGGTAAGATCGAACGATATAAAGCAAGGCTCGTAGCAAAAGGTTACAAACAGAAATATGGGGTAGACTATGAAGAAGTTTTCGCCCCAGTTGCTCACCTTGACACTGTAAGAATGATTATCTCCCTTGCAGCTCATCACAGTTGGATGATCTACCAACTGGATGTGAAATCTGCATTCTTAAATGGGGTACTCGAAGAAGAAGTATACGTTGACCAGCCTGAAGGCTTTGTTATGCAAGGGGAGGAACACAAAGTGTATCGGCTGAAGAAAGCCCTGTATGGGTTGAAGCAAGCTCCTCGTGCTTGGAATGCACGGATCGACGGTTATCTTCAAGAGAATGGTTTCGTCAAATGTCCATATGAGCATGCCATCTACACAAAGAAGAATGCCCATGGTGATATGCTTATCGCTTGTTTATATGTTGATGATCTGTTGTTCACTGGGAACAGCCAGGAAATGTTTGAAGAATTCAAGCAGGCTATGTTCAAAGAGTTTGAGATGACTGATGGTGGATTGATGTCTTTCTTCTTGGGCATTGAAGTGAAGCAACAAGTCGGTGGCATTTACATATCCCAGAAGAAGTACACAAAGGAACTTCTTGAGAAGTTTCAGATGGTCGACTGTAAAGCTGTAAATACACCTGTAACAACAGGCCTGAAGCTCGCAAGAGATGGAGAAGGAAGAAACGTCGACTCAACCCTATTTAAGAGCCTAATCAGAAGCTTAAGGTATCTCACAATCACTAGGCCAGATATAGTCTACAGTGTTGGGCTTCTAAGCCGGTATATGGAAGCCCCAAAAGAGTCATACTGGCTAGCTGCAAAACGAGTACTGAGGTATATCAAAGGGACTATTGAATTCGGTCTCTTTTATTCATACGATGATGAAGCGATGTTGTATGGATACTCTGATAGTGATTGGGGTGGTGACCAAGATGAAAGAAAAAGTACCACAGGCTATGCTTTCTATCTTGGGTCGATAGTATTTACATGGAATTCAAAGAAGCAGAGTGTGGTCGCCCTGTCCACATGTGAAGCTGAGTACGTAGCAGCTTCATCCACTGTATGTGAGGCGATCTGGCTAAGGAATCTGTTAAAGGAGCTGAAGCATCTACAGGAAGAATCCACTGTTATATATGTGGACAACAAGTCGGCAATCAAACTTACCAAAAATCCAGTTCAGCATGGAAGGAGCAAGCACATCCACACAAGATATCACTTTCTTAGAGATCAAGTAAAGTAGAAATTGGTAAAGCTGGAATACTGTCACACCACTGAGCAAGTGGTAGATATCTTCACCAAAGCATTGCCAACTGACACATTCAGGAGACTTAGATCAATGCTTGGAATGAAGCCGGTTTTGGTTTGAAGGGGAGTGTTGGAAACGGAGATTTCTACAAATCCAAAACCGTGTGCATATCTTATGTGCAAGCTGTTAGATTAGATTTTTTTTCTTCTAAGATCAGATTGCTACCTATGTAGATTTCTTTCTAGATTTCTCTGGATTATTTTTTCTTTATTTAGCTACCCCTAGGATGAATCTAGACAGGGATAGTTTAGTAATTTCACACAATAAGAAAGCCTATAAATAGGCAGCAGTGTATTACGATTTTCAATTCATTCCAATACAGCTGCTGTTCTCTCTTCTTCTTCTTCCAAAAGTTTCTGATTTTTGTTTCATGGTGGTTGCAGCCACACGTAAGCAGGAAGCTGGGTTTTAGACCCAACACTGTTAACATTGATGATGCAAGAAAATGACAATTTGAGCAAAATACCAGATCAGTTCTTTGAAGGTGCAAAATCACTCCGTGTTTTGGACCTTGGTAGAACTTCTATCACGCGACTGCCATCATCAATGTCATATTTGTTGAATCTACGGGAACTTTGCCTACAAGCATGCTTGCATTTGGAAATAAAAAGTTTGTCACCACTCAAGTCACTGAAGGGACTTAAATCTCTTGATCTTTCACGAATCACGATCAGTGAATTGCCAACTAGAATAGGTGAATTGGCCAATTTAAGGCGTTTGGACCTATCCTTCAATCCGAGCCTTAAAAATCTGCCAGCAAATGTAATAACGAAGTTGACTTGTCTGGAAGAACTAAAGATGGTCTTAAGCTTTACAGGGTGGGAAGTTGCAGGGACAAGAAGGTGGGGCAAAAGCAACGCTTCTTTAGCCGAAGTCGCATCTTTGAGACAGCTGAGTTGTTTGTGCCTTGACATAGTAGAAGCAGGCAGTTTTCTGCAAGATACCATATCGAAATCTTGGGAAAAATTGGAGAGGTTATGCTTCCGAATAGATCGGTTAGAGTATGATTCTAATGTCTTTGATGACATGAGAAGTTACCGTAGAATGATGATCATTGATGGTCATAAGTGCGTACCTCAATGGGCTAACACTACAAGAAAACTGGTCTTTAGCGGCGGTCAAAACCGCCGGCAAATTCTTTGCCCGCAGTCAGCTAACAGCCGCTAAATCGCTACTTTTTGCTACACTACCAGAAAATTGGTAAAAAGCTACGGATAAAATCCGTAGCTAAAGATGATTAGCCCACAGTGCAACCATAGCCATTGCTACTGTGGCTCTTGAAAAGTTTGCTACGAATGAAATCCGTAGCTATAGGAATCTTGGCCACTGACAATCAGTGGCAATAGAGAAAATCTTTCTCATCAAAAAATACAAAAAATAAAAAATAAAAAGAAAACGAAAAGGTGACCCACATGCATCCTAGTTCTTTTTTTTTTTTTTTTTGGACACCAGTCTAAGCAGCTAACATACCTTGGTTAATGTCAATGATCTCCTTGTTGCCCATGATTGCCATTGTTTCCAAGGGACTCGTTTCTTCTGTCGATCTTTGGTGAGCTATCTAGCAGTAAAAGGCATCAGCACCAGTATTTCGGAGTCCTTCAGCAGGTTCAAGCCCTCAATGATATTGAGGTTCACCACCTGTGAGCGGCGGTTCTCTGTTTTGTCTACCAGAAGCTCAATCTTCTCACCACGGTCCAGAACCTGCACAAAGGGAGATTACAATGGGTTTATGTTGTTCTGCACATCACAAGATTTAAATAATTTGGGGGCTTCAAAAGACAGGCTGCATGGAGGACACTAATCTTGGCATTTGGGTGGCCCAAGGAAAAAGATTTTCCTAATTGCACAAAAAATAAATCCAATATATTCAAGTCAATGCCATCCATGCTTATATTCTTTGTCACAAACTCATTGAATTCTTGATTTTAGTATCAACATATTTAAATCATAATTTTAAAACTAAATGCCTGTCTTTATCTCTACATATAAGACTGTTGATTTAGAGAGACTAGGGGACCATTGAAACTCCATTAGTTTAAAAGTTTTTGTCTTCCCTATGTTGTTGAAGCTCTACTAGGTTCAACATATATTTCATAGGCCACAAAATGAAGATCACAAAATGACAGAGAGAGACAGTGGAAGAATTGTTATTCCTTTACAGTGCCCGCACATAGATTGGAATCCTTGGAACCAGCTGAATGTGAGCCGAGCTTCAAGTGGTTTAGGAATAGAATTTACAAGAACCATTCTGGACTTAGACGACTGCCTCCTATAAGGCTTAGATGATGATGATGATGAAGGTTAAAAGAAAAAAAAAAAAACAATAATAAAAGATGTCAGATATGCATGCTCATGCTGGACAAAAAAAAAAAAAACACAACAGCATAAGAACTGCACAACCTCGGCTGCAAAATTTTCTACCCAGGTGCCACTGTCACTTTGAATTGTGTTTTTGATTTGTGCTCCTGCTCCTGCCTCCTAGCTGTTCATACTTGCTAACATTTTGAAGCTGAAGCTTCTCAATTCCCATGCTCAAATCAGTTCCTGCTTACCTTCACACTTTGTGATTACTTGCACACCAACAAAGAGACCATTACCGTGGGCCTTACCTGTGGAAGTATGGAGCTTCCAATAGAGAAAAGAATGGTTACCATTCAATTCTAACCTACAAAACAAATCTTAGCCATTAGCCACTGTTCCAGGTTATTCCATTAGCATCTTACAAATTGAATATGATAACGGATCCTTAATGTATAAAATCAAGCAAGAGACACCTTAATAACAATGGCTTACTAGCTGATGTCGAAGCACTTGGTCATTTCCATAGCAGGCAAAGTGGCATTCCCCCTAGCCATGGAGAAGTAGACATCAAACCCAGTCTTCTTGGATGAACCCAAATGGTTTTCTTTTCATGAGAGGCAAGTCGTAACATTGTTGCACCATCCTCCTCCCTAAGAGAGAAAAAGGAACATGATTTTAATCATGCAACATCTGCACCTACTCTATAAGTGAATTAAATACCTCCACAGATGAAATACACGAGAAATTCAAACCAATTTTAATCATGCATCACCTTTGTAACTTTGCAAGTCCGATTTACATTGATTAGTTTCATATCAAAACCCTGTCATTATTCCAGAAAAAAAAAAAATAGAAGTTCTCAAGAAGAATGAAGTACACAAAAGGTTGGTGCAACAAATGAATGACTTGCAGCTTAGATAAAAGGTTTCACAAAGAATTATAGAGAAAAATGGATTCGCTTTTTCCTCCAGTTAGATGGCCTGCGTAAAGAGAATGGAAGTATTAGAAGTCACTAATCCATTGAGTGGACAAACATATAGTTTTATGGCTCAGATTTCAATTTCCTTGCAACTTACCCATAACAAACAACCCATTTGGGATATTAAATCAAGATCTAAAACTACCATGAAATATTCATTGAGGAGAATTAAGCCTCTTGTCTACTCTACAAATCAGAATAGGAATAAACTTTCTCACTGATGTTGACATTCTTCAAGTTCATGCCGGTAAAATCATCAACATATATGTAGGAACTAGAACCTTATGACCAAAGGTCCTCTTCAAGATCCTAGGGGAAGCCTTACAACTGGTTCACTCCATACATCACCATTTCAAATTTAGAAATGCAAGTAAAACATACAAATGGAAGCACGGCCAGGTAAAGTATAATCGATCCATTTCACATGAACTGGTACTGATTTTCCCGGAATCATGATACCCAGATACTTTGAGAAAGATCAATCACCCATGCATATTAACAGACAAAGCTGTACTTGTTGAGGGATGATTTGTAATGGCATTCCTGTAATTCTTTTGTGATGGCAAACTTGCAACTATTTTGCTTTCTGGATCTCTCCAATCCTCCTAGCTATTCTAGATTCTTCCTGCATTTGGTACTAGAGGTTTATATCATATTTTGCATTCTATCACTTAAAATTGTCTGCAGTCAACATGGTATCTGAGCAAGTTCTCTGATCCTGTAGAAAATTTTTAGGCTTCACATCTCTGTGGACATAACTAATATAAGACACAGAAGCATGGTGTTGGAAATAGAAACAGAAAAACTATATTGTGATTAAATGCAATTTAAGGAAGTGTATTGTTTTTCATATTGTGATTAAACGCAATTTGATGGGCCATAGATGTAGGCAGAGCATTAACCTTCCCACTACGAACAGAGGAGGGCAACAGTGATTAGATCTTCTTAAGCAAAATACAAGTTTCATTCCTCAATGGGGCACAATAGGGTAATACAAATTTCTAGATATACATTTGTTTTGAAACAGGTCCACTTGAGGTGTGAAACAACTTCACTCTTATGCCAGAAGTTTTAGGCAACGTAGGTTACTTTATGGAAAGCTTTGTTCTTGCACCTTACGCTATATTGGCACATGTGGCTGCATGTTGTTGTGCACTCATGTGTGGGCGTAACAAATCTCACCCAGAACTTGTGCTTAGGTCTAAGAAGCAGGTTGGTTGTAAATGCAGATTTGAAATATTTGGGTTTAAAGAAGCTGTGTTTTCTTGACTCGACTCCTTTTGAAGCAAGTGAATGACCAAAGCGGAATTCTAATATTTGGGTCGATGCAAGTTCCATGAAGCTCCTTAGTCCTTCCTCAAGGTGCATGTGGCAAACATCTCTGATGCAACTTCCATGAAGCTCCTACATCAAAGTACATGTGGCAAACATCTCTGATGCAAGTTCTATGAAGCTCCTACATCAAAGTACATGTGGCAACATCTCTAATGCTCAGGAGTATTGATCTGATGGGTCACATGTGGATAGACTATCGGCCGAAAATCATAGTGAGAAAACTGCTTACACTAAAAGTTACTTTTCAATAAAAGATCAATTAATGTTTTCAATGATTTCAATTAGGGAATCGACACTACAAATCCCTAATTAGGGATTCGAAACTCAAAAATTCCCTGGTAGGTGCTAAGATGAGGACAATAGGACCTTTAGCTTGTTCTGGTCCATAATCAGCAAAAAGAAAAAAAACAAATAAATGAAATGTAGACAGTTGGATAACTACAACTGTCAATGGGCAAGGCTTGGGCTTAGCAAAATTGAAATTTTGAATAGGGCCAGCCAAATAGGCACATCCAATCAGTTCAAAATCCACACCAAAGGCAACCCAGGCCCAACTCATTAACAACCATATGGATAACAATATTGAAATGAAAATTTATATCAAATACAAGCAACTTCAATCTCCCTATAAATAGTAACAAGTGGGTGTGGCTTTGCATTTATATGAACCAATCTGAGAACTCCAGTGTGAGATCCAGACCATTCATCCAGTGGGCTCAATGGTGAATATTCCCAAGCTCAGTCCAGTCCACTCACTTGGTGGCCCAAACTTGTATGAAACAATAGATGGTTAGAAAATCAAATGTTCCTCATTCAAGATACATGCGCAGCCACCCTGTGGATGAACTGGCCTGATTTTTGGAATAGGGGCATTCACCTTGGGGCCTACCTTATGAAGGGCCCGAATCTCACATGCGTTTGACTACTTGTCTTGCATTTGCAGATGGATGTTTGCAAGCAGCATGTCTTAAAAATTAGGATTCTTTATGTGTGTGGAGTAGGCATACAGTTAATGCTATCATACCAGCCACTGCACCAATTCTGAAACCCTTCGTAGCAAATTCACCACTGAAATGAATTTGGTCCAAGGATGACAGATTTATACCCCTTTGTATGTCTTTCACCTTTCAGACATTTGCGGCACTATTAGTTGACTAATATTAGATAAAATAGAGATGTTAACTCTACAAAGTTCAGAAACTTCCAATTTTAACACCATGCTTTTCTGCAGGTGTAATATACACGAAAAAGGTCAAGAGAATAACAGAGATCAAAGGGGCGATCGCGGGCACCTAGAAAAGGCTCTTCTTCTTCTTCCCCTGTAACAATTTTGAGTCATGTAAGAAGGAAACCTTCCACAAGCATGGAGTCCAAGGAATATGAAGCAAAGAGAAAAAACTTACAATGTATTTGGTAACTAGAAGGAAAACCAAGAAGACTGATCCTATGAGGATTTTCTACCAATTCCACTGCGAATGTAGTAGAAGAAAACAGTCAGTGAGGAAAAATGACAGCAATCTGTACTTCTAAACTCATTAGCTTAGGGAAATTTAGTTTTGGCTTGACTGAGTCATTGGACAACCTAATTGACTTATCATGGTTGCTAGTTTTGAGTTGGTTGGTTTCCATCTCAAATCCAAGCTTTTAAACACTATCAATAACAGTCGTTTTCAGTAGATTTTCATACCCTGTGATGTACAAAACTCCATACCAAATGCAAAACCGGAATTATATCCGTCTTCTTAGTAAAATTCTTTATGCCAAGGAAACCTTTGAGCTGTTACAGAGCAATTGTGATGGCTGCCCCACCCATGAACCCAACAATGGCCGCATGAGATAGGAAGTCGATCAAGAATCCTAATATGTAAACATTACCAGAATCGTCAATGTTATAACAAAGAATACCGACCTTTTAAGTTAACAAGGGTATGGAAAACTTGTAAAACAGATCGTTCAATTACCTAAAAAATCCAAGTGTGTGACTTGAGTGATCCCAGCAAAGAATATTGCAGTGAATACAAGCCGGAGATACTCATCTGGATTTTTAACAGAATCAACCTCATTTTGTAGCAAAGTCCCCAGAAGGAGAGACACAACTGCTACTGGTCCCGATGGCAATGTCGCGTGAACTCCCCATGCATGTGTAAATCAGCGGCGGAATGAAACTAGAGTCTATAACGTTTGATTGGAGAAAGATTCATCAATCAATGCATGCTGTCATTAGGAAAAATAAAATAAAAATAGAACATAAAGTCAATTGCAGCTTCCTTTCCAACATGAGGACATGAGAAGAACATCCATGTGCTTTTGACGTCTTCTCTTCCAACGGGAAAGAGGGCTACTCTGAAATGACAAAATTGGCCCTTTGTATTTTTCAATGACAAGAAAGAGGGCCCAATTTTCCCTTTAATGCTTGTAGCACTTCAACTGCTGTGGCCTTTATTTGCATGAATACAAGGGAAATGAAAAAGAAAAAGAAAATGCATTAAAAAGAATTTCCAATGCAACGTTTATGGGCATTCAATTAAGAAAAGAATCATATTCCAAAAAAAAAAACAGAGAAGTTAAATAGCTGATTTTATTCCAAAAGATCCTGACAAAAAACTCATTTAAAATATAAAAAAGGAACAGATTTTATTCCAACAGATCCTAAAAAGAAAAAAACAAAGTATAAAAAGGAATAGATTTTATTCCAATAGATCCTAAAAAGAAAAAAACAAAGTATAAAAAGGAACTGATTTTATTCCAACACATCCTAACATCTCGACATCCTAATTCCTGAAACAATCAGCAATCTTTCAACCAATCTCAAGAGTTTGTACATGGGAAGGAATCGCATCTATGGAAGCATACCTGCCGCAATCGGTTGACTTACCAACTTGGCTTTGTTGAATTTGAGCCATAAGTAGATCTCCGGAGAAATGCCACCTGAAATCGGTCAGCTCAAGGAACTACAAAGGTTGGATTTAGCTCAAAATTGGATCCAGGGCAGAATCCCAACTTCCCTTTGAAATCTAAACAAACTAAATGAACTCGTCTGTGTTGAGGCTTCGCCAGACTGATGTCCGCCTCCTCGACCCCTTGAACGATCCCGACACCATCAGCGGCGGCGCATCCGTATGGCCATTGCTCGGCGCTGCCGGGAAGAAGCCCTCGCCGCTGCCGCTGCGTCGCCGGGAAGATCGGCCATGACGGATCCTAACGATCTCACATCCAAAAACCCTAGTCTTCAGTAACCCTGATTTTGAAAGAATTAGGGTTGAGAGAGAGAGAGAGAGAGAGAGAGAGAGAGAGAGAGAGAGAGAGAGAGAGAGTGGGTGGAGAGAGATTTCTAGGGTTAGGATTACTGTTTTTGACTGTTGTTATTCCTCGATTCTGCAATCGAGAGAGAGAACGAGAGAGAGAGAGAGTCGATCGGGGAGCAAAATGAATTAGGGCGTCCCTTTTTCTTTTTATCGGCCCCTTTACCTGCGGCCGGTAAAACTGGCGGCCGGCAAAGGGTAACCCCAACTGTCGGCTCTGCATCTTTTTCTTGTAGTGTAAGATTTTGTTCCCAAGAACAACCTTCCTGCAGCTATATTATCGTAGGGGCCTAACAACAATCTCTGGACTAGATACAGATAAGACAGTGGTGGTCAGTTTTGAAAGTTTAGAATATCTTGAAATCTATAAATGCCTAGAGATAGAATATGTGCTAGATGGAGAGGGCACCATGGAGAATACGTTACAAAATTTGCAACATTTAGAGCTCCATTTTCTTCAAAAGCTAGAGCAAATTGTCTTCGATGAAGAATCTCTTCCAGAAAGAATGTTTCAAAATCTAAGGTACGTCAAAGTGGTGGAATGTGACAAGTTGAACAACGTATTCCCATCCATTTTATTGCAACGCTTGCAAAATATAACCAAACTCGAGGTGTATAACTGTGGAAAATTAGAGTATGTGCTTATGGGTGCAACAATAGGGTTGCGACAGGAAAATATGCTTCCAAAACTCGAAACTATGCATCTTGAGGGTCTACCGAAGCTGAGAAGTATCTGGATGGGATCAGTTGCACCGCTCCAAAATGTTCGATGGTTGAGCTTTGTTAAATGTAATGCATTGAAAGTGGCCCTCTCATCGACTCTAGCAAAGGGGCTACCTAATATGGTAGGGTTTCATGTACACAATTGTGATGGAGTTGAGGTGATAATTTCCCAAGCAGATGGGGTGGTCGATAAGGGAATGCTGCCCCATTTAACATTCTTGGAGTTGCGTGGCCTGCCGAAACTGGGACGTATATGTGAAGGGGTGTTCGACTGGAAATCATTGGAAGAGATCGCAGTGAAAGAGTGTCTTAGTTTGAAGAAGCTCCCCCTGGATGCAGGAAGTGCGCCCTGCTTACGGTGGGTCAGAGGAGAAAAGAGGTGGTGGGATGGGCTGGAATGGGCCAAAGAGCATGCCAAGGCCCACTTTCAGCCAATGTTTAGAGACGTCGACATCCATCCTCGAGCATTTCACGGGCTTTGCTACTACTTCCTACCGGACGAAGTGAGTGGTATGGTACAAACCACAATGGTCCAGTTATAAAGAATATGGGCTTGATCACCCCACCTGGGATTATGTTCAAGCCCATCTACAAACGCTAAGTTGGCGCATGTTGTAAGCATCCAAGCTGTTCATTATGTGGACCCTGCTGTGTACATCCCATTGCTAAAAAATTGGCAACTTCACTCATCAGATCTGCTATAATACACAAAACAAATGAGATATGCTTCCATACACTATGGCATGCCTGATCAATGGTCCAACCTGATTTGTGGGCCAGGGAATCAACACGGTGGGGTCTGCTTGGGAATTTACAAATATGCCTAATTGGCATGTACATACAGTGTGGTTGGGTCGGGCTATACTCCTAGGCAGCATTAGAAAGCCTCTTTAGAACATATAATAATGACTGTTATTTTTTAGACAGAATATGTATGGAAAGATTCCAATGTAACATATCCCTTAGACTTATAAATGTAATTTCTGTCATGATTTGTTCTTCTTGTTATTTATTATACTTGTAATTCTCCAGTAGTTGTAGCTCAGCTTGCCTTTAGATGATCTAGTCTTAGCTTGTCCAACAAAAGAGAGTACCATTTAGGAATAAGAGGTGGGTTCCTCTACCATTGCTATTCATGAGAATTTTATGAAACTAGCTGCATGTGTGCCCACTGTAGTGTGTGTATGGCATCCAATCCATCCAATAGGGTTCCCCCACCTGAAAATGGAGCACACCAAAAAACAGGCCAATCCAATCATCAAGTAAGCCACACTATAAAAACAATGGACAACCACCAAAAACATATAAGTTTTATGGACATACGAATAAGTTGTATATGAATTTGTTTCAGATGTATAGGAATATGTTTTACATGTGTATGAAAAAGAGTTGTAGGTTAAGCTTAATCTACAACAATTGTAGATGACCCGGCCTCCTGGAATAAATGCTATAAACAAAAAAATAACTTTGGAAATTAACATGCCATGGAATATTATTTAGAAAATGGGACAAATATCCATGAGTGTCTGGATATACATCTGAGAACTCGAAAATGGATCGGCCAAGTGAACTCGACTCCACTAGATTTCCCTGCAGCTCAAGGAAAACTCATTTGCTATTGACTTAGTTAAAACTCTATTGACTAGGTTGACTTGACTCAACAAAACTCGATAAAACTCAAACTTCCCAAGACTCCAAAATATTTTTATGAATTTTAAATCATAAATATAACCAAATCAAGACTCAACATCATCAAATCCTTATCCAAACTAATTGGGGACGCCTGCATGAATCCTTTTGTGCAATTTCACTCTATCAATGGCCATAACTTCAATTAGACCATAAGTCATTAAGTCTTTTATTATTACTTACACCCACATACTTTTGGGCCTTCCCCTTGCCCTTTTAGAGCCTTCAACTCACATGAACTCAATCCTTCTAACTGGCATAGTTCTTGGTCTCCATTGCGCATGACCAAACCATTTGAGTCTACCATACCTCATCTTGTTCCCTAATGGTCTTACGCCTAAATTCCCCCAAATGCATTCATTTCTACTTCTATTCTTGTCTTGCCACGGATCCATCTCAACATCCTCATTTCAGCAACACTCATCCTATGGACATGTTGTCCCTTAACTGCCCAACATTCTTTCCCACAAAGCATGGCTGCTCTTATAGCCATCTTACAAAATTTCCCTTTTACTTTGAGTGGTATATGACTATCACATAAAACGCTAGAGGTGCATCTCCATTTCTTCCACCCAACTTGAATTTTGTGGGCAACATCCTTCTCAATCTCTTCACTCTCAAGAATTATCAACCCAATATATCGAAAGTGGTCATTTTGGGGAACTTCTTGGTCAACAATATTAAATAATTCCTCATTCCATGGGGGGCCACTAACGAAAGTGTTATGTATCGGAAAGCCACCCAAACATTTGTGGGACGAGTGATCAAGATGATTGAGAGGAAGTTAGCCTCCTGGAAGCATCACTACCTTTCCTTGGGGGGCTAACTAACTCTTATTAAGGTGGTTATGGCCAATATGCATGTGTATTTTATGTCTCTATTCAAATGTCGCAAGGTAGTGGTGAATAGGCATGAAAAACTGAGATGGGAGTTTCTCTAAAAGGGGGCTAGTGAAGGAAAGAAGTGACATCTTCTCATATGGGAAGAGGTCTTCAAACTGTTTAAGGAGGGGGGTGTTGGCATTAATCCTTTAGGAGACATGAACACTGGTTTTCTTGGAAATTGGATTTAGAGGCTTGGAGC